>NC_045542.1:52894955-53494955 GCF_009769535.1 Thamnophis elegans | reverse complement strand
CACAGGCTTCTTTGGAAAGTTCAGTAAAGGAAGTCAGCAGTGAAACACAGCAACCTAGCCCATTAGTAAAACAAAACAAAAACAAAAACCTAGGTGCACTAACAGTTCTGTCTGATACACATACTGCATACACAGCACAATTTGGAGGCTCTGGGACTTGAGTATCTCTTTTTAATAAGCCTTCTTTGATAATTGGAAAGAAAATGATTTCCAATTATATCATGGTAACCTGCAGAATATTTCCACACTGCATATTTGTCAAAGGTGCCTTGATTTCTTGGCCTCTACTGCAGGCCTCCCTCCATGCCATGGGTTAATGCTTCTTTCCTTTCATAGCTCTTTTGCCCCTAATCCTTGCCAATGTATTTCTGACGTTCCGAAGGCTCCAGTTTGACAATGAGACAAGATTACCATTGTGCAATAAGTAACTCTGCACCTGGTAGCTCAGTGGTTAAAATGCAGTACTGCAGGCAAACTCTGCCCACAGCCTGGAGTTCCATCTGGACGGAGCTCAGGGTTGACTCAGCCTGCCATCCTTCCAAGGTTGGCAAAATGAGGACCCAGTTTATAGGGGGTCAATGTGCTGACTCTGTAAACCGCTTACACAGGGCTGTAAAGCATCAGGAAGTGGTGTATAAGTCTAAGTGCTATTGCCATTGCTATGGCTAAATAGCACAAAATTATTCTCCCTTTGAAGAGGGATGAGGAGGAGGACAATCATGATCTTTTCTTTCAGCAAGATAGGATTTTTTTCTTTTTAACAAGAGAAACAAAGAGCAAGGGGGAAACAGGAGATAAGAATACCATACGGGCTTTAAGGCTATTGCTGAAAAGAGCAGTGCTTGTTTGAACTAGCAGGACACACTTCGTTCGCAGTCCAGGTTTGCAACACACATGCTCTGGCCTACTCTAGGCATACTGTGGGCAACAGCCACCCATCTTCAACCTTCACCAAATGCCTTTCATTTTGTCTATATAAATAGGTCTATTTGGTGATGTCATGGTATATGGAAATGACCTTGTGAGGCAAGGCAAAAAAGCAACTTAGCCCACAGCATGAATGTGGGCAGGGCGAGAGGTTCACAAGAGACCATCCCTAGTTTCTTGGGCCGTAAAGGGGATGTGGAGAAAGATATATTTTTCAGACTTACAAGATACTGTTAAAGAAACCTGACAATTGAGTAGAATTAGCTCATCTAGCCATGTTTCCTCTCTGGTCTACCTCACAAGGCTGAAAGGTTTCTATGCATGATGGGATGCTTTGTATCATTTTGTATGAAGGTGCTGCAGAAGCAGGGGTGGGATTCAGCTGGTTCGGGCGAACTGGTAGCTCCAACGATTCAGCTGGGAGCGAACTGGTTCGCTCCGACAATCAGGTGGGCCCCCCCACTTACCCCTGTGCTTTACTTACCTATATCCTGTTGATTTGCGCGGCAGAGCTGATTGCCACGCCTCAGCTGTGTTACTCCCCAGAAGTAACATGGAAGGTGGAAGGTAAGTTTTGTTAAAATTGCGCATGCAAAACACATGATTACCAAACCGGGTGTTAAACCAGCAGGATCCCACCACTGTGCAGAAACCAGTGGCCATAAAGAGGTGTCAACATGGGGGGGGGGGGTCCTCTTGCACGTCACACATTCTTTGGACAAAGGGATGCTGTTTCTCTATTTCTCATCAATCCAACGTAAGGAAGAAGGAGGTACCACCCTACCTGCTTTAACAAATTCCAAGACTTATTATATATACAAAATACCTGAAGTGCTAGACATGTCAAGCTAGGCTAGGTTACTTAGTGAATTACTCTTACCTGATTTCGTGAAGTTTGACAGTCTCATTGATTATCACCACAAGGACAAGGGAGAGCAAACCCAGCAGCCAGGAGGCCATGGGAATGTCATTCATTTGGTAAGTCACAGGAGACTCAAGATTCACCCACAGTTTCAAGTCCAGGAAGGTCTGAACAATCTGGCCCAGCAACCTGTAATATACGGAAACAATCCGTGAGTAACATCATTCTTGGAAAGGAGATACTGTCGTCTCTCAAATGTGGCTGCTGGCAGAAGAGGATGCCTAGTGGAATATACAGAAGCAGGAAGGAAACCTTGGTGCTGAATTTTAATAAGAGTCAGTGGAATCCACCTCATATGGGGGGAGGGGGGCAACCTGTAAACCTCAAGGTGCTGCTGAAGTGCAGATACCATTGTTCCTCACCACCGGATTGGATGGCTGGAGTTGTTGGGTAATATTGATATTTTACAGTATCTGAAGATCCACAGGTTGCCCATTCCTGACACATCCACAAAAAAACTGCAAAATGATGGTGTAGGCCAGGAGTTCTTAACCTAGGGACAAGAGAGCCCTAAGGTCTCCATGGATAGATTCAGAAAGGCCTGTGAATTTGGATGGGAAAACATTATTTTCCTGACCACTAATTAAATTTTACTTCTTCATTTAATAAAGAATGTAGACAACAAAGCAATATGTGGCATCTAGACTGCAAAAATATGAATAATTTCAATAAATATCATTACCTAAAATTATTTAAATTATTTTTATACATAAATTGAGCACATATTGACTGCTTTTGTTATAAAATCTATGTCTTTTATGTTATGCACTTAAACATATAGTTTCTGGGAATATATCTGTAGGTTTCACCAGATGTTCAAAGTGGTCATTATACAATAAGATTAAGAATTCCTGGTCTAGACCATGAAATACCTTAAAAGTGCCAAGACTAAGGAAATGAATTAGGAATCTGAAAAGAGACACAGAAAATTGGGACATTCCAGAAACACATATCCATAAAATGACTGAAATGTGATGCTGTTTCCCAGTCAAATATATATTTATATAGAATACATCAAAAGAAGTACTTAGGTGAGAAAGGAGTACTGGTTAAAAACAAAGCCAACTTGTTTAAAAAGGCTGACTAGATTCAGCCACAGTTTCTAAGAATTAGGAAAAGAGACTCACACAACCACAACTGTCAGAGTCCACCAGAAGTTAGTGAAGGGGCTTTTCTTCCACAGTGGTTTGGTACGATGGACATGGGTGACTGATATAAACACTGCAAAGAAAAACCAACTTGTTTTTTTATTTGCAGCTTTGCAGCAGGTAGGCCAAAATCTACCCAACCACCTATTTTATGCAGGCAAGATCATTCCTCAACACAATATGAAGTAAGGAATAAAAACTGCTCACCAATGTGTAAGACGATCATTCCAGCTGTAAATTTCTGGGCTAGGAGAAGAACATTGGAAAAAGTTCCAAACCAATCCGGGGGACGTTCTGCTCCACTAGGAGAAACAACCAAAATGGATGGATCAATGCTGAAGGCATAAACACACTTTCTGTAAAGGGATGGATCAGGAAGGGGCCTTATGAGTAATCTGTAGGTGACATGGGTTCTACAATTCAAATTAGACACCTTCTTTTATTGGATTAACTGGCCAAACACAGATGGTCATGGATATAGCATTATAACATGATAACAATCACAATGTCAGGAAGGTACCTTCTAGACTAAATTATGGCATCAACAGCCTCTTGAAAACGAGAGATTTAAATCTGAGGTGATCTCACAAATCCAGAAAGAGCAGAGGTGAATTAACATAACCAGTATCTAGAAGCCAGGAATTGAATTTTTTGCCTACATGCTTAGCCACACAGCCTGGAAAAAGCATATATTCTATGACTCTCCGCACTTCTTCTTTTTTTTACCTCTGTGAAAAAATATTGTACACTACTATTGTACCTACTTGGAACAAAATATTAAAAGATGTCAAGCTAAACATTGCATATACCTACAGCACAATGCTTCTAGCTGCTACATTTAGGAACTTCAAGAGATCCCTGAAGCCTGGGGCGGAGCCTGGATGCCGTGACGAGACGACGTGCGATCTCAAAGCTCTGAGATCACACTCGATACTTTTATTGCTGGGGGGTTCCAACAGACCTAAATCATCCCGAAGAGATGGTGAACAGGAAGATTACATCTTGCTGATCTCGGGGATATCACAAAATCTCCGAGAAAAGCAGGTTTAAAGTCTTCTGCTGGCAGTAAAAATTCCAGTCTTTCAAGGCTGACAAAGTCAGGGCAATATGGAGGAGAAGTGTTAAGCTGGTAAGAAACTTTTATTGTTTAAAAAAAACCGGACTTCCTAAAAAATTTTAAAACTAACTTAAATCAAAGAATAGAAGAACTTAGCGGCAATTTTGATCTTTCTAATGGTTCTGGACAGTGGTTATCTTACTTTTTAAATGTTATTTACATGGATTGATTACTCTAACATTAATTCTGACTCCCTGTAAGCTACAAATTGACTGTTTACATCTCGACACTTTTATTGCTTGGCTGTTCTGCTTAAGATCTGATAAGATTGTACAGCTGTTCCTTTGTAGTTTGCTTTCACTTGCGAGTGTTTCAGTCTTGCTGAGCTTTTAAGAAAAAATACAACTGCGTATAAACATGGCGTCTCTTCAAGCATCTCTCCAAGCGATACTTTCAGCGTTGAAGAGGGTGTTTGATACAGAGGAAAGAATTGAGAGAAAATTGGATTATTTGGTGTATTTGGCAACAAATTGTGATGAAAAAACTGAGGATGTTCATCAAATACAAAATAAGAAGATGGAAATTCAAAAAATTAAAATGGAAAACGGAGATAAAGAGTTTGAGCTTGTTGATATTCGTGGCAATTGGTTTATTTCTGAGGGAGGAAAGAATGGAATATTTGAAGAGGAATTAAATGGAGAGAAATTTTATTTCAAAGGACAGGACATAGAAGGAGAAGAAAGCATTAAAGAACTTATGGACTATGAAATACTATTTGCAAAATATTTGATAACATTGCTGAGAATTAAAGACAAGCTGATAAAGGAAACAAAAGGAGGGCGTCAACATTATATGAGAGATACTACAAACAAGAAGGTGCAAAGATCACGTCGTTCAGACTTGTTTAAAAAGATGTCTGGAGAATTGGATCCACAAATGGCAGTAGTTATAAGATTGTTTTGTTATTGGAGAGATACAGGTTGATAGATGGAAGAGTATAATTCAAAATTAGCTAAACTTAGTTAAATCCAGTGGTAATAGGTATAGTTAAATAAAAATTGATAATGATAGTAATGTATACAATGTTGAGCTGTTATGATAAGTAATAATTGGATATGAGAAGGGAAGGTTAGAAATATTTTTGGACTATATATAAAGATTATTAATAACAATAATAATTATAATAAAAAACAAAACTAGATACAGTTAAGTTTTAACTAATAGGGGGGAAATATTATGATATAGGATATAGTTAAATAAAGAAAGGATAATGATAATAAATTATATACATGGAGGATTAGAAAATTTTGGTATTAAATATTATGGATGTTTAGCTAAAATAGGATATGAGAACTTAATGTTAATGGAGGATTTTACAAATAAGTAAATGAAATGCCAGCATGTGGTTATGTATTGAATCTTGGTATATTTAAGGATGAAAGATGTTTAAATAACTATAGTCAAATAAAAGTGGAGGTATGATGATGTCAATATAGTAAATATTTGAGTTAAGATATTTGAATTAATATGAATTATATTTGATAACGGTGGAAGAGATGCACAAAAGCCTTTGGTAACCAGCTGATACACTTTCTACAATATGTAAAGAAGGAGGAGTTGTATGTTTGTTTTGAAGAAAAAAAAAAGAGAGATCCCTGAAGCCTACCTTTGCAGCACGAGGGAGAAGCAGCCTGTGACATTCACGCTGAAGGAAGATGAGTTGAAGTTTGCACAGTAATCTTGCAGCAAGTAGCCAAAACAAGCCAAGCAGGAGCAGATGGTGAGGCTGAACTTCAACAGGAAGCAGAAGAGGAAGTAATGCTGAGTCTACAAACAATGCCAACAAGACCAATGTTATGTGGGGAAGATGATTCAAACACTCTCCCTGCACTAGCCAGGTTGCAATTGCAGAAGCACCGAATTACCAGTTGGTACCACTAAACAATTGGGTTGCTATTTAAAATAAACTGGATTGTCATAGAGGCCACATGGCTGCTGTTAGTTGTGATGATCTGTGGTCTGGGAAGGATAAAATTAGCCACTTGCTAGTGTTTTGGAGGAAATGCATTGCTGAGTTTTTAGGTGGCTTTCTCAATGGTATAAAGTCCAGAAGATTCAGTTACTTCTCAGTTACTGAGAAGAGCCCTTGAAAATCAACCACAGAGATTAGATGTGAACTTCTAACAAACATACTGAGAAAATCGTTATCATGGCAATAAACTCCTCTGAAGTTAAAAACAAAAGCATTTGAAACCATCAATATCCACAGACCAACCAGGTTCAAAAACAGACCCTCCATGCTTGGTTCAACATCACCAGTATAGTCTCCAAAACCAGTGGTGGGATACTACAGTGCCTGCTGAGAGTACTGTTCCGGTATGGTGTTCCGGAGGGCCCACCCACCACCCGCCCTCCTTACCTGTATTTGAGCCAATTGGGGCTTTCGCACACGGAATGTATGGCACCTGTGCGACGCTCTGCCGAGCAGTAAGTGTCACGAGCAGTAAGTATGCATGCGTGCAGTGTGTGCATGCACGTGATGGACGCCGGGCCCCGTTGCAGCGTACCAGTTGCAACGGGATCCGGAATCCACCACTATCCAAAACCCACAGTTCCAAGCTAAGCCCTCACATTCTCATAGGCAGAAGCTCATGATGTTTGGTACTAAGGACATTGTATGATATAGTACAGTTTAAAAGTACTGTATTGTTTATGAGTCAGCAGCAAAGAAATTTGATAAATAGATTTAGATCTGTCTGATGCAAAAGAAGAACGAAAATTTGTTTAGTCCCAGCCAGATATCTAAGAGAACTCTCTTGCATAAGCTGGAGCTTGGTCAATAAGGCATCTATTGGAAAGGAAGGAGGGATCATTTATAAGCAACTGGCAAAAAATTAACCCTTTGTAAAGTTTCCTTGTACTCCATGCAAATGAGACATCCAATTGAAACGTTGCCTTACCTTTTTAGGAATGAAGATCAAGTTTTTCCCAGTAGCCATTGACATAATGGAACTATGAGGAGGTTTTCCCAGTAGGGACACACTTGGAAAAATAATGAGGTCATTAATGTGAAAGATAGTCTAGAACATTTGAATGCAACAAGCATATGAAGCTGTTTGGATATCTTGTCAGGCTCACCTCCAAGAACACCTCCAAGAGATGCCAGGCTAAGTTCAATTCTTTATTTGCTCATACCAATAGACAGAATCTTGCCAGACCAAACCTTTACTATTCTCACCCCAGCAGATATGGCAGATTTTAAGGAGTGGTAATCTTAACTCTGTCTTTGACCCAGCATGGAACTGTGCTGCCGCTTGCTTTGCCCCCTTCCTGAGAATGTTCCCTCCTTCCTGGGAAACTGCCATTTCACTGTAATCCATCATACCACCTCCTCCTTTGTAGGTGGCCTCCATTTACTTCTACATTTGAAATGAATAAACTTTTTGTGATCAATATTGTAACTCACTGAAAAGTTACCACAGCCCTCCAATAATCAGGAAATTATTCAACCAACATTTACTTTAGTGGTGCTGTTCAGAGGACCACCAAACTGGGGCTTATAGTAGTTTTAGGTTGCCCATCCCTGGTCTACAATGACAGAGGCAATCAATAAAATCAGTTCAAATCTATCAACTTATGTTCTGCAAAGACATGCAATATTTGCCCACTATGTGAGCTTACCTTAGCAATGGATAGCAGAAGCACGAAAGCCACAATATGTCAGTGGTACTGAGAATGGGAGGCAGTTGTGCCAGGCAAGACAAGAACTATATACAACAAAGGAAAAGGCATCATCAGAAGCAAAGCTGGAAATTGAAGAATCAACAAAACATTAAAGGCATCTAGAAGAAATGTATAATGAAGATCTGACTATCTCTGAGGGTTTCAAAAACAACTTTTATTTATTTTCAAAAGAAAAATAACTTACTTATTTTTAGAGAAATATTAGTGGCATACTACATATCCCATAGTGACATACTGTAGCTCTGCTTGAAAAACTCAGAATTATGCCTGTATATGCCACTTACAGGAAAACTGGCAAAGAGACCATGAGGAATTTAGATATGATATCTGCTTACTGGAAACACATAGATCCATTTGTTGCCATGCTTCTTTTCCCCTAAAAAGTAGCTGCTAAAATCTATTGCCTCCAAAGTTCTCTCTACATTTCTTTCATTTCCCTAACATTTATTTTGGGGGGGAAAATCAGGAAATAACAAATTAGACTGGATTAGAGTAAGCTAAAACTGAATTCTTCAGATAAATAATTTCTAATATTGGATCCCTGGCGGTGGTGGTAAATTTTTCTACCAATATGCCTTTTCTGCTTTGTGAAATTGTTTAGGATAACTCACCTGAATGATGACTAGGGTCAGCTGACACTGCAGGAGAAAAAGGAAGCACTTCCGTATGCCATAGGTTGCATGGCGGGCCTAAAAGTGAATACACATTCAGGATATTATGAATGTACGAGCAAACCAGCAAATCTATTACCTACACCAGAGGCTACTGCTACAATAACAGATAATATTTTTATTAGGGAGCAATTTTTCAGAGCAAATGCTTTCCAAAAAGGTATGGAGGAAGACAACTAATACAATATTAATCAAAATTAATTGATTAATTGAAAATAAATTGATTTAATTAATCAAAATTAAACAAGCCAAATGAGTTTTCAAAAAAATGCAAGCCTTTCAAATGCTTTCTCAGAATTCAAAATAATTTTAAGAAATGAACCACTAAATTTCTTAACCTACTGAATTATATTCAGATACCACTTTATATTAGCAGTAAAAGCATACCGGAAATTTACCTAGATTGAATTGAAGTAGGATACTTTTGTCTAATTTAGGCTAGACGCTAGCAGCAATATTAATTAGTTATGCTCATAATTAAGATGATAGTTTGATGGATGTCACAATGGTATCTTCTACCTTCTTGAAAGAAAAGTGGGCTTACTTGCTCTATAAGTCTGATGATCCCAATGGTTTCTTCAGGACAAATAGACAAGGAGCAGGATAAGCTATTCAGCTGGCCAGAGAGCTGAAGAGGCGTGAGCTCATCAGAAATATGGGTCAGGTTTGTGCTGGTAGCATAACCAAAGGTCTCCCAGGAGCATCGAGAGGGATAGAGAGGATCCAGTGCTATGCTATATAGGTAATATGACATAAGGAAGATTAATACCACAGGGGAAATACCAGAAAACAATGAAATAAAAAGTGATCTAAAATAATACTGGTTGTAAGCAATGAAAATTGTAGATTGTATGTTGACCAATATCATTCGCAACTAATTAGGGTGTCTATGTACCACTTCCAGAATCTGAGGCTACAATTTCCAATGTAATTTCACTGAAAAATTGTGTCCCAGCTGCTACTGCCTTACACCTCAGCTCTCCTCCATACGTTTATTTAGCATATGGCATCTACAGAGGTCATGCAATCACTGCTATACAAATTTAGTTTAAATAAAGCATCAGCAAATGTATACATATATAGGATGCATGGCCAGTACAATATAGGAGATAATGTATTAAATTAAGATAAAACTGTAATAAAATCACCATAATATGAAGCCACAGAATGGCAATGGGATAGATGTTATAATTTAATATCTAAGGAATCTAAGGGGTATGAACTGCAGACTACCTCCATGATGGTACCTGAACCGGGAGGCTCTCACAACAGTCACTCGTGCCCTTGTGACCTCTAGGCTGGAGTACTGCAATGTGCTCTACATGGGGCTGCCCTTGAAGAGTATTCGGCGACTTCAGCTAGTCCAGAATGCGGCCGCGCGAGCGATTGTGGGTGCACCTCGCTTCACCCACATAACACCTATCCTCCGCGAGCTGCACTGGCTACCTGTCGATCTCCGGATACGCTTCAAGGTGCTACTTGTCACCCATAAAGCCCTTCATGGTAGTGGATCTGGGTACTTGAGAGACCGCCTACTGCCAATCACCTCCACTCGACCTGTTAGATCCCATAGATTAGGCCTCTTCCGAGTCCCATCTGCCGGTCAATGTCGACTGGCAACTACGCGGAGGAGAGCCTTCTCGGTGGCAGCTCCGACCCTATGGAATGATCTCCCCGTGGAGATTCGTACCCTCACCACCCTCCAGACCTTCCGCACAGCCCTCAAAATCTGGCTATCCCGTCAGGCCTGGGGCTAAAGACTGTAACCCACCCGAATGGTATGAATGTTGTGTTTTTTTAATGACGTACTGTCCTACGTGTTAAATGTTTGTTTCCCCCCCCTTTTCGAGTTGTAAGCCGCCCTGAGTCCCCCCAGGGAAAAGGGCGGCATATAAATAAACTTCTCAAATCTCAAATCTCAAATGGTATAACCCCAGCAACAATCTGTCTTAACAGAGCAGCTAAAAGTCTATACTGGGGGTGTCAAACTAGTGGTGTCATGTTGTCGTCACATGACGTATCACAACTTTTTTCCTTCGCTAAACTGGGGGCGGGCGTGGCCAGCACGTGATGCATCTGGCCCACAGGCCACAAGAGTGATACCCCTGGTCTATACACATGGCGACCGAACTGGATATCCCTCACAGTTAAAAGCTACAGAGGCAGCAATTCGACTACAACAATTCTTTTAAGAATTCACTGACAAAAGATACCGGACCCTAAATCCATATTTGGCAATTAAACATAGAAGGCTTAAGTAGAAATAAATGCAAGTACCTAAGAAGACTGGCCATAGATAATAGGCTAGATGTTATAACACTACAAGAGACTAATTTGGCTCTTGAGGGACAGATTAAAGCTCAAAGTCCTGGAAGACAAAACTGTAGTTGACTTAATATATAATGTTCATGGCTCCTTAACGTATCCTCTATACATCAGTATAAAAGATTTGGATTTTCAGGTTCAGAATTGGATTTTCCAATTCTGGAAAATCCAATTCTGGTTGGATTTTCCAGTTCAGAATCTCTTTACATATGGAAGTACATTTGCTCATGACTTTAAGAAAAATGTAATGCCCAGCTTAAAGGTAAAGATTCCCCTCACACATATGTGCTAGTCGTTCCCGATTCTAGGGGACAGTACTCATCTCCGTTTCAAAGCCGAAGAGCCAGCACTGTCTGAAGACATCTCTGTGGTCATGTGGCCGGCATGACTAAGCACCAAAGGCGCACGAAACGCTGTTACCTTCCCACCAAAGGTGGTCCCTATTTTTCTACTTGCATTTTTATGTGCTTTCAAACTGCTAGGTTGGCAGAAACTGGGACAAGTAACAGGAGCTCACTCCGTTACGCGGTGCTAGGGATTTGAACCACTGAACTGCCGACCTTTCTGACTGACAAACTCAGCATCTCAGCCACAGAGCCACTGCATCCTGTAATGCCCAGCTTTCAAGACCACAAAAAGGAGATTAAGGAAAGGAAAAATCAATTTAGTGCTAAACTTCAGCTTTGTGATCTTACGCTGCTCTGAGAAAAGTTAAATTTGGGGGTTGTGGTTGCCCACTCCTGAATCATTCTGTTATTGGTTGCAAGGGAGAACATGCAACTTGTACTTTCAAAGGCATGAAATGCACTCTGAGGCAAAGCAAAGAAAAATGGTAATTTTAAAGAAAATTTTGAGAAACAGCAGAGAAATCATCCCAAAGGCAAAAAAATCAGGAATGAGGTCATATATTTCTCAAAATCAGAACATTGGCTGCTGCTTTCTTTTGCTTACCTGATATCACTCTGAAGGAAAAGGCAATTGTTGCGCAAGTTGGCAGAGCTACCTAGGCAGCAAGTGACTTCCCCATACTCCTGCATGATCTTGATCATCTCGCACATGGCTGGCAAGAGAAAAGGAAAAAAGAACTTACCCTCCAGCTTTCTTTGCTTTGACTAATTTTTATTTTTACAAATAAGCACTGAAATATGATAAAGAAAAGAAAAAACACAGAAAAGAAAAAGTGCAGAAAAGAATAGTTAAAGAAATTTAAAAAATAGTTACAGAGGGGACTTCCATCCTTCTTTAAGCGGTTGCAAAGGAACTCATTCTCCCTCCTCCCGTACCTTATAATAATCCTTCCTGCCGCTTAATTTTTTTTCAATTGTCAAATCTAGAAATCACCATTTCACTTTTAAAAATTTTTCAGCAAAAAGTCCATAAAAGGTTTCCCAATCTTTTAAAGAAGTGTGTATTGTCCTGTCTCTGATATAGAGTTCAGTTTTGCTAACAATACCAGCTCTACTATCTTCACCATCCATTCCTTCACTGTGAGTATTTCAGTATTCCTCTCTCTTTGTGCATATAATAATCTTCCTGCAGTTACCATATAGAACACCGATCTTCCATAAGTCTTTCTTAAACGACTATCCATAGAGAGCTCTTGTTTCACCCTCTAGCTTTTCCTAGGGCCTTTCAATCTGAGCAATAAAGAATCCAGCCAGCCTGCCCCTCACTTACTTTCGGGGGTGGAATCTGTAAACAGAGGAACGAGCAAAGGCACGTTGTCAATGTTCTGCAGGTGGGGTCTCACCTGGTGGATTCCACGTGGTAGCTTGGCCTAAAATAAACAAAGCAAAAGAAAGATAACTTATTAGGACCCATAGTCCTATAGTCAGATGCTCTGCGGATCCATATAAGAAAGCCACTGCCTCCTCTTATCAATCCAAACTCAGTGCAATATAATTCAGTTCTAACATCCAGTAATCTAGGAACTTACAAACCAGATCAAGTTGGTATCTCTTGCAAAAAGACTCAAGTGATCCAACTTACATTTCCTTCCTTCCTTCTTTCCTCCCTCTCTCCCTCCCTTCCCTTCCTTCCACTTTTATTATTTTTAATAAATAACTCGAGGCGGTGAACACATCTAATATTCCTTCCTTCCCCTATTTTCCCCTGTGAGATGAGTTGGGCTGAGTGTATGTGACTGGCCCAAGGTCACCCAGCTGGTTTTCATGACTAGAACTCACAGTTTTCCAGTTTCTAGCCTGGTGCTTTAACCACTAGACCAAATTGGGTTTTGATAAATATTTGGTTCATTTATGGGGTTCTTTGCTAATAAAGTATTTAATGAATGAGGTTCTTTGCTAATAAAATATGTTCTTTATATAAATTATGAAGTTCTAGATCCATTTTTCCTAGATTCCGATCTTGCCAACTCTTTGAGGTAACCCAGACAGGAAACCAAATACTAAAACTACCTAATACTTACTATAATCGTAAGATTATAGTATAAGGCGCTTGCAAGTCTGAAAGAATTTACCTCCTTCCCTGATTTTACTTTCCATAGAATTAGGGAGAGCCCCTTCTGAGATGCTTACTTTACCCCCTTTCATGAGGACTTCACAGAAAATAATTACAGAAAATAATGAGAATTTACTATAGATATGTTCATGTGTATATGCAAATAATTAAAGTTAATTTTTGAGACTGAGATAGCTAATTATTTTTCTCTAAGCCACTGAAATAACCTTTACTCTCCTTTTTCAAGACATAATTTTCAGAAGGGGAAAGAAAAACACCTCCTTTTCTGCAGTTTCTGAAAATCCTCCAAAAGTTCATGTACAGTGATGTTGCACTGTAATTTCTAATGTGAAAAAAAGGAATCTGAGATCTCATTAACTATATTGTTAAATACAGAAAGAGCCGTTGTATTAATTGCACTGGATTAAAATTTCATTAAATCAATCAAATGTAGCTTTTTTGTCTTTGCTCTGCCTACTTTGCCTTGACTCTACATTCAGAGTTCTTAGTGCCAAAAAAGTTGTACAGCTACATTCTGCAGCCAGTAGGCATCACTTCCTTGCAACAAATAGTTATATCCTTTGAACTTCACTGGTATACCTGGCTTCTGCTTTTTGGATAGTTTATAAAAGGTGTCAAAATGAATTCTAATCTCCCATTACATGTGCTAATACATCTATGGGAATTTGAGGAAGCAAAATGTTAGATTAGGTAACATGCACTAAATATAAATAACACTTTAAGTCACGCTAAATTAAGCAAAGCTTTCTTCTCGATACCTTCCCACCTTCCTCCCTACTTATTAAGCATGAGATTATGCAAGCATCCAAAGCTGCAACAATCACTGAGAATCTATTCTGGCCAGGAAGGAAATGTCAGCCGTACCCTGTTACAGTCCTCCAGGAAACTGGGGATGTCACTGTCTGTTGGCTGGAAGCTAATGAGATCCGAGTGACCTTCCTCTTCCATCAACAAAATCCCCTCCGCATCTTCTCGGGACACTGAGGACAGAGAAGACAACAATGTGAAAACAGAAGACTGCTCTAGCAGCTCTTCATGAATCTCTCATATCGGGCATTCCCTCCCCAACATTTCCTCACAAGGCACTGTGACAGCCCAGAAGTGCAAATTCTGATTTTCTGTGTTACATCAGCTGACAAATCCCACTCAACATTCCTAAAATAAAAGGCGTCTTAAATAACTCATCTTAAGTCAGTGTCAAAAGCATGATCTCATATTCACCCAACTTTTAACAACATCTAATGGTTGCTAAAGGAGTATATCAAGTAGAAAAGATTCCAGATGGATGGTTGGTAGCATTCTGTAGTGAAAAGACAGGTAGCCGTATAGGGAATGTTTGCTTTATATCTCTATTTTGGATGGGATCCATGGACTTGGGCAAGAGGTGGCACGTTTGGGAGGAGTGCTGGTTCAACAAGGGGGGAAGTAGCAGGCAGTAATATCTCAGTGATGATGGGCAAAGGAAGATATAGTAGAAGACAGAGGGCAGATTACCCTTGGGAAGGTGAGAGTCTGGATGGGGAACAACAGACTTCTTTGGTTTGTGGCTCTTTGGTTTGTGGCTCTTTGGTTCTAGGATTGCATCGTCTTTGGTACCAGATGGTGTTGTTGCACTGCCCAATTGGACTATTGCAATATGCTCTACATGCGGTCACCTTTGAAAATTACCCGGAAACTTCAGCTAGTACAAAAGGTGCCAGCAGTTATGTGTATTTCTGTTACAGGGCACATTACACCTCTGCTGCATGAGCTGCTGTCAACCCTCTGGCTGATCTGGCTGAAGCCATTTCCACACTGGAGCGAGGGATAGGGAGGGGGGATTAGATAGCTGGGGTTACATAGTCAAAATAAAATGCTTTCTCTTGGGAACCAAGGACGTTCTCACACCTGGCCGGAGAAAGGAGGAATGATGTCACCAGACCAGCGTACACTGCCTTGATTGATCCATGTGACTGACTGTTTGGGATTGAGGGAAATCTTTCCGTTTTAATTACGTGAAAACCAAGGGGCCCCTCAGAGATGGTTTTCACCAGATATGTGCCAATATGATATTTCCAATAAAGCTATTCTTTAAGGAATCCACCTGCCTCAGAGTTTTTGCTTGAGATAGATCTATGGATTGTTCCACTGGATCCAACAGAATGGGTATGTTCCAGGTTCCATCATCTAGGGAGCTACATTTGACTACTCTAAGCAGTAGTGGGGGGGGGGGGGGGGAGTTCCTGCTGTGGTATCCACATAGTGGAGTATTAACCCAGATAACTGAGATCCAACATACAATGAAGAGCAAATCTGACAAAATGTTGGCCACAGTCTTTAATAAAGAGTATACTGTGGCAATAAGAGCAGAAAGACACAATTGTATTTCTGCACTTATTGCTTCCATGGATTGCCATCTAGTAGCCCTGTTTAAGATGACTTGGTCCCTCCAAGGGATGGATGGGTCAAAAGAAGGACCACTGTGAGAACCTTTGACAAATTTGTCATATAAAAATACCATAATCACTATAAGCTGAATTTCAGCTATACAGGTGATAGCAATAGCACTTAGACTTATATACAGCTTCACGTGCTTTTACAGCCCTCAGCTACACAGGTGAAGGTAAATAGCTGGAAGCATGATCTGGTGTGGCTGTTTGGGAACAGGTTGAGTCTTTTGGTCTCAAGGAAGGGAACTGGATTATCAAAGCTGAGAATGTAGTGGCTTACTCATGGATTCATATACCTCCCTGTTAGTCAAGACTTCCCAAGAGATAACTGTGGCTAGGTTCAAGTGGTGAATGCAACCTTGTTTGACGGGGCCATTCTTCTGTGCTTAAGGAGGAGATGCCCCACTAACTCCTCAAGAAGCCTTCAGTGGATCCAACAGTTCTGCTGAATTTTTGATCTGTTTCTGTCCTTCTTGGGAAAGGTTGTTGAGAAAGTGTTTGGACTGCAGCTTCAAAGATCTCTGGAAGAAACTGATTACCTGGATCTCTTCCAGTCAGCTTTCAGATTTTGGCCCAATCCCATAACGGTATTGACTATACTTATGGAGGATGGTGAAGGTAAAGATTGCTTTCTAGATCCAAAGATTTTCCATCCTTGGTTCTGAATGAATTGTGCTGCCCCAGACAAGTGTGCAGTTTGAGGGCACTCCTACACTCATGACTTCTGTTTGAAGATATGTGGCAGCCATGACTGAAATCCATTTTATGTACCATTCCAGGATCTGGAAGCCCTATCAACAGTCACTCCTATCTATTCCCTTTTTTGCCTTCATTACTGCAACATGCTCTACACAGAGCTGTCTTTGGATCTTCTAGAAGCTACAGCTAATTCAGAATGGAGCAGGAGAGGTTAATTATGAATGCACCTTTGGCAACCACTGTAAAACACCTGGGAAATTCCCATTTCCAATGATACTAAAGCTAGAGGTTAGGATTAGGGTCAGGTTAGATCTCTTTGGAGCCCTAGTCAAGAACTGATCTCAGGAATAGATTCTTAGAGGTTCTCCAAGGAAAGGGACAGTTATAGCTTTTTGTTCAGACTTCTTCTTGGATCATATAAAATACATGTGAAACTCCTATTGTCAAAGGAAATTGGGGTTAGTCTTAGTCTTAGGGTTAGGTCTCGTTGTCAGGCAAAACCTCAGCATGACTCACCTCAGTATGACCATGACATTATTACTTTGTGAGTTGCATTGGTTATCAGTTGGCTTCCAGGTAGAATTCAAGGTTATTGTCCCAAAGGTGCTTTTCCAAAAGACAATTGGGTTTTCTTGGTTGTTTTTTTTTTCTTTGAAAGCATTGTGCTTCTCACCCAAAAAGCTTCTTCAGTTCTTCTTGCCTTTTGGAAAAGCCCCTTTGGTGCAATCACGATCCGGATGATTGAAGACCTCATAGACAATTCAAGATTATTACTTTTAAACTACTTCAAGGCCCATATAGATGGTGCTTGTGATTAAACAGTGGGGCCCTCTAATCCACTTGACTTGTCTTTTCAGTCCTTAGACACTTATGGTATTGAGGAATTAAGAAAGGTAAAGTGGGGCTGTCCGATAGAGCAACATTCGGTCAGCAAGAGCACATTAGAAATTGCTTCAACAAATCAGACACCTTTGTCATAGCCAAAGTTCTGCTCACGCTCTGCAAACCCTGCCAAGGTATTTTCGCTCACCTTGAGGAAGGTCCTCATGCAAGGAGCCTGCATGGCTGGGACTGGAGGGAGGGATTTCAGAACCAGGCACATCTCCATTGGGCGTTAAAGATATATGGCAGTTCCAGCCAGTCTCAAGACCCATCTTCTCCGCAAACACCTGTAAAAAAATATTTATTCATTAAATTTATATGCTGGGCAAAAATGGAAGGCAAGAGAGAAAATTAAATCAAAGCATTGATTTGGGCCTACAATCTAGATTCAATTTCAAGATCACATCTTACAAGATATTCAACTGTGTATTTTGATCAAAACCTTTCTGGTTATTCTGATTAAAAAGTCATCAATAGTATATTAAAAACTATCCATATTCTAAAAATGTATACATATTTCCAAATGCTGTTTGGCTCTACTATAGCAGGAGAACTATTTTTGGAGCAGAATGAATATATTCCCATTTGGGACGCACAAGCCAATCTAGATTGACTATGTCAAATTTACTATTATAGTAATATATATTAAAATAAGTCTAATGCGCATTTAGTGAGATTCTTTCTTAATATACATCTTCCTGATAACAACATACTTTGGGAAAAATTTATTATGATCACAAACCGAAGAACATTCCATTACTAAATTATTAATTGGGGTATTTGTAGGAAAGAGAAGAGGGAGGAGAAAGTATCACAATTTAAAAGAGATTAGCTACCACAAAACCCATAAATGCTAAAAGACAATAAACATATCAAAAGAAGAAGAAGAAAAAGTTAACTTTAGTTCAGGATCTGTCCAAGGATGAAGAGGACCACTGTGTCCTTGACATGGCTGCTAAAGGAAGAATGCATGCTAAAAATGATGCAAAGGAATAGCTTACCTTACTCTTCAGCTCATCTTCCAGGGAGAAATAGACAAAACGAATGCAAGCATTAACTAGTCCTTCAATGAGGCGGACGACATCCGATCGGGCCTGATACTGGGAGGAGACCATGCCCATGAAGATCTGGCCACTCAAAGCCTGGATACAGTCCTCTTTTTCCATCACTTCCCCGATCCCTTCTTTGGGCATGTGAACAAGAGCAAATGCACAGAAAGCAGATACGCCATGGAGACATGGGCAGCCAAGGTGGAATGCAGGGACAGGGACAGACATCCACCAGAGAACATGCAGGACATCCATTTAAAGGATCAAGAAGGAAGTATGATCAGTCATGGCCAAAAGACCCCAGCACAACACATACGCATGTATCCAGTGAAAGAGGGACACAGAAAGGAAGAAAAAAAAATGCTCATCAGTTATTAAAAAATCAGTAACAGAAAAGTTATGTGCAAAGTGATTAAGAGAACACTCAAATCCCAGAACATTTTAAAAAGCTAGGGGGAAGGTTTGGATGACCAATATCTTCTTAGCAAACATCCACATCAGCAGAAAGTAAGGAAATTGACTTGGAAGAGACCACTGCTATTCTGCTTCTCCTGCCTTATGCTAACTGGGATGTCTAAATTAGTTCTTTACAATCAGCTAAAAGAAGATGCTGGAGGATCTTGCCAAGCTAAAGGAGCAAGACTGATGCGGGCTCAAATTAAACATTTTTCCGATGATAGGGCAAGCTTGTCCAAACATCAAGGTTTTTTTCCCCTTCTCAGTGCTTTTTCATGTATATATATATATATTTATTTATCAGCACAAATACAACACACACACACACACACATATATTTCTTACTCTGTATTAGCTTTTATCTTTTTTTTTTAATTTCAATAAAATATTATTAAAAAAGCAAACATCAAAAGTTTAGGTAAGCAGAATTCTTTCACATTTGCCAGATCAGATGGTGACCAGGAAAGGACCCTGAACCATGAAAAAAAAATGAATCCAAAGGTAATGAGATCTTTGTGCAATTACAGTGCCTTCTATAAGAAATAAACTTTATTTAAACAGAGAATTCTCAATGAGACAATATATTTTGCAGCACAAGCAATTTTGTGTTCACTATAACAGCACCTTAACTGGCATTTTGTAAAATAACATTGTAATTGAAGGTGACAATAATCTGACCCTGTATTTTTAAATTTCATTATTCCCCCCCCCCAAAAAAAATACTATTTTCCTCCCTGCAACATCTTTTAAAAGCTATGGTGAATCTATTTCAGCTTCTGTTTCTGCAGGAAATCTCAACTACGATGGTGAAGCACGTACCATCTGAGCTCCAGCTATTTCGGCAGCTGCTCTGCTTGATAGGTATGGTCCCTGGAAGATCACAAGAGGTGAAGATGGCATTTTGTCCAGGGACCTGCACCAGTTCTATGCATTTGCCATTCAGGAGGGAAGACAAGGCACAATGCATGGGCTTGTAGGAGAAGGCAGAACAATAACCCGAAAGGCAGGCACGCTGGTAGAAATCCAGCACTTTCTTCCTGAGAAAATAGAAGACAAAAGCAATTAGAAACAATTTCACACTAAATTACTGTTGCTGTTGTTGTTAGTTGTTGCATAACAAACCCATGTGTTAACATGAGCAATAGCTGAAATACTGAATTTCCTTGAAAAATATTATTTCAGATTCATCCCTTCAATAGTTCTGGAGAGGTCAGGGAGATTAAAACAGCTTAGTGAAGAATGAAAATATAGGGAGGCTGTCAGTCTGCTGGAAAGGAGAATAGAAAAGGATGGTAGTGGTAAAAATTGGAATGGAGCATCCTGGGAAAGCTGCAGTAATTCATGAGGGGTTAGGTTGAGTGAGCTCCCATTACTTGTCCCAGCTTCTGCCAACCTAGCTGTTCAAAAGCACATAAAAATGCAAGTAGAAGAAATAGGAACCACCTTTCGTGGGAAGATAACAGCATTCTATGGGCCTTCGGGGTTTAGTCATGCTGGCCACATGACCACGGAGACGTTTTCGGACAGCACTGGCTCTTCAGCTTTGAAACGGAGATGAGCACTGCCCCCTAGAGTCGGGAACGACTGGCACATATGTCCGAGGGGAACCTTTACCTTTGCTGCCCCATAGCGCTTTAAAGCACTCTCCGGGCAGTTTCCAGTGTTGAAACATTATTTGCATATTGCCCCCAACAATCTGGGTCTTCATTTTATTGACCACAGAAGGATGGAAGTCTGAGTCAACCAACCTTGATTCCAATAAGGATCGAACTCCAGGCTTTGAGAAGATTACCTGCAATACTGTTCTGTCATGAAGACACTAATGTTGAATTTTAACTATCCTTGCCTCTATTTTATTTTTTTATATTCAGTTTTTATTTCTTAACATTTTATTTGAACTCCACCAAGAGTTCTTCTGTGAGGGAGATGGCATCTAAATAAATATATTTTCCTCAGTAGGGAAATTGAGCTCTGGAAGCAGGATCCGATTGATGCCATTAGCACTCTTCAGACTGAAGGAAAAATCCCTGGCACAAAACATTCATCCTGAGAAGCCATTGCTCCAGCAATCTGTATTACAAAGCCAGTGTCCCTTAAGAGGCCTAAAGAGGCATAAAGAGCAGTCTGTCTACCTGTCAGAACCAGAAAGCGGGTAGATATCCGAGCCATCCCAGAAATCTGTACAGGCCTCCAGGATGATATCAGCAGTCCCATGGGAAAGCATCTGCTCTGTGCCTAGGAGAGAAAATTGGACCTCTATAGCAAGCCTGAAGGTGGCTTGCAGGCAGGCTCATTTATTTTACAGCTTCCACATCACTCACAAGCATCTTCTTGCACTGAACAAAAGGAGAAAATGGTGATGACCGAACAGAGCAGGCCCTAAAAATAACCCACTGCCTGTCATCAAATTATCACAGGAGATCACCACCTGTCAGGAGCCACAGCTGGGCAACCCCAGCTTTCCTGGACAATTATGTTTTGTTTTCTTATGTCAATTAGAGTCATATTAGTGCAACTGACAAAGTACCCATCATTTTTTCCACACTCAGGGACTTATGCAAGGTCTACAATAAAAAGCACACCTCATCTATAAGCAACATTTCTTTGAGGCGAACCTCTAACCTATTCAGTGCCAAATACAGGACACCTATATAGCAAAAAATGGCTGCCCCCAGGGATCGATTGTCATCTCTCACCTGTCCTATCTCTTTCCAACATTGGGTCTCAAAGCAGGGCAAAGCTTTGTATTAGAAATATATACATACACCTGAATAATATTTGCATTAGGTAAGTATAAAGAACTGTTATAGTTTACTGTTAAAATGATTTGTTAAAGCACTTTTTATTAATTAAAAAGCAATAAATATTAATAAAGGAAAACAGGACAAAGATGTCCTCTTTTCTTAACACATTGGTGTGTCGAAAATGAATTTCTTCTGCTTCTATATAAGGAAGATTTGTTTAATTGGAAATCCTGTTGTTTCCTGTCTTCCTCCAGAAACCAACCATTCCCCTCATGGGCCCTTTAGATGCAACCAGACTACAATACTTAGTCAACACAGCTCTGCTGGCAGGAAATTCTGGGTTTGCTGTCCTAATACAGCTGCACTGTGCCAAGAAGTTAGAGAACTATCTCTTGGTAATCCTGGAAGGCAACCAAAATGCGTTGTTAACAACTATTTCTAATACAGTTGTTAAGTCCAACTAGCTTTTAAGCATTAAAATAATTGTAATAAAAATCAATTCTGCTTTCCAAACCTATTTAGCGTTTTACAGAGCTTACATACCTTCAGGGCAAGTGTGGAATATATACTCAATTCTTTAAAATAAAAGACAATGGGAATTAACAGAGATTAAATTGAAGTGTGATACTTGGGAAAATCCTAATATTCTAGTTCTCAGATGGAATTAGACCCAAGACCCAAAGTTGTATTTTAAAGCATCAATCAAGAAAAGTTAGTTAATCTTCATTTTGGAAAACCTTCTGTGATGTCAGTGGAATAGCAACGTTTCTTCCCCCTGGCATTTTACTATATATTCAAGTGCATGTCTTAAATCTTGGAATTAGCTACAGGGGCTGCTTGTCAAATTGAAATCCCAGAGGCTGGACACAGCAGCGATCAGTCTCACAATCTTACTGGTTGTGGTGTCTCTCACAAAAAGGCTGATCATGTGACTCAAAGGCGGCCTCCTCTTGGTGATGAAGGAGAGCTTCCCAAGCATCACTTCTTTCACCATCTCATCAGAAGGCAGGCGGTAAAGGGCCATGTAGTTCTCCTGCTTGAAAAGCTCTTTGGCACCAGGTGTAAACCCTAGGAATGAAAACCATCAATAAAAAAGGAGGACACTACAAGGAAAGATTACCCAGATCACACAAAATATGCAGCAGCTCTTCTCATTCACGCACCATTTCCCTTCTGGCCAGCACCATCCTCCAGATAGCACCTCCTGCTGAATTTTCTGTCCTGCTATTTTGCAATCCAAAACAAAACATTGGGTGCCAAAACAGACACACGACCATGTAAAATTGCCCTTAAAATCAGAGATTGGGATCAAGGGATGATTCTGTGGGTGACTGATCTTGTCCCGGAGACCTACAATTAACTGAATTTGCAGCATTCTAAAAGTCTTTCTTAAAATATGGTAACTATACAAATGAGAGTAGCATATGATTGTCAGACATGGGCAAGGTGTATTACCCATTTCTGATATGGGTGAATGTTGAAGGCTTAAACCAATTAGGGGAAACGGAAAAATTTATAGGAGGCCCTAATCCTCTTTTGCACAGCCATTTCGGCTATCTCTTGATTAAAACAAAGAAGTTAGAAATCAGACAGTTTACCTCTGCATGATTCATTTAACAACTGCAGTGATTTGCTTAACCACTGTGGCAAAAAGCTCATAAAATCGGGCAAAACTCACTTAACAACATAAATTTTGGGTTCAGTTGTGATTGTAAGCCAAAGACTACCTATAAACACTATTGTCTTTTGGAATTTAACAAGCCAAACCAAGTGGCACTTTCTCCCTATATGTGTTATCAGAATGTTAACACATTAAGAAATCAAATGAAAATATGTTAGGTTTGTTTTTCAGGCTACAGAGCCTCTTATAATTAAAAAAAATCCCCAAACTGTTGAACAAGAAGCAAAGTTGTATTGATAGAAATAGATAAGATTTGTTTAAATGGATTTTTTTAAATCCACCCTTAGTCTCTCACGGAAACCATCAAGATTTGATGGAATCTACTTTTTATGAAACTGAACTCTCTAAGTTTCAAAATTCCTACCTTAAGAGAATTAAGAAAGAGATGTTATGTCTCAGTTGTCCAGCATCTCCTGCACTAATGTCCATGACTATGGACATTTCTGCTAACAAGGGAGCTGTGCACTTTGAGACTTCTTCTTAAAAACAGGGTAATATTTTATCACCTGCTCCCGGGGGGGAGGGGCTGCTACGGGTTCAGCAGAACCCGTAGCCAACGTTATGGCCTGTTCAGAGAACCTCCAAATCCCACCCCTGGTTGGCCCCGCCCACCACACCCGGCTCCATCCCTGCCACCCCATCCCACCCCACCAAAGATGTTTTGGATGCGACGTAAGTGCAGGGGCAAGCAGAATCTCAGGAAGGGGGGAAAACAGGCCTCCCAGAAGGCCTCTGGAGCCCGGGGGAGGCAGTTTTCGCCCTCCCAGAGGCTCGAAGAAAGCCTCTGGAGCCGAGGGAAGACGAAAAGGGTCCCCCCGCCATTGTGCAGGAGGCCGACTAGGCCACGCCCACGGCCACCCAGCAACTGAGCAGAGAAGTCGTTGCTGAAATTTTTGAAGCCCACCCTTGCCTGCCCCATACCTATTAGTCTAGCAAGTTCACAGAGCCCCCACGGTATGTGTACTGGCAAGACAGCATGATGTGTCTCTTGCAAGGCGAGGTTACACAAGTGGTCAGAGAAGCGGCAGAGGGGTTCCGTCACACTTGCGTTGCACAGGTTGAGCAGCACGTTCAGGCCCAGGGGCTTCAGAGAGGTTAAGTGCATTTGCCAGTTGGAATCATCAAACTGGATGCAGGAAGGATTCTGCTGGTCTTGAGACAGGCTAAGCATTTCCAAATGGTAATCGCAGACAAAGTCTTCAGCCTCGCAGGCTAGTCCGTCAATGTCACTTTCCACCTGGGCCCGTAATAAAGATAGGCTTGGTCAATTCTAACAGGATTTTTAAAAAACAGATATCTCACCTGAGTCTCTCGGGAATAGGGTGGCATACAAATTAAATAAAACCTAAACCTAAACCTAAACACCTGAAATCAATATGGCTACAGTGATAGAGAAAATGCCCATATCACATGTGGGTAAGTGGGGCAACTTTATGATCTGAGGACGTCAACTCTCAGATTTCCTGAGCCAACCAGCTGACTCAGGAATTCTGGGAATGGAAGTCCACAGGTCGTAACGTTGCCATAGTTACCCACCCCTGCCTTATAAATATTCATCTGTTAGCCTAAAGTTTCTAATAGGCGATTACACATGCCCATTAAGGCTCTTCCATTTCGTTATTGAGGTCCCAGAATAATATTATTACTTTTTCATATTAGAAAGCAAGATTCAGATTTAGAGAAAACAATCAAAAGGATTGGATGATAGTAAAAATTACAGGCAAAAACATTGAAACTAAAATTTGAAGGGTCACTTGAACTCTCTTTTCAGTTTGCATGGTTTTTAGACTTGGACAATTCTCCAGAGAACTGCTGGTGTCATAAGTCTCTGGAGAATAAAGGCAGGACATAAAGTCAAAAGACATATGAGAAACAGCCTCAAGAGCCTGAAGAAATCTGTCTCTAATTGGATTTTAAAGAAAAAACAACAAATGGCAGATAGCTTTGTTTAACAAACTGAACAAACCAGTTCCTATTTGATTTCTCAGCTGTTTACTGGTCACGGCTGAGTAGCAACTGTGAAAATAATAGGACATGTAAGAGTAGCTGTACTCTCCTCCTCAGGTCTATGAAGCTGAACATGAAAGTATTGCTTCCATGTGTTAAGCTTTAAATTTTATGTTTTTTCTATAGGAGGGAAAAATTAAACGGAATCCTGGAACTGCAGTCTATATATTACATAAGAAACCTAAACTGGGAGTCACGTGGCTGAAGTTAACCAAAATGACCCCCCATTACAAATGAAATGGTTATGCAAACATGAATCAGAAGCACTTCAAATTCCATGCAAGCAAAGCATTTCTCTATGCCTTCAGGCTTCTAAACAGGCAGGGAAAAAATCCTGTTTCTTGAATGGATCCTCCAGAGATGCCGAAAAAGGAGGTAGTTGTTGTAACGATTGCAGACTGAGGCATTTCTGAATAATTTTTGAAGTATGCACAACCCAAGTAAACAGTTTCCTGAAACCTTTTTAAAGATGCTCACCATATTCTTTCGGATTTTTAAAACCTCTTCTAAAATGGGATTTCCCAAATATTTTCCAGGTCTTTTCTTTATCGTCTATAACACACCCCAGTCTCAGATCCCAAAGCCCTCACAATCTATTGTCTGGTAACTTTATGATGGAAATCCTCACTAATACAAGTAATGTTAACACAGAGTAAGGAGGGCAGTACTCATATTCCTTTGGATCAATGTGTTTTTTAAGTTGGAAACTTTAACTTGTGTTAATTTTGAGAAAATGATACATCCGCACATTGATTTGAAACCTGAAATACTCTTATTGGGAATATTACCAGGAACTCATAGCAAAGAAAACGTAAATTTGATTATTCATGTATTAACTGCAGCTAATTGTATTGCACAAAACCGGTAAAGTGAAAAGATTCATACAGATGAGAAGGTGATTAGGAAAATATTAGAATGTACAGAAATGAATAGGTTAACACTTGCAATTAAAGAAAAGGAACAAATTGAATACTATATTATATGGGAACTATTCTACTGAAGGCTAGAGAATAAATATGAAAGTTAGAAATAAAAGTAGATTAGTGAAGTAAAGAAAATATATCACAATAATTAAATAAGTTAAGATGAGGATTGTTACAGTATTAGATGTGTTATGTATATTAAGTTAAGAGTAGATAAATAATGATATGACTGTAAATTTTAATTGTTATTGCATAAGACATTTGTACCCAGATGACACACTGTTTAATGGAAGAAGAATTGTTTGTATTAAAATAAAATAAAATATTTTAGTAAAAAAAAAAGATGTGCAAGTTTCAACTCCCAGAATTCCCCAGCCAGGTATGAAAATCACTGCTCTACGTTGGCATGGTCTACCGCATGAAATGAAGAAAATGGGCAGAAGTGACCCGTCCTTCATTACCTGAATTGTCTCCTCCTCTCCTCCTTCGATGTCTTTGCTGAAGCTCACATTAGATCCCGAAGGGTGCTTGCTGCGGCATGCTGGTTTCTTGTGAATCTGAGTATCAGAAGACTTAAGAGTATTGCTGGTGGACCACTCAGCCCTGTCTTGCTCATTGCTGATGCGAATCACATCCGACAAGGGCCCTGAGAGCAAAGCATCCCTTTCATGAGGCTGTAATACAGCATAAGTAAAAGAGGTAAGCAGAAAACCCCTGCAAGAAGAAACAAGGACTATCGTAGATATTTATGGATAAGCTGAGTATAGGTAGTCCTTGAAATATGACCAAAATTGAGCCCCAAATTTATGTTGCTAAGTGAGACATTTATTAAGTGAATTTTGCTCCATTTTATGATCTTTCTTGCCACAGTCACTAAGTGAATCATTATAATCAGAGGTGGTATTCAGCCAGCTCGGACTAGTTCGCCTGAACCAGTAATGGAAATCACAAGTGGGCCTGTCC
The DNA here is from genome assembly GCF_009769535.1 of Thamnophis elegans. Classification (NCBI taxonomy): domain Eukaryota; kingdom Metazoa; phylum Chordata; class Lepidosauria; order Squamata; family Natricidae; genus Thamnophis; species Thamnophis elegans. The sequence goes on along the minus strand of NC_045542.1, from coordinate 53,467,847 downwards.
ATCTGCCCCAGCTCCATGCCCTTCTATTTGGGCACGTTTTCAAGCTGCGTGCATACGTGCAACCCACATGCGCAGCACATGCGCAGAAGACCAAGCGCATGTGCGTGTGGGGCGCGCGCTCACATTTGCGAACCGGTAGGGAAAGTAAGTGAATGCCACCCAATTACAATTGTTAAGTTAGTAACACAGTTATTAAGTGAATTTGACTTCCCCATTGATTTTGCTTGTCAGGTCGCAAAAAGGATCACATGATTCTGAAACATAGCAACTGTTACAAATATGAATCCATTGCCAAGCATCCCAATTTTTATCACGTGACTGGGAGGATGCTGCAATGGTTGTAAATTTGAAAAACGGACACTTTTTTCACTGCTGTTGTAACTTCGAACACCCACTAAATGAACTGTTGTAAGTCAAGTCAAGGACTACTTGTATTTTAGGTGTCAAAAATTATCTTTGGCTTATCTGAATAAAGAACATAGTTACCGTATTTATCGGCGTATAACACGCAGTTTTAAAACTAAAATTGCAAGCTTAAACCCTGCCTGCGTGTTATACGCCGATACTCCGGGTGGCAGAAGCCCGGGACCCAGTCAAATTCGCTGCGCAAGGTGAAACGGCCGGCAGCAGCCCTGCTCTCCTGCTGCGGCTTCTGTTTCAATAGGGAAGAAAACTTCCTTTCGCTTCCCGGGCTTCTGCCGCCCGGCAGAAGCCCCGGGACCCAGTCAAATTCGGGAAGCGAAAGGAAGTTTTCTTCCCTACTGAAACAGAAGCCGCAGCAGGAGAGCGAGGCTGCTGCCGGCCGTTTCACTTTGCGCAGCGAATTTGACTGGGTCCCGGGCTTCTGCCACTCGGCAGAAGCCCCGGGACCCAGTCAAATTCGCTGCGCAAGGTGAAACGGCTGGCAGCAGCCTCGCTCTCCTGCGGCCAGCGTCCGTTTCAGTCGCTTCCCTTGTCCGTCTTGATTGCTGGAAGCAGTAACAAACGGCGCGTCCGCTCCGCATCGCCCTGACAACCACCCCAGCCGGCGGCTGCCAGGCCTCGCTGGAGTCAATTGCAAAGCTGCGTTCAGCGCTTTGAGGACCTGAGGCATCTTGGGAAATGTAGTTCCCTATCAGAAAGAATGGAGTAGCTGCGAATTTGTAACAACATAATATAACTTGGTGCTTCGCAGGTTACGAAAATCTCGTTTGATTTGCACACTGTTTTTTAAAAGTTAGATAAAGAAATTATGCTGTGAAAGCGACTAGATAGCCCCCTCCCCTTCCTGTGTGTGAGAAAGGGAAGGAGAGGAAGGAAGGAGGGAGGGGGGAGGAAAAGAAGAAGGGAGGGGGGGAGAAGATGGAAGGAGAAAAGATGGATGGAAGGAGAAAGAATGGAAGGAGAAGGAGGAAGATGGAAGAAGAAAGGAAGAAAAAGAAGAAGGGAGGGAGAAGGAAGGAGGTAGGAAGAAAAGGGGAAGAGAGGGAAAGAGCAGAAAGACAAAGAGGATGAAGTTGATAGGCAAGAGGAAGGGGGAAGGAAGGGAAAAAAGAGGGAGAGAGTGAAGATGAGGAAGAGGTTTTTGGTTTTCCAAAAAGCAGTGATTCTGATTAAGTTTTTTTGCTCAAAGAGGTGTTTTTTCATTTCATATTTGCCTTTTAAGAGGAGTTAATGTTATAATTCATGTTCTAATGTTATAAATTTTAATCCAACATTAAGTTCCGAGCTTCCAAGTCATTTATTTTTAATGAAAAAAATTTTTACTCAAATTTTTGTGTTAAAATGGGGGGTGCGTGTTATACGCCGGTGCGTGTTATACGCCGATAAATACGGTATATCTCATTGTTATTATTTGACTTTTGTTAACAAAGAATGATTAATGAAGCATTTGGATAAGAGATGAGCTATGAGAAGAGAGTTTATGTTGCATTTAGAGATAGCAATAAGCTGTCAAAATTGTTTTCACTTTTTGGGATGAAGGGGAAAGTTATTTTTTCTTCTCCTTTTTTCTTTTTTACACTTTTTTCTTTTGTATTTTGCTATTTGGGTTTTACTCTTCTTATGATCCTTATTAAACTTTAAGGATTAGGATTGAAAAAAATTCAGGTTTCACTTATCTGAGGATGGGGTAACCTGCAGATATATATGGTCATAGTTTTTTTAAAGTACTTCTATTTCCTATATATATGCATATATAACCCCATCCACAGATAAGCAGACCGTCACATTTTTAACCAAAATACCATGAAAAATGCAGGATTGAATTATCCACAGGTTATCTTTTCACGTTTTTTTGACTAAAATGTTCAAAAGTTGGATTATTCCCAGGAGGGGTTATACATGAGGGTACATGGAATATTACTTTAAAATCTCATGTCAAAAGAATGCTCATTTCATAATTCTTCAAAATAAAATTCCTGTTCAAATTCATGATCAGTCTTCAGAAAAAATAAATATTATTAAGAAAATAATTTTTAATTCTTATTCCACCTGCAAAGAATATGCTTTTGGGTTTTGGTGGACTATAATCATACTCAAAAACCAAAATAAATGTCTGATAAATTTAATTAATCTTTAAATCTTGAATTCTCGCCTACTTCTTAGGTTGAATTTGGCAAAGGTAGGAATATAACATCATTGCTAAATACATGAATAGGAATTTATCTTTTATACATTTGAGCTTTGTACAGAAACACAGACCTAATATATACCATGTTTCCCCAAAAATAAGACAAGGTCTTGTTTTCTTTTGACCCCCAAAATAAGCACTTGGCCTTATTTTCAGGGAGCATGTTATTTTTGAGGTGTAAGAGGCGGCAAGCATGGTCACCTCATGGCTGCTACCATGTTGCAATATTTTCAGGGAGGGATTATTTTCAGGGGAGGGCTTATTTGAGCACATGCACTCAAAAGCCCAATTGGGCTTATTATCCAGGGAGGTCTTATTTTCAGGGAAACAGGGTATATTCCATAAAATAAGTTCTACCTCTCAACACCTTATACTGTGTTTATTCTATTAGTCTTCAAAGATACTATAATAATATTGGTTTCAGATTTCCTTAAATAATCTAGATTGCTCATGTAGACTAGCTGGATGAGAGAATAAGTTTCCTAAGGTATTGTATTGCTATAATTTAACTGCAGAATTTGAGCATGCATTTGCAGTGTTTAACTGGCACTACCTTGCAAATGAAACAAAGGTCAGGAAGACCAAGACACAGCTCAGAGCACCCTGACAGAGTATCCTTTATGAACCCATCCCTCACCTCTTCATCCATCTCTGGGTGGCAGAAGGAGCATGTGGAGAGTTCGTCCGTCAGATCTTCATGGCTGCTGTGAGGAGGTTCCACCTTGCCACTAAAGAACAAAACCGTCTCTGGACTGGGGTTAGGCCAGGACAGAATTCCTTGCTTATCCACACAGCAGAGCACCTAAAAACAAGCCCAAGACACCTGACAAAACCCCAGAGATATACAATAAACTATTGGGCAAGGCTATGTCTGAATCAGTGAGCCAGACACAATGTTCCATCGTTTAAACCCAAGACAAAAGGCCATTTCCAAATAATCTTCCATCTCTTGAGACTTTTTTTTAATATGCTTGAATGCAGAAATACTTTCCCCATATGTGCAGATGCCATAAAACACTATAAAGCAAAGTAAGGAGATGACAAGGCACAGTCCTAGCTCAGTGAGAGATCAGCTAAGGCCAAAAAGAATGACAATTGGCAGCATGTGGTGTCCTTTATAACTCTTCGCCATCTTCTATCACATTTCAGATTTTGGACAGGAGTGAAGACTCCTGTGAAAAATAGGTGGAAAGTAAAGCCCAAGAATAGATTCTTAATAAATTAAAATGTTAATGTTCTAAAAGCTGAAAAGGACAAGGGCATGCCTACTGCTCATCTGTAGTTTATTGATTTAAAACTAGACACCACAGCTTTATCATTTTCTTTTTCTACATAGAGGAGACTACTGTCAGTCCAGCCAAGATAAAGAGCTTGCCAATCAGTAGCAACTTGATATCTTGGGTCCTCATCCTAAAATCAATCTGACCACATTTCTGAACCATTATCTCATCAATATCTAGCTAACAGACTCAGATAGCAATAGCAATAGCAGTAGACTTATATACCGCTTCATAGGCCTTTCAGGCCTCTCTAAGCGGTTTACAGAGAGTCAGCATATTGCCCCCAACAATCTGGGTCCTCATTTTACCCACCTCGGAAGGATGGAAGGCTGAGTCAACCCTGAGCCGGTGAGATTTGAACCGCTGACCTGCTGATCTAGCAGTAGCCTGCAGTGCTGCATTTAACCACTGCGCCACCTTGGCTGAGATAGATTTTAGAAGAAATCTAGAGATAGATTTTAGAAGAACTGTTTGCAGCCATAAAGGAAACTAGCCAATGAGATAAAGGGCAGGGAATTCTATGCTCCTTTTTGCAACTCTTCTTGCAATCAGACTTACTGTGACAGATCCCAGACTGTGAAGCAGACTAGAGGTGAAGGTGAGAGTGGGTGATTTGCCCTTCAGAACTTGCAGGAAGTGGCTCCAGATACACCGTAACATTTCCTACCAAAAAAGCCACAACAATTAGTCAGCTAAATGAGGAAGAATGGCAAGTTCAAAGACACTTCACATAGGAACATGGTTATTTCCAGAAAGACAGGATTGGTAACAAGTGACAGTTTAACATTTCCACGGAAACTAAGTATAGCAGCCTGTGAATAAATCAGATCTCTAGTGCATGACAAAGCTAATAGGGAATGTCAGACTTCAAATATGTACAGGAAGTAGGATGATTCAGAGGGGGGGGGTTCTGTCTTTCTTTCCTTCTGTTCTTTCTTTCTGTTATTATATTTCTTGTTTTATTTTGTACTGTGACAAATACAGCTGTAAAAAATTGAATTTTGACAAACATGTATCTAAAAAAAATCAGTGTTGGCAGAATTCTGAATTTCACCTTAGATTCAGCTTTGTAGAACAATTCTGAGAGGATTGTTCAATCTGGGATATTTAAAAAAACATAGATACATATCCTCTATTATGTTAAATTTTGTTAAAGTATGTGGGAAACAGATTCTGGACAAACAGGTTTTCAGTCTAGTGCAGTGGGATTCGTATGGCTACAATTATGGCTAGGATTCCATTGTTCATCTATACATGGCTAGAATACCATTTTGAACTGCAGAATTGGAAGAGACTATTTAGCCCATTAAGTTCAACCTATGCTCCATGCAGGAATCCAAACTTGAGCATCCACAAGAGAGGGATATGCAGCCTCCGCATGAAGACACCAAGTAAACAGGAGTCCATTATCTCCCTTGCTTCCACTGTCAAACTGCCCTTATTATTAAATAGTTTTTTCCCCCCTAAAATTCAATTTGAATCCATCTTCCTGTAATCTGAAACCATTGTTTGATGCCCACAACTTTGGAACAATAGGTATCAGGTTTTGACCTTCTTCTCTTATTCAGCTATTTGAAAGTGCTGTCATATGTCTTCCTCAGTCATTTTTTTCTCAAGGCTAAATATGCAGTTTCTTTAGTCTATCTTCATGTGACACAAAAAAATGGAAGAAACATTTAGTTAAGTTAGCTACATTTCTTTAAAAAAAACCTCAACGTGGGAAAATAAATGTTCTCTCTCTCCCTCCCTCCCTTCCTCTCCCTCTCTACAGTATTGTTTCAAAGTACAAAGGTTTGCTCCAAAGCACTAAAAAAGTAGACACCAGTTCATCATCACCCACCTGAATTGATACCACAGAAAATTTGCCCACTAATACTACCATTTCTTATACAATCATTACTGAATGCAATCGGTAATCCACATTGCTTCTTAATTTAGATAGAAGAAAGCAACAAGTTGCACCGATGAACTATTTCTTGCTTTGGTAAAACTGTGGCTTTTGTAGATAATGGTAAAGCATATTCTCTTTTCTCAGTTTAGATGGCCTTATGATGCAACCTGAACATCTAAGAAAGAACAATTAAAGACGTTGAAGTAATGAGTGATAGGGGTGTGAATCCCATTAATCAGATTATAACATACAGACTACCTGGATAAACTTTGAAATTCTACCACCCATTTGTTCCATCTAATCTCACAGAAATACCCAGTTTCTCATATTTAACTTTTCTAAATCTGATTCTGACACACAGATATAGAGTATGCAGCCTGAAATTCTTAGGATGCTTTTTTCCAGTCCCTTGGACCATCTGTCGGTTATTTTCACTCAGCTAGACAAGCAATGTGAATTATGTGCTTCCTTAAAATAAACTTTTGAAAAATTCCACAGGCTTAATTCAAATGCCCTTTTGTTCTCAAAAAAAATCAGACAAAACTGACATTCACTATAGGAAAGAGCATATAGAAAAGGTGTGCAGTAAGCGTGCAGACGGTCACAGTATAGCAAAATGAAAGTGCCCACAAGCCAAAGATACAGAAAATAAGAAGAAGAGGCCAAGCATTTTGTAACAAGGAAGGATGGACTGCACAGAAGAACACAGAACAGGATGCAAGACTGTTCAATAAAATAGTACCTGGGAAGATACCACCTCTGTGTAGCTACTGAGTGTGTCTTCTGAGAACTTAGCCAGCTGCAGCAAAAAAATAAAATAAAATTGGTTACTATCAAGATATTTGGAAGGGATGCATGAAGAAAATCCTTCTGAAAATACTTGTCACCACTAGGATACATGAATGAAAGGGGATCTCTGTAGGCTAAGCTCTACATGAAAAGTAAGCTGCCTCAGATATTCCTTTACAAATTGAAAAAAAAACACAGCCCAAAAGAACCGAGTCTCCATTTTGACCATGGAAAGATATTGAGGGACACAGAAACTTAATCTTGGACTAATATTAAAATTTTAAATGAGCTTTTGGTTAAAAGCAAACACATTCCTAAATTAAAAATGAGCCAAAGGTAATCAAGGTGGAACGCAAGGAGCAGCATCAAGTAGAAAGTGGTTCAGAAGAAGACTTTAAGAGGAAACCAGTCAGGAAAGTTAAAGGCAAAATTAAAGAGACAGGGAGAAGAAGCAGAAACATGCAGGCTGGGAGAACAAAGAGTCTAATTCCAACCCCAAGACAAAGGGAAAGAATGGAAAGGAAAAGAGCTATATAAACCAAGAGGACAGAAGCATGTAATTGTGCTAGATGATTTTGGTGGTAAAGTGCTACAAGAGACAGTACTAACTCTAAGCCAAAGCAGAAGTGGCAAAGACCCAATTAAGCTTACAGATGATACAAGTCTACATTTGGGATGGAAGCATATTGCCCAAAGAGCCAACATTTCTGGACTCTGGAATGGAGAAGGGAAACACGGAGAATACAAGCACTGAAGCAAACAATGGAGACGCTGGAGAAAGGAAGAGGAAAATAACGACACCAAGCTTCACATGCCTACAGCAAGCAAGCAGAGATGGAAGCAGAAGGAATGGAAGAGGCAGAACAAGATTGAATAGGAGAAGCAGAAAAAAGCAGGAATGATATACATCGATCGACAGTAGAACCTACACAATCAAGAAAAAAATATTATTCCTGTTATTGCTAAACCCCCATAAGTTCTGCAATTCTAAAAACGTATATAATATCTAGTTATTCATTAGAGAGGTTAAACAATTCAGAATCAAAAAAACGGTGCAAGCTAAAATGGAAACTTACCAACTACGTTCTACAGAAGTCTGAAAATAAAACAATTGAGAATTGCAACCAGCAAATGGTCTATCAGATCCTCTGAACAATTCCCATTTTGTTCATGCTCAAAGCCCAAATCAGTTTCAGTTTTGCCCCTTTATCCCTTTAACCGCTCCCTCAGGAACATCTCCAATTCCGAAGAATGATAAAGAAAAGGCAGGGAAAGGGAAAGGGAAAGAAGGAGTATAGGAGCGCCCTCTCTCAATATTAAGAGATTTGAGAATTCCCATTCCTTTTTTTTTTTTGCCCAATCCATCCTCCCACCGCTCTTTATTGTTAAAATACCTACCAACGATGTAGGGGAAGCTTTACTCATCTGGGCTAGAACCCTGGCTTCACCAAAAGCTGTGGCCAGAATCCACAGGACTGGAAACAGGAGTGGGAGGATAGGCAAGACTCCATTAACCTGTAATGCCATTCCAAGTCACAATGAGTTCAACCACTTTGCATAGATAGCTAAGTATGCAGCACCTCCCCAGATATTCAGTGATGACCAAAGCCATAAAGGCATTCTACAGATGTCCCAGAAGCATCCTGTTTTTAAGATCACTGAAATTACATATACGAGAATATAAACATGAATAAAGGAAAAATGCAAGAGAAGGTAAATTACAGGTGGAATCTCAAGAGCCTCAAACCCTACCATATAATTCCATAAAAGACCTTTTTTTAAATTCATAAACATTTTGAATAGAATGTATTATCAGGGTACATCATTTATAAAAGAAAAAAGAAAAGAAAATATTAACACATATACTGGTAACAATAGTAATAATATAACAGAATAATTCTGGTGCATTTTTTTCTTTATATTGGCTTATTCATAATTCTGTTAATTATATTAGTATATTTATAATTATAAACCATCTTTATATGTAATTCCTACATAGCACTAATCTTTCTTCATCTAATTTCTACCTCTTATCTCTAACCACTCATAAAATCTATTCCATGACAAGTAATATTCTGTGTCTTCTTTGTCTTTTATTTTTGAAGTCAATCTATCCATCTCTGCACAGTCTATTTTCCGAATTACATCCTCATCTGATGGAGTCTTCTCATCTTTCCCAATATTGTGCAAACACAATCCTTGCTGCTGTCAGTACATGCAAAACTATTATAACCCTCCAGCATTATACCCAACAAAAATATTTCTGGTTTCAGATCTATATTTTGCTTAATCATCTTTTCCAACCAAATATGCATTTTCTTATTCTTGCCATGTTTACTTGTACATCTACTTGAACTAGAATAACCACCTGGGGCTGCTAATAGGCCCAGGTGCCACAGTTCCCTAAAGCTGGAATCTCAGGACATCATATAAAGGTATTGAGCTTCCTTCCCAGAAAGGTCTGAACACAAGCAGCAACAAATTATACTGGGTTCCCACGAATGCCCCCTTTCTGCTGTCAAAAACAAAACAGAAGCCCAAAATCAGAGTGCAAAATAGAAGCAAAATGGGTCCTGCTTCCTCCAAAGTTCTTCAACAAGTCAAATAACCCCATTCTGCACAGCCTGAAGTATCCTTCTCACCCTTTTCACTGTGAAATGCATCCCTAACGAACACAGCTTAATAGTGGAACATAGCATATACAAAAGTATGAACATCACACAAGTAAGAGCCGAGGTGGCGCAGTGGTTAGAGTGCAGTACTGCAAGCTACTTCGGCAGACTGCTAGCTGCAGTTTGGCAGTTTGAGTCTCACCAGGCTCAAGGTTGACTCAGCCTTCCATCCTTCCGAGGTGGGTAAAATGAGGACCCAGATTGTTGGGGCAATAGGCTGACTCTGTAAACCGCATAGAGAGGGCGGTAAAAACACTATGAAGTGGTATATAAGTCTAAGTGCTATTGCTATTTAATAGTAAATGCAAAAAGTGCTCTTTTTCTTTTTGATAATTTGGGGATAACCAGAGCATAGTTTTCTTTACCTGAAGCTGAAGAAACATGTACTGCCAAGGGACTGTTCCACCAACCATGAAAAAAAAACGCATGGCATTGGTAATCAGGAAGCCAAGCTGCCATTTAAAGAAATGAAACAACATTAAAAACTCAGCTTTCAGACTCCCACCCTTCTATATCAAACATAATTGTTCTTTGAAAGGTTATTACACAGGGACCAGATTTCGAATGAATCCAAGAAACTAGAGCACCCATTACACAAAGAGATTGGTTCACTTTATTTGCCACTACTGTAGTTTAAACAGAGAGATGACTCTGAGCCTGGTAATGCAGACTTCGCCATTTTCATTATATAGTTTTTAGAAAATAGACAAGCAATTTTCTGAAAAACAGCACTCAAGGCAAACAGCACTTAAGTTTCAAACATCAAAACAATGTAATTAAAATGTGTCAATAACACCCTAAGGAAACAGCATTTGCAAGTGCTTTAACAAGCTTGATTTTGAAATACGGCTATGGATAAAAGTCATTTTGCCCTCAACCACAAAAAAGATCTAGTCCCAAAGGTGCTTTTTTCAAGAGGCAACTGGACTTTCTGATTTTTTTCTTTGAAGACATTTCGCTTCTCATCCAAGAAGCTTCTTCAGGTCTAACTGAATGGTGGGGAATGGAAGGATTTTTAGCCTTTGCATCCTTTCAGAGAGTCGTTGAGGCCACCTGAAGGTTTCTCTGTGTCCTCAAGGTCACCTGAGTGGTGCAAATGAGTGTGGAGCCTTCTTAAAACTGTTGAAAGGACTGTATTTGAACAGCCCTCTCTCAATAGAGAGGGAGAGATATGACATCTTCGGTCTACAACACAGTCTTATTTATGGTAGTCAAAGCAAGATGTCCCTATGTCATGCACTGCTGTATCCAGATCAGACATTTTTTTTTAAAAATGGACACTGCAGATATATTGGTTTAGTTGTGCATATACATTTCCATCTTCCTTTAAAACCTGGATACCCAATACACCCATCTTACTAGAGAGATTAAGAGGGAAAGAGAGGGATCATCTTAAGGTTTAGTTAAGCTACCTTCTCTTCTTCTGGGTTGGTCTACAATTGTAACAATTATCTCCTCTCTCTCTTTCTCCCCACAAAACTGCTCCATCCGTTTTGTTTAGCTCTCTCCTGTACATAAAACAGTTCCTCCTATTTCTACAAATGAATACTCAGGACTTGCAAAAAAGAATCAAAGACTATTTCTTCAAAGGCACAAAAAACCATCATTCATCAAGATACTCTTAGTCACCTAGACTTTGACTGGACCAAAACCAAAGAGCTGCTTCTTACAACCAATTGTACATACCAGCACCACAGGAACAGCAAACTTCAGCATCACTGACTGTACTGTGAATCTCTCATTATCTAGAGCAGTCACACGCCGTGATAAGCCCATGTCTAGACATAACCTAAAAAAAACAAATGAAAAGTCACTGAGGATCTTTAAAACACTGTCAATAATGTATTACCTTTTGCTAGCTTTGTACCCAGCAAATCTTTCAAAAAAATGTTTTTATTTTTATTCTTTTACATACCATTTTAAGTATACATTCACATAATTGTTATTCTTCTTTACATTTGTCATTCTTATACATTTATTATTTCATTTAATAAGTTATACTATACAGTTTGGGTTGCTTTATTTACCATCCCTTTCTCCTATTGTAACACCACCCAGCAAATCTCTGTTATGCTTTGAGAAGAGCTCTCTCCAAGAATTAAGAACTTACCGAACATTGTCAATCACTGGGGTTTTTGTGACCCGAAAGAGTCGAAACATTTGGGGATTCTGGGGTCCTTTCTTTACTTCCCCATTGGGGGAGGGTGGGGGAGAAAAAGGAGGAAACAGATCCCCTGGTTCTAAGACAATGTGTTCATCATCCTGTTAGAAAAAGATGAGACAGTGATAGAAGCTGTCTAACAAACAGGCAACTCAAGTATCTTACAGAAAGTTCAAACTTCTTTAAGCAACCAATAACAATACACCTTACTTTACTAAAACATATAATTTACTGTTGCTTAGCTGACACAATAGTCTTTTATATATAGTTATATAGCATTATTATACGAACTCTGGTTTTTTTGCCCACAGAACTTTCAAGGTATCTAACAACAACAAATTAAGCATACTTCCTAAAACAATGAAAACAGACAAAAGCACAACTAAGTTCAAATGAAAAGGTCCACTAAGCTGAAGAAGCAATGACATGCAATGCACGGTAGTTGTGGTGGCACAGTGGTTAGAATGCAGTATTGCAGTCTAACTCTGCTGACTCCCAGCAGTTTGATCCTGACCAGCCAGGGTTGACTCAGCCTTCCATCCTTCCAAGGTCAGTAAAATGAAGATGCAGATTGTTGGGGGCAATATGCTGACTCTGTAAGCTGCTTAGAGAGGGCTGTAAAGCACTATGAAACATCTAAGTGCTATTGCTATTGCTGTTTATTATTGCTTTAAATATGTTCTTCTCATTACAGAAAGAAGCCACTTTGTCACAAGCTATATATATACTGACGTTTTCTGAACTATTTGGTTTCTATTTTTAAAAGAAATGTTTAATTAGGGCCCTTTTTAGGAAGAAAATTTATGGATGTTTCTAATACTCACGTGTATGTAGAAAAATATGAAATACTTTGAATCCCAAAAAACCCAGAATCAAACTTTGCACATACCGAATTCTTCTGTTTTTATTCGTTCATCAGAATCATCATTAGCATCAAGAAGAGAAATCTGAGTTACCTTAATCCCTCTAAGAGAGGTGAAGGATTCCTGGCCCGGCCTCAGAGCAACAATATCACCTTCTACCAACAGGCTTACTGGGAGGTTGACAAGGTGACCATCCCTATAGACCCAATGGAGCGACCAGGATGGCGCAAAGGGCATATGAAGGTCAGGGTACATAGTTTTTGTCCAGATGAGTTCTTTGCTATCTTTTAAAGCATCTGAAATATCAGATTAACAGGAAATGGTTATTAAACAAGTAGTAATGGTAGAAAAATAAAGATATCAAACAGATATAGAATTCTTTATTGGCCAAGTGTGATTGGACACACAAGGAATTTGTCTCTGGTGCATATGCTCTCAGTATACATAAAAAGGCAAGATACATTCGTTAAGAATCATAAGGTACAACATTTAATGATAGTCAAAGGGTACAAATAAGCAATCAGGAAAATCAATATCAACATATCATTGTTATATAGATAATAACTAAAATACTAATGGGAAAAAACATTCCAGGCGGGAGGGAGGAAACAGGCAACACCAGAACAGTACCAGAAAATTCGAATAAATAGTTTGTTAGCTTCCTTCCTTTCCTCTCTCTTGAAAAAATATCATTCAAGGTTAAAAAACAACACATACAGGCAATCCACCACTGCAAATCATGTGCAGACTTCTCTTTCCAATGTTGTATAAATAATTCTTTTTGGCCATCCTCCATGCATGAGGGATTATTTGATGAGGTCCCATCCACTAAGGTCATACTGCTAAACATTGATCCAGATTTCAGTTGCAGCAGGAATTTATTCTGAGTTCATTTTAAGGTCAAATTAAAAGCCTAACCTTATCCTTCCAGCCCCAGTATTAATTAACACAACCCTCCAGAATCTGTTGGCATCTATGCCATTTTAGAGAAACTATATTCATTTCAACCATGGCAAAAGGGAGTTATATTCTCCCCGTTTTCTGTGTTCTAATCATTCATTCTTCAACAACTCCTACACACACCTCCAAAAACATGCATTTTAATGGACATCAGTGCCATTCATTAGTTTAATACATGCTACAAATAATCTGCCGAGTCTTCCTATAGAGTTTCCTATAAACTGCAGCAGTGGTTCTTGCAGCTTTCCCTGTAGTGCATCCAAAATCTCAACATCTGGATAACTTTGGCAAGTAATATGTTTGTTAACAGAAGACAGAACAGGATGGAGATCCGGATGGAGGGAAATAAGGGAACAAAAACAGCAGCAGTGATTTGGCCAGGGGTCCTTATCAAGTTTCATGTGCTTTAAGATTATCCTCTGTCCATAGATATGAGACATTATTCTCTATAATGGCAGCCTGGTTTCAGAATATCCAGCCACAGAAAGTATGCTTGCTGCATTTCTGGTGCTAGATTAAAATGTATTTATTTACCAAAGAATTTTTAAATTACAAGCTTATGTTTTATTTAGTTTAAATATTTATGTTTCTCATAATTACTGTCATAGATAGCTACTGATGCTTAGCTTTTATTTCCTTTTGTGTAGCACTTAATATAGCTAGTCCACAACTTACGATCACAATTGAGCCCAAAATTTCTGTTGTTAAGTGAAATATTTAAGTGAGTTTTGCCCCATTTTACGACCTTTCTTGCCATATTTGTTCAAGCGAATCATTGTTGTTGTGAAGTTAGTGACAAGGTTGCTAAGTGAATCTGGGTTCCCCATTGACTTTGCTTGACTTTGCTTGTCAGGAGGTTGCAAAAGGGGATCACATGACTCCAGGACACGTCAACTGTTATAAATATGAGTCAGGCCAGTGGTGGGATTCAGCCAGTTCGCACCATTTCAGGAGAACCGGTTGGTAACTTTCTAAGTAGTTTGGTGAACTGGTTGTTGGAAGAAATCATTAGGGCAGAGAACCGGTTGTTAAATTATTTGAATCCCACCACTGAGTGAGGCCAAGCGCCTGAATTTTGATCACAGGGCCATGGGGAAGCTGCAACAGTTGTAACTGGGAAAACAGTCATAAGTCACTCTTTTCAGTGCCGTTGTAACTTTGAATGGTCACTAAACAAATGGTTGTAAGTTGAGGACTACCTGTATCTGATATTGGGGCATATAACTCCAAACTGCTTTTTTGGATGAAGACATGATTTACAAGTATAAAAAATTTAAAAAAGGAATAAAGGATTTCTATTACTGTCCTAAAATATAAGTTACAGAATACTGCGGCAACACTGCAATAACTGGAATAAGGAAAAATTGGGGATATTTCTACATATATTTCTGTATGTATAATTTATTTGACTGCCTATTTTACAACAGTCTCTGATGAAATACCATCAGATGAGGGAAAACAAAATCTAACCAAATGCCTGGTTCAAATCTGTCATGAAAACATCAGATAGATGGAAGGGGATGCAGGGAAGAACGATGGAAGTAAAAGGTTATGTTTTTTCTTTTCGTTCTGGCAAATTTGATCAGGAGAGAAAGTATAACACGCCCAGTCCTAAGGAAGACTGAGTCTAAAAGCTGGGAGGAGCTACCAGAGGAGGCGAGACATTGAAGTTAGCAGACTCAGTCCAATTGGATAACAGATGGAATTAACCCATTCCTGGATGCTATCTCCACCAACAATGGAGAAAAATAAAGACAAAGGAAGAAAGCAGAAGAATATAACTTTTGGACACAATTTCTATATGGATCTTCTGGGGAATTATCAGCCATTAATTAAGAATAGATTACTGCTTCAGCCAAAAAAAAAAGTAGAGCGTCTTCATGGTGCAGTGGTTAAGGTGTTGGACTATGAGTAAGGAGATCCAGGTACTACTTCCTACTCACAATATCTCTCCAGGAATCAGTGGGCCAGTTACTCCCTCTCTGCCTAAACAATCTAACTCATAGGTTATTCCTGGGGAGAAAAAATTGAAGGGAGGGACATTTATGTACCATCTTGAGCTCTTGAATGAAAAATAGGATATAAATCTATGAAATAAAATCAACAACAAAGGTTCTAAGATCTGATGTTAAAAAGGATGTAGCTACATCTACATAGGGCAGGCATGTCAAATTCATGGCGTCACGCTGTCATCATGTGATGTATCATGACTTTTTTCCCCTTTGCTAAACTGGGGGTGGGCACAGCCAGCATGTGATGCATTCGCACCGTGGGCCACGAGATTGACACCCCTGACATAGGGTAACAAAAATAATAAAGGAGGAGGAAGAGTAAGGGAGGGGATCTTACCATCTATTCTGCTGATGATTTTCCGAAGTCTCCTCTCAATTTCTCGGCGTTTCATCCTCTCTTGCCGTCCAATCACAAAGAGGTCAAGTAGCACCAGGAAGAACAGTGCCAAGGCATTTACAATTTCTGAACCTTCACTGTTTAAAGCAAAACATGAGGCTTTTTAAGTAGCTGAAAGAATTATGACCAGATCCAGAGCAGGTTTGACTCTACCTATAAATGCCAACAGGAGTTAGTAAGGAAACCTCTGCTTTAACCCAAAAAGGATTTACAACTTCCATTCATTCAAATCATGCAGCCATAGCAGGAAAGTAAATGAGATTATAACACATAAAATGTTTCTCTTCAGTTCTCTCAGGGCAGCCAACCATTAGAGAGAGCCCTATGTCTCAGTCGACTGTTCATAAAAGAATGTGAGGCAACAGTTATATGTGCATCTCCTGCAATAGAATAAAATTAAGCTGCCAGTCTGACCAACTTCTGAATACTTTATTTGCTTGCCTGCTTATTTACTTATTTATTTATTTCCCATAAATAACTCAAGGCAGCGAAATACCTTAACATTTTATTCATTTAACATTTTTAAACGTAACATTTTATCCTTCACTTGAGGCCACAAGGCATCTTGGGCTGAAACTGTTCAGGTTCCTGAAAATAAACAGCTTGAATCCTTTGGTTGGAAATAATTGATTAGGAAGCCACAGCTGTCGAAATTTCTTTGAATAAACTTCCTTTTAAAAAAAAAATAAGATCCTTTCAAGCCAGGCATTGGTAGCCGCAGGACTCTCCACCAAACTGAATGCCCAGTTTTGAAGCAAGGTGGAAAAAAAATCTTTGTAGCAGTCAAAAATACTTGGGTCAGTTTCATAAACACAACGGCAGCCAACAAAGGGAAATAAAAGTGTGAAATTTGAAGAACGAGTAGGCAGTTGCATAGCCTAATCAACAATCCTACTAGTTTCCAGCCATTAATCACATGGTCGCTTATGAGCCTATCCACATACTTAAGTCTTAACACAGTTTTTATTCCATATCCATGTTGGTCAAGGCAAAAGCAGAAGGTTTTGGGTGGATCTTGGACTCATACTGTGGAAACCATAAATAAATATATATGATCTTATAAATTATTGCTTTTGAAGAATCCATTATAATCTACACGATATTATTATTGTAATGTGCTTTCAACCTGAGTGGAAACTGTTCATGAGTTTGATAAATCCTACACAATCCAGGTTGAATTTGTGTGAAATCATTGAAGTATGATTATCCAAAAAAGCAAACATGCTTATGGTTTTCCTTAGAATAACAACGGTTTTCTATATGAATTGAAGGGTAAGAAAATGTATAGATTACTTGCCTTCCTTGGGGTTGGCTCCCATAGCAGCAGAATAGTAACAGCATAGTTAGAAGCATCAGAGATGCCCCTGGCCAGTGAAAACAGGAACAACGGTTGCCATGATATAGAAAACTGGCCTTCCATACTTCCTACAATAGGAAAAGTATAAAGAATGGGAAACTAGATGGAAACACAAATGGAAACTAGACTTTATTATCCCTGCAAAGATCAAGAGAAACAACCGTGGAACTAAGTTACATTGGACTGCAAGGACAGTAGGTGCAATATTCTTGTTATCCATATTCCATGCATAATAGATTGATAGACTGATAGACAGATATAGGTAGACAGATAAGACAGCCAAAGAAACAGACAGATGGACAGATGTTCAGAAGCCCAGTCTACAAAGAATGCTAGTTCTTTATTCTGGCCTCACAACAGCAGGAAATACCATAGAAATTTGACACCCTGGGATTATCACTTTTCCTTCCCTCAATGGTAAAGGTTCTAGCAACCTCTACAACAATAAATCTGGCATTTTTTATTATTTTTCCCAATCCTTATACAGTGGTACTTCAGTACTCGCGATAATTTGTTTCTGTGACAAGTCTAAAAATGACGGGTACCAAACAAACCATGTGACCTACCACCTGATCCTTTGTTTTGACTGTTGAGAACTTCATATCTGTCCTTTTTCCTATGTCAGCAACCTTCCCAGCAGGGCTGACGTCCTGTCCATTCTCTGCAGCCATCCCCATCTTCCTATCACAATGCATCAAATACCAAATTCGATAAGTTTTGAAGCAGTCGGGTACAGAGGTACCACTGTATAGGTATGTTTCTGTTTTATGCTTGCTACCGTGTTTCCCCAAAATAAGACAGGGTCTTATTTTCTTTTGACCCCCCCAAAGTTGCTTGGGCCTTATTATCAGGGGGGGGGCTTATTGGTTTGGGGTGAGAGCTGGGCCAGGGCATGGTGAGGCTGGGAGGCACACGAGCTGGAGGCAGAACAAGTGCTCGTGCAACCTCTCTTTCCAGCAGGGCAGAGCGCCACACGCCTTGGCGCCTTTGGGATATTACTGGGTCGGTGAGTAGCACTCTGCCCGGCTGGAAAGGGGCGTTGCCAGGCGGCTGCTCATGAGAGCAGCTGCCCAGCAACCCCCCAATCCAGCTGGGGACAGCGCCACCCACCAACCTAGTGGTATACCAAAGGTGTCAAGCAATGTGAGCGCCTTTGCCCCCCCTCCCCCCGGCTCCTGTGGCTTTGTGCCTTTGGGATATCGCTAGGTTGGTGAGTGGTGCTCTGCCTGGCTGGAGGGGGGTTGTCCAGGGGGCTTATTATTGGGGACGGCATTCATTTTTGCCCACAGGAAAAATATGGCATGGCCTTATTATTAGGACATGTCGTAATTTTGGGGAAACACAGTAGCTGTCTGAAGGTATCTGAATAAGATATATGGCCATATGCATTTCTATAGTAAATAAATAAATAGACAACAATCTTGCTTTCTTACTTATTCTACAATAAGTACCCTTGTTTATTGTTTAACTTTTACCTAAAATGCACAGGATGCTCTTAAAAAACATAAAAACACGCAAAACTGAGAGGGATACCTACTTCACAAAGTTGCAAAGCTTACCTTCCATGAAATCACCTTCTTCCTTTCCTTCTGATGTCCCTCCAGCAGTGTTGATAGTTGGTCTCTCAGAATAGTTAGGGCTTTTGTTGTGGTCAGACCCAAATTTGTAGTCATTTCATCCTGAACAGCAAAAGGTAAATCTAGTATTTCTTCACAATTTTTCTTACCAAGTTCTGTGTCATCTTCTCAAACAAGTTATACTTAGCAGTGACCTATCTCCTGAAAAAACCGGTATATCTTTGTCCTTAATAATAATACTTTAAACACAAGAGTACTGCAGCTTAAACCTTCACTTCTTTTTTTTTCTTATGGGATGACATTATTCACTTTTCAAAGTATTGAGGGGGGGATCCTCCTTTTCTTCCTATTTTTTTCCAATACTATAGTTTCAAATTTGGTTGACGTCTGATTATGATCCCTGATTGGAGATCCCTGAACTTGATCCTTTATCGGGGATCACTTAATCCCACCCTAACCATATTAATCTCCAAAAGACTTTGTTCCCAAGTTGCTCCTGTATGAGATTGCATCTTTCAGAGTCTTATAGTGCTTTCGTAGGGCTCAATGGCTAAGACGCTGAGCTACTTGTCCCAGCTTCTGTCCCTGTCCAAAAGACCAATGTTTGAACTGATCTAGAGAAGCCAAAGTTGCCAAGGACAGACCCAGGACAACTGCCAAAGAACGAGTGTCTCAAACAATCAACCTTCTTGTAAAACTTCTGGCTTTGACCAGCAAGCCAAAATTTTGCTGCTGTTCTCTCTCCTGGCTCTGCCTTGTTCTTTTTTAGGAATATGAAAATGGAAATCCCTCAGCCACAAAAATGAACATGTAAAAAAAGGAATTGTCATAGCACACAGGTAAATTAGGATATTTCATATTTGGCACACTAAGAATAAAGCCTTATTCAATGTTCTTATTTGGCTAGCTCTAGGACTTAAATAATTGCTCCTTTTTGTTTTGTTTTTTAGAAGACAACCAGACCGCATCAACATTATGGCAAATAAACTTAATTTCCCTATATTAAGCATAAAGCAAAAAAAAAAAAATCAGATCCCATTTTGGGTCCACTTAACAAAGATTGTCTTGCTTGGATTTTCAATAAGTACAAACATAGCTACAAAGTAGCTATGAAATAGGATCTGTAAGGAGAAGCTACCAAGCCTGGTGACTGATATCCAGACATAATGAATGACTATAGAACAATTAAGTTTTTGATACCTTCTCCCAATTCTCAATACAGCTCAATTCCATAACAAGATTCTCCATCTCCATGAAACGCTTATTCAACATCTCCAGGGGTAATTTCTTCTTGAATATTTTAAGTTAAATCTTTTACAACTACGGTACAAGAATTCTGATCACTAAAAGTATGAGCACCAGACAAACTGCTTCTTCAGCCATTAGACCAATGTTCCCAAACTTTTTCCTTCATTATCCAAAACTGTTTTCCAGAACATCTTTTCTACCCAACATAGGTAAAACATTTAAAGACAATTTTGATGTCCCTGTTGTGATTGGGTAATGGGTTCATGTGTTAAAAGAAAAAAATACCTCTAACTAATTTGAGGGATTTATCCAAGTTTGGGAAGCGCTGCATCAACACTAATCACCTCCTCTATATATTGTATAACTCCACTATTTCTCTGTACTGCTCCGAACATGTAAAATATTGTAAAACTCTCTGCCAAATATGGATTTGGTTTCTGGATGCAACATGGGATCTGGTTAATGCCAGAATATAAGTATAGGCCAAGTTTCCCAAACATGGCAATTTATGGCAAATGGATGTGAGAAACAAGAGCTGCCACAAATCTCTCAGATTTTTAGTCTACAAAGTGCAGAAGTGATACTCATCTGGCAGCAAAAAGGCAACATTAGGATAGTTCAATAGGTCCCCCCCCCCCATTATTAGGATCAAACACTGTAGACATTAGCAAAACTCAGCTTCTATTAACCTGGTTAACGTATACAAATTATGGTTTGTTAACTAAAAAAAGTCATACTTGGCCGGATTTATTTTAATTCGTCATGGCATTTACATGATAAGCTATGGTTTAGAAACCACAGTGTCTGAGTTCATACAGAACATTAGCCATTGTGGAGCCATAGCATTTGTGGTCTTCTACCAGAGAGATCAGGATCACCTACACAGCCATCAGTTCCATATCTCCAGAGCATTCCCCACCTCTTTACCAGTGGTTCCCAATGTGGGCCCCATGCCCCACAGGGAGGGCAATTTGATTTTTAATGTGGGCAATTTGAACCTTGTTTAAACCAAGTGAATAGTCTTTTTAGGCTTCCTCTGTGTGAGTAGTTTAGTGGATCGAGGGTAGAGACAACGCAAGAGCCAGGACTTCAACAGAACACAGGTTTATTCTCAAGATAGTTTGACAGCGATTCAAATGTATCATTTACTTGACACTGTATTTATACAGGCAGCAAGAAAAAACAGACCAATGGGCGCTCTCCCAGCGTCCGGCAACTGCTGACGCTGCGCCCTGACCAATCAGGAAGCCTTGGGCGGCTAGCAACAGGCTATGCTGCGCCTCAGCCAATCAGGGTGCAGCCTGGTCTGTTGCTGGCCTCCCGGTCGTAACTCGAGGACTTTATGAGTCCTCAACACCCCTTCCCCCCGAGTTAGAGCGCATGCCCAACACTTGAGCATGTGTAGTCAGCGAGGTAGGCGGGGCGGCGCCGGACCCGCCCAGAACGTCTCAGTTCTCCAGGAGTCGTCGGAGGGGTGAGACTTGCTCGTCGTAGCTTCTCCCCGAAGGGAATGGAGCTCCGAGCGGCGCCATCTTGGGACTGCTCAGAAGACGGGCTCAGCACAACAGGTAGGCCGGGCCGAGGGGTCGTGGCAACGGGGGAAGTGTCGCGTTGCCGGGAGGCGGCAACCGGCGGAAGATTGGTGTAGGAACTTGGAACGACGGCCAGACCGGATTGAGTTTGTGGTGGGGACGCCGGCCAACAGGGGACGTCCGGGTAGGTGGGGCCTGAACTGGTGAAGGCCCTGTCGCTTGAAACCGTGTCGGGTTGAGGAAAGTCAACAGCAGGTTGGAACCCTGCAACAAGGGGGTAGGAGAGGCCTGCCTGGGGAAAGGCCTCGAACTGAAGCACTAGAACCAGCTGGCAGGCAGCTGCGTCGTTGGGCCCTGGATCCGTCAGGGCGCTGGTCTCCGCGGGGAGAAGCCTCCTTAGTTGATCCATGTGGCGTCTCCACTCGGATCCATCGGCCAGGACAACCCCGTAGGAACAGGGGCCGGTTATGGACACAACAGAGGCAGCCACCCATTTAGGTTCCCCAGAGAACGAGTGTGCCCAAACCGGATCCCCCACCAGGAAAGAGCGGGGAGGGGAAACCCCCAGGTTGCACGGCTGATCCCCTGAATAGAGCAGGTGAAGCATATCCAGGGGGATCTGCAGGCGCCGGCCCATCAAGAGCTCAGCGGGGCTTTTGTTGGTCGTTGGGCAGGGGGTGGAATGTTGGCTTAGCAGGTAAGCTGCCACCCTTGACTGCCAGTCGCCCCGGTCCATCCGGCCAAGTGCCTCCTTGGCCAATCGGACCACGCGCTCCGCCCGGCCATTGCAGGCCAGATGGTACGGTGCTGTGGGAGCATGCCTGATTCCCTGACAGGCCAGGAATTCCTGGAACGTGGTGGAAGTAAATTGGGGCCTATTGTCAGAGACAATTACGTCCGGCAATCCTTGGGTTGCAAACAAACAGCACAGGGCCCTGACCGTACTCTCAGCTGAGGTGGAGGCCATGAGGATCAGTTCCACCCAGTGAGAGTAGGTGTCCACCACTATCAGGAATGTCTGGCCATGGAAGGGGCCGGCAAAATCCACATGTAGGCGGGACCACGGGTCTCTCGGAGCCTTCCACTCACGAGAAGGCCTGGCTGGGGGGTTAGGTTGGGAGAGCTGGCACGTAGTGCAGTGGCCCATGTAGGCCGCAATCTCTGAGTCCAGCAAAGGCCACCACACATAGCTGCGTGCTAACGCTTTCATCCGCGCTATGCCGAGGTGGTCTTTGTGGAGCAGAGACAGGACCTGGGCACGCAGCGCGGAAGGGATCACCACCCAATCCCCCCAAATAAGACACCCGCCATGTAGGAACAATTCGGCTTGCCGGGCCTTAAAAGGCCGGAAGCTGTCAGCCACCTTTCCTAAGGGCCATCCACGGAGGACCCAGGAGCAAACCTGAGCCAAGACAGGGTCAGCCTTAGTGTGAGCCACGACGTCTGCGGCAGAAAGGGGTAGGCCGGAGGAGGCAATAAGCAGAACGGACAGAGAAGGTACCGGGGCCGGGTCAGGGTCCAGCAAGGGGCAGCGGCTAAGGGCATCAGCATGCCCCAGCTGCTTGCCCGGGCGGTAGAACAGTGTATAAGAATACGCCACCAAGACTTCGGGGTGGGACCTTGCTGATGGCGGTGGCTTAACGAGCTGCCCCCGGGTTCCTGGCTGCGTTATCTGCCTAAATACCTGGTAGATAAACTCATTCTTCAGGCAAAGAAGATGAGAGAGAGATCCAGCTGGCAAGAGCTTTTCTTTGAAGTTTGCAGCTTTTTTCTTTGCTGCGAACGGAAGGGGGGCCTACCGAAGGCTGAATCACACCTCCGAGCCAGGAACTTCTGCCGTAACCACCACGGCGCAAAGTAAGGAACCCCCGCTTAGGACAATTTTTGATATATCTATTTGAGATTAATACAAGCAGCGTCCGTACCCGAGAACTTTATCTGTCCCCCTTTTTTTAAAAAAAATTAAAAAAAGAAAGAGCTTTCTTTGTGCATCGGGTTTCTAAAAAAATAAGCTCCTAAAATGGCGGATGCCACATTCTTAACTGTCCGACAGAGAGAAAGATCAAAGGAACAGCCAGATGGCATTCTCTGTTTCTTTGAAGACTTACCAAGATTTTTTTTTCTTATCAACTTGTAAAAGCTGTAAAAGCCTCCTTGTTAATATAGAGACATTCTAAACAGAGATGAATATGAATTGTTTCATTACAATGCTAATCTTTTGAAACTTGCTTTGTTACAATGCTCTTTTCTGAAACCTTTTGAAAAACTTCTAAGAACAAATAAAGGGGGGACCTAATACTTTCTTTTCTCGCAAGCTACACAACGGGCCAGCAGAGTTTGAATAATTGTTGAATAATTGTTTGAAGAAAAGAAATAATGGCATCAAAATCAAAGTCGGGGAGATGTCCTTTTAAGAATACACCTCACGCACTTGGCACAAAGTTGCAGCTTTCACCCTCTACGCCCCCTAGTGGAGATTTACTAATGAAAGAATTTTTTTTTGAGACTCTTAGAGAATTTAGAGAGGAGATAAAGAAACTTAATGCAGACTTATGTGATAAGCTTGATACTAGGATTGCCAAAACAAAGGACGATATGGTGGGACTTGTAACTGTATTGACAGAATATGTTGCTGGAATGGAAGATAAGCTAGAGGTTCTTGAGGAAGCCAACACTAACTTGACATCCAAAATTGAAGTGATGCAACAAAAAGTTGAAAACGCAGAAAAACAAATTGTTATGATACACTACAAACAGATGGAGCTTGCATTAAGAGTCAGGGGGCTGCGTGAAAACGAACAGGAGAACTTGAAGCAGATTTTCTCAGAGGCCTTTAATCGTCTGGTGGGAAGACCGGGGATCAACTTTGACTGGCAGATCGAAAAAATTTATCGCATTAACTCTTGGGCGGCAAAACAGCGACAATGTAATTATATATTTTACTACAAGAGAGTCTAGAAACGAGATACTACAAGAGTCTTATAATACCAGGCTACAAATTGGCGGACAGGACTTGATTGTCTTGAAAGAAATACCATCCCAAATGCTAAGAGCCAGGAGAGATTATGCTTTTCTAGTGGAAGAACTCAGAAACCGTCAGATACAGTATAGATGGGATGTGCCATTTGGTATTATAATTACATTTGATAAGCAAAAATATCGTCTCAACTCTGTATGGGAAGCCCGAGATTTCTATCACAAGATCCTGAAGGTGGGACACCCTGAATCATTTGGATCTGGAGAAAGATTACGAGAAGGACACGATAAACAGCAAACCACACAACTACCAGACAGAAAGCACCATTTCCTCCTTCCGGAAGGGCAAGGGACCAGAGAACAAGGACCTAGCCGTACGACTACCAGACGAATGGGAAAACAAGGCAGATTGCAACAACCTCAATAATCATCGGCCATTGATCAAGGAGTTATGTCTGAACTCTTTACAGAAGAGAAAGAAAATATTTTACTATTTCAAACAGTTCAAGTACGATATAACTTGTCTGCAAGAAATTCATATTAAATTAACTGATCCAAAATATCTGTTCAACCTCGAACTTGGTCAATATTTTGTGACCTCTGCTACGCAAAAGAAAAATGGTATAGTTGTATACTTAAGAAAAGACATTAAGGCTGAGTGAACTGAAGTAGATCCCTTTGGAAGATATATCGCATTAGACCTAATTCTAGAAGGGAAAAAGACTTGATGGACAACTTTGAATTTTATACAAATCACTAATGATTTATCTTCTAGGGTGAAGAAGACAAAGATTGCGGCGAGGGTTCTCTTGGATCATAACTCAGTCTTGACGGAATTGGGAAGGGTAGTGCAGGCAAGAAGGTCTTGGAGGTCGAATGGGAGTTTATTTTGATATGAAAAGTATATTAATGATTGTAAAAAATTGCTATCTGAATACTTTGTTCTGAATATGAATAAGGGTATATTCAGGAAATTTGTAGGAGATGTAAGTAAAGCATATATGAGAGGAGTACTGATGAATACAAAAAAAAAATATAGACATAAACAAGGGTAAAAACGAAAAGAGTTGGAAGAGGATACCAAAAGAAAAATTTGAAATGTATCTAAATTGTGTTATAGAGGAAGGAGGCACAAAGGGGACAAAATTAAGGGTTTAGAAACAGACAGATACGTAGATAAAGAGATAAGGCCCCTAGCTAGAGAAGAGTACAGGCAAAAGCTGAATCAACAAATAACTTCTGGGGAAATCTTGCAGGTAATTAAACAATTAAGATTAGGAACAATGTAAACTGCTTAAAGTTTGTGTAATGGTAAGAAGCTGAGTTCAACGCAGAGATTTTACTGACTTTTTTTCTTCTCTTTCTTTTTTCTTTTCTCCTTTTTTTTCTTTATTATTTTTTTTCCTAACTTTCTTGATTTTATTACATCTTAGACTGTGTTTGATAAAAAGCTATACCGTGTACGGGCTCTGGGAAGTCGGGAGGGGGGAAGGGAGGTGGGGTCATAGGGTCATAGGGGGGAGGGGGGAGGGGGGAAATATAGTATGTGCCAGATTTTAAAGTAACATGATTGCACTTGTATACTGTTGCTTTTTTTAATTTTAGTATAAAAATAAGAAGCTGAATACATCGATAGATAGTAGAAATACACCGAAGCGAGGAGCAGAGGGAAAGAAGAGGGAGGGGTAGAGAGGGTGGGAGAGAGGATCAGAAGGAGGGGGAGATGGAAGGGAGGGGGAGAAAGGAGTGACAGAGGGGAAGTAGGAGAGGGGAATGTTGGAGGGGAGAAAGGAAAGTTGGAGGGGGGAGTAAGAAAGGGTGTATGGAGGGTTGAAGTGGTATATTGGTTTTGTATTTTGGGGAGTACAAGGATGGCTGTGTTTATTGCCCAATGTTATATGGCCCCAATCATGCACAGTATATATGTGACTGTATGAAATGAAAATGAAAAAATGAAAATAAAACATTTGAAATGAAGAATACGCCACCAAGAACTCCGTCCATCGTGTCATTCTAGGGGAAAGAATGGGAGGGGTTGGCTTGTCGCCTGCCAAAAGCCCAAGGAGTGGCTTATGGTCAGTGACAAGGGTAAAGTGCCGACCATAGAGGTAGTCGTGAAACTTCTTAACCCCGGACACTGCAGCCAGAGCCTCCTTGTCTATCTGGCTGTAATTACGCTCCGCAGTGGAGAGTGTCCAGGAGTAAAAAGCCACGGGGGCCTCCGAGCCATTTGGGAGGACATGGCTCAGGACCGCCCCCAGACCATAGGGGGAGGCGTCACAGGCTAACGTCAGTGGCAGCTTGTCCTTAATGTTACTTTAAATGTTTTATTCATTTTCATTTTCAATTTTGTACATTCACTTATATACTGGATATTGAAAAATATAATAGTAAGAAAAGAAAAACCCCAACCTAAACACAACTCATAAACCCGACCTATCGCTTTCATACACCCCTTCTTCTCCCCCTCCAACTTTCCTTTCTCCCTCCAACAATCTCCCCTCCTACTTCCCTTTCCCCTCCTATCTTCCTTTCTCGCCTCCTTCCCCTCTCATCCTCCTTACATTCCCCTCTTCCTCCCTCCTTACTTCTCCCTCTTCCTTTCCTCTACTTCTCACTATGGTGTATTCTATTCCTTAATCTATTCAGTTACGCTAAAAAGAAAAAAGAAAGGAAAAAAGCAAAAAGAAAAAAAAGAGAAAAATAAAAAGAAAATATAAAAATCAACAGTATACAAGTGTATTCTTCTTGTTCTATGTATTGAAACTATATCTTCACCCACCCACCCACCCCCAATGAACCCCCCTCCCTAACCCCCTCCGACTTCCCAGGTCCCACACCCGGCACAGTTCAGTACCCTTCACCTTCAAAATATCTTATTAACAATAATAATGAAAATAAAATAAAAAGAACACTCCGAAAAAGAAAAAAAGAAAAAAAAAAAACAAAACCGAAAAAGTAAGTAAATAAAAAAAACTTTAAAATCTTTTACATTATGCTCAGCCTCCCATCATTCTTAAAGTTTAAACAGTGTGAATCATTCCATTTATATTTTGTCATCGTCCCTTACTTCTTAAAAATCTTTTGCATTATGCTCAGCCTCCCATCATTCTTAAAATTTAATCAGTGTGAATCATTCCATTTTTATTTTGTCTTCGTCCCTTACTTCTTTGATATTTACCCCCATCTTCCTGTAAATTCTCCAAAAAAAACCTTTCTTAACCTTATATTCAAATATTAGTTTATACAAAAATCAATTTATCTTCAAATACAGAGCAATCTAGTCATACTTTCGCTACTCATCTTCCTACCCTTCATTTCACATCTCCATTCCACCCAAACCGAAATTACATATGATTAGGATCTCGCTCTTCACTTTAAAATCCTAAGCTTTTTATGTTATACTTCAAGCATGTAAATCCGTAAAATGTGTACCCAAAATCCATACCAGTTCATTCAATCCCAAGATCCCTTCATCAATATCCCATTCCACCTTCCTTTCTGCCACACTCTTCCCCCCTCCATTCCTCCCAAGCCACAATTCATGCGCAGTTTGGATTAAGATTCAAGTAAATCTTATAAAAGTCCCGTATAATGTCTGTCTGGAATAAGCAATAAGCGATTCCTCATCAATGCACAGCTTTACCATTTACCAAACAGAAATAATCAGTCCAAAAGTTTAGAAGGTATTTTAAGAACATCGCTGGGTCTATGTTCCTTACTCTTCTGCCCTTCGGAAAGAGAAGGCTACCCTCTCCCTTGTAACCACATGTCCCACTGCTTTGAAAATATGACTGAATCCTCAGTTTCCGCTCTTCTGTCTCTCCAATAGGGGGAGAACACCTCCCTCCTTCTTGTAACCAAGTAACTTGCTGCTTGTCTTTCCTTCACCTTGTCCTTCCGCGTTTCCGAATGAGTCAGGAAGCCCCGCCTTCAGAGTTTTATAATAAAAATCCCAGGCTTCCGAAACAGAATTGATGCGAAATCTTTGATTTTCAAATGTAACTGTGATTCCAACTGGGGCCTCCCACCTATACTTTATTTGACGATTTCTGAGTTCTTGGGTTAAAAAAGTGTAGCCTTTCCTTGCTTGCAGCATCCGGAGCGGAATTTCTTTAAAGACGAACAAATCATGGCCATCGATTCGAAGCCTGCTATTATGAAACTTTTGTGAGATCGCATCTCTGGATTCTTTTGTGAAAAAGTATATAATTATGTCTCTTGGAAGCTGTCGTTGCTCTGCTATATGCGAATTTTGGCGATAGATTTTTCGAATATTCCAATCAAAATTGAGTCCCGGACCTCCCACCACTTGGCTGAAAGCTTCTACAAAAGTCTGTTTCAGGTTTTCTCCTTTCTTTTCAGGCAGTCCTCTGACTCTTATTGCAGACGCCTTTCTGTTATAATTTATCATTGTAAGTTGTGTTTGAGTGTCCATAATCTCTTGTTGTAAGGCTTGGATATTAGAAGTCAATTTAAAATTAGCCCCCTCCAAAGTTTCCAATTTAGTCTCCATTTCTTCAATATAATCTGTCAAAATAGACGTGGTTTCAAACATATCCGCATTTATTTGGGCAATTTTGGTCTGTATTTTATCGCATAAATCCAGCACAAATTCTTTGATCTCTTTCTTAAAGTCATTAATTATTTGAAAGAAAAGCTCCTGTGTCAAAGAATCTCCAGTAGGTGGCGTAGGAGACAAAGGCAACGATTTACTAACAAGTTCTTTAAGCACAATCGGGGAGGATTTTTTTGCCTGTTTAGACCTGGGAGACATTATAGATAAAATCTGAGAATAGACAGATAAACAGTGTCTTCAGCTGGTCAGTTCTCACTAAATTATTTGTAGATTTTGCTTGTTAATGAGTAGCAGTCTCCGGGGAAATAAAGCCAGTTAATTACGTCATCAATCACCAACACAGTAAAAACGCCATTTTGTATCCCAATTGCGCAGAGACGTTCAAAGAAAAAACAAGGCTGGTGTTTAGATAGTTATAAAAAAAAACCTCACAGGAGTAAGACCCGCTCGTATTATCTTAAAAACAATTTATCATTGTCCTGAGTGAGGGAGTCGGCTGTCTAGGGCTGCAAAAAGGCAGCTGCGAAGAACTGGCTGGAGATAAGAGTTACGCTAGAACTCTTCTTCATTCACAGCCCAAAAAAAAGGAAAAAGGGCTGTGAACTACGAATAAATCCTAACACCTGAGCTTCTGCCTGTCCCTTTCTGCCAGAAAGGGATGATATCTATTGATCTTAATTAGATATACAGACCAGAACTCTAAGAGGGGCTTCGTTGAGCTCCTCGGCGACAGGCTCCTCCCACAGGAAGTCCCCAGTGGCAGCTTGTCCTTGTATTGTACTAAGACAGCCGCTGACGTATGCGTGTCTTTGACAGCCACGAACGCATGCGCTTCGCGGCTGCCCCAGTGCCATGCCGCAGATCAGTCGAGCAACCGATGCAGCGGCTCGACTAGTGACGCCTTGTGAGGCTCGAACGGCGCGTAGAAATTTAGAAGCCCCAGGAATGCCTGCAACTCCACCTTGGAGGAGGGAGTGGGGGCGTTCCTGATGGCGGCAACCTTAGCAGGTGTAGGGTGGACTCCTTGGGCATCAATTAAGAACCCCAAGAACTCCACCCTAGGCACAGCAAATGAGCATTTGCTGCGTTTGAGTTTTAAACCCGCGCCCCTAAAACGAAGGAGGACCTTCCTGAGCATTTCGATGAGTTCTGAGTGGCTGGAAGCAGTGATCAGAACATCATCGAAATACGGAACCACGCCAGGGAGCCCATGGAGCAGGCGTTCCATGAGGCTCTGGAAAATCCCCGGGGCCACGAACACGCCAAATTGGAGGCGGCGGCAACGAAAAGCCCCACGATGGGTGATGATGGTTTGGGCAGCCACCGCATCATCATCCACCGGGAGCTGTTGGTAGGCCTGTGCCATATCCAGTTTTGCAAAGGTGCAGCCCCGCCCCAGGGAATGGAGCAGGTGCTGCACAACAGGGACTGGATAGGGGTTTGCCTGGATGGCAAGGTTGATGGTCGACTTGTAGTCGGCGCAGATCCGCACCGACCCGTCTGGTTTGACAGGGACCACAATCAGGGTCTCCCATCGCGAGTGGTCGACGGGTTCGAGTACACCCTGCGCCAAAAGCTTATCAAGCTCGGCATCAACCTTGGCCCTTAGGGCAAAAGGCACCCTGCGAGCCTTCAGCCGAATTGGAGCAACCTGGGGGCCGTGGTTAAGGGAGATAAGGGTGTCCATGTAGGAACCCAGCTGGCCATCGAAAATGTCTGCAAATTCCGCAAGGACATCCTCCAGGGAAGAGGCACCCACCCCAGGGAAGGGAAGCAGTTGAGACCCAGTAGAGTTTACTTTTTGAGTAAAGTAAGAATTATATGTCACGGGGGGGGGGGGGTGTCATCAGGATTTTAGAGATACTTAGGTAGGGCATGGCCAAAAAAAGGTTGGGAACTGCTCTATATAGTACTGTGAACTACTTGAACCAGAAACTGAGGGAGCCCAAAGTGCAGACATGAACGACACTGAAGTTATTTCCTCCCCCCCCCCCCCCCACATTTCTCCCTTGATTTGAGTTTCCCTTTCAGACCTTGAAATCATGTTCTCTGGCCTCCCATGATTACTTTCACTTTCTCACATGATGCAGGCATAGCAAATTAATTATGTCAGCAGATCTAACTCTTATAAACCGCACAGAATTTGTCGTTAGCTAACTTCATACTACACAATTTATATAATTAACCCACTTTATGGGGTCACATAAGATATCAAATCATTAGCTATCCAACAAACTATTTACCCATTAGGCACAGAAAAACCTAACTAGGAAAAACTAATTTATAGGCTGGGCACACATATTTACTAGGCCTTTCACTGACCTAATTTAGTGGTTATGCAACTCTACTGTATGGTACCTGCTGAAATAAACTAATTAGTCCATAATTTGTCACAGCAGTCTATGAAAAAACAGTATTGTAGCCCTAATGTATTACACTTTAGTGCTTTGGCTTAGAAATAATTCCCCCGAGTCTCGCTAAAATAGCAGTTCTCTGTTGAAGAAAAATGGAAAACAGCGGGAATTATAATAGAAAAGCAAAGTGGCAAAACCGTTCAAGATTGGTTCCAATATAAATGCAGCAAGTTAGAAAGAGAATGCTGAGTACGACAATGCAATTGTGTTCCCAGTACTGGTGCCTACTGTCTAGTCTGTGTTTGTTTTCCAACATGGGAAGCAATCAATCATAACTCAGCATCTGCCTTCTTTGCTCAATTGACGGGCCAAAATAAAATTCTTAAATTTAGATTACAACCCGGCTCCCAAATGTAAAGAAATATGTGGATGGTGGCACCTACAGACTACATCCCAAAATGAAGCAATTACAGCCCACAATACTGCATGTGAAAATAACATCTTATTCTATTCAAAATACTATTGAAGAACACTCATCCATACAATGACAGCGATACAGGCTAATCAAGGAACTAGCAGCAAGAAATATCACTCGCATCCTGCTGTCTGATTCTCTATCCCACATAGCAGTTCTGAAAACTTTCACTGCCCTAAAACAGAGAATGATGGCAGCAGCTACCCAAGAGGTCTTTCAGGATAGCTCACAACTTCAGTGTAACATGATAAAATAAAGTTTTACTGGCAAAGTATAGTTAAGAAAGGAAGTAAGAAAGTAAGAAAGAAAATGATAAACAGACAATGCAAGGACAATTAAACAATTCCTATATCCTTCCTTCCTCCATCCTTCCCAGTTTTTAATTGCTGGCAACTGCCTGAACTACTCTCTGCAACTTTCACAGCAACATTTTTCAGAAGTGAATTAACATTGTCTTCTTCCTATGGCTCAGAGATAGTGAATCAGTGGTGGGTTGCCAATTTTTTTACTACCAGTTTGGGCGCACGCATGACACTTCTGCGCATGCGCAGAAGCATCCAGGTGAGTGGGCGGAGCTTCCCACCACTGCTACTACCGGTTCGCCCAATCCCGGCCAAACCGGGAGCAACCTACCTCTGTAGCGAATGGCCCAAGTTCACTCAGCTGGTTTTGTACCTAAGGTGGGACTAGAACTCAATCTCTCCCATTTTCCAGTCTCACGCCTTAACCATTACACAAACTGGCTCTGGTGCAGATATTTACATCCTAAAGGTGGGGAAAATAAAAAAGAACTTTACCTTAGTAATGAAAGGAAAATAAAAAAGGCTAACAAGCAAACCTAGTTGGCATTAACCATTTTTAAAAGAATGCCAACCCTGAGCTTCACTATTGTTAGTATCAGCATGCAATCCTATGGCCAATTGTGCTTATAAACCAATGTCAGGGTATGAGTATTATGTAATAAGTAAAATTACTATTTGCTTTAGTCATCTTTGAAAATTTCAAAGAAGCCATCACTCCATAGCTATCAGAGCAGGATCCAAAAACAATCTGAGATTGTACTGTTTGTCTCAAGTTTATAATTTTTTAAGAAGCTGACGTTCCTCCATATTTGTCCAATTTGGTAACATAAAGAATGCTATTGGCTATTTCTTATTATTTGCATCCCTCCTACAAAGAGTGTCACTTTACACTGCTTTATTGTCTATAAATCCAAGACATAGATTTAGACCCCTCTGAGGCAAGATGCAGAACATTTCAACAAAAACCACACATGCATATACACACAAACACACTGATGGCAGTTATATAACTATTGTGAGACACACAGACTAGTCAGATTGTTCTTCACTAAAGAAGCAAATATGTGTGATATTCCCCCCTCAACTTCAGGTATTCAGGGAAATAGCTTTTGATAATTAATTAAGTCTGAAGACAATGTATTAGCTTGATGAGCATTGGGGAAAGTATTATTTTGTTTAAAACCACTGGTATTGTTTTAGATCAGTGTTCTCAATGTAGGCCATTTGGGGTATAGTAAGTTTTGGAGGGAGCCACCTAAACCTAACTCCCAGGTGTATGATCCATTTGTCATAAACCTCACATCTCATCCTGTCTGCTTATCTCAGCAGCAGAAATACTGAAAATTATTATACTTTACAATACATATGTACCAGGTAGCAGTCAGCATATTGGGGTCATCAGAGGTAAATGAGGCTCAGAAGAGAATCTTGAGCAAAATAAGGTTGAGAACCCCTTGTTTAGACAAGAACTCTATATTGTGTGGCACACGGATTAAAAAGTTGATCTGGTCTCTCCAAGTCAAGTCAGATGATTTGGAGGTCAACGGGTGAGTCTGGCCGGTTACTCAATCTCAACCAAATCAAATTCACAGCTCAGGGAAATCCACAGCAGAATCCAATTTAATTCTGTCCTTAAAAGAGAGTGCACTCTATGGCTTAGAGAGGAGCCCTGCTCAAGAAACCAAGTTTCAAGAACAAGCTGCAAAGGCAAAATGAGACGACATGCTTGTTTCTGGTAAAGAGGGTCTTCTGGCTTCCAGGTCACTGCATCAATTCTCTTTTACATTAAGAGACATGTCATTGGAACGACAGTCCCATTAAAAATTTGGCCATTCTAACTTAGCAACACAGTAGAAAGCAGACCTACAATTCCTTACAGAGGGCTGATTTAAATTGTCTCCATAGGCCACGACTCCTGCTACAGATAGAGATACTCCCCCTCCCCCACCCGGATAATCACATTTTCAAGATTGTACAAAACTATTGGCTGGATGCCAATAGTCAAGATAAACTCACCTAAGCCTTTTTCTGTTTGGCAATTTCCCCTTCATTTAAGACTACTGAGAGAAGAAACCTTTCTTTGGGCAACCATGTGCTATGCAGCCTCTCTGCTCCATCCCTCTGGTCCTCTTTCCCCTGATGTATCACCCTAGGGCCAGATCACAATCTAGCTAACACATGCCATGGGGATAAGTGTTTATGTTTTGTTTTTAAGACGTATTGCATAATCTAACATGAAAGCCAAAATATTCTTCTCTGTAGCTCCCTAACTCTGAAGCATGAGAAGAGTACTGTTGAGAATTACATACCCTTCTACCACTGCCGAATGTAATCCTAGATTTATTAATCTGCAAGGATGGATCCTTGCCATATTTGCTTCCCCTGAATAGAGCTGGCAGACCTTCCAATTCAAGAAATTTAGTACAAACCATGCTTGCTACTTTAAAATACAGCCTTAACCCAAATCCATGCATTCCAGCGCAAAAAATATTCAGCTGCAGTGCACAGCCATCAGAAGAAGCAGGCAAATCATAAACGCAGAATAGGAAGAGGGTTTCCTTTCAACACAAAACGTGACAGGTTTTATCTACTGTATTTAATGCCGGTATCATTCACATAAGAAAATGCCATCTACAAGAAAGCAATCCTATCCCTAATCGGAGGACAGTTACAGTTCACCAAGGCTAAGGGCTCTTTCACATGTTCTCTCCCCCTTTCTCTTTATCTCCCTCACACACATACAACACATAGACAATCCCTGAAACATGTTAGTAACTCAAGAAACGATCCAGGAATTTTTGGGGTGGGGGTGGGAGCCATCTTGAATGAAAATATTAGGGGGGGGGGGAAGAGGACCCAAAAAAAGGTTAACTTACTTTGCCACTTTTGGCTTGCTGAGACATCCATAGATTTGGCTGTTTGAAAAGCATCTGGGCTAAGACTGCTGCACACCACTGGAAACCTTGAACAGCAACTTCCAATGCTGCTACCCACAGAGAAGCAGAGAGCAAGAGGGAGAGAGGAAGGAAGAGAGAGAGAGAGAGTGCACAGAGCACAGCGCTGCAGAGAAAGAGAGAGAGGAACAGCAGAGTGAAGCACTAAGCCACTGATTAATTCAGCCTGTTGCCAGTCACGCTGCTGAATGCTGGAAACAGAAGAAAGGGAGGAATGAGAAGAGAAAGATGGAGAAGTTCTTTTCCCTTTGGGGGGGGGCAGGAGGATGCACATCAAACCAAATAATCCCCATGAACTATCTATGTAGAGATGGTATTAGGCTGAGAACCAAGTCATATACATGTCGAGCTGATGAAGGCTCAGTAGAGATAGGAGAGCTAGTCTCAAAAGGGAAAAATCAACCGTGGGAGCGGAGAAGGATTGGGAATGTTTGTACAAATTGAAAACATACTTTCATAAATAAGGGGGCAATCAAATGGCAGATTCTGTATTTCTCATGCCAATTATTTCAAGGCAATAGGAAAAGTCTAGAGAGGATCCTCAATTTGCCGAGCTCTGTGGATATTTAGTGCTGTCTACTGAACATCCTTTTGCTCTCAGCAGGACTTCCCAGCAGTCATCCAAATGGGGAACAGCTTTTCTCCACCACCAAGCATCAAATATTCATATCATCTCAAGACGAGACACCAGAAGAAAACGCAATATAGCGTTATTAATAACAACCCAATAGTTCTGTGGCTTGCCACTCACCAAGACAACAATGCAGGGGACACGAGAAGGACATAGAGCTAACAAATAGAACTGTCATAATATTATACTCAAGTAGCAAAAAAGAAGAATTATATAACTGACAAGAGTCAGGCCAACTTAAGCTACATCCTATTCAAGGGACAGTGCCACACAACTCCTCTTAGGGGGCTTAAGATGTTAAAAGTTAACATTTTAGCCCTACTCAAAAATTGTGTGAATGACCAATCAACGTCAGCAACTTGAGTATAGAGTTGGTTATGCTGAATGAAGATCACCTGCTTTTTCAGCAATCTCTGGATGACCTTTTTTTTCCTTATCCAACTATAAGGATCTCTCTAGCATGCATACTTTAGCATCCTAACCATCTCCAACTTTCTTGCCCAGTTGAAAAAAGCAGCAGGTGATGTTTGCAGTGGTTTTGGATAGAAAATTCTTGCTGGGCGAAATTAACAATTCTTTTGAATATTGAACGCCAAGGGTTGTTGTTGTTTTTTAATATCCCCAAGGTCTTTCTGGTAGCCTTTCTACCAGTCTGATGAATTCAGGACCAGAAAGCTCTTTCAATCAACTCCTCTTCCTTCTTCTCCCAAAGCTTCTCTTCTAGTGCTGGATAGATAATTGTCTTGCCCCAAAGTTTCACACAATGTGCTGTCAAGAGTCACAATAATCAAAGGTGACTCAATATTGAGGAAAAAATAATATCTGTGGGATCCTTGATGCTCTCTGAGCTTGGAGGTTTTCTTGCTGCATTTCATTGCCAAACTAGGTAACACCATCAGTGCTAAAAGGGAGTGAGGTTTGCTCAAATGTTACCTTGCAATGAAAGAAAACAACCAAGCTCGGAGAGTACCAAGGACCCCACGGTTTAACCCACAAATATTCTCTTCTATTGGAATCATGGCTGTTACAGAATACAACATGAACAGCTGTCTTCCCTGACCACATAGCATTTAGAATCAGTGAATTGAAACTTCCAGAATTATCCTATGATCTTGTCAAGGCTGAAAAGTGGCAATAAAAGGACCAATCTTTTCAATTTAACATGTCAATGCACATACTACTCATCATGGTATAAAAAATAGAAAGAAAGAAGAAAGAAATCAGCCACGGTGGTACAGTGATTAGAGTGCAGTATTGCAGACTACTTCTGCTGACTGCCAGCTGCCTGCAATTTGGCAGTTCAAATCTCACCAGGCTCAAGGTTGACTCATCCTTCCATCCTTCCGAGGTGAGTGAAATGTGGACACAGACTGTTGGGGGGGAAATATGCTGACTCTGTAAAACTGCTTAGAGCTATAAAGCACTGTAAAGCGGTGTATATGTCTAAGTGCTATTGCTATTGCTATTGCTATTGCTATTCTCCCAAAAGGATAACAAATTTAGGTGCATTAAAATGTGAGATAAATCCTGCACAAGCTCACTGTCTCAGCATTACAGTCAGTCTGCTTCAGGTCAGGCCCACCTAGAGATACCCTGGGCATGAGCCCAGAATCTCCTGTACATGAAAAGAGACATCCCATGGACCTGCTCTCTACTAAGGAATGACTCCTGACAGGCTCCTCTTCCCTGAAAAAAAAACTAATTAATATTTGTGAGCTTTGATCTGCACAATCATCATAATCATTGTCAACTTTATTACATTTACAGTATATCAGAAATTACAGGTGGAGGATCCAACGTTGTGACGCTACGGACATGCGGTCTCGATGCTCCAAGACTGCACCCAATACTTTTGCTGCTGGGTGGTCCAATCGGACCTAAACCATCCCGCAGAGATGGTGAACAGAAAGAATATGTCTTGCTGACCTCAGGGACATTGTAAATCGATCGTCCCTGATCGATCCAAGAGAAGTTCTTCAAGCCGGCAACAAAAAATCCAGCCATTAGACTGGATGGATGGCTCCAAAACAGAAGGATACAGAAAGAGAAAGTGTTTCCAGCTGGTGAGGAATTTTTACTATTTTAAAAGAGGCTGCCTATAAAAAACTTAAAAGTTAATTTAAATTTAAGAACAGAAGAAATAAGCAGCGGAGTTAAGCTTTGAATGGTTTTGGACAGTGGATTATCTTACTTTTAAATGCTATGTTCATGGATGAAATTTATGCAAGCCTTTTAAAATAAATGGATTAAGTTTTCTTCTTGTATTTTTTTCTTTTATTACTATTCTTTGTAATCTATGGACTAAAATTCTCCTTCTTCATTACTGCGGGTGTTTTTCCCCTTTTCTTCTCTAACTCATTCAAGAATTTGACTTTTTTTAAACTTGGAATATAAAAAAGATACAAAAGGAAACAAAGAAAATTGTAACAACAGAGGGAAAGAAAAACACTGCTACTCGGAGGTGGGAGGTTTGTGTATTGGAAACAAAACACTTTTACTTTCCTCACTGATTATTCTGGCTTTGCAAAAGGTCTCATTGTTTGTTTATAGAGAGTGATAAGAAGAAAAGCATACAAATGTTCCTTTGAAGTATATCTTTAACCAGAGAAAAGTGAAAATAAGACCTTATTGTGAATTTATGCTTAATCTTGTAAAAACCTTCCAAGCCAGAGCAGCAGTGTTTGTCAGCTGGGAATAATGGCACAATTTCAACAGCAGAAAGAAACTTTAAGCCTGCAAAAGATATTGTTAGAAATTCAGAAATTATCAAACACATTTGAGAGGACGGAGAAGAAGTTGGAAAACCTACAGCATCTAACAGTAAAATATGATGAAGAAGTTGGAGAGGTTTATCAAGTGAAAAAAGGGGAGGTTAGAGTCCTAAAAACCGAAAAGGAAAATGACCATAAAGAAATTAAATGCTGATATCTATGGTGATTGGTTTGTGTCTGGAAATAGAAAGAGTGGAACACTGAAAGAGGAATTAAATGGAAGGGAACTCTACCCCAGATGGCAAGATAAACAAGAAGAAAAAAACAAAAGAATTTATGGATTTAAAGAGAGAAATTTTATTAACAACATCATTGATAACACTACTGACAATTAAAGATAAGCTGATTAAGGAAACAGAATAAGGGCATCAAAATTACTTGAGAGACTTAATAAGCAATGAGTTGCAAAGAGAAGTCCATACAAATTTGATTAAGGAGATGATTAGAGCAGTGTTTCTCAACCTTGGCAATTTGAAGATGTCTGGACTTCAAGTCCCAGAATTCCCCAGCCAGCGAATGCTGGCTGGGGAATTCTGGGACTTGAAGTCCAGACATCTTCAAATTGCCAAGGTTGAGAAACACTGGATTAGAGGACTGATACCACAAATGGCAGAAGACATGAGACTGTTTTGCTACTGGAAAGATACAGGTTGATAGATGAAAGTGTATAATTTAAAACTAGTTAAACTTAGTGAAATTTAGTGACAATAGATATAGTTAAATAAATAATTGATAATAATAATAATAATGCATACATATGTATTGTTATGATAAGTAATAATTGGATATGAATATTGAATGGTACCTGTTGTGACTCAGCAGTTCTGCTGAGAGTCTTTTCGGGATCAAGATTCATTAGGCAGCTGGGAGAGGTTAGAAGCAAGTTGGGAGATAAAAGGAGGGATGCTGCCATGCCCCAGTGGCTGGAGTCAATGTTCCTTCGTGTGTTCCGTGTCTGGTACAATATTGCTTGCTTATTACTCGTGATTATGCCTGTTACATTTGGACAAATGCTTTGGTGTTTTCATGTAAATCTGATCCGTGGAGACGGTGGAAGAAGAGCTGCGTTTGTAAGAGCTTTTGTTTTGAATTCTTATCGGAGAGTGATGTTTATGTTATTTCTGGGCTCGAAGCCAGTTTGAACTGAAAACTGATAAAGAAAAGTCCTTCTAAGTTTAATTGTCTGCGTTTGTTAACGAGCCGTCAAGGGTGGGTCAGAACAGGTACCCATGAAAGGAAGATTAGAAATCTTTTTGGTTATATGTAAAGGATAATAAAAAAGAACTAAGTTAAATTTAGTTAATTTTTGATTATTAGGGGGGAAATGTTATGATACAGTATACAGTCAAATACAGGAGGGATAATGATAACAACATATATATATACATATACATATACATATACATACATACATATACATACACACACACATACATACATACACACACACACATACATACATACATACACA
The DNA here is from genome assembly GCF_009769535.1 of Thamnophis elegans. NCBI lineage: Eukaryota > Metazoa > Chordata > Lepidosauria > Squamata > Natricidae > Thamnophis > Thamnophis elegans. Next base: position 53,427,984 of record NC_045542.1, on the reverse strand, counting down.
CATACACATACACATACACATACACATACACAACATAAGGAAACTGGATGTAAATTGTAAAGTGATTTGGAAAGGAGGATTAGAATTTTTTGTTACTAAATATTATGGATGTTTAGCTAGAATAGGCCATAAGGATTCAGTGTTATTCAAGGATTTTAGAAATAGCAAATGAAATGCCAGTATGTGGTTATGTTTTAAATCTTGGTATATTTTATGATGAAGGACGTTTAAACAATTATAGTCAAATGAAAAGGGAGGTATGATAACATGTATAAATATCTGAGTTAAAATACTGGAGTTAACATGAATTATGGTTGATGACTGTGGAAGAGATGCACAAAAGTCTTTTGTAACCAACTGTTACACTTTTTACAGTATGTAAAGAAGGAGGATTCTTTGTGTTGTGTTTGTTTTAAAAATAAAAAAAATATTTAAAAAAAAGAAAATACAGGTTAGACTGGCCATAAGTCAGAATGAAAAGGAAGGATATGGTGAGCTCAATATTATGACCAAAATAAATATTTATCTCCAAAAAGATATTTAAAAACTACTTTATTTATTTTATGCCACTTTAAATATTTGTATGAATAATTCAATACGGTGAACATTTTTGTTTTTGATTATTTATACCCATTCATTACTTCTACAAATAACTCAAAGTGGTGAACATGTCCAACACACCTTCGTCCTCCTATTTTTCTCACAACAATCCTCTGAGATGCGTAAGGCTGAGAGAGAGTGATGGACCCAGTCACCCAGCTGGCTTTAGTGCCTAAGGCAGGACAGTCTCTTTGATCTAGGCCAGCACCTTAACCACTAGACTAGACCAAACTGGCTATTATTAGAAGAGTGGATTTTCCCCAGTTAATGAAAAGAAGAAGCGATGTGAACTACTAGCAAGCCATGGGACTTTTTACAATCTTCCAACCATCCCTGTGCTAAAGTAACAGCAAGGACAGGCTTTTAGCCACTATGATGGTTGGGTAATGCTGCAAAGATTTATAAATCACTGGTGTGGAAATGGCCTACAGCTGAAGGGCAAGACATACATCTCAAATCCAGAGAACTGATGATTAAAACATACTTTTTTTAAAAAAAAACTTTGGGCCTGTAGGAAGTTAGCACCCACCACTCTCCTAGAAAAATGAAATATTCTAGGGAATATTAAAAAGGCAGACTATTATATTTTCCTGGATGAGAAATGGAGAAACATGTTTTTAGGCAGGAAACAGACACACTCTTAATAGTCCCCACCCTCATCAATAGCTCACAGCAGACGTCCGCACTTAAGAGATAAAGAGATAGCTAGGTCTATTCCTAGGCAAATGTCCTCACCCAAGATCCAACAAAAGTAGGATTAACCTTCTACACATCTAGCAATAGAACTCACCACATGGCACCTGGGAAGATTATATCACCCAGCAAGGCTCAACCAAGCCTGGGACTACAGACAACCTACAAAGTTACCCTTGCATGGCCCCATGGGAATCTGACCAATCAGAATACAAGCTCAAATTCAAAAGCCCAGAGAGGTCATAAAACCCAGGCACTCTCAGCATCGCTTCCCTCTTTGCCCAGAACCTCAAACCATTTGATCCTGTCCACCATTAAAAACCATCTATCCAAACCATTGTTTCCAGTGTCTTTCTCCCCACTTGGAACTGAACCTAGATGGACATTTCTTCCAACAGGCCCCTAGATGCTACTGGATGTTGCATCTTAAGTAGCCTGTTTGGTAAGTTGGGAGAGTGAGTGCATTCAGAGAAGCATTGTGAGAATGGTGTTGGAGAACACACAAACCAGCATACAGCGACACTGCAGTTTAAATAGGCTTTTACTTTCGTGGAAATAGAGGTATCAGAATCCATCAAACTGTCCAAGTCATACACGGATAAGACAGTCAGTCATCAATGTCTTTCAGTTAAGGGATAATCCAAATAACATAGTCCATAATCATACAAACAGTCTGGTACTCAAAGTTTGCTAGCAGTTGCAAAACTTACAATAGCTCACGGCACTTTCTAACAGCCAGCTTCCAAAACACTCAGATCAGATCAGCCCAGCATCTAACAGAGAGCTAATAGTCATTCTGGCTCCCTCTTATGGCCGACTGAGGAAAACAGCAACCAATCACATTTTACAGTATATAGCATTGTTACATGGTTTATATATCGCCAACCCAACGGTTAGATTATATTCCTAACATAGTCCAAAATCATAGGAATATTAAGGTTGGATGAAAACATCCCCAGACTTGAAAAAAATATGCTTTGCTCGAGATGCTGAAAGTGTTGCTGGTTAAAGAGAGCAATCGAGAGACTTAGCTCTGCATCTGGCCATTCTTTGGATAAGGCAAACCGTGGATTGCAAAGAACCTTAAAATCTACAGGGCTGGGTAGCCTCCAGGATTTTTATCCAACTTGGAGATTTTACTTATCATCATTTGAAGGATCAAAATGCCAGAATATATATAATTCTAGGAGTAAAGCTCAAGAAAAACAAGAGGACATTTGTGATGCTGATTACAAAAGGAGCCCAGTGGGGAAGAAAGGGGAGGGGAAGGAAAGAGAGGCAGCATCTTTCTCCAGGGCATTGTGTTTCCTAGACGACACACACACTCTGGAGCTGCACAAAGGAACACAATGTTTTGCACAGCACAGATCTCCCTCCACAACCTCCCAGCAACGCCACCCCCCCCCCCCATTCCTTAACACCATTCCTAGGAAGTTCCAGGGCTGCTGAAGCACAGCTATTGGCAGGTGGGATTGCAGAAGAAAGGGGGAAAGTGGGGGAGAGGAGAGTCTTGAAGCCATCTGGCCTGGGAAACTTTCAGTCCCAAACACAGCAGTTAAATGAGTTTTGATCTCTCCAGAGAAACGCTCCCTGGCAAATGGTCCTGTGACTGCTCTCTCATCACAATTTTGACTGACTGCATGACAGGACTCTGGAGGATAGCATTAAGGGATGCTTTTACGCTGTTTCAGCTAAACAGAATAGGAGCACCTTAAGCTTGATGGGCAGCCAGGTCTTCTTCCAGTGCTTTGGCAGTCACCTTAGCAGACCTGCTGTCTACATTGGCTGAACTTTTTCCTTAATAAATAAATGAGAATATATACTCTCTTTCATTTGGATTCATTTACATTCTGTTTACTGTTTGACTGATGTGTGAAATGTATGGAAAGTTTGTGATCTCTTTTTGTTTTTGGGGGGGGGGTTCCCGTGTATGTGTGTGCACGCACGCGCACAAATGCACATTTTTTTTATAAACCTTGTTAAATAATAATACGAAAAAAACTTTTCCCTTGATAAAAAGCCCAGATTCTTTCTAGCTGAAGACAACACAAAAGCATTTGAGCTGCTAATAGGAGGAGCTTTAAAAAGCACAATGTATACTTGTCTATGATAAGAGGGTCAATCCAAAAGAAGAAAAACTGGTATTTATCCCAAAGGAGCAGAGGGACATGGCTGGGGGGTTGGAGTGGCATATGGACCACTGATTAAAATAAGAAATGAAAAGAAGAGGTACCTGAAGCCCTAAAGCCATTTCATCTCCATCCTGTTCACACAGTGTAAGCATCACAGTTAAGGAAGGTTGAAATTTTAACAAAGGGTACCATATTCTGGGGTGTCTTTTATTCATGGCAAAATAGTTTGGTGCACAGTTATCACAAAGATCCTGTTTCTACCTCTGCTATCCTTCCCCAGGAGTGAGGAGGGAATGGGGATTTTGCAGTATCCCTCCCCTGTCACACCCACCAAGCCACGCCCACAGAACTGGTAGTAAAAAAATTTGAACTTCATCACTGTCCTGTATGCAGTTGCACTGGCAGTCAATGCAGAAAAGAACAGCAAGGCATACTTCACAAGGTTCCTCATACTGAAAGCAAAAGTTCAGAAGACGAAACCCTCAAATAGTGTAAAAACTACAGAACTTAGAAAAAAGGGGAATAACTGCAGCAGGTGCTAAAGTTTCTTTTTTTCCTTGTTCTTTTTTAAACTTGAAAATGTTCAATAAAAACTATTTTAAAAAAAACAACAAAAGTGGCAAGAGAAGTTCAGCAATAGGCCATAATATGGTTTGTTACATTTTGAATTTATCTAATTTTTTAAAAATCTGGCTACATCAGCTCATTCATCATATGATTACTGTGGTTTAAACCACGTATGAACCCAAATTTACTGAAACAGGAAGAATGTTCTAGGAGAAGAAGGTAATTTAGTCCCTGGGTTTTTTTTGCAATAAAACACATTTAATTGAAGGTGTGTTAACACCTGTCCACCATCCCCTTAACTGTTGCCATTTGGTTGTTTCCCATCTAAACTATATTATTGCCCAGAATATGTCCTCTAGAATAGAAGGGCATGAGTTCTCTTTGTGAAAACATTAGTAGAAATAACAAAGTTAATAAACAGCAAAAAAAACCACAACCTCACAATTTCAGGAATTCATGAGTTATCTTAATCCTTTTCAACATTTATGAATCTACAATGTTCAGAACCAGGAATGGATCAAACTATATTTCCTCCACAGGCTGGCTCAATATCCTAAGATATGGTTCTCTTATATAATAGTTAAACAAAGGTAAAGGTAAAGGTAAAGGTTCCCCGCGCACATATGTGCTAGTCATTCCCGACTCTAGGGGGCGGTGCTCATCTCCGTTTCAAAGCCGAAGACCCAGCGCTGTCGGAAGACATCTCCGTGGTCATGTGGCCGGCATAACTAAATACCAAAGGTACACAGAACGCTGTTACTTTCCCACCAAAGGTGGTTCCTATTTTTCTACCTGCATTTTTACATGCTTTCAAACTGCTAGGTTGGCAGAAGCTGGGACAAGTAACGGGAGCTCACTCCGTTATGTGGTGCTAGGGATTCGAAGCAACGAACTGCCAATCTTTCTGATCAACAAGCTCAGCTTCTTAGCCATTAAATCACGGCGTTACATCATTATAAATATAACTATTTTGCACATTCTTATTACTTTTATAAATCATAGTTTTAGGCTACTGGAACACTAGGCTGATGCACAGCAATTCAGAAAAATAAGACCAAGGGAGAGGATAGCAAACCATTCCCTTCTTTTGTCTGTCAAGGAAATATATTAACAGGGCTTAATTCAGATATACAATAGTTAAATTAAACCACAGAAAATAATGTGCCATTTGGCCAGGGAGGGAACAGTGGGAGATATAGAAATTAATACTGTAAAAGAGATAAATAAGGGGGTTTGGAAAGAAACATCACAGCAATGTTATGTATGTATAAATGGACATTACTTCCACAGGTTTAGTTTAGTTTAGTTTAGTTTATTGGTCTTGTATGCCGCCCACTCCCGAAGGACTCCGGGCGGCTAACAATAAACAGGGGAAGGGGATAAATAGACAAAACAATTTAAAAATACACAACATTCATAGTTACCGTGGGGCTGGATACTTCAACAGCCCCCCGGCCTGCCGGAGCAGCCAGGAGTTAGTGGCTTTGTGGAAGGCCGGGAGAGTAGTAAGGGTCCGGATCTCTACGGGGAGCTCGTTCCAGAGGGCTGGAGCTGCAACAGAGAAGGCTCTCCCCCGGGGGGTCGCCAGCCGACATTGGCTGGCAGATGGAATCCGGAGAAGGCCTAGTCTGTGCGATCTGATCGGTCTATGGGAAGTAATTGGCAGGAGGCGATCTCTCAGGTACCCAGGTCCGATGCCATGTAGGGCTTTATAAGTAACGACTAGCACCTTGAAGCGAGTCCGGAGACCAATAGGTAGCCAGTGCCTGGGTGTACCTGGGTGCACCCACGATCGCTCGCGTGGCTGCGTTCTGGACTAACTGAAGTCTTCGGACACTCTTCAAGGGCAGCCCCATGTAGAATGCGTTACAGTAATCCAGTCTTGAGATCATGAGGGCATGAGTGACTATCTGAAGGGCCTCCCGATCCAGGTAGGGTCACAATTGGTGCACCAGGCGAACCTGGGCAAAGATCCCCCTGGTCACAGCCGACAAATGGTGTTCTAAAGTCAGCTGCAGATCCAGGAGGACTCCCAAATTGCGAACCCTCTCTGAGGGGCGTATAATTTCACCCCCAAGCCTGAGAGATGGAGCATTTGGCCAATCTTTGGGAGGGAACATCAATAGCCACTCGGTCTTGTCGGGATTGAGTGCAAGCTTGTTCATACCCATCCAGACCCTGACAGCCTCCAGGCACTGGCACATCACTTCTACCGCTTCACTGAGTTGGCACAGGGCGGACAGATACAACTTCGTATCGTCCGCATACTGATGGTATTTAATCCCGTGCCGGCGTATGATCTCACCCAGCGGCTTCATGTAGATGTTAAATAGGAGGGGGGACAGGACCGAACTCTGCGGCACCCCATAATTGTGGGGCCTAGGGGTCGACCTCCGCCCTCCGACCAACACCGACTGCGACTTGTCCGAGAGGTAGGAGAACCACCGAGGGACGGTGCCTCCCACTCCCACCTCCCGCAACCGTCGCAGAAGGATACCATGGTCGATGGTATCGAAGGCCACTGAGAGGTCAAGGAGCACAAGGATAGAGGGGTGACCCCTATCTCTGGCTCGCCAGAGATCATCGATCAGTGCGACCAAAGCAGTTTTCGTGCTGTAACCAGGCCTGAAACCCGACTGAAAGGAATCCAGATAATCGGTTTCATCCAAGGACCGTCGGAGTTGAGAGGCCACCACTTTCTCAACAACCTTCCCTAGAAAGGGCAGGTTGGAGACCACGTTGGAGGTCATAAAATATTGTACATAGGCCTGCAATATATAATTTATCAAGCCTGAACATAGAGAATTATAATGAGCCATGCTATAAAAGCTGAATATAATATAATTTAGATTAAAAATTGAAAACACATAGATGGTACAAAAATTTAAATTTACCCATCCCTAAGCAAAAACAAATATTTGCTGATTTTATCAGCCTCTGCAGATTTTAACAAAAGTTCATTATGTATACAACATTTAGGCTGAGTTTAAACATCATGCTATATAAAGCTATAATTGTTTATTTGTGTTTTAGCCCTTTGCATGAATATACTGCAGCTTATCAGCTATAGATAAGGCTTGTATACACCCAATTAATTGAGAAGGGGGCTGGGGAAGACAATGGCTAGAAATTGAGTCTATTAAACTGGATTTCAGAGATACCTGAACAATCATTTTGCTCTCTTGTTTCGAGATGCCTAAACGGTTTTCCAGGCAATTTAGCATGCAATAAATACTGAATCTCATCCTTCGTTGGCTACGAATGATGGGAACTAGAAATCAAATCTCTTAAGTTTCAGACTCTTGGACTTTACTACAAAGCAGCTATGCACAAAGCAGAATTCATGAACTTCAATACCTCTAAAAAAATAATTTTGAAATGTTCAAATATACATAAATACATATTGCCTACCATCTTCGGAGGTTATCCTACATTTGGAATTAAAAGTCAACTGCTTCTTCTTAATCTTTTGGATGTTTGAGGACACAGCTGTTTGTACTCGATCCTTAAAAAGCCATAAAGATTCAGATCATGTTTGAACAAAATTTAGTTGTGCTGTTTTAGAATTAAGTGAAGATTTGAATATTGAATATTCTCTCTAAAGGAAAAAAATAGCACTCAGATTGTCAAGAAGGAATGTCAAGAGCCCATTGCCCATATGCGGGAGGGGGGAAAAAACGTCCATAAAAAAGCCATTCTGATAAAGAACATCCAATGTGTTCCAGTTATAATCTGAAGTAGTGCAGCCTAGATCAGTGTTGGCGAACCTTTTTGGCACTGAGTGCCGAAACGGGAACGCAGGGACACGGGGGGGGGGGGCACTGGAAACCGGAAGCTGAGCTTCCGGTTTCCAGCACGCACACATATGAGCCAGCCACCTAGTCTTCTGGTTTCTGGCACGCATGTGCATGCAAAGACTATTGCATTTGCACACCAGAAATTGGAAGCTCAGCTGTTGTTTCGGTTTCCAGCACTGGAACCCGGAAAAGCAATGGGCAACAGCTGATGTTCCTGGAGAGATGGCTCTGTGTATCACTTCCGACACATATGCCATAGGTTTTCCATCACGGGCCTAGATACAGCTGAAGCGAAACTTTTTTTACCTAATGTAAATTTTAGTAAAAATTGGTTAATTTTTTTTAGTTCCAACTATTCCAATAATTTCCATGTTAAATAGTTGAGAGAAAAATAATAAGTTTATATGATCAAACAAAAAATAAAGGATTAAGCCTGATATTTTACTAAGAATGAGATGAAATGGCAGTACCAAATTTTAAGCTGCAGATACCACCTTTGGCTGTTTTACTAAAGGCTACTGAATCACAGATGGTTTGCATAAATATCTTTGGCTGAATACCAACAGAAATGCATAATTTGGAAGAGATTATACAATAAACCCTATAAAAAGTATCGGATCACTTCAATATTAAACATTTGTCATAAAAAAATGAATCAGAGAGACAGCAACACATCTAGTTTGTAAAACATAACCCGTAATAAAACAAAAATGAAAGTTTATTTTTTAAGATTCTTTCATGAAAATCATAAGCACCACCTAACTAATTTCAATATCTTCAAATGAGTAGCATAGTCCAAACAGAATTATAAAAACAAGGATTTAGAGGCTTGATTGAATTAGAAAAAATCAATCTTATTGACAACTCAAAATATGTCTCAGAAACTGGTTAGACTGATTAAATATTTGCATAATCTAAATAGGACGATCAATATACAACAATGGGAATATCAAAGGAAGATAATTATACATTTATCTTGATTCTGAGTCAAAATATTTTAGCACTTGTATGTTACTCCTGTGCTGATTGCCAGAACAGATTCAGGTAGACTTCATTTAGCAATCATAACTGGGATCGGCAACTTGGTCAGTAAAGAGGAGTTGCTAAGTGAAATCACAACTGTGCTTATAACCTTACTTCAGCTTTCCTTTGCTTTATAGATCTGCAAAGGTCATAAATATGAGGGTTGGTTGCAAAGTTAGTTTTAGTTAGTCGATAAAAATATTTTTATATATCTGAAAATATTTGGAAATACAGTAATCCAGTTAGATCACACTTTCAGATTCCAATAAAACATTATATTTGGCGTAGTGGTGGGATTGAAATTTTTTCACTACCGGTTCTGTGGGCATGGCTTAGTGGCTTAGTGGGCATTGCAGGGGAAGGCTACTGTAAAATCTCCATTTCCACCCAACTCCAGGGGAAAGATACTGTAAAAGCCCCATTTCCTCCAGATCAGCTGGGACTCGGGAGTCAGAGAATAGGTGGGGGTGGGGCCAGTCATATTTATCGATTCTCCAAACTATTTAAAATTTCAGCTACCAGTTCTGCAGGACTGGTCAGAACCTGCTGAATACTACCCCTGATTTGGTGGCAATGTCTGAAACGTGATTTATTATAGAATAAAACAAAACTTACAATACAATAGCAGAGTTGGAAGGGACCTTGGAGGTCTTCTAGTCCAATCCCCTGCCTAGGCAGGAAACCCTATACCGTTTCAGACAAATGGCTATCCAACATCTTCTCTTCAAATTTCTCCTCAGTTCTAAGTTGCTTCTCTCCTTGATTAGTTTCCACCCATTGCTTCTTGTTCTACCCTCAGGTGCCTTGGAGAATAGTTTGACTCCGTCTTCTCTGTGGCAACCCCTGAGATATTGGAACACCGCTATCATGTCTCCCCTAGTCCTTCTTTTCATTAAACTAGACATACTCAGTTCCGGAAACCGTTCTTCATGCTTTAGTCTCCAGTCCCCTAATCATCTTTGTTGCTCTTCTCTGCATGTATTCTAGAGTCTCTACATCTTTTTTACATCATGGCGACCAGAATTGAATGCAGTATTCCAAGTGTGGCCTTACCAAGTCATTATAAAGTGGTATTAACACTTCACGTGATCTTGATTCTATCCCTGTTTATGTAGCCTAGAACTGTGTTAGCTTTTTTGGCAGCTGCTGCACACTGCTGGCTCATATTTAAATGGTTGTCCCCTAGAACTCCAAGATCCCTCTCAGAGTTACTACTATTGAGCAAGCTATACTGTACCTGTGTGTTTTGTTTTTCTTGCCTAAATGTAGAACCTTACTCTTTTCACCATTGAATTTCATTTTATTAGATAGTGCCCAATGTTCAAGTTTGTCAAGATCCTTCTGTATCTTAAGCCAATCTTCTTGAGTGTTGGCTATTCCTGCCAGCTTGGTGTCATGTGCAAATTTGATGAGTTCCCCATTTATTCTCTCATCCAAATCATTGATGAAGATGTTGAAGAGTACTGGGCCTAAAACAGAGCCTTGGGGTACTCCACTGCATACTTTCCTCCATGTAGATGCAGATCCATTGAGGACTACACGTTGAGTGCGGATGGTCAGCCAGTTACGAATCCATCTGGTGGTGATGCTGTCTAACCCACATTCTTCTACTTTATCTAGTAGTAGGTTATGGTCTACCTTATCAAATGCCTTACTGAAGTCCAAGTAAATTATATTGACGGCATTCCTCTGGTCCACTAACTTAAATATTTTTTTGCACATTTGGTTCATCTTTCATCAATTCATACTTGATGGCAATGTCTGAAATATTATTCAAGAATGAAACAAATTTTAAATATTTTCTTTCCTGTCAGGTATTTTTTTGTTAATCAGCAAACTTAATATTTCTACAAAATATCTGGAGATAGCTCTGTATACTGTATGATAGCAGTTACCATGATATTTATGTGTCTTACTGGCATTCACATAGAATTTCCTTTTAAAACAAATGTAAACTACACTGTGAGAATATGAATATCAATAATAATTTCATATTTAAAAAATAAATCTGATTTAAAATTTAATTCACCTTTGAAACCATTCATAGGCTATAACTTTGGATATAGACTTTTATAGAATTGAAAGTTTAGGTTTCTCTTAACTTAAGGCTTTAATTGATAAGTCCTGCATGACTTGATGGAAGGACAGAGCATTTTTCCCCCTTTAGATTTAATTGATAAACAGACTGAAAGAAAACATGGGATTTTGTTTCTCTATAGGATCTTAGAAGCAAGACTTTTGTATGCACAAAGATGGAAAGATTTACAAATTCCTACAATGGAAGAATGAATGGTGAAGCTAATGGAATTGGCTAAGATAATGAAACTGACTAGGTTGATTCTTTGTCTAACATTGTTTTTGCTTGAAAATCAACTTGGACTTCTTGCTAGAAACTAAAAAACATTTAATTTTTGGATTTGACCATAGAACTGTTTATAATTATAAAAATACTATATATTGTTGATTTTTAAATAAGAGATTCATATATTTTATATCTGTACCAAATAAAGTTGGAATTTCTTCTCTTTTTTTCCTTTTTTTTCTTTCTTTTTTTACGCTCCTGGTTTTTCTTTAATCTCTTTTTTCCCCTAAAAACTTTTTCTTTTCCTTTTTGAATTTTACATTTTGCTGAAAGTTAACAAAAACATTGCTCAAAAAAAGATAGAAACGTAGAACATTTTACTTCTTCTTCATTTATTTTGACTTATAAGTCTCATTACACTGGCTGCCTTTGTTAATTACTGACTTGATTTTAATAATGATCTTGATTGTTTTTATTGTAGCGCGGATCTAATATATTACTTTAAAAATTTTATTCAGTTTTAAACTGTATATTTATTTTCTATTTTCTTTCTGCTGTGCTTATTTATTTTCCGCTGATTTCCCCCAGATTTGTATTTTAAAATTTGTATTTTTTTAAAAAAAAAGAAAAGAAAAAGGGAAAATGATGTTTTTCAGCTTGAAGAAAAGGAAAGAGACGAAGAAGATCAGATGGCATATTACACAACAAGAGTAGAAAAAGCAACAAGCAGCTTGCCTGTATTTAAGGCAGCAGAAGTATGACAGCATGGTGGCAAAGATGAAATAGGAAAACAGCATTCTGCTAACTGGTTCACTAGTCAGTGGTAAATACAGTCATACAGTGTTCATTAGCCAGGATTTTAAAATAATTGAATGAACGAAGAACCATGATTGATACCCATGAAGATGTATAGCTATTAATCACATTATGATTAAGTAATGTTAAACAAATTGAGACACGCTAAAAGCAATTATACAAAACATTTTCATAATTTATGCAGCAAAGAAGCTCCTGTAATGCCCAGGGGGAATCTTATTCCTAGCACAACCTGAAAGTGTCTGCACTCTGAATGCTTATCAAAAGACATTTGTCATTCAGAAATGCCACTTGTTGGGAAAGTATAGTTGCTAATGAAAATTGCCATCAATAACTGGAGTGAGTACATATGTGGTTGGTCCCTGAACAGATTCGCCTCATATTACGCAAAAAAAATGTACTTCCATATCAATCAATTTACAAACAGAAACATGCACCACATGACTGAACTCATAAAAACATTTCTTCAAGGAGCAGTAATTATGTCTCCTACTGATCAGTATTAAAGTTGGTCACTGAACCATTTTTTGGTTAGCTTTGTTAGCTTCATTGGAATGTGGCTCCTGGGGCTACTCAGTTAGAACAAAAGATATGCATAATTCAATAGCACATGCATCTATGACTCAGGAAGAAAGCATACATTCCTGGAATTCCCCTAGTCCTCATGGCCTCAAATGAAAAATCATGCAACTGTGACTTATGCATATATCTAATAATATAATGGAGAGCCACATCAGGTACAAATTCTGAGTTCATCTGAAGGGCAAAACATCCCAGGGAGAGATGCATGAATGGCCTTGTGATAACCAAATCAATTTGTTACTAAAATGCAGGTAGTCCTCCACTTATGGCCACAATTGAATCCAAAATTTCTGTGATTCAGTGAGACATTTTTTAAGTGAGTTTTGCCCCATTTTACAACTTTTCCTGCCTCAGTTGTTAAGTGAATCGCTATAGTTGATAAGTCAGTACCCTGGTTGTTAAGTGAATCTGGCTTCCCCATTGACTTTGCTTGTCAGAAGCAAAGCATCACATGATCTTGGGATACAGCAACAGTCAGAAAACATGAACCAGTAGCCAAGTATCTGAATTTTGATCACATGGGATCATGGGGATGCTGCAATGGTCATAATTGTGCTAAACGGTCATAAGTGACTTTTTTCACTGGCACTGTACTTTGAATAGTCACTAAACAAACTGTTTTAAAACAAGGACTACCTGTAAAAGCTATTACCTTATTTTTTATACAGCCTCTCTCAATATTATATTCATCAGATTGATCCAATACCTGAAACTCCAGTGAGACAGGAGAATTCCACCACCTTCGCTCACTCAGGCCATGCAGGTGTGACCTCTCACCTACGATCAAATCAAGGCTGATCATGTCATGGATGAGGATGCATTTATTACAAACAGAATTGGCACATATTCATATCATCTTGACCTCAGAGTTCTCAACAACCCATCTACCTGCCTCTTGAATTGAGATTTGGAGCCTGGAAGCAGAAAATGGCTGCAAATTTCCAATCTCTTTTTCCCAGCACAGTCCTAGACTTACAACAATAATATTACAACAATCTGTCCATTATTGGTGTGTTTTCATTGAAAGTATGTGTGTGTGTGTGTGTGTGTGTGTGTGTGTGTGTGTGTGTGTGTGAGAGAGAGAGAGAGAGAGAGAGAGAGAGAGAGAGAGAGAGAGAGAGAGAGAGAGAGATAGATAGATATCCAGCATAACTCTGGAACGCCTCCAGCAATATCAACCAAACTTGATATACAGATGACTTATTCTATGGAAACAAATACTGTGGGAGTAAGACACACTTAACACCCCACGGTGTGTGTGTTCTGTTAAGAGCTCCTACCAGCTCCAGCGGTCCTTGGAGGAAGCCGACTACCTGGACCCCTTCCAGTCCGGCTTCAGACCTGGTTACAGCACAGAAACCGCTTTGGTCGCATTGACCGATGATCTCTGGAGAGCCAGGGATGGAGGTCACTCCTCCATCTTGGTTCTCCTTGACCTCTCGGCGGCTTTCGATACCATCGACCATGGTATCCTTCTGCGACGACTGCGGGAGGTGGGGGTGGGAGGCACTGTTTTACAGTGGTTCTCCTCCTACCTCTCGGACAGGTCGCAGTCGGTGTTGGTCGGGGGACAGAGATCGACCATGAGGCCCCTAACATATGGGGTGCCGCAGGGGTCGGTCCTCTCCCCCGTACTATTTAACATCTACATGAAACCGCTGGGCGAGATCATTCGGAGGCACGGGATAAGATACCACCAATATGCGGACGATACGCAGCTGTATCTGTCCGCCCCGTGCCAACTCAATGAAGCGGTGGACGTGATGAACCAGGGACTTGAAGCTGTTAGGGACTGGATGAGGGCTAACAAGCTTGTACTCAACCCAGAAAAGACCGAGTGGCTGTTGTGTTTCCCTCCCAAAAATTTGGCTAGTGTTCCACCACTCAGGCTGGGGGGTCAAATTTTACACCCCTCAGACAGGGTTCGCAACTTGGGAGTCCTCCTGGATCCACAGCTGACCTTTGATCACCACCTGTCGGCTGTGACCAGGGGGGCATTTGCCCAGGTTCGCCTGGTGCGCCAGTTGCGACCCTACCTGAACCGGGAGGCTCTCACAACAGTCACTCGCGCCCTCGTGACCTCTAGGCTGGAATACTGCAACGTGCTCTACATGGGGCTGCCCTTGAAGAGCATCCGGCGGCTTCAGCTAGTCCAGAATGCAGCCGCGCGAGTGATTGTGGGTGCACCTCGGTTCGCCCACATAACACCTATCCTCCGCGAGCTGCACTGGCTACCTGTTGATCTCCGTGTGCGCTTCAAGGTGCTTCTTACTACCTACAAAGCCCTCCATGGTAGTGGATCTGCGTACTTGGGAGACCGCCTCCTGCCAATCACCTCCTCTCGACCTATAAGATCGCATAGATTAGGCCTCCTCCGAGTGCCATCTGCCAGCCAGTGCCGGCTGGCAACTACGCGGAGGAGAGCCTTTTCAGTAGCAGCTCCGACCCTTTGGAACGATCTCCCCGTGGAGATTCGTACCCTCACCACCCTTCAGACCTTCCGCACAGCCCTCAAGATCTGGCTATCCCGCCAGGCCTGGGGGTAAAGACCATAGTCCGCCCCCACCCGAATGTTGTATGAATGTTGCTTGGTTTTAATTATATATTGTGTTTTTATGTTATTGTATGTCTTCCCCTCCCATACAAGTTGTTAGCCGCCCTGAGTCCCCTCAGGGAAAAGGGCGGCCTATAAATAAACTCAACTGAACAACTGAACTGAAGATACAGCCTGTTGTGCCTTAAAATGGCTTCTGCTGTACTGCCGTAAAATGGCTTCTACTGTACAGCACAGTGGAGTTGCCATAGTAAGAGCTTCACAGTACTCCACAAGGAGCCCTCTGGGAAGGGGGATAATCCAACTTTAGAAATTACGTTAGGTCTGTAGATTTTCCCTCCTATAAATAAATACCCGGACAACACCAGATTATCAGCTAGTCAGAAATAAATGTCAGTTTTTGGCAAAAACTTTGTAAATCATGTAACTAGGGGATGCTGCAAATTGGCATAAATACAGGGCAGTTGCTAAGAACCCAAAATATGTTCAAATGACTGGTAGGGATGATTGTTAGAACTTCAAAACTGGGTCATGAGTACTTTTTGCTGTCATAACTTCAAATGGTTCCTAAGCAACCAGGCATGTTGATGGCTACCAATAAAAATCCACCTGTCTTTCTGCCATACTTCCTTTTGCCCATCACATTTTTTTCTTTCCTCCTTCCTGTACCCATCCTCAACCTACCTAGCCACCTCTCTGAAGACAGGAGACAAGAATACACCACTGTTGGAATTACATCCTCTTTTGATCCAACAAAGATATCTCAACATTGCTTGTGATTCACAGTGAGGGAAGTGTTAGTGACAAGATTGTAATTTTTATTCTTGTCTCTCTTTCCCCAATTGTCTTGAGGCAGTATCTCATATTGCCAGACAGCAACTGCAGACAAACTTTTCATTAAAGAAAGAAACAACAACAAAACGGCAGGATGCTCAAACATGTTAGCAGTTCTATTTCCAATTTAACTGAGAATTGAAGTGGGCTGAGTGGGGGCAAATGAAGACTTTCCTGATAGGTCCAATGAAAAATTAGATCCAATTTGTCCTGTCAGTAAGACGTTGCTATCATTCATAGGAAGTGCCTTTAGCTGACTCTTGCAACAGCAAGCCTTGAAATTGAAGTCTACAACACAATATCAGTCAATCATACGATCGGTTTTATAAACTGCCAGATTGGTTTAAGACAGGGAATGTAATAATATCAATTTCAAGTAGGAACAGTTTCATAGCTCTTCCTTCCTATCAGCATTCTGAGCAAATTAATTTGGAGAAGGATGCAGATTAAAGAGCCATGGAAACTGAATTTACAATTAAGCTTATTTCTGATATATATTTCCCCAGCTTCCCTTTGCCTGACCTTAAAAACGTATTTCTGGTTAGGGCTACCAGCTCCAGGAGGCAAAAATATAGATTAAAATTAAAGAGTTTTCCATATAGCTTTGATGCCATTTTATGGTCATCCAGATTACTCAGTCACTAAATGACTCAGTCACTAAATGAGGATTATCTTGTTTTAGGTTGTACATGATTCTGCCACCTTAGTGAACTTCATTCATTTTCCAGATTCTCTTCAATGGAAACTAAAATGATGAAAAGCGCCTAATTACTCAACTCTTTGCCCACTAAAATCTACTTAAAATACATCCAATTAATCACAAGTAAACCAGTAGAGGTCAAAATATAAGGATAGGTCAGTGGAAAAATGCACAAGACTGCTCAAGAGATTTCTATTCCATATATTTTAAGAGTAGTAGTAACAAAAAGGTGGTTTTTCCATATTAAATTAGAAATTAAAAATGCAGAGTTGCACAACAAAATTATGGTAGATCAAAAGCTCAGAAGCATTTTATTACTTAACTAGACAACCCATGAGGTACTGAGTCATCGGTTCAGAGATATTTCCTTAAAGCAGTGTTTTTCAACCACTGTGCCGCGGCACACTAGTGTGCCGTGACATAGTGTAAGGTGTGCCGTGGGGAAAACACCTTATATATAGTCAATATAGGCACAGAGTTAAAAATTTTTAACATTTTCTAATGGTGGTGTGCCTCGTGATTTTTTTCATGAAAAAAGTGTGCCTTTGCACAAAAAAGGTTGAAAAACACTGCCTTAAAGCAATGGTAGCGGGAGCAATTTCCAACTTCCTGTCAGCTTCTCCATTGACTTTCCTTGTAGGAAGCTGGTAGAAAGCATTGGAAATGATGTCCATGGTTGGCCACAGCAATGCAGCAGTGTGGCAGCAATGAAAGAGCCAAATTTGTCAAATTTCAATCCGATTAGAACAGTTTTTTTCTAGATTTGGGGCACTTTTCTCAGCCTATTTGAGGTACATTGATTCAAAAATTGTTGCCCTCTATGATACGCTATTTTCCTCAATGGAACATTACAATGAAATAAGCAGAAGAGTTTTAACTGTGTGTAGATACTAATTATATGCCTTTATTTTATCCTCCAAAGTTACTATGTCACACTTGATGTGCCTAAATTCTAATGAAACAAGTACTGAAGCTAAACCAGCATTAGATGTCATCCTACAGTAGATAAGCATGATCAGAAAACCTACCTGATGCTTCTCCTTGGAGTCCATGGTTACTCGAGGCACTGTACATACCCCGAAAACCACAGCAACCACTCTAAGAGAGGTCCTCTTCCAAATAAAGTATGTGGTGGGCTAATGGATGCTCGTGACACCGTCTGAGGAAACAAATAGGGTAAGAATCTTTATTTTTCTTTTGCACCTTTAAGGAAAATACTTTACACAAATTAAGATCAAACCGATAGTCTGAAAGAAAAATATCACTCTGATTGTATTTTTTCAGCTTTTTTTTTTTTGAACAGAACTTTTTTATTTTTCTTTAAAAAAAACACAAATATGTCATCATTTGTCAATCATTAAGACATTGAAGTACAATTTTTTTTTGTTGTGTGTACCCCTCCCTCCCTCCACCCCCCCACCCCCCTCCTCCTTCCCCCCCCCCCGACTTCCCAGAACCCGTACACGGTATGGATTTTTAACTAACACAGTCTAAAATCTATTGAGAAAAAAGAAATAAAGAAATTAATGACATTCTAGATTGACCTTAGCTTCTTCTTACTGAACTGACTTTTTTTTTTTTTTAATATATATTTTATTATGTTTTCATTCTGTACAATCACATATTCACTGTGCTTAATCAGGGCATATAACATTGAATAATAAACACGGCCCTCACTTATATAGAAAATGCCCTCTACAATACAAACCCAGTATACCACCTTAGCCTGCCATACACCCTCTTTCAACCCCCTCCAACTTTCATTCTTCCTTCTCACACACCCCTCTACGCCTACTTCCCCTCCCCTTCTTTCTAACCTTAACCCTATCACTCCCTCTCCATTCCCTCCCTCCCTTCTCCTCCTCCTCTCTCTCACCCTCTCCACCCTCCTTCTTCTTTCACTCGACTCTTTCCTTCGGTATCTATTACCTTCCAGTATATTCGGTTTGTTCTATTTTCGCACTAACATTGAAAAGCCACAGTATACAAATACAATCATGGAATTTAACACATATTGTATTTCCCCCCTCCCCCCTCCCCCTAAATCCCCACCTCCCTTCCCTCCCCCCGACTTCCCAAAGACCATACGTGGTATAATTTTTGAACAATCACAGTCTAAAATATCTCTACATTGAACTCAGCTTCTTACTGTTACCCAAATTTTAAACAATTTAAATTATTACTGATACTAAGCATAAGCTATCTGGAGTTTCTTAGTCCCATATTTACTTTTTATGTAATCAATCCACTTTTTCCAGTCTCGTTTATATCTCTCGTTTGAATGTTCTTTGAGATATGCTGAGATTTTGGCCATTTCGGCTAAGTTCATAACTTTCAAAGTCCATTCTTGAATTGTAGGTAAATCTTTCTTCTTCCAATACTGCGCCACCAAGAGTCTTGCTGCCGTTATTAAATACAGAATCAAATTAGTCTCTGCTACTGTAAAATCAATACATATACCCAGTAAAAACAACTGGGGGGTAAATTTTATCCTTCTTTTAAAGATGTTTTGCAGGATCCACCATATTTTTATCCAGAATGCCTTAACATTACGACATGTCCACCATATATGAAAATATGTAGCATCACAAGAACCACATCTCCAACATTTAGGTTAAACATTTGGATACATAGAGGCAAGCTTTTTAGGATCTAGGTGCCATCTATAAAACATCTTATAAAAATTTTCTCTCAAGTTTTGTGCTTGTGTAAATTTCACATTTCTTACCCAGATTCTTTCCCATGTTTCAAGCATTATTGGTTCCTCGATATTCTGAGCCCATTTTATCATACAATCCTTAATCAGTTCCGTTTCAGAATCCATCTGTACTAATACATTATATATCCTCTTTATATGCATTGAGCTTTGATCTCTTATTTGTTTAAACAAATTATCCTCAACTTTTACAAAGCCAATTTTTTGATCTGTTTTCCACCTAGCCTGTAGTTGACCATACTGAAACCACGTTTGAACTACCTTCTCTTCTTTAAGTACCTCTAAGATTTTAGTTCCATCACCCCTCTTTCTGAGATAAGAAGTTGTCTATAGGTGGTTCTATCGTGTTTTTGTTCTACATTCATATTTTCAATTGCATGTCTAGGAATTGCCCACATGGGCACTTTATCATTTAGTTTATGTTGATATTTTTTCCAAACCCGCAATAAAGCATTTCTTAAGATGTGATTTTTAAATTTCTTATCCGTTTTTTTGTTAAATAACAGGTAAGCATGCCAACCATATAACAAGTCATATCCCTCGATATTCAAAATTCTGTCATTAGTTAGATGAATCCAATCACTAATTGCAGATAATGCCACTGCATCATAGTATAATTTTAAGTTAGGTAATTTCAATCCTCCTCTTTCACGTGCATCTTGCATTATTTTCATCTTTACCCTCGGCTTCTTTCCTGCCCACACAAATTTATTGATACCCTTCTGCCATTCTAAAAGATTCGCATCTCTTTTAAGTATTGGTAACATTTGAAAAAGAAATAAAAATTTTGGTAAAATGTTCATTTTGACTGCCGCTATTCTACCCAGCAAGGACAAATGCAGTTTTTCCCACCTTTTCAACTCCAACTGTGTACTATGCCAAAGTGATTCATAATTATACTTGTATAATTTCCCATTTGAGATTAAAATATTAACTCCAAGATATTTAACTTTTTTAACTACCTCACATCTTAGCATCGCCCCCAATTCTTCCTTCTGTTTGGTAGTCATATTTATAGCTATTATTTTGGTTTTTCCTAGATTTATTTTAAATCCTGAGACTTGACCATATTGATTGATCGTATTCAGTAATACCCTACTAGTTTCCTGCGGTTGTTCCAATATTATAACCAGATCATCCGCAAATGCGCGGACTGTATATTCTTGCTGTCTAATTTTAATCCCTTTTAGACCGCCCAGGCCCCGTATCTTATTCAACAATATTTCCAAAGTTATAATAAACAATAATGGGGACAGAGGACAGCCCTGTCTTGTACCTTTTTCAATTTGAAAGGAGTCTGTCAGATTTCCATTGACAATGATCTGGGCTGTTTGCTGCTGATATATTGCACCAATTGACCGTAAAAAGCCATCTCCTATCTGCATTTTTTGCAATGTCTTCAGCAGGAATTGCCAATTAACTCGATCAAAGGCTTTCTCCGCATCCAAAAATATGAATGCGGCCGGGATTTGATTGTTCTTTCCCAGGTATTCTAAAGCGTTGATAATTAATCTAACGTTGTCCTTCATCTGTCTGCCCTGTATAAAACCAGTTTGATCGGTATGTATCAGTTGCTGAATTACCCCCATTAGCCTATTTGCTAATATTTTAGTAAAAATTTTATAATCTACATTGAGTAATGAAATAGGTCTATAATTTTTTGGTTGGGTAAGGTCTTGATCTTCTTTGGGTATCAACGATATAAACGCAGTCTTCCACGAAGGAGGCACTTTCCCTCCCGATTGAATTTTATTGAATAATTCTCTGAGGGGTTCTACCATTTCTAACTGTAGATTTTTATAATAAACAGCTGTTAAACCATCTGTGCCTGGTGCTTTCCCTAACTTTAATTGTTTAATTGCCTGCAAAATTTCCCCAGAGGTTATAGGTTGATTCAGCTTATGCCTATGTTCTTCTCTAACTAGGGGGATTTTCTCTTTATCTAAGAATTTGTCTATATCTCCGTCCTTAATTTTATCCCCTTTATACAACTCTGTAAAAAATTCCCGAAATACCTTTTGAATCTCTTCCTGTTGAAACACTTCCCTCCCTCTGTAACACAATTTGGATACATTTCGAGCTTTCCTTTTTTTTCTAATCTGATAAGCCAACCACCTACCGGGTTTATTTGCATTGCAGAAAGTATTATGTTTAGCATATAATAAACTAGTAGCTACCTGGTCAGAGATCAGCATATCAAACTGAGATTTTAATATAGCAATTGTTTCCCTAATCTTTGTATCTCCTGGATTCAATGTTAACTCTGACTCTTTCCCTTTAATTTCCTCTTCCAATTCTTTTCGTTTTTGCCCTTGTTTGTGTCTATGTATTTTGTTTATATTCATTAATACTCCTCTCATATACGCTTTGCTTGCATCCCATACATATTCCAAAGATGTACCCTTGTTCATATTGAGAACGAAATATTCCGATAGCAATTTTTTACAATCATTAACATACTTTTCATATCTAAATAAGTTTTCATTCAACCTCCAGGACCTTCTTGGCTGGGCTACCCTTCCCAATTCCATCCAGACTGGATTATGGTCTGAAAGAACTCTCGCCATAATCTTTGTCTTCTTCACCCTACAAAGTAAATCATTTGTAATTAGTATAAAATCAATCCTTGAAAGAGATTGATGTCTATTGGAAAAAAAGGTAAAGTCATGTTCTTCTGCATGCCTCTCGCGCCAGGCGTCTCGCAATTCAAAGTCGTCCAGCATGTCAAAAAAGGCTTGGGGTAACTTAGCTCGAAATTTGGTATTCGGGCGAGCTGTCTTCTTATCTCTTTTGGTGTCGATCACGCCATTCCAGTCACCCAATAATATACAAGACTCAAAGTCCCACTGTACTAATTTAGCGTGGAGATTTCTATAAAATCCATCTTGTTGTTGATTAGGAGCATAAATTCCCAAAAGTAACGTCTTTTTCCCTTCTATGATTAAATCTAATGCAATATATCTTCCAAAGGGATCTGCTTCAATTAGCTCAGCTTTAATATCTTTTCTTAAATATACTACTATGCCATTTTTCTTTTCCATAGCTGAGGTCGCAAAATGTTGGCCCAGTTTGGGGTTAAACAAATATTTTTGATCGGTTGATTTGATATGAGTTTCTTGCAAGCAAATTATGTCATTCTTAAACTGTTTGAGATAATGAAATATTTTCTTTCTTTTCTGTGGAGAGTTCAGTCCGTTAACATTCCATGTCAAAATCTTAGTTGTCATTTTTGGTTGCCTGAAGCTTTTTTAGAGCCTCCCGCAAGGCCTGTCTCACCTTTGGTTTAGCTCCTCCCACAGCTTCTGAGCTTGTTGCAGTAGCTCCTTGATCAGTGGCCAACGATTGTTGAGATTGTTGCATAGTAGCTTGTTTATCCGTTTGTCTGGTGGTCTTACGGTTGGATCTTTTTTCCTTGACTCCTTGCCCTTCCGGAAGAGGGAGATGATACATTTTATCTGATGGTTGTGTGGTTTGCTGTTTATCTTGTTCGTCTCGTGGTTTTTCACCATATCCCGAAGGTTCAGGGTATCCCATCTTCAGAATCTTATGATAGAAATCACGAGCTTTCCATACAGAGCTGAGATGATATCTTTGTTTGTCCATTGTAACTATAATACCGAATGGGGCATCCCATCTGTACTGTATCTGACGCTTTCTGAGCTCTTCCACCAGAAAAGCATAATCTCTTCTGGCTCTTAGCATCTGAGGTGGTATTTCTTTCAAAACAATCAGGTCCTGTCCACCAATTTGAAGCTTAGTATTGTAAGACTCTTGTAGTATCATATTTCTAGATTCTCTTGTAACAAAGTATATTACTACGTCTCGGGGAAGTTGCCTTTGTTTTGCCGCCCATGAGTTAACACGAAAAATCCTGTCAATCTGCCAATCAAAATTGGATCCCGGTTTTCCCACCAGACGGTCAAAAGCTTCAGAAAACATTTGCTTTAAGTTCTCCTGCTTTTCTTCACGCAGCCCCCTCACTCTTAATGCAAGCTCCATCTGCTTATACTGTATCATAATAATTTGTTTTTCAGCATTGTCAATTTTTTGTTCCACCACTTCAGTTTTGGATATCAGGTTAGTTTTAGCTTCATTGAGAGTTTCTAAATTATCTTCCATTCCAGAAATATATTCTGTTATCACATTTACAATTCCCATCATATTATCATTCGTTTTAGTGACCCTGGTATCAAATTTGTCATATAGAACTTCCATCTCATTCCTTATTTCATCTTTGAATTCTTTGAGCATTTCTAGATTCTGTTCTCTGAATTCTTTAAACATTTCTAAGTTCTGTTCTCTGGATTCTTTGAACATTTCCAGAAAAAATTCTTTTGTTAATACATCTCCACTAGGGGGCATAGATGGTGGGGGCTGCAGCTTTGTACCAGGTATGGGAGACGTTTTCGGAGGTAATTTGACAGAGGTTGATTTAGATGCCATTATATTTTAGTTTTAATTATTTATTCTAAATTACTAATCCACTGTGCTATGTGGAGAAAAAGAAATTCCTCCCCCCCCCTTTTTTTCCTTCTTTTTTTTTTTTTTTTTCAAGGGGTTTTACGGAGGATTTCAAAAGAGAAAGTCCGTTTGGAATGTCCCTGTTTCAACAACAAAGAGTCTTGAAAGCTTTAAGGGAGTAGCTCTAATTAAATTGTAAGAGATTGTTTCTTTAATTCTGTAGCAGGAAGCCGGAGATAACAAATGCAGAAGCTGTAAACGCCATTTTGAAGACAATTAAACAAAAGAGGTTTTTATAACATTGAAGCTGGTATTTCAGATAGAGAAAGGTTTTCAAAGTTCACAAGTTTGGTCTTTGCTCGTATTGATTTTTAATAGTCTCTTTTCTAAAGATTGTCCTGAGGGGGAGGGGTTCTGTCTAGTGCTGTGAATAACAGCTGCGAAGTTCAGGTCGGAGTTGAATGACTCAGCTATGGGTTGATCCTCCCCCTCCGTCCACAGCTCACAAAAAAACAAACTGTGAACTTCAAAGAAGATTCTTACCAGCTGAGATTCCTCACTGCTTTTTTCTTGTCTGAAAAAAGAGTTATCTTGTTGATATTAAGTAGATAACGAACCTGAATTCTGGGGGCAGCTCTGTTAAGCTGCCGACGGCGACAGGCCACTCCCCGGAAGTCCTGCGCAACTTACTGAACTGACTTTTAACAGTTTAAATCATTTCTGATCTTAAGCATAGGCTAACTGGAATTTCTTAGTCCCGTATTTATTTTGTATATAGTCAATCCATTTTTTCCAGTCTCGTTTATATATCTCATTTGAATGATCTTTGAGATATGCCGATATTTTAGCCATTTCAGCTAAGTTTGTTACTTTCAATGTCCATTCTTGGATTGTAGGCAAGTCTTCCTTCTTCCAATATTGCGCCACCAACAGTCTTGCTGCAGTTATCAGGTGCAGAATCAAATTGGTCTCTACCACTGTAAAGTCAGTACATATACCTAGTAAAAATAACTGAGGACTAAACTTTATCCTTTTTTTAAAAACATTTTGCATGACCCACGATATTTTTATCCAAAATGCCTTAACCTTTTGGCAGGTCCACCATATATGATAATATGTAGCATCGAGAGAACCACACCTCCAACATTTAGGCTGTACATTCGGATACATAGAAGCCAACTTTTTAGGATCTAAATGCCATCTATAGAACATCTTGTAAAAATTTTCTCTCAGATTTTGAGCTTGTGTAAATTTCACATTTCTTACCCAGATTCTTTCCCATGTATCCAACATTATTGGTTCCTCAATATTTTGAGCCCATTTTATCATACAATCTTTAACTAATTCTGTTTCCGAATCCATCTGTATTAATACATTATATATCCTCTTTATATGCATTAAGCTTTGATCTCTTATCCTCAACTTGAATAAAACCAATTTTTTGATCTATTTTCCACCTAGCCTGTAATTGCCCATACTGGAACCATGTTTGAACTACCTTCTCCTCTTTTAATACCTCTAAAGATTTTAATTGTAATACCCCCCTTTCCGAGGTAAGAAGCTGTCTGTAAGTAATTCTGTCCTGTTTTTGTGCTGTATTCATATTTTCAATTGCGTGTCTAGGAATTGCCCACATGGGTATCTTGTCATTTAATTTATATTGGTATTTCTTCCAAACCCGCAATAAAGCATTTCTTAAAATATGACTTTTAAAATTCTTATCCAATTTTTTGTTGAATAACAGGTAAGCATGCCAACCAAATACCAGATCGTGTCCCTCAATATTCAATATTCTATCATTGGTTAAATGAATCCAATCACTAATTACAGATAATGCCACTGCATCATAATATAGTTTTAAATTAGGTAGTTTCAATCCTCCTCTCTCACGTACATCTTGCATTATTTTCATCTTTACCCTCGGCTTCTTTCCTGCCCACACAAATTTGTTGATACCCTTCTGCCATTCTAAAAGGTTCGCATCTTTTTTAAGTATAGGTAACATTTGGAAAAGAAATAAAAATTTTGGTAAAATGTTCATTTTCACTGCCGCTATCCTACCCAGCAAAGATAAGTGCAATTTCTCCCATTTTTTCATCTCTGTCTGTATGCTATGCCAAAGTGGTTCATAATTATGCTTATATAATTTCCCATTTGAAGTTAAAATGTTAACTCCAAGATATTTGACTTTTTTAACTACCTCACATCCTAGCATCACTCCTAATTCTTCCTTTTGTTTAATATTCATATTTATAGCTAATATTTTGGTTTTTCCTAAGTTTATTTTAAAGCCCGACACTTGACCATATTGATTAATTGTATTCATTAAAACCATACTGGATTCCTGCGGTTGTTCCAATATTATGACCAAATCATCCGCAAAAGCGCGGACTCTATA
Source organism: Thamnophis elegans (assembly GCF_009769535.1). Lineage (NCBI taxonomy): Eukaryota > Metazoa > Chordata > Lepidosauria > Squamata > Natricidae > Thamnophis > Thamnophis elegans. Next base: position 53,401,809 of record NC_045542.1, on the reverse strand, counting down.
TTCTTGCTGCCTAATCTTGATCCCTTTTAAACCATCCAAGCCCCGTATTTTATTCAACAATACTTCCAAAGTTATAATAAACAATAATGCGGACAAAGGACAGCCCTGTCTTGTACCTTTTCCAATTTGAAAAGAGTCTGTTAAACTTCCATTGACTATGATTTGTGCTGTTTGCTGTTGGTATATTGCTTTAATTGACTGTAAAAAATTATCTCCTATCTGCATTTTTTGCAGTATCTTCAACAGAAATTGCCAGTTAACTCGATCAAAGGCCTTCTCAGCATCCAAAAATATAAACGCAGCAGGGATCTGGTTGTTCTTTCCCAAATATTCTAATGCATTAATAATTAATCTAACATTACTTTTCATCTGTCTCCCTTGTATAAAACCTGTTTGGTCCGTATGTATCAATTGTTGAGTGACCAACATTAACCTATTTGCTAATATTTTAGTAAAAATTTTATAATCTACATTCAGTAATGAAATAGGTCTATAATTTTTGGGTTGAGTAGTATCTTGATCTTCTTTGGGTATCAAAGATATAAACGCTGTCTTCCAAGATGGAGGGACTTTACCTTCCGTTTGAATCATATTAAATAATTCTCTAAGAGGTTCTACCATTTCTAACTGTAAGTTTTTATAGTAAACCGCTGTCAAGCCATCTGTACCTGGTGCTTTCCCTGACTTTAATTGCTTAATTACCTGCAGGATTTCCCCCGAGGTTATTGGTTGATTCAATTTTTGCCTGTGTTCTTCTCTAACTGAAGGTATTTTCTCTTTGTCTAAATATTTGTCTATGTCTAAACCATTAATTTTATCCCCTTTATACAGTTCTGTAAAAAATTCCCAGAAAGCCTTTTGAATCTCTTCCTGTTGAAACACCTCCTTCCCTCTGTAAATCAGTTTAGATATATTTCGAGTTTTCCTTTTTTTCCTAATCTGATAAGCTAACCATCTGCCAGGTTTGTTTGCATTACAAAAAGTATTGTGTTTTGCATATAATAAATTAGTAGCTACCTGGTCAGAGATCAACATGTCAAATTGAGATTTTAATATGTTAATAGCTTCCTTAACCTTTGTATCGCCTGGGTTCATTGTTAACTCCAGCTCTTTTCTCTTAATTTCCTCTTCCAGTTCTGTTCGTTTTAACCCTTGCTTATTTCTATGTGTTTTATTTATATTCATCAAAACTCCTCTCATATACGCTTTGCTTGCGTCCCATACAAATTCCATAGATGTACCCTTATTCATATTCAAAACAAAATATTCAGATAGTAATTTTTTACAATCATTAATATACTTTTCATATCTAAATAAGTTTTCATTCAATCTCCAAGACCTTCTTGCCTGCACTACCCTTCCCAACTCCATCCAAACTGGGTTATGGTCCGAAAGGACCCTAGCTGCAATCTTTGTTTTCTTGACCCTAGAAAGCAAATCATTAGTGGTTAGAATAAAATCAATCCTTGAGAGGGATTGATGCCTGTCCGAGAAGAAAGTGAAGTCATATTCCTCTGCATTTCTTTCTCGCCAAATATCTCTCAATTCAAAATCATCCATAATGTCAAAGAAAGATTTGGGTAACTTTGCTCGCATCTTGGTATTTAGGCGGGAAATCTTCTTATCTCTCTTAGTGTCTATCACTCCATTCCAGTCACCCAATAGTATACAGGAACTATAGTCCCACTGTACTAATTTAGCATGAAGATTTCTATAGAATCTATCTTGCTGTTGATTGGGAGCATAAATTCCCAAAAGTAATGTCTTTTTCCCTTCTAAGATTAAGTCTAAAGCAATATATCTTCCGAAGGGATCTGCTTCTATTAATTCAGCTTTCATATCTTTTCTTAAGTATACAACTATACCATTCTTCTTTTCCATAGCAGAAGCTGCAAAATGTTGACCAAGTTTTGAGTTGATCAAATATTTTTGATCAGTTGACTTGATATGAGTTTCTTGCAAACAAATTACATCGTTCTTAAACTGTTTGAGATAATGAAATATTTTCTTCCTCTTCTGTGGAGAGTTCAGTCCGTTGACATTCCCTGTTAAAATCTTAGTTGTCATCTTTGGTTGGTTGAAGCATTTTTAGAGCTTCCTGCACGGCCTGTTTAACCTTAGGTCTAGCTCCTCCCACTGCTTCCAGATTTGTTATTGTAGTTCCTTGATCGATGGCCGATGATTGTTGATGCTGTTGCTTTTTAGCTTGTTTCTCCATACGTCTAGTAGTCATGCGGCTAGGTCTTGGTTCCATAGCACCTTGCACTTCTAGAGAAGAGAGATGCTCCATCTTGTCTGGTGGTTGTGTAGTTTGCTGTCTATCCTGTCCTTCTTGTGGTCTTTCTCTAGGTCCAGATGGTGCAGGGTGTCCGGCCTTCAATATATTATAATAAAAATCTCGGGCTTTCCATACAGAGTTGAGGCGGTACCTTTGCTTATCAAATGTAAATATGATGCCGAATGGTGCATCCCATCTATACTGTATCTGACGATTTCTGAGTTCTTCGACCAAAAAAGCGTAGTCTCTCCTGGCTCTTAACATTTGAGGTGGTATCTCTTTCAAAACAGCCAGGTCTTGACCGCCAATTTGAAGCTTAGTGTTATAAGACGCTTGCAGTACCATATTTCTAAGCTCTCTTGTAGTAAAATATATAACGATGTCTCGAGGAAGCTGCTTCTGCTTTGCCAGCCAGGAGTTAACGCGGTAAGCTTTGTCAATTTGCCAGTCTTGGTTGGTCCCTGGTCTTCCCATCAGGCGGTCAAAAGCTTCCGATAGGATCTGTTTCAGGTTCTCCTGTTTCTCCTCACGCAGCCCCCTTACTCTTAATGCGAACTCCATTTGTCGGTACTGTATCATAATAATTTCTTTTTCAGCATTTTCCACTTTTTGTTCCACCACCTCTGTTTTCAATGTCAAGTTAGCATTGGCATCATTAAGAACCTCTAGAGTATCTTCCACTCCAGAAATATGTTCTGTTAATACAGTTACAAGACTCAGCATGTCGTCTCTAATTTTATCAACCTTAGCCTCAAATTTCTCATACAGCTCCTGTTTAAGTCCTTTTATTTCACTTTTAATTTCTTCTTTCATTTCTTTTATTTCCTCTTTTCTCTCCTCTCTATTATCTCTAAATTTATCTTCCATTTTAATTGTCTGTGCATTAAGAGCCTCGCTTAGATTACTCAGGAAAAATTCTTTCGTTAACACATCCCCAGCAGGGGGCGTAGGAAGCGGAGGCTGCAGCTTTGTGCCAGGCACTGAGGATGTGCCCCTGGAAGTAGAGGGTGACGACTTCAAGTTAATATTTGGTTTTGAGGCCATTTCAAAATTTATCTGCCTGCAGTTAATAAAACTCTATTGCCTGAATATGCAGCTTTAAGTAAAGAGGCTTTTATTTTGAAGTTTAAGGCTTGGCAAAACTTTCAGTGAGTAAACATTGTAACAAGACCGTTCAGCAGATTCATCACCATTTAACTTCCAGATAAGCAAGGTTAATGAAGGAGTAAAATTCTTCTATTGTGAAACCAAAACATATGATAAGCAATCTCTTTTGTTTTGAATTCTTGTGAGGATTAGCAAAAAGTGTTCGTTATTACCGGAGAAACCAGCCTGCTCGGCGCCATTTTAAAAGCCTCTGAGTAAATAATTTTTCGGAGGAGAAAAAGAGAAGAAGCTAAAATGTTGATAAGCAATTATTGTCCACGCAGTAAACGGATTCAGCTCGTGATAAGATTAAATCAAACAAAACTTTGAGCAGAGTGGGGGAGACCTACTTTGTCCTGCACAAGGCAGTTTGAAGTTCCCAGCACGGACAGCCGTTCTGCCTTGGGCTAGCCCCCCTTTCCTTGCAAGCACAAAAGCTGCAAAAATCGAAGAGCATTTGCCAGCAAAACAGTTTCTTCTTTCCTTCTTGCCTGAAGGATAAGAAAACCTGATAAGACGTCAGATGGAAGATCCTCTAAACAGGTACGTAGCCAGGAATTCGGAGGCAGCTGATTTTTTGCTGCCCCCACCAGTAGGCTCCTCCCAGGAAGTCCTATTTTTTCAGCTCTTAACTGCATTTTCTAAAGCCATCGGTTAAATGGTTAAAAAAACAGCATAATATGATGAACACCTTGAAGATTTTCTTGATATATCTAGGAAAACTGCCAAATTCTGCCTCAGAACAAGAAGCCAGATTTCATCAGGTGCAGGAAGAATAGCAGGTTTTAAATGCCAGATAGGATAGAGCTGGCTATCATTAATGGTCATTTGTTTTTATCTCTAACCCAAGTCTCTGCACAAATAATCTCTGCAGGAACAAATCTTTCTTTTTTCTTTTGAAAACAGACCTAAACCTTGTTTGTTAAATCTGAGGTATCATTAGCTAGACCTCAGGTTCTAAAAAAAGGGGGCCAGAAGATCATCAACATGCCATATTTTAAGCATGATTTGGACTCTCAGTGTCTAGCTGGGAAGCTTCCTCTCCCAATTTGCATTTTTACACCTGTGGATCAAGGTCTAGTTGTAATCTGCACCTTAGCCTATATATAAGACCAGTGGTGGGTTCTGGATCCTGTTGCAACCAATATGGTTGCAACAGGGCCCGGCATCCTCCACATGAACGCGTGAGGCACGCGCCTGTGTCGTACCTTCCAGCAACGCCTCCACGACGCTCCAGCTGCTCAGCAGAGTGTCGCACAGGCGTTGTATGCGCTATGCGCGTGCGTGGAAGCACCTAAGGTTTAAAGGATACATAAGGAGCTTTAAAGGACAGATAAGAGTGCCCAGTGGTCCGGGCAGGCTCTGGTACACCCATACCAGGGCGTACTGCCTGCAACCAACCACTGTATTAGACGCTAAAGCATGATAGAATTCTTTTGCCTTGGTATGTAAAATTAACCCTAAGCTTTTTTTAAAAGTTTAATTCTGTATATATGCCCCAGTATAGTTACAGATATTACGTCCTGCAAATAGCTACAATTCAAGTAATAACAATAGCAATAGCACTTACTGCTTCATAGTGCTTTGCATTACTCTATATAGTTAGGTGAAATAATGCATTTAAGTTCTTTCTACTTTGCTATCTAATAAAGTATCTAGGAAAATATTTTAATACTATCAATAATAAATGAGTTACAATGGAGACATGTACATCTTCCACTGAAAATCCTATCAATATCAATATTGTTATCACTGCTGAAAAAGGAGCATATCTAGAGAGCTAAAAGGGACAAAGTTAATATGCATTATTCAAGAATGTCCATACGTGATCTCAAAAGTAGGATGAAAATGGAACGCTGCTAACCAGAATTCATTGTGGGCAGACCCTCTAACAAACAAATTACATAAAAGCAGAATAAATTAATAAAATAAATACTGTAAATAAATATTGATCTATGCAGTGTCTTAAAAGTTGCAGAATTTATTTATTTATAAGAATTTATAATATCACTATGCATTTTTCTTTGTCCTTAACAAAGAAGGAGCTTGCTGTATCCCCTAGTAATTCTTTTTGTTATATTCAGATGGCTTCATGCTGTCCAGTGTTCAAAATGGCCATCCATGTGAAAAACATATCGTATGTTCATTATGGTTCTTGCAGCATAGCATCAATCAAAGTATTCTCCAGTCGCCCTCGCCCTCTGGCCGCCCCCGCCTTCATCCTTAGGGATTTTTCTGCTTATCATTCTAACTGTTGCTGCGGCCATGGAGACCTTTGGCCACGCTGATAGTTCTACGTTTGATCCTGTGTTATACAACCTTCGTAGGAGAGGATGGGGGACGAGGAGAACGTGGACAGGAAGCTTGCTCCCCCCCCCCAACTGGCGTCAACCCCTCAGCCATTTTAGACTCTCAGACTTCATGTACTTTTCTGGACTCCTCAGGGAAGAAGATTAATAGCGTGGAGCCTCCCTCTCTCAAATTCTTACCAACTTCACCTATTTTAAATTTGCGCCAACCGCTTTTGCGGGTCAAGAATTGCGCTTATCTTGCTTGTTGAGGGAATGTTTGTACGAATGGGTGAGAGCGTGTTCCCACTTTTAACTATTAAATTTGATTAATTTTTTATATTATTACTCTGTATTTTAACTATTGTTGTGGGGGTGTATGAGGAGACTGGCTGTGTGTTGTGTATGATAGGATCGGGTGGGCGACCTGAGGCCCCCTCCACTGAGTGCAGATGCAAAAGTGGATGGGGGCCCAGATTCGCCCCCCCGTCCTGGTATGAATGATGAGCGCAGCCTGTCGGGAAGAATGGGGGCCATGGGAGGTGGGTGGGGGTCTACGGCGAATGGAGGAGGGTCAGAGCATTTCAGTTACGACTGGGAGGGGCAGATATGACGGGAGCTGTAAGGCTGGCCGTTATCGGGGAAGGACTCGCTACCTTACAGCGATTCCTTGTTCCGGCCCCACTGGCTCAACTCAAGGGCCTGGTGGCAGAGGAGATCAGGGCCCTGGTCTCAGGTTGCTGTTGCTAAATGCCAGGTCTTTAGTAAATAAAACTCTCCTCGTCCGGGACTTAATTTTAGACGGGGAGGCAGACCTGGCATGTATAACTGAAACCTGGCTGGGCCAAGAGGGAGGAGTCCCCCTCTCGGAAATGTGCCCAGATGGGTTCCAGGTGCTATACCAAATGCAACACCAAAGGAAGGGGTGGGGGAGTGGCAGTTATTATCCGAAGGTCGTTAGCTCCTCACAGGATTCCTGCCCCAGAGATTGTGGGGTGTGAGTCTCTTCTCCTGAAGTTGGACCTAGGGGTTCAATTGGGCTTGTTTTTGACGTACCTACCTCCAAGCTGCGTCACAACAGCCCTGCCTGCACTCCTAGAGGTGGTAGCCGGGTTGGTGGTGGAGTTCCCCAGACTGATGGTACTGGGGGACTTTAACCTGCCATCCCTGGGCGAACACTCTGATGGAGCGCAGGAGTTCATGGCTTCCATGACAACCATGGACTTGACCCAAGTAGTCCAGGGTCCAACTCACAGAGCGGGACACACACTCGACCTTGCATTTCTCTCGGGGCAGTGGAGATGTGATCTTGAATTAAGGGGAATAGAGATCTCACCCTTGTCATGGTCAGATCACTTCCTGCTGAGGCTTGACTTTGGGATGCTACTCCCCCATTGCAGGGAGGTGGAGCCGATTAAGTGGTTCCGCCCCAGGCGCCTGATGGATCCGGAAGGATTTCAGAAGGAGCTTGGAGGGATACCTGACTTCCTTGCCCACAACCCGACAGAGGCCTTAGTCCCGGCCTGGAATGTTGAAGCGGCTGAGGCTCGGGATCGGATTGCACCTTTGCGGCCTCTCCGGGGCAGTAGATCCAGGAGGGCACCTTGGTTCACCGAGGAACTCCGGGAGATGAAGCGCCAAAAGAGATGCCTAGAGCGACGCTGGAGGGCTAGTAGCTCCGAATCTGACCGAACACTATTTTTTTTTTTTTGTAGTTCAAAAGTTTTATTTCTTTTAAAACAAACATTTCATCATTCCTCAATCAGTAAGACATCGACGTACAATCTTTGTGTGTCAAAATAGTTCTAGTTTACCACCAAATTCTTGTCTAGCCTAATGTTCCCTCCCTCCACCCACCCCCCGACTTCCCAGAACCCGTACACGGTATGGATTTTTAACAAACACAGTCTAAAATCTATTGAGAAAAAAGAAATAAAGAAATTAATGACATTCTACATTGACCTTAGCTCCTTCTTGCTAAGCTAACTTTAAACAATTTAAGTCATTTCCGATCTTAAGCATAGGCTAACTGGAATTTCTTGGTCCCGTATTTATTTTGTATATAGTCAATCCATTTTTTCCAGTCTCGTTTATATCTCTCATTTGAGTGATCTTTAAGATATGCCGATATTTTAGCCATCTCGGCTAAGTTTGTAACTTTCAATGTCCATTCTTGAGTTGTAGGCAAGTCTTCCTTCTTCCAGTATTGCGCCACCAACAGTCTTGCTGCCGTTATTAGGTGCAGAATCAAGTTACTCTCTACCACTGTAAAATCAGTACATATACCTAGTAAGAATAACTGAGGAATAAACTTTATCCTTCTTTTAAAGATATTTTGCATAATCCACCATATTTTTATCCAGAATGCCTTAACCTTTTGGCAGGTCCACCATATATGATAATATGTAGCATCGAAAGAACCACACCTCCAACATTTAGGCTGTACATTCGGATACATAGAAGCCAGCTTTTTAGGATCTAAATGCCATCTATAGAACATCTTATAAAAATTTTCTCTCAGATTTTGAGCTTGTGTGAATTTCACATTTGTTACCCATATTCTTTCCCATGTATCCAACATTATTGGTTCTTCAATATTTTGAGCCCACTTTATCATACAATCTTTGACTAATTCTGTTTCTGAATCCATCTGTATTAATACATTATATATCCTCTTTATATGCATTAAGCTTTGATCTCTTATTTGTTTAAACAAATTATCTTCAGCTTGGATAAAACCAATTTTTTTATCTATTTTCCACCTGGCCTATAATTGCCCATACTGGAACCATGTTTGAACTACCTTCTCCTCTTTTAATACCTCTAAAGATTTTAGTTGTACCCCCCTTTCCAAAATGAGCAGCTGTCTATAGGTAGTTCTATCCTGTTTTTGTGCTATGTTCATATTTTCAATTGTATGTCTAGGAATTGCCCACATGGGTATTTTGTCATTTAATTTATATTGGTATTTTTTCCAGACCCGCAGTAAAGCATTTCTTAAAATACGACTTTTAAACTTCTTATCCAGTTTTTTGTTGAATAACAGGTAAGCATGCCAACCATATACCAGATCGTGTCCCTCGATATTCAGTATTCTATCATTAGTTAAATGAGTCCAATCACTAATTACAGATAGCGCCACTGCATCGTAATATAATTTTAGGTTAGGTAATTTCAAACCTCCTCTCTCCCGTACATCTTGCATTATTTTCATCTTTACCCTCAGCTTCTTTCCGGCCCATACAAATTTGTTGATACCCTTCTGCCATTCTAAAAGATTCGCATCTTTTTTAAGTATAGGTAACATTTGGAAGAGAAATAAAAATTTTGGTAAAATGTTCATTTTCACTGCCGCTATCCTACCCAGCAAAGATAAGTGCAATTTCTCCCATTTTTTCATCTCTATCTGTATACTATGCCAAAGTGGTTCATATTTATGCTTATATAATTTCCCGTTTGAGGTTAATATTGACTCCAAGATATTTGACTTTTTTGACCACCTCACATCCTAGCATCCCTCCTAGTTCTTCCTTTTGTTTAGTATTCATATTTATAGCTAATATTTTGGTTTTTCCTAAAATTATTTTAAAACCAGATACTTGACCATATTGATTAATCGTATTCATTAAAACCCTACTGGATTCCTGCGGTTGTTCCAATATTATGATCAAATCATCCGCAAAGGCACGCACTCTGTATTCTTGCTGCCTAATCTTGATCCCTTTTAGACCATCCAAGCCCCGTATTTTATTCAACAATACTTCCAAAGTTATAATAAACAATAGCGGGGACAAAGGACAGCCCTGTCTTGTACCTTTTCCAATTTGAAAAGAGTCTGTTAAACTTCCATTGACTATAATTTGTGCTGTTTTCTGTTGGTATATTGCTTTAATTGACTGTAAAAAATTATCTCCTATCTGCATTTTTTGCAATATCTTCAACAGAAATTGCCAATTAACTCGATCAAAGGCCTTCTCAGCATCCAAGAATATAAACGCAGCAGGGATCTGGTTGTTCTTTCCCAGATATTCTAATGCATTAATAATTAATCTGACATTACTTTTCATCTGTCTCCCCTGTATAAAACCTGTTTGGTCTGTGTGTATCAATTGTTGAAAAACCAGCATTAACCTATTTGCTAGTATTTTAGTAAAGATTTTATAATCTACATTAAGTAATGAGATAGCTCTATAATTTTTTGGATGGGTAGGGTCTTGATCTTCTTTGGGTATCAAAGATATAAACGCTGTCTTCCAAAATGGAGGCACTTTACCTTCCGTTTGAATCTTATTAAATAATTCTCTAAGAGGTTCTACCATTTCTAACTGTAAATTTTTATAGTAAACCGCTGTCAAACCGTCTGTACCTGGTGCTTTCCCTAACTTTAATTGCTTAATTACCTGCAAAATTTCCCCCGAGGTTATTGGTTGATTCAATTTTTGTCTGTGCTCTTCTCTAACTGAAGGTATTTTCTCTTTATCTAAATATTTGTCTATATCTAGACCATTAATTTTATCCCCTTTATACAATTCTGTAAAAAATTCCCGAAATACCTTTTGAATCTCTTCCTGTTGAAACACCTCCTTCCCTCTGTAAATCAGTTTAGATATATTTCAAGTTTTCCTTTTTTTCCTAATCTGATAAGCTAACCATCTGCCAGGTTTGTTTGCGTTACAAAAGGTATTGTGTTTTGCATATAATAAATTAGTGGCTACCTGGTCAGAGATCAACATGTCAAATTGAGATTTTAATATGGTGATAGCTTCCTTAACCTTTGTATCGCCTGGATTCATTGTTAACTCCAACTCTTTTCTCTTAATTTCCTCTTCCAATTCTGTTCGTTTTAACCCTTGTTTATATCTATGTGTTTTATTTATATTCATCAGCACTCCTCTCATATACGCTTTGCTTGCATCCCATACGAATTCCATAGATGTACCCTTATTCATATTCAAAATGAAATATTCAGATAACAATTTTTTACAATCATTAATATACTTTTCATATCTAAATAAGTTTTCATTCAATCTCCAAGACCTTCTTGCCTGCACTACCCTTCCCAACTCCATCCAAACTGGGTTATGGTCCGAAAGGACCCTAGCCGCAATCTTTGTCTTCTTGACCCTAGAAAGCAAATCATTAGTGATTAGTATAAAATCAATCCTTGAAAGGGATTGATGTCTATCAGAGAAGAAAGTGAAATCATATTCCTCTGCATTTCTTTCTCGCCAAATATCTCTCAGTTCAAAGTCGTCCATCATGTCAAAAAAAGGTTTGGGTAGCTTTGCTCGCATCTTAGTATTTGGGCGAGAAGTCTTCTTATCTCTCTTAGTGTCTATCACTCCATTCCAGTCACCCAATAGTATACAGGAACTATAGTCCCACTGTACTAATTTGGCATGAAGATTTCTATAGAATCCATCTTGCTGTTGATTAGGAGCATAAATTCCCAAAAGTAATGTCTTTTTCCCTTCTAGGATTAGGTCTAAAGCGATATATCTTCCGAAGGGATCTGCTTCAATTAATTCAGCTTTCATGTCTTTTCTTAAGTATACAACTATACCATTCTTCTTTTCCATAGCAGAAGCTACAAAATGTTGACCAAGTTTTGAGTTAATCAGATATTTTTGATCAGTTGATTTGATATGAGTTTCTTGCAAACAAATTATGTCATTCTTAAACTGTTTGAGATAGTGAAGTATTTTCTTTCTCTTCTGTGGGGAATTCAATCCATTGACATTCCATGTGAAGATCTTAGTTGTCATCTTTGGTTGGCTGAAGCATTTTTAGAGCTTCTTGCATGGCCTGTTTAACCTTAGGCCTAGCTCCTCCCACTGCTTCCAGACTTGTTATTGTAGCTCCTTGATCGATGGCCGGTGATTGTTGATGTTGTTGCTTTTTAGCTTGTTTCTCCATTCGTCTAGTAATCATACGGCTAGGTCTTTGTTCCATAACACCTTGCGCTTCTAGAAGAGAGAGATGCTCCATCTTATCTGACAGTTGTGTAGTTTGCTGCCTGTCCTGTCCTTCTTGTGGTCTTTCTCCAGGTCCAGATGATGCAGGATATCCAGCCTTCAAAATATTATGATAAAAATCTCGGGCTTTCCATACAGAGTTGAGGCGATATCTTTGCCTATCAAATGTAAATATAATGCCAAATGGTGCGTCCCATCTATACTGTATCTGACAGTTTCTGAGTTCTTCGACTAAAAAAGCGTAGTCTCTCCTGGCTCTTAACATTTGAGGTGGTATCTCTTTCAAAACAATCAGGTCTTGACCGCCAATTTGGAGCTTAGTGTTATAAGACTCTTGTAGTACCATATTTCTAAGCTCTCTTGTAGTGAAGTATATAACGATGTCTCGAGGAAGCTGTTTCTGCTTTGCCCCCCCAGGAGTTAACGCGATAAACTTTGTCGATCTGCCAGTCGAGGTTAGTCCCTGGTCTTCCCACCAGGCGGTCAAAGGCTTCTGATAGGATCTGTTTCAGGTTCTCCTCTTTCTCCTCACGCAGCCCCTTACTCTTAATGCCAGCTCCATTTGTCTATACTGTATCATAATAATTTCTTTTTCAGCATTTTCCACTTTTTGTTCCACCGCCTCTGTTTTCAATGTCAAGTTGGTATTAGCCTCATTAAGATCCTCTAGGCTATCTTCAATTCCGGAAACATGTTCTGTCAATACAGTTACAAGTCCCAGCATTTCATCTTTAATTTTAACAACCCTGGCATCGATTTTCTCATACAACTCCTGTTTAAGTCCTTTTATTTCCTCTTTTATTTCCCCTTTTATTTCTTTTATTTCCTCTTTTCCCTCCTGTTTTATCTCCTGTTTTATCTCCTCTTTAAAATCTCTAAGTTTATCTTCCATTTTAATTGTCTGTGCGTTAAGAGCCACACTTAATTCACTCAAGAAGAATTCTTTCGTTAACAAATCTCCAGCAGGGGGCGTAGGGAGCGGAGGCTGCAACCTTGTGCCAGGCACTGGGGATGTGCCCCTGGGAATAGAGGGCGACGGTTTCAGATTAAAATTTGGTTTTGAGGCCATTCCAAATTTTATCTTCCAGCAATTAATAAAACTCTGCTGCCTGACTGTGCAGCTATAAGTAAAGATGCTGAATTTCTCCCTTTACTTTGAAATTTGAGGCTTGGCAAAACTTTCAGAAAATAAGGATTTTGGACTTTAGGATTTTTCAAAGGATTTCAAAAAAAGGGGGGAAGGGCATTGTCACAAAGCAGCTCGGCATATTCAGCGCCATTTTGGACTTCTTTATATCAGAAATATATATTAGCAATGTTGATAAAAGGAAGGTCTTGTAAACTCTTCAGAGAAGTAAAACTAATTAATAAGAAACTGCTAGTCGGCTGTTCCTCCCTTTTTTTTTTTATAAGCTTCGTAGAACTTTGCAGACAGTTTGCAGAAGGTTTCAAAAAATTAGCATTGTAATGAAACAGTTCAGCATATTCACCTCTGTTTTGAATGTCTCTATATTAGCAAAGAGTCTTTTAAAACTTTAAAAGTGAAACTAATTAGTGAAGATCTGTTGGCCGACTGTGAGGCACTCCCTTTCTTTGACGTTTTGAAACTCCGTATAATTAGATAAACAATGTTAGTCAGCAATTCAACTGGCTCATCGCCATTTTAGACACCTCTTTAAGTAGATAAAATAATGGAAGAAGATCTTGTAGCATAGAAGCTAGATTTAAATAAACAATTAATGCTCTCACATACGAATTCTGCTCGTTTCGAAATCAGGTAATTCAATCTTTGAACTGAGTGGGAGGGAAGCTTACTTGGGGCTGCAAGGATTTCCAGCGCGGAGCAGTTCTGCCTTCAGCTGGCCCCCCTTCTCTTCACAGACACAGAAGCTGCAAAGATCAGAAAGGCATTTGCTTGACAAAACTTCTCTCCTTTCCCTTCTTTTCCCGAAGAGGAAGGTGTCTGTCAGATGTCTGATAGATGATCATCTTAACAGATAACGCCACTGGTAATACGGGAGCAGCTGTGTTTAGCTGCTACCATCAGTAAGTCCCGCCCAGGAAGCCCTGACCGAACACTATTAAGAGCCTTTATTAGGACTTATTTAGTGGCGATACAGGTGGCAAAATGTACATATTTTTCCGCTCTTATTGCATCCGCGGAATCCCGCCCAGCTGCCCTGTTTAGGGTGACCCGCTCCCTCCTAAAAGGTGAGGAAGCAAGGGAACCCCTGCAGGGAAGAGCTGAGGAGTTTGTTCAGTTTCTGTCGGATAAAATCACTCAGATCCGGGTGGACCTGGACTCTACTTGGGCAGCACCAGCTGAGATGCTGAGGGAGGGTCTTAGTCAGATTTTCTGAGGAAGTGGACAAGGCCATGGGAGCGATGAGTGCCTCCACCTGTTTATTGGACACGTGCCCCTCCTGGCTAGTCTCGACCAGCAGGGAGGTAATAGGAGGCTGACTCTAGATGATTACGAATGCATCTTTACAGGAGGGGTCTTTCCCACAGCCACTTAAGGAAGCGGTGGTAAGGCTCCTCCTTAAGAAGCCTTCTCTGGACCCAGCTATTCTTAAGAACTATCATCCTGTCTCCAACCTTCCTTTTCTGGGAAAGGTTGTTGAGAAGGTGGTGGCTCTTCAACTCCAATGGACCTTGAATATCTAGACTCCTTTCAGTCTGGCTTCAGGCCTGGATACAGCACAGAAACCGCTTTGGTCGCACTGGGCGCTTTGGTTGTCTGGCGGGCCAGGGATAGAGGACATTCCTCTATCCTGGTGCTTCTTGACCTCTCAGCGGCTTTCGATACCATCCACCATGGTATCCTTCTGCAACGGTTAGAGAAGGTGGGAGTGGGAGGCATCGTTCTATGGTGGTTCTCCTCTTACCTCTCGGACAGGTCGCAGTCGGTGTTGGTCGGGCGACAGAGGTCGACCCCTAGGCCCCTTAAATGTGGGGTGCCGCAGGGGTCAGTCTTTTTCCCCCTGCTATTTAACATCTACATTAAGCTTCTGGGTGAGATCATTCGACAGCACGGGGTTAAGTATCATCAGTATGCTGAAGATACACAATTATATCTCTCTGCCCCGTGCCAGCTCAGTGTAGCAGCGAACATGATGTGCTGGTGCCTGGAGGCTGTTAGGATCTGGATGGGGGTAAACAAACTCGTGCTCAATCCCGACAAGAGTGAGTGGCTATGGATGTTCCCCCCGAAGGACAGCCCAGATAGTCCATCCTTGATCCTGGGGGGTGAAAACTTATACCCCTCAGAGAGGGAACGCAATTTGGGGGTCCTCCTGGATTCACAGCTGACACCGGAACACCATCTGTAGGCTGTGACCAGAGGAGCCTTTGCCCAGGTTCGCCTGGTACATCAATTGCGGCCCTACTTGGATCGGGAGGCACTCCAGACCGTCACTCACGCCCTAGTCACCTCAAAGCTGGATTACTGCAACGCGCTCTACATGGGGCTACCCTTGAAAAGCGTTCGGAGACTGCAACTAGTCCAGAATGCAGCCGCGAGAGCAATATTGGGTGTACCTAGGTACACCCATGTTACACCTATCCTCCACGAGCTGCACTGGCTACCTATTGGTCTCCGGACGCAATTCAAGGTGTTGGTTATTACCTTTAAAGCCCTGCATGGCTTAGGACCAGGATACCTGTGTGACCGCATACTGCCACACTCCTCCCAATGGCCGTAATCCCACAGGGTGGGCCTCCTTCAGATGCCGTCAGCCAGACAATGTCGGCTGGCGGCTCCCCGGAGGAGAGCCTTCTCTGTGGCTGCCCTGACCCTTTGGAATGAACTACCCCCAGAAATCCGGACCTCACCCACTCTCATGGCCTTCAGAAAAGCTGTCAAGAACCTGGCTATTCCGGCAGGCCTGGGGCTGTTGACTTCATTGTTGAAGTCCAGCCCCGACTGAAATGAATGTATCTGTGTTGTTTTTTAACTTGTTTATTTTATTTTTATTTTATTTCCCCTCTCTGTAAGCCGCCCGGAGTCCTCCGGGATTGGGCGGCCTATAAATAAAATTAAAACTTGAAACTATTTTTGGCTTTGCTTCCTCCATCAGTCTAGTTAGAGAATAAAAAGCAGGAAGAGAACCCAAAGGAAGAAAATCAAACCAAACCAAAATTACTTTCAGGAAAAGTTGACTGTGGGGAGAATCTCCTACTACAATATCTCTATGCTACAAATTAGAAAAAGGCAAGGGCTTTTCCTGCCCACCATCTCTGTCATGGCCCATATGTTAAAGGACAGCCCTTCTCTGGAAATTAATCTTGCTCTGAAATTCACACATTGATCTACTGTATACAGATATGATAATATGTAAATATTACTATTGATAATCACCATCAATCATCATCCTAGCTTTTTCCCTCCGCAGATGCAAGGCCCGCTTTCCAGGTCAATATTATCAATATTACTATTCGTTTACTAATTAGATTGCTATACTGCTACAATCTTAAGATGTTTAGTGGCACTCAAAAGCTTTCATATTAAAATAATTGATGATATAGTAAGTTAAATTTAAAAAGTTTCATTCTCAAGCCAGAACAGCATATAATTTATCTGAGGGTGTTGCTTTGATAATTTATCTAAAAACATCTTCTGGAACAATCCTTTCTCATAACCACTGATTGGAACCAACCACTCTTACTATAGGTAGGCTATAAGATCCCTAACACCCAGATGAATCTCTAAGCTCAAATGAAAGACAGGCCTCCACCATCTGCACTATGTATATCTAAAACCCATATATGTTAGTATCACTCTAAAAACCAGGGCAACCTTTAAATAGCTGGGCAGCCAGGCCTTTTAACAACAGTTATCTTGTTCTCCCTACCACAACCAATATATTCTTTTCTGAGTCTTAGTTGATAAGCTAACTTTTTCTACTAAGCCCCACTGAACCAACCTAGGAGAGGAAAATGCCAGTGGTTTATGGTTCCCCGTCCCCCTCTTCATGTATCCCATCCAGCCACAGATGGTATCACCCAATGTTGCCACTTTTCTGGGCTGCTGTTTTTCTTAGTGTCACTTCCATTGGCATTGTGACTACACAAGAGAAGCTCTTCCCTGTCACACTTGCATCCCAATTTTGCACACAAGTACATAAGGGGCGGAACCTGCATCATATTGCCATTTTCTCCCCTTGTCTCTCATAGATGCTCATAAGCAAACTCCTCTGTTGAGTCTGCTACTCTGTAACTAAAGTATTACTTTCTGGTAAAGAGACAAAACAAAAAGCAATTAGGGACATGTTGGAATAAGAATGTGGTAAGAAGTTGCACATGGACATTCCGTAGAGATCCAAACACCCTGATCAGACAAAAGCCTATTGCAAAGAAGCTGCCCGTTGCTCAACAATTATGCAACAGGAGCTAAAATTTGAGCAAACTCAGCAGCTCCTGAGGAATAACCTATTACATATTTGCTACTACAGTTAGGATGTGTACTTATGTTTCTTTTTTAGAATGGGGTCAATTCCTTTGTTGAAGAAAAGAGCTGTATCAAAAACACAGACTATTAGCAAGTGCACATTGTTTGGTGCGGCTTCAACCAATACTGTACCTTACAGAAGTCAGAATTTTGCTAAACACTAAAAGGGGAACAAGTCTGTTGATCTGATACCTTGGGTTTGAACATGAGAATCAAGAAAAATATTTTGGGGAGAATCCAAGTTAATCAATGAGAATGAAGAAAAATATTTTGGGGAGAATCCAAGTTAATCAATACTTTCCGTGGGAAATCACTGGGCAAACAAATCTATTTACCTTTTTTACAAAAACAACAACCCCTAGATATTTTAAATCAACTCAAACCTATCACTTCTGCAATCTCTGAGGAAAAATGCAG
Source organism: Thamnophis elegans (assembly GCF_009769535.1). Classification (NCBI taxonomy): domain Eukaryota; kingdom Metazoa; phylum Chordata; class Lepidosauria; order Squamata; family Natricidae; genus Thamnophis; species Thamnophis elegans. Next base: position 53,384,256 of record NC_045542.1, on the reverse strand, counting down.
GTGAAAACCACAAAAAACAAAGCAGTTATTTATTGGGGATTAAATCTACCAGTTGCCTTTGCAATTGTTACATGGGAGGCATTAAATCTGCCAGTGGATAGCCATTGTCTTGGTTATTCTTCTGCTTTCTTTAATAAAGATTTCTCCTGGAGAATTGTTTGCAGTTTCAAACCATCCTTAGAGTTGGGAAATCTTTTCTAACTCTGTATTGAAGTCTGTCCTCCTACAAGTTAAATCCATTATTCTGTGTTCAACATCCTGGAATTAGAGATTAGGCCTTCTTCTTTATTAATACCCATATAGGTGAATGTCTATGGAGATTCTCAGTCATCCAGGTCCTGGTTGTCTCAAATGTGCTTTTTTCTAGAGGCAACTAGATTTCGGGGGTGGGGGGTGAAGATGTTTCGCTTCTCTTAGTTCTGAGCTAAAAAAGCTTTTTGGATGAGAAGCGAAACATTTTCAAAGAAAAACCAGGAAGTCCAGCTGTCTCTTGAAAAAAGCACCTTTGGGGCCCATATAGGTGTTTGAAAAATGCTATTGGATCCCCAATCAATCACTTTCTTCAAAGAAAAAAATATATATCCAGATGCCTCAATCTCATAAAATCCCCCAATTACCTTGGGGTTTTTTTCCTGCATTTGTTCAAGCTTGTCTGAATCCTACTGTGATATCCAAAATTGGACACTAATTGAACGGGAGTATGACCAATGACAATTATAATGTAATTATAATTCCCTGTAATTTGGAAATAGTACTTCTGTTGATGCAGCCTACTGATTCTTCCATGCTAGACAGCTTTCTCTCCATTTCCAAGCCCCAATTTCTTAAAAATAAGGTTGAACCTAAATTTCAATCACCTTCACTTTTGTTGGCTTGTACTTAGAACTTGGTATGATAAAGTTATGATTAAGTTACAAAAAAGGTCAACAGAAATAGGAATTGTCACAAGCCTCAGCTTTGCTGAAAGCAGGGTTCAGCTGTTCCATTTCCAGCTAAATTTGCATATTAGAAAAATGTTGAATAAGCTCTTGAAATAAACCCGTTTTGAAGAGGACTGTCATGCCAGAACTGATCCAGAAGTAGCACAAAGTGTGTAAAGTTTGCATTCCTTTTAGCAATCACATCATATTACTGAGCCATATTTAGCTTCAACTACTATGCCAGGTGTAAGTTTACTATGTCCGATGTCTCATGTTCTATAATTTGTTACATGATTTCTTTTTCTTCAATGAAGAGAATTACACAGATCTCTCTTCAATATAAATTTCTTATTTACAATCCAGTTCTAAAAAGTTAATTCTTATTTTTTTCTGCCTTCTAAGGCAGAGATTCTCAGACGGACTGGGGAAGGGGGCTGCAACCCACTCCCATTCTGGTCATAGACAAGCAGCTGGCATCAGACAAAATCATATGGGAGGCTTCCTGAGTGCTACCCAAAACAACCCAGTCAGGATCGAAGTGCTTTTGCCAACTTATCTTCCCCCTCTTTCAAGAGTACCATGTTTCCCCAAAAATAAGACAGGGCCTTATTTTCTTTTGAACCCCGAAATAAGCGCTTGGCCTTATTTTCAGGAGGTCTTATTATTTTTGAAGTTCGGGAGGCAGTGAGTGTGGTCACTTTATGGCTGCTGCTGTGTTACAATATTTTAGGCAGGGCTTATTTTGGGGGAGAGCTTAATTTAGTGCATGCTCTCAAAAGCCTGATTGGGCTTATTATCCAGGGAGGTCTTATTTTCAGGGAAACAGGGTAGTTCTTCCCAGCTTCTTCTTAGAGAGCACCACCCTGGATCCTGATGCTGAGTTTCTGCACCCATTCCCAGGTGGGCCAAGTGCTACAGCCCTCCTATTTCTTGTAGGAGGGGATTGTCTTGCAGGAGGTCAGTTGCACCTTTAAAAAAGGGGAAGGCAAGATTAGCAAAAGCAATTGGATCCTAACAGGGCTACTTGGTGGCACTCAGAAGTGAGTTGTGCCTCCTGCTGAAGGCTGTAGCTACAAATGCAAAGGCTACTGACAGCAAGTCTTGGTTCTGGGGGCAAGTTCTAATGATTCTGTTTTGGTGCAAACTCCTAGTTCCTGCTCTACCTGAAATGGGGAATAGGTTCACACACTAATCTATTAATGTGAGGGTTATGGCCTCACAGAATTTGATAATTCACTTTAAGATATTTGTTATCCAAACATCTTCCTGGCCTTAGGTAGAAGATTGGAGTAGAAGACCTCCAAAGTACTTGGTCTAATGTCTGTTGAAGATGTTTGTTTTTTTTAGCATTCCCAGAATCTATTAAGAAAATTAATAGAATAAAAAAATGAAATTATTAATCTGATAAAACTTCACAGAATAACAGATTTTGAAGGGACCTTTGAGGTCTCCAACCCCCTGCTCAGACAGGAAACCCTACAGACAAATAGTTGCCCAATCACTTCTTAAAAAACTTGTTGGAGCACCCACAATTTCTGGAGAATAGTTGTCCCACTGATTAATTGTTCTGTCAGGAAATTCTTCTTAGTTCTAGGTAGGATCTCTTCTTCATTAGTTTCCATCCTGCCTTCAGATGCTTTGGAGGACAGATTGACTGCCTCTTCTTCGTGGTAGCCCTTCAAATACTGGAATACTGCTATCATGTTACCCCTTGTCCTTCTTTTCATTAAACTAGACATGCCCAATTCCAGCAACTGTTCTTTATATGTTTTAGCCTCTAGTCCCCTAATCATCTTTGTTACTCTTCTCTGCACTCTTTCTAGAGTCGCAACATCTTTTTTTTATTGTGGCGACCAAAACTGCATCTCCTGAAAAAATGGTTATATTGCTTAAATTATTTCACTCCAAATAAGATCAAATACAATCATTTGGCCAGAATAAAGTAAGGTAAGAAGAAAACTATAATTAACATACCATTTCCACCACTGGTTCTTAAAAGACATACAACATAGCATTGGGTGTCTATCCCAGGCAACACAGAGACATGAAAAACTAAAGTAAACCACAGAGTTAGCATAGTGTTTAACCGTAATTTTGCTTACTACTCTTGTTATAGCCAGCAATTACATCTAGAAACACTAAACAATCCACTTAAAACAATTTACTAACTACACATTTTAAACCGCAAGTGCTAAACTAAACTTGAAGAGGAAAGTAGTATATCATTGACTGCAGCGCTGAGAATTGATTCTCATCATAAAGGCACATTTTGGTCTGCGACGTCTGCATTATTTAGTTTAAGAAGCCTTGTCTGAACGCATTCAGGTACTGAAACGATTGATTAAAGCAGATGTTCTTCAATTTAGGGGGAATACAGTTTTAAAAATCAGCCTGAAATCCAAAGAGAGAGATTTGTTTACAAAACTCTAAACCATAGTTTACTGAAGTAATCCAGACACCGAGTTTACACTAAGCCAGGGTGACATTTGAGAATGTTTCTATATGTACAAAGCTGGAATTGCTCAACGAATACTTTGCGACAACGGAGACCCGGACTAGCCAACTAGGGAAACCCATCGCTGAAAGACACGGCAATTGTTCAGAACTTCCTGTAACAATCCCCACGCGCACCGTAATGCGGCAATGCGGGTCGCCTATTTTATCCTATATAAACTCTCCGTTTGAATTTACTAATTCGGAGATGTTAAGACTGGACTATGTCGAAGGCAGCCAGGCCTTCCCCCCCCCCACTCCTTTCTTCCAAGGGAAAAACAGTGGCCGGAGGTAGATAGCGAACTCTGGAAACGCCAGCAATTTTTGCCGCTGCATCGCCGCCGGGTGGGGTGGGGGGAATGCAGCTGCGCCAGAGTCAAAGAACAACTCGGCTCCGACGCTTCTGCAGAGCACGTCTCAGACGTGCATAGTACGCGGCGAGGATTTTGCAGCTGTAAGGGACCGCGTTGAGCGGGAACTTCCTATTGCTCCTGCAATGACTTTCCGTCTCCGTTAGGCATGCCTTGAGCGGCGAGAGCCGGATCCATCCGGCCTACCGTATATTTCACCCATATTTTGGGAGGCAGAAGCACAGTCCGTATATAAAGCAGCAGCAAGGCGGAGAACTTGACTCTTGGCTGTTTCTCCGGGAAGGCTTCCTCGGCTTTGCGACGCCGTCTCACTCTAACGCCTGGCGAAGCCCCATTCAACCAAAGAGGGGGGCCTGTGGGGATGCTTCTTGGTGGGGTTGCTGTGTTAATTTGAACCCCACTGCAAAGACCAGGGCTAAAATCAAGGCGGTGGGTAGCGCGACCTTCTCCCCCGCTCTTTTTCGTGAAGGCTAAACTTACTCACCAGCTTAATCTGCGGTGTTTTTTCTGTTCATAGAGTGGCGGGCATATCCTGGGGAACCTTCTTCCCACTAACTCTTTCAAGAAGCCCCGAAGCAACCCTTCATTCCACCTCGTCCAACATCGCTAGCTCCGCCATTCTTACTACTGGCAAATAGCCCGCTTTCCCCTCCGGGGATTTATGTGTATGATTTCAAGTACAGTGAAGCAAACCTCGTCTGGATTGGCTGTGTTTGGCTAATATTTTAAGCGCTTTAGCGGTGGTAGGTTAAACTAGGGAAAGTATTGACGCTATTCTTCCGCCCTTCTTACCATTGCATATGCTCTAACTTTAAGCTCTAGTGGCTGGTTTAGGAATTGAAACGAGCTGGTTGTTGATCGTAGTTAGCAAGCGTTTCTTTAAGCAACAGATCTTTATATGATTATATGATTTCTCACAACCTTGGCGCACAGGCTATTTCATATTGAAAGGGTTTCGCTTATGAGTCAGCACGGTCCTCCTGATAGATACTATTATTATTTGTTTTAGCGTCTATATCATTGAGATCCTATATTCACACAGGAACTTCTATCACAACTGGAAATACTGTGTTAGTAGCTCTTCATTGTTCATATTAAGAAAGCAGAAGTCACTATTTTCAGCATAGACAAAAGTCTAGAATCACACATATTTTTTAATACTGAGTATAATATTGTGAATTTTCCTTTTCACAAGGTCTGACAAGTTATTTTTCCCTTTGTGTTTTTATTAAATGCATGATTACAAATTATATTGAAAAGCACATTTAAAAAATATTTAAAGTACAGTAATAAATAACAATAAATTAAAATAATAACCAAACAAAACCATCCATTTATAACATCGACAAAGGGAAGCCTTGGATGAACAAAGGAAGCTTCAATAGGTCCCTAAAAGACAAAATACAGGTAAAATGTCAAGTGAGAGAGAATGGACCAGAGAAGAGGCCTATCTGTGACTAATGGCAAGATAACTCCACATTGTGTTTCATATACGAGGCCTTCTGATATTTTAGCAGTTGTTCAGATCTACAGGTCACAGCCTGTGAAGATTCCTGTTCCCCTGTTGTCTTGTGAAACCATAATTGATTTGCATAATATGAATATTTGATACACTTTAGAAAAACCGTGGTTTAGTGTGATCTGTGAATCTTATCTATAAATAAGAGTTAATGTACACATCAGATTGGGATGTAATGCATTTAATAGGTATGATTAATAAACCTCAGTTAATGGCTTAACATGTATGGGGCAAGCCATGTTGGATTATTCAACAAACCATAATATTTTAAAAAAACATGGCTTAGTGTGATATGAAGCTAGTCATTCTTTATTACATTGAGGCAAAAGGTATTTTGGTAACTTGTAGGTGCAACCTGCTATTTTGTCTTGTTTGGTTTTTAGAACAAGACAGGACAATTCTTTGTAATAAAGTCCAATCTAGTTCTCACTTACCATAGCACCTTGATAAACACATAAATAGCTGTCTAACAGCTGCTGAAATTTCAAGCCTACTTATCCACTTTCCTCTTGTTGCCAAGAGAACTACATGGATATGTGTTCATGGATGTGTAATCTTCGAGAATCCACCTTGTCTCTAGGGAGAAGGCTTTACTTCTTTTGTAATCTACAATGCTACAAATTTCTATCTACTAATAAATATAGCCTGTTCGGGGATGGGTCCATTGTCGAACAGGAAAAGTGATCAACATGCAGCATGTTCCATTCACATGCATACATACTTATATATTTTATACACACACAAATACACATATTAAGATGGACAGAGAAATAAATGAATCTTTTTATCAATATAGCATGTAAGCAGCAGATTCACATTTTATACTTTTATTGGTCTAGTATTATCTTCGGATCCTGTTGTTAAAGCAAAAGAAAGAATACTTGGGGTCTTCTTGTATCATGCTCCTTTGTTTTTTCATAATATTTTGAGCATTTCTGTATTGTAACAATTCCATTCTCTAGTCCTTCAAATTCAGAATGGTAGTCATGTGATTAAGGCATCAGGCTAGAAACGCAGAGATTATAGGTAGTCTCTGTGCGCACACATGCACACAAGCACATACACTCCTTCAAAAGTACTTTGAAGCAAACGCAAAAATGTTTAGAGCCAAGTCAACTTCTTTTGAGTAATTGTCATTATTGCTGTTTTTGCAGATATGGAAAGCATAAAGGAGAAACTTAATAACCAGTGATTATTTTTAGTTTATGTTGTATGCATCTATATGGTCAAGTGTTAAAACTCTGAGCAGTTGCTAGGATGCAATGCTGTTAAATCTTATTTCCTCTTAAAAGTTATGTGTGAAAATAACATGTCTAAAACCATGAGGGGAGACTGTACGAACACTGAATGATCCAGAAAGTTTGCAAAGTTTCAACATTTCAAAAGAAATACAGTGTTATGTACCCAAAGTTTTGCCAAGCCTAATTTCTTAATTTTTTTCTTAATTGCTTTTTAACTATGAAGAACTGAGTTTAATCCCAATGGTGGGATTCAATTTTTTTTGCTACTGGTTATGTGGGTGTGACTTGGTGGGTGTGGCATGTCTTGGTGGGTGTGATGGGAAGGATACTGTAAAAACTCCATTCCCTCCCCACTGCAGGTGAAGGTTACTACAAAATCCCCATTCCCTCCTGATCACCTGGGACTCGGGAGGCAGAGAATAGATGGGGGCGGGGCCAGTCAGATGTGGTATTTACCGGTTCTCCGAACTATTCAAAATTTCCGCTACTGGTTTTCCAGAAATGGTCAGAACCTTCTGAATACCACCTCTGGTTTAATCCTTAGTGAAACATATATTATAAGAGTTAGAATGTCAGCACTCCTCCATTGAATAATTAGGAAAGAAACCCACGAGACTCCATTGATAGAAATCAAGTGTACTTTTACTAATTACAAATGATCAGAAGCGTAGCAAAGCGAAAGCAAATGATATATAGAATAACTCATTCCCCTCCCCTTGGCATCCCACTTACAGTCCAATCATAATTCTCCCAAGTGTCAGGTGTGAGATAACTTCAAAAGGCATCACCCAGATGGAATATCGGTGCCGTTGGCCTTGGCGGGAAACCTCCTCCGCATGCGCAGTAAGACAGGCAGCAGAAACTTCCTCCAGCACAATTAGTATTCCCCTCCCAAATACCATGCCCCCCTCCCCGTTTCAATGGCAGCCGAAGCAGCAGCAAAGCAGAGGCTGACATCCAGCCCTCCACCGGAAAAAGGCAGTCAGGCCTGGAAAACGACAAAACACAAACAAACAGACGAACAACAAAAAACAGAAAAAGAAAAATGGGGGGGGGGGGGAGAAAGTCAGGAAGGAGAGTCAGCTAGGGCTTGTCCGGATAAGCAGCATAGAACTGGCGGAGCAGTTGGGGGCCCCGGAGATGGGACTTGTCCACCCACTCAGTATGAGACTGAGGAAAATGCTTCCAAGCCACCAGGTACTGAAGGCGATTCCGCCGTCTACGAGAGTCCTCAAAACCTCAAAATGCTGTTCACCATCAATCAGTAGGGGGGCAGGTGGCGGATCTACTGGCGGACGTAAAGATGAAAAACGAACAGGTTTAATGAGATTAATGTGGAAAACAGGATATACACGGTTGAGGTGCTTGGGTAGCTGCAAGCAAACCGAAACAGGATTGATGACCTTGATTATGGGAAACGGGCCTACATACTTAGGCCCCAACTTCTTCGATTTTTGCGTAGTTTGAAGGAATTTTGTGGATAGATAAACTTGGTCACCCACTTTGTACTGATAAGGTTGAGAACGTTTCTTATCAGCCTGTTTTTTATGCGCACGGTGCGCAGCATCCAAAGTGTGAAGTGCCAAAGGCCAAATATGCCGCAACCGCTCACTCCAGTCGGAGATAGATGAGACCTGTGGTTGCTCTAGAGGAACTTCGGGAATAGGAACAAAGTCCTGGCCAAACACAACACGAAAAGGGGTGAATCCAGTGCTGCTATGTACAGAATTATTATAAGCCACTTCCGCGTGCGGCAACAAATCCACGCAATCATCTTGCTGGTAATTGATGAAATAACGTAAATATTGTTCTAGAACAGAATTAGTCCTCTCGCAAGCCCCATTAGTCTGAGGGTGGTGGGCAGAGCTTAGACCTTGGGCGGAGCCAATGCATTTTAAGAAATTCTTTCCAGAAGACGGAGGTGAATTGGACGCCCCTATCAGAAATTATGTGGTCAGGCACGCCATGCAAACGGTACACGTGAGAAATGAAAAGTTTAGCGAGTGCCTTCGCAGATGAGATCTTAGGGCAAGGTATGAAATGAACTTGCTTGGAAAACAAGTCTGTAACCACCCATATGACCGTGTGCCCCTGGCTTTCAGGAAGTTCGACAATGAAATCCATAGAAATCTCCTTCCAGGGGGCGACAGGGCGAGCTACAGTCTGGAGTAAACCCTGCGGTTTCCCCGGTGGGCGCTTAGCAGCTGCGCAAACAGGACAGCTGGCAACATAAAGTTCAATGTCCTTCTTCAAAGACGGCCACCAAAACTGTCGTTTCACAAGATGCAGCATCTTCACAAAGCCGAAGTGCCCTGCCAACTTGGAATCATGTGCCCGTTGGAGAACCACGAGATGAAGAGATGCAGGGACGTAAAGTTTCGCTCCAATCCATGGCAAATCGTCTCTCATTCTACATTCACCTTGATGCTGCTGGAACCAATCATCCTGAGGAAGGGCCTTTTTGAGGTCGGAAAGGAAATCTTGAGACACGTCCACCTTAGTGCGTGCCTGTTGCCTAGTAACAACAGGAGCAGCGAGGCTGGATGCGGGAACTATGGGTTGAACAATACTCAGCTTAGAGCAGTTGTACTGAGGGAGTCTGGACAAAGCATCAGCCATGAAATTCTTCCCCCCCGGGATGTACCTAAGTGTGAAATTAAAACGATTGAAATGCTGAGCCCAGTGCATCTGCTTAGGGGAGAGTCGCCTGGGAGTCCTCAAAGCTTCCAAGTTCTTATGGTCAGTCCACACCTCAAACGGGTGTTTAGCGCCCTCCAGGAAATGGCACCATGTGGCCAAAGCCCAACATACAGTAAATGCCTCTTTCTCCCAAATCGCCCAACGTCTCTCCGTCTCTGTGAGTTTACGAGAGGTGTAGACACAAGGTTGTAGATTACCTTGGTCATTAGTCTGAAGCAAAACGGCTCCCACTGCCACGTCACTGGCATCAGCTTGAACGACAAAAGGCTTGTCGATATCTGGATGCTTCAGAACTGGCTCTTTGACAAAAAGTCTCTTCAACTTTTCAAACGCAGCTTGATACTCCATGGTCCAATTCAACGGTTTGCTAGGTTTAGGTTTTGGCCCACCTTTGGACTTCCAACAAATTAGTGATGGGAAGTGCAATTTTGGCAAAAGAAGGGATGAACTGACGGTAGAAATTAGCAAAACCCAAAAATTTCTGCAATTGCCTCCGTGTGCGGGGCGCCTCCCACTCAGTGACCGCCTTGACATAAGCGGGGTCCATTTCCACCCCTGCGGGTGAGATGCGATACCCAAGGTAGTCTATCTTCTCCTGGTCAAATTCACATTTGGATAACTTGGCATAAAGTTCCGCGGCTTGGAGTTTCTTCAGGACAGTGCGGCCCAACTTGACGTGTTCTTCATATGTTTGTGTGTAAATAAGGATATCATCTAAATATACGATAACGCCTTTGTAAAGGTGGTCATGCAAAATCTCATTAATTAGCTGCATGAAAACTGCAGGTGCCCCCTGCAGGCCAAAAGGCATTACACGGAACTGGAAACACCCCAGGGGGCAGTTGAAAGCAGTCTTCCACTCATCTCCCTCCTTAATTTGGACTCTATAGTATGCCTCCCTTAAGTCTAGTTTAGTAAAAATGTGGCCTTTTCCCAGTTGGGCCAGCATGTCCTTCATCAGAGGCAAAGGGTAGAGATTATGAGAAGAGATTGAATTAAGGTTCTTAAAGTTCACACATAAGCACAGAGAGCCATCTTTCTTCTCCCTGAATAGTACAGGGGCCGCCACCTTGGGTCTGGCTGGTTTAATGAAACCCCTTTGTAAGTTTTTGTCAATAAACTTCCTCATTTCCTCCATCTCTCTGGGCGACATAGAGTAAATTTGGGGTTTTGGAAGCGGCACTCCAGGCAAAATCTCGATGGAGCAGTCAGTGCTCCTGTGGGGCGGAAGCTTATCTGAAGATTTTTCACTAAAAAACCCCTTTAAGTCCCAATATTCTTTTGGAATCTTTTCCTCACCCTCAATTTTCTCCTGGCCCCTGGTGGCCAATGTGGGGCTGGAGCCACCAGGCTTAGGGGCGTTGGCATCCCCGTCTGGGGCTGTGCTGGTCCGGATGCGCAGCCACCCCTCCCTCCAGTTAATGCGAGGGTTCCATTTACGAAGCCAGGGGAGTCCCAAAATAAGGGGTCTGTCCATCCCAGGTGCCACAATAAAAGAGATCAATTCCACATGGGTGCCCTTTTTCATCTCTAGAGGTTCAGTGTAGAAATGGGCCGGGCCTCCCCCTGCAATGGATCCATCGATTTGGCAAAAAACAATAGGGGTTTTCAAAGTCCTCAATTTCAAGCCCAGTTTCTCAACCATTGCAGGATTAATCATACATCTAGAACAGCCCGAATCGAGTAGAGCGGAAAGCCGCTCCATCTCCCCATCAGATGGCACCCTTAACTCAATTGGGATCAACATGGGGCCTTTATGTGAACTCATGCATTGAGGCGAGCCGTCGTCATCGAAGTCATCAGAGGAGCTGGTGATCACGTCCGCTCCCTCCTCTACCTCCGGCTGGAAACGCTGGGGGGTATTTTCAGCAGCGAACGCAGCTCCCTTCTCCTTCCCTGGGGCCTTGCTTGCCTTCCCTTTCCTCTTGGCAGGGGGTTGGGCGGGGGGAGGAAGTTTAACGTGGCAATCCATGGCTCGATGGCCTCCTTTTCCACAACGGAGGCACATGAAAGGCTTGTCTTTGCCGGCGGAGCTTCCCTTCCCTTCACCCTTGAGCTGGGGGGGGTGATCTCTCTGCTTTTTCCCCTTTCACACGTTGAATTCTAATCAAGTCTAGTCCAACATCTGCTGTATTTTCATAGCAAACAACAATTCGCTTAGGAAGGTGTCTGTTAACGCATTGTTGGTAAATGTTCTCAGTTAATCCCAATGCAAACTGATTCTGAACCTTTCCAGCCACTGGCTTATTTGCCTGTTTTAGGGCCATAAAATTCACCTTCCCTCGTTTCTCAATCAGCGGGTCACCAAACCTCCTCTTAAGCGCAGTCATAAAGTCATTAAAATTCCTCAGGACAGGGGAATTACATTGGTGTAAGCTCACCATCCAAACGGCTGCTTTTTCTTCCAAAGAAAGTGAAACTATTCACACTTTCATCTCATCTGATTCTAAACCTTGGCCATATTTTTCCATATAGTTGCAAATCTGCATGACGAAAGGACCCAACCTCTTCGTATCATCGTTATATTTTACTAGTAAGGGAGGGACTTTTGCACTTCTGCGTCTTCTGGGGGACCCCCCTACTCTGGCAACAGTCCTGGCTGGGTGGGGAGACTGTTTCTGGGATTGCTTGCTCCCATCCCCCCTCGGCCTCTTCACCCTCCCTAAATTTATGCAAGGAGTACCTTTGTGCAAATTCTTCCGTTTGCTCTCTTTCCATTTCTCTCTCCCGGGACCTCCGCTCGGTCATAGTTTCTTCCCAGTCTGCTGGGTTTTTCCTTTGTTTCCGTCTGGTGACTCCTGCATCCAAATTCTCATAATCCTCATAATCCTCTTTTTGCCCCACTCCCAAAGTCCATTGGGGCTGAACCGCAGGCTTCTCTATCCTTAGGCCAGCTAGCCTTTCAGGTAAAGTTGGTTCTGCAGTTTCTCTTTCAATCTCCTCATCATCGCTCGCTTGCAATGACATTTTCTCCGTCCTTCTTGTGAGTACACCTCCCACGGTAGGTTGAAAACTCCTGGTGGAGTGTGAATGAGTCTTTCACTTACTGTCAGCACTCCTCCATTGAATAATTAGGAAATAAACCCACGCGACTCCATTGATAGAAATCAAGTGTACTTTTACTAATTACAAATGATCAGAAGCGTAGCAAAGCGAAAGACTGATTATTTAGGCGCGAAAGCAAATGATATATAGAATAACTCATTCCCCTCCCCTTGGCATCCCAGTTACAGTCCAATCATAATTCTCCCAAGTGTCAGGTGTGAGATAACTTCAAAAGGCATCACCCAGATGGAATGTCGGTGCCATTGGCCTTGGCGGGAAACCTCCTCCGCATGCGCAGTAAGACAGGCAGCAGAATCTTCCTCCAGCACAATTAGTATTCCCCTCCCAAATACCATGCCCCCCCTCCCCGTTTCAATGGCAGCCGAAGCAGCAGCAAAGCAGAGGCTGACATATAAGTTTAAAAACCCAAAAAAAAACCCTCTCTTTTGGAATAAACAGTAAAAGGGTAATTAGAACATTAATTCTGGAAAGTTATAAACAGAGTAAGGGTGGATGGATGGCTTTGAATAACATTAACTATAAGAATCTTTCCCATGGGAAAATGCTGCTATTTTCAATTCCTAAAATAACACACAATAGGATTTAAAATGTTTGGCACTAGAGGGAACCCGAGCGGCTAAAGATTACAACTAAAGATTAAATTTGACTCACTCACACAGAATAGAGTAAAATACTTTCATATTGGATATATCGGAGACTATTTTTAAACCATGCACGCAAGAGTGACTGCTTTTACAGATAGGTTATGTTTAAAAAGTGTCATGGAACACATTTTACCAGGCAAACTTAAGACTGATCTGAAAAGGGATTTAAAAATGACAAGCTATGAGAATGATATTGGCAAAAGATACTACACTGGATTTACAAATAAAATAGCTGTTGTCTTAATAATTAAAAGGGATGACCAAAAGAATGACTTGAATAACATTCTTATATTAGATCTACAAAAGAGACTTATTAAAGTTCTGAAGAGTTTTGTGAGAAGGGACAAAAATAATTAAATGAAAATATTATGTGAAGGGCATATTCTTGACAATTTGTCTCAGAGTTTTGTGGCCACTTTTCTTGTACAGGAGTACACTTTGTAGGGAAGCAAGCAATTTGAGGAAATTGTTATTTTCTTATGGTACTCCTCAAGGACATCCCTCCCTCTCAGGGAGAAAAATGACATAATTTAAGTGAGTGCATGAAAAAAAAGTATCACAAAATAATACAAACACAAACACAATAAAGGAGAATATTTGTAGCTCAGGGTTGACATGAGGGGTCTTTGGAGCACTGATGATGTTACCTAGTTTGAGTAATGAAATATCTGCAAGGGAACAAGCAAGCTCAGAGAGCACCAAGGACCCTCTCAGCAAAATAGGATGTGGTAAATCAGCAGAATGTTGTGTAGTACCTGCAAATCCCACAACCAGAATCAGTATTAAGTGTTTGCCGATGACCTCTGGGCTCATCACCTTATCTCCCTTTGCTTGAGAAAAGCAAAGACCAATCCAGGAGCAAGGTAAAAAGAAACCCCTTACATAAGAGTTCTGTATGTACCACTAAGACAGGGGTATCAAACTTGCGGCCCATGGGCCAGATGCGTCATGTGCTGGCCATGCCCAGCCTCATTTTAGTGAAAGGGGGGAAAGTTGTGATACTTCACATGACGACAACATGTCAGTGTGAGTTTGACACCTCTCTGCAGTGGTGGGATTCAAAATTTTTTACTGCCAGTTCTGTGGGCATGGCTTTGTGGGCCTGGTGTAGCTTTGTGGGCAAGGCAGGGGAAGGATACTGCAAAATCCCCATTCTCTCCCCACCCCACTAACTTGCAACAAAAGAAAATCAGTTGGGAGGCTGGGGGGGGGGGGCAGCAGGGGCAAGGCCAGCCTATTTGCTGTTTCTCCGAACTACTCAAAATTTCCACTAACAGTTCTCCAGAACTGGCTGAATACCACCTCTGGGCTCTTCTAAGGAAACCACTGTCATTCAGAATCTATCAGGAGCATCTGCAGGGTTAGAAACTTTTATGAAAGTGTTGCAATGCCCTTTTTACATATCTGTGCAATGTCACAATGCACGTGCAAAATGGGTGTAGCTTTTCATTACAGCATACACAAGTAGAAGTGGAGATAAAGGAAATTATTTTTTTAGGGCAGAAGTTCTAAAATGCAAGTCATCCCTTCTATTACAATGGGACATAGTGATGCATAAAATTGGTTTGTAATGCTGCAGCCCTAAGCATGCTTATTTAACAAATTCCATCATGGGGGGGGGGAACTAAATTGCTTTGAAATAAAGGTAGGATACTCGGATAGTATTATAATGCTATAATCATAAATGAATTTAACTGGACTGAAACTTACCAATGGTTCTTTTTCTCAAGAGACTTGTGTGATGTGAACAGTTTCGTAATAAGCAGAAATCAGCAAATAAAAAATTTCCTGTCAGTGAAGATGCATTTTAGAAGTTTCAATTCCTAATTTGAAATTCTTATACTTAAAGCTGGTGAGGACATTGGAGGAAAAAAAGTACCACCACTCTATTTTCAGAATAAACATTGTATATAATATTTATTTTAACTTTATCTGAGAAAATACAGGTCTCTTCAACATAACAACCAGATTTGCCTTCTTAGTAGTACTTAGTAGTACTGTACTGATCATCTTCATGCTATTGTAAGATGCTTAGCAACTGCTCCTACTTCCACACCCTATCACCAGGCAATGTAAGCAGCAGTAGAATCCATGGAAATTGAGTGGTTAATACATTTAAACAAATAATAATGCATGACCCATTGCAAGCTTAAATTTTATATTCACTCCTTGTCTCTTTTGCAAGGCGAGAAGGGGCTATAAAAGCAAGCTTCAGGACTTATGGCAAAGCTGCTGCTCGGTTTGGTAGAAAAGGTTTAGGGGAGTGAAGATCTATGGCCGGGATGGCGAACCTATAGCACGCGTGCCACAGGTAGCACACAGAGTCCTCTCTGTGGGCATGCGAGCCATCGCCCCAGCTCAGTTCTGCCATTTATGCACACGTGCCTCTCATCAGCCAGCTCATTTTCAGGTCTCTGCCGTGTATGCGCGGGGGGATGTTGCACAGTGTCGCACATTGCATTATGAGTGTGTATGCGCGCACATGCACTTTTGCACATGCACACACGCTTTCAGCACTCGGACAATGTTAGCCATCGCTTATCTATGGTCTTAGTTTGTAAAGACTGGAAGTGTCATGGGAGAGACTACTTTCCCCAATAAAAAACTCACCCCATCCCATATCTCTGAGGAAACAGCATGAAATCTGGTGTAGCATTTCCTCTAACATAGGACCCAAGTCTATTAAGTTGTGGAATTAATTGCCTTAGTTTTCCTAAAACAGCTGAAAACCCACAGTGCAGGGAAGTGCAAGAATAGCACTAATCCCAGATTGCCACAGCCTTTATGCGTGGAAGGGAGCCTAGATGGCCAATATAATTTACCTCTGGAACACAAAGAGGGAGGGAATGTCTCTGAAGCTAATGAGATTTGCTTCTGAGTAAACATACATAGATTCCTTTAAACCCATGATGGCGAACCTGCGCAGTCAGTTCCAGCTCTCCCTTCCCCAAGCTTTTGGCATGGACTCTCTGAAGGGGGAGGGAGAATCCCTCCCAAGACCTCCCTTGTCCTGGCGGCACCCCAGCGATAGCAGCTGAGCGAGGGAAGGAGGAATTCTGGTAGTTGATGTTGATGTTGATGTTGATTTTATTTATATGCCGCCCTTTTCCCCCCGAAGGGGACTCAGGGCGGCTCACAACTGAACCAGGGAAGGGGGATACAAACAAGAATTTAAATGACATAAAAAACAATGCATAATTAAAACACAACAGTCATACCAATTCGAGGCAGGGGCAACAGTTCTTTAGCCCCAGGCCTGTCGGAACAGCCAGGTTTTAAGGGCTTTGCGGAAGGCCTGGAGGGTGGTGAGGGTTCGAATCTCCACGGGGAGTTCGTTCCAGAGGGTCGGAGCAGCCACAGAGAAGGCTCTCCTCCGAGTAGTCGCCAGTCGACATTGGCCGGCGGATGGAATTCGGAGGAGGCCTAATCTGTGGGATCTAATCGGTCTAGTGGAGGTAATTGGCAGCAGGCGGTCTCTCAAGTACCCAGGTCCAATACCATGAAGGGCTTTATAAGTGACGACTAGTGCCTTGAAGCGTATCCAGAGACCAATAGGCAGCCAGTGCAGCTCGCGGAGGATAGGTGTTACGTGGGTGAACCGAGGTGCACCCACGATCGCTCGCGCGGCTGCATTCTGGACAAGCTGAAGTCGCCGAATGCTCTTCAAGGGCTGCCCCATGTAGAGCACGTTGCAGTAGTCCAGTCTAGAGGTCACAAGGGCACGAGTGACTGTTGTGAGAGCCTCCCGGTTCAGGTAGGGACGCAACTGGTGCACCAGGCGAACCTGTGCAAATGCCCCCCTGGTCACAGCCGACAAGTGGTGTTCAAAAGTCAGCTTTGGGTCCAGGAGGACTCTCAAATTGCGAACCCTGTCTGAGGGGCGTACTGTTTGACCCCCCAGCCTGAGAGATGGAACACTTGGCCAATTAGTAGGAGGGAAGCACACCAGCCACTCGGTCTTATCTGGGTTGAGTACAAGCTTGTTAACCCCCATCCAGTCCCTAACAGCCTCGAGGCCCTGGCACATCACGTCAACCGCTTCACTGAGTTGGCACGGGGCGGACAGATACAACTGTGTATCGTCCGCATACTGATGGTATTTTATCCCATGCCGTCGAATGATCTCACCCAGCAGCTTCATGTAGATATTAAACAGGAGGGGGGACAGGACTGATCCCTGCGGCACCCCATAATTCAGGGGCCTAGGGGTCGACTTCTGCCCTCCGACCAACACCGACTGCGACCTGTCCGAGAGGTAAGAGGAGAACCACCGTAGGACAGTGCCTCCCACCCCCACCTCCCGCAGTCGTCGCAGAAGGATACCATGGTCGATGGTATTGAAAGCCACTGAGAGGTCAAGGAGCACTAGGACGGAGGCATAACCTCCATCCCTGGCTCTCCAGAGGTCATCGATCAATGCGACCAAAGCGGTTTCCGTGCTGTAGCCCGGCCTGAATCCTGACTGGAAGGGATCTAGATAATCGGTTTCCTCCAAGGACCGCCAGAGTTGATAGGCTACCACCTTCTCAACAACCTTCCCCACAAAGGGGAGGTTGGAGACTAGACGGTAATTGTTTAAAACGGCTGGATCCAGAGATGGCTTCTTCAGAAGGGGTCTCACCACCGCCGCCTTTAGAGCGGGGGGAAAGAACCCCTCCCGAAGGGAGGCGGTAACAACCGCCTGGATCCAGCCCCGTGTCACCTCTCTGCTGTTAGCAACCAGCCAGGAGGGGCACAGGTCCAGTACACATGTGGAAGCACTTGCAGCTCCCATGGCCTTGTCCACGTCCTCAGGGGTAACAGCCTGAAACTCAGTCCAGTGATGTCCTGCCAGATTCTCCCCTGGTGCCTCAGCTGGTTCTGCGCAATTGGAGTCCAGGTCCGTCCGAAGCCGAGCAACTTTATCCGCGAGGAATTGGACGTAATCCTCAGCTCTGCCTTGCAAAGGATCGCTCGTATCCCTCCTATTTAGGAGGGAACGGGTTATCCTGAACAAGGCGGCTGGGCGCGACTCAGCGGAAGCAATCAGAGAGGCAATGTATGTTCTTTTAGTCGTCCTAATTGCCCGGAGGTAAGCTCTGATGCTAGATGTTAAAAGTGCTCGGTCTGACTCGGACTTACTGGATCTCCATCATTGCTCTAGGCGTCTCTTTCGGTACTTCATCTCCCGGAGTTCCTCAGTAAACCAAGGGGCCCTCCTGGATCCACTGCCTCGGATCGGCCATAAAGGCGCAATCCAGTTAAGAGCCTCTGTCGCTGCTGAATTCCAGGCAGCAACCAGAGTCTCCGCCGGACTGCGGGCGAGGGTATCAGGAATAACTCCAAGCTCCGTCTGAAAGCCCAAAGGGTCCATAAGTCGCCTGGGGTGGAACCACCTAATCGGTTCCTCCTCCCTACAGTGGGGGTTTGGTCTCCGAAGGTCAAGCCTCAGTAGGTAGTGGTCCGACCATGACAGGGGTAAGATCTCACTACCCCTCAAACCAAGATCACAACTCCACTGCTCCGAGAGGAATACGAGGTCGAGCATGTGACCCGCTGAGTGAGTCGGGCCCCGAATTACTTGGGTCAAGCCCATGGCTGTCATGGAAGCCATGAACTCCTGCGCCCCATCAGAGTGTTCACCGAGCGAAGGCAAATTGAAATCCCCCAGAACTATAAGCCTGGGAAACTCAATTGCCAGCTCGGCTACCGACTCGAGGAGCGAGGGGAGGGCTGCTGCAACGCTGTTGGGAGGCAGGTACGTTAACAGCAGACCCACTTGACCCTTGAGGTCCAACTTCACCAGCAGGGACTCACACCCGACAAGCTCCGGAGCAGGGATCCTACGAGGTATTAGAGACTCTCGGATAACAATAGCCACACCCACACCCCTTCTCTGAGATCGCGGCTGATGAAGCACCTGAAAACCCTCTGGGCACATCTCTACAAGGGGGACTCCTCCCTCCGGGCCCAGCCAGGTTTCAGTAATACATGCCAGGTCTGCCCTCTTGTCTAATATTAGGTCCCGGACGAGGGGAGCTTTGTGAACTACAGACCTGGCATTTAGCGACAGCAGCCTGAGACCAGGGTCCTGATTACTCGCGCCATCTGGCCTTGGAGTGGGACTCATAGGGCCAGAAGGAGGGATCTCTGTGACGTAGCGAGCCCTCCTTCCCCGGTAATGGCCAGCCCTAAAGTCCCCGCCATATCTGCCCCTCCCTGTTAAGACCGTAATTCTCCGGCCCACTCCCGTGTCTGTAGTCCACCCACCCACCCCGATGGCTCCCGCGTTCCCCGACAGGCCCTTCAAATCAGTCATCCTCTTACACAAACACTGCCACTCATCCATGCATTCCCCACATAGGTCAGTTAAAAACACAGAAAATACAGCAATAATGAGGTTAAAAAGTGGGTACAGTCATCAATCAGACATACCATTCACACCGCATTCCTAAAAAAAAAAGTGCGCACTGCACAAGTATAGCTTAATAACTGTGCAAATAGTTCTTAAAAAGTTTGAGGTAGCTGAGCACCAACCGTGGGATACGGGGGTATGCAGATAGTATATCTCGTTCTTGGAAGGTATAATAATAAGGGTCCAAAGTCTAAAGTCCGGGGTGGCCGAGATGGGTCGTGAAGGGCGGGGGAGTACCTTAGAAACATTAAGTCCCCTCTTGTAGTTTTTCCATCTGATGGCAAGATGGTGATGGTAGTCCAGAACGGTCCCCAAGGGTTCAGCAAATCAGACAACCGGGTGGGCGCAGTCAGAAGATGTTGCAAGTCCCGAAAGATCATAAAAGATGCCGCCATCATCCATATACCACCCGCAGCAGCGAGCAGAGAGGGGGGGTGCACCAGAGAGAAGAGGGGGGGGAGCTAGAGGGCTGAGGTGGCCAGAAACCAGCCACCAGTCTCAGCAGTATAGATGGAAAAGTTCAACCACTCCCTCTTCAAGTGAGGTGCTGGTCTAATACAGGCCCAGGTCTTAATCTCTCACAGTTCAAAGAAAACGCTTGCCATCCGCTAGCGCCGCCCGCCAGTGTGGAAACACGCCCTTGATATCTTCAGCGTTTGCACCGGCCACTCGGTGCCACTCGCTCACACCATTCAAGCCGCAAGTTATCCAAAGCGGCCGCCACCGTCGCCCCCAGCTCATAACACGCTGGGAGGCCGTGGTCCGTGTGAGGGGGGGGCGCCCGACAACGCCGACAACTCCAAAAGCCGCCGCCCGTGTGAGGGGGGGGCGTCCAACAACGCCAACAGCCAAGCCGCTGTCCGTGTAAGGGGAGGGGGGGTCGTCCGACACCGCCGAAGGCCACTCGGGACTATCCTCCAAGCTCCAAGTTCTTCCAAACTCCAAGCTCCTCCAGGCTCCAGAACTCCGGGAATCCCGGCAGCAGCGTCTCCAAGTCACACTAGCAAACCGCGCCGGTATCGGCAATTTCCCCCAAGCCGCGTCTGAAGCGCCGGCAACCTCCGCCCCAGTCTCAGCGCTTTTTCCGGTATCCCTGCGTCGTCCGCGTCTTCCGAGCCTAGCAGCTCTGGGGAGGCAAGTCTCCTCAGTACACTGCTGGCACGGGTATTCTGGGGGGTTCTTACTCCTTTCAGGCACGAAACCAGGCTCCTGGACCAGGGTTCCACCTTCTCCCACGCAATTTCTCAGCAGCCCGAGCCGGAGCGAGAAAACTCGGCAGCCATCTTCCAGCGCATGCGCAGGAAGCCTTGTAGTCCACAAGTCTTAAAGCTGTCAAGTTTGAACACCCCTGGGTTTTTTTTGTAAAGGGTTAGGAGTGCAAGGGTCTTGTAACTTGACCGCTTTAAGTCCTGCACACTTCAAATGCCAGAGTTCCTCAGCCAACATGACTGGAGGAGGAATTCTGGGAGTTGAAGTCCACAAGTCTTAAAGCTGTCAAGTTTGAACATCCCTGGAGTTTTTTTGTAAAGGGTTAAGGGTGCAAGGGTCTTGTAACTTGACAGCCTTAAGACTTGCATGCTTCAAATGCCAGAGTTCCTGAGCCAGCATTCTGGTTGCTAAGCAAGAGTATTGTTAAGTGAGTTTCACCACATTTTACAAGTTGTCCACGCCCACCCGGTCACATGATCACTGAGCCACTCCCACAAAACAGGCCACACCTACAGAATAGGTTCTAAAAAAATTTGAAACCCACCACTGATGCAGAGCCCTCTCTGTGGACATGCATGCCATCGTCAGCTGCTCTTCTGGTTTCTGGTCCACATGCACACTGGCCAGCTAGTCTTCACAGGTGCAGGAGCACAGGAAAACAGCCTGAAAACAGCCCCCAAATGTCCCCAAACTAGGCTGTTTTGGGGCCATTTTCAGGCTGTTTTTCGGCCCAAAAAATGGCCTGAAAGACAGCCGGAAAAGCAGCCGGAAAAACAGGCCAAAAAGAGGCCAAAAACAGCTCCCCAAAATGGCCCCAAAAGCATGCATGCATGCACTGTCCAGCTGATCTTACTGGGTGGGGTTTGGTAATATTCGCTGTAGTGTATATATGACCCATAGACATTTCCACCCATTTGGGGGGGAGTGCATCTGATACACCGAAAAATACGGTTTATGTACATGCTCAGGGACCTATAAACAACACATGTAAATAACAAAATAATTTTGAAGGGAAAAAAGTGACAACATGCAAACAGTCACCAAATCTATATCTTTGGAGATTATCAGTCATCCAGGTCATAGTTGTTCAGGCCACTAAATCTATGTTAGTGCAGTACAGACTGATAGGGATCAATAAATCTTGAAAGAAAGTCTGATATTTAACCTAATCAAGTCTGTGCTAAGCAAAATAAGTTTCAGTGTAAGTAAACTGTCACAAAGACAAACTCTGTTTATGCTAAAATGCTGCAAATCCAAAACAATTACAGTGCAGAGAAATTGTCTTTTAGTTTTTGCACATACAGTACTATATAAAGGTTTCTATGAAATTGCAAGACAGCAGCTTTTAATGACTCTGGAAGCTTCAGAAAGTGTCATCCAAAGGACTTACTCATGTATCGACAAAGTATGTTTTTTAACCGTGGTTTTCTGATTATACCACAACAGTAATGTCCACACAACATGCAAAAACAAAATCAAAACCACTCCACATTGCAGTTTAGCATGATGAACCCAGTCACTGTTGATATAGATGTTGCATTTGTGAGGATAAAATAGAGACTCCACTAACAACTGATTTTCCCTAGTATTTTATTTATTGACAGCCTGTATAATTGCTAATTAATTTTTTCATTTCTTGGACATGATACCAGGGTAACTTTTTCCTACGCTATTAGTACTGCTAATTTTCAAGTGTTATGTTAATACAGGTAGTCCTCAGCTTATGACTACAATTGAGACCAAAATTTATGCTAAGTGAGAAATTTGTTAAGTTAGTTTTGCCCCATTTTACAACTTTTCTTGCCACATTTATTAAGTGAGTCACTGCAATCATTAAATTAGTAACATGGTTGTTAAGTGAATTTGGTTTCCCCATTGAATTTGCCTGCCAGAAGGTTGTAAAAAGTGATCACATGATCCTGGGATACTGCAACCGTCATAAGTGTGAGTCAGTTCTCAAGTGCCCAAATATAAATCATGTGACCATGAGGCTGCTGCAATGGTCATTAGTGTGAAAAATGGACATAAGTCATTTTTTCAGTGCCATTGATACTTTGAATGGTCACTAAGTGAATTGTAAATCGAAGACTATCTGTACTGACATATGTCCTATGGAACAATTTTAGAGAGTAGTGGCTATTTAGAGCCACATGCATAGACATTTAGTATGACTATATCTGCAATTACTGCATATATGCAAACCTGTAAAATACATGTAATTGTGTGCAATTTGAAAATATATCCTTTTTGCACCTTGAATTACACTAATTTTATGGACAAAATTGATTAAATTATGCTTACATACAGTATGGCCAAATTTGTATATTTAAGTCTTGATTATCTCTGTGAGTTAGGACTTGGTTTGGCTAAAAGGAAGGGTGCTTCCTGTTCAAAATGTTCAACAACCCAATTTTTCATAGAATATTGCCAATGAATGAAATACACATTGAATGATATGGTAGGTTTAAATTGATCACCTTAATAGGTAAATAATCAAAACCTTTTAAATAAATACATACAAATACTTTGCCTTCTGGAAAAAAGGGAATCCTGGAAAATACAAAGAGATGTTAGGATTACTTATTTCTTGTATTGTTTAGGTACTTTCCTAACTACTATTAACTTTCCCGTGATAGGAGATGCAGCCTTATCTAGGCAATTTTATTGCTTAGCCTGTCGGCATTCCTGATAACAACAAAATCAGTGGTCCGATGTATGCTAGGCTAGACTATGCTGCGAATTAATCAGAGTTCAGTCTCCAGTGGCATCGCCAGGTAAGATTGCATCGAAAGAGATCAAACTACTGTATTGTATGGTATTAAACTTCATAGATCCAGATAGTTTATCTTTAACTATGCCCCTCGCCCTTCATCCCTGCCCATTCACCCAGACACCACTTTACCTGGGTCTTTGGCTGCACAGCACAAGAAGTTATCAGCCAATGGGGGAGCAATCGGTGGCGGGCTGGCTGTGGAAGAGGGCAGCGTGCCATCATGGGAGCCGTCAGGAGTGCGCCAGGCAACTGGCAGTGGTGGTGTCTTGCAAAAGTTACTTTCTGCAACGACATTAAAACTTAGTTCTTAAAAAATTCTTGTTATGTATTGTACAAAACCATTAAGACTATTTATACAGGATAATGGCAGGATAAGATATATAATATGTGTCAAAGGTATACCAAAGCCAACCTCTGTGCATATTTTGACAACTGTTAGCAAGGTATAGGATAATATCTTACTTCTTTCCACATTTTAGGTGAAGAATGTTACAAGCTTCTAAGGAAAGGGGGGAAATGCCATAAAGCTCTCTTCTCTAATAATAATGCTTTTCACTTTATTCGAAACTATTTCTTTGCTATGCTATAATTATTATTTGGTTTTCTTATTGATTATTTTTGGGGGAACATCCATATTATAAAAAAACTAGTCTCTGTAGCAGTCTGTTTACACAACCATCCATGTTACATTCAAATATTCAGTCCTGAAAGAGGAGGAGGAGGAGGAGGAGGAGGAGGAGGAGGAGGAGAAGATGAGGACTACTATTGGAACTAGTGACTAGAGGAACAAGGATAAAGTGACCAGATGTCCCGATTTCAGCATGACAACAGCTTTATAACAATTTGTCCCGTTTCCCAGCGCGTTTTTAAAAAGTCCCGATTTTCTGGCTTCATGTTGAAAGCGCAGTGGATTTGCTTAAGAAATCCTAACCAGGGCAAGACAAAAGACACCCTGTCTAACTAACCTCTCTCTCTGTCTCAGTACTTTCATTGAAGATATTAAAACTTTAAAGCAAGAAAATGGAACACCCCCCCGCCCCTTTTACTCACTTTTATAAGAAAAAATGACCCATTACCATAGAGCTGCAGGAAATACCTAGCTAGAGAGGGAAGCGACTGTTACTTCCTGTATTTTCCGGAGGGGAGGGGCACGAAGTTTGGTGGTCTGCTCATGTGGGAAAAATGGTGGCTCTTCTTTTTTCTTTGAAAAATATTTCCCTGGGACTATTTAACCATTTTAACCAAAAAAGTGACTGATGACCATTTTCACACTTAGCGACCATTTTCACACTTAGCGACCATTTTCACACTTAGCGACCGTTGCAGCATCCTCATGGTCACATGATCAAAATTTTGATGTTTGGCAACAGTTACAATTTATATTTGTAAATTGTAGTTATGCTGAAATAAAAAAATATTACAATACTATTTTTGCGTTGTATGAAAATTTTTGTTGCTCCGTATAAAAATTTTAATCAAGCCCCCCCCCCCCCAGTCAAAGGTGTCCCTCTTTACCAATCTGAAAATCTGGTCACCTTAAAAAAGGAGGAAGTGAACTATTGTTTCTGCTGCTAAAGATTTTGCATACTAAGATTAATCTGGTTCCATGGAAAAATATGAATAACTTTACTGCCCTGTTCCTAGGTTAAGGCCTGTTCTCCCTGCAGTATTTTGTAAAATATGGTGGATGGTACAGGAAGTTTAAGAATGAAAAGTATTTGCTTAATCGAGGTCTATCTTTTTCAGTTGAATAAGAGGGTGATAATATTTTACTACGTAATATAGTTTCTTCTTTTGGTCATCTGTTAAGATTAGTTCAAATATGAGCCTCCTAATTGCAAAGCGAGTGTATTGCAATAGCCATTATTTAACCAGTTTGGTCATTAACCAGCTTTGAATAGGTAAGAATTTTATCTAAGTAAGAGAATTGGCTGCCAAAAGTGGAATAGATCTTCTGACACTCTCCTAGTCTGTGAGGGACATAGAGAAGGTTATTTGCCCACCTTCTCATCATGTTCTTCTCATCATGTTCTTGTTCAGCTATTTAGGTTGCCAGCAGAGAAACAAATTGTCCTCTGTTATTGTAGCCCATTGTCATGCTGTTCTGGGCACGCAAAAGGAAAAGCCCAACTTATTTGGCCAGCATAGAAATTACTAGAACAGCAGCAAAAACATGGAGCTTCATTCTCCAGTAGCACATAGTGTTTTATACTAGCTAATTTTTTTATGCCTATGTATCAGTGTTTCCTATTTTTTATTTTCTTGTTTGATCTATACACTACTATTTATTCAGAAGCTGTATATTGAATAGATCTCGTTTCTCCTGCAGTATCAACCCTGTCAGGTAGATTGGCACTGTCCAAAGTTATCTAGTGAAGGTCTATGATTAAGGGTAGATTTGAACCTGAATTTCTTCAGTGTCAGTTCAACATCATCATAGAGATGTAATGAAAAATCTATTTGAGTGAAGACAGCTAATATGTGATGATTGTCAAAGTTTGAAACAGTGATATATTTAGAAGATAGAGTTTTAGGTTTACTGTATATGGATCAACTCATAATCCTCTAATGTTCAGTGCTAAATAATAAATGCACTGAAAATTACATCATCAAGGGAAAGCAATATTATGGTTAAACAACTGTTGTTTATTCATGAATCTACAAACATATACACAAGAGAAAATGGTTTAATAGAAAAAATATTTGGGGATGAAGAAATAATTTGCTATTCAATATTTATAAATAATGTATAAATATTTATAAATCACTTTTGTAGCCATGAGCATCATTTTGTAAATAAATGTATTTCTATTTGTACATATCTCACCTTTCTTTTTCTTTTTTTACAAATAACTCAAGGTCATGAACATATCCAACACACCTTTCCTCCTATTTTCCCCACAACAACAACTATAAGGTGAGTTGGGCTGAAAGAGAATGAGTGGCACAAAGTCACCTAGCTGGCTTTCATGGATAAGGTAGGACTTGAACACAGTCTCCCGCTTTCTAGCCTGGTCCTTAATCACTAGACCAAACTGGCTCCCATAATAGTATGGCACTAGTACATGTGATTTATAGTGCATGAACTACCAAGTATCTAAACCTTGCTGATAAAGTACGGCTGGACCATTTGTCATAGACCAGGTCATAGTTGTCCTAGTCATATGTTAGATTGGGTAATGGATAGGCACACACAGGCTTAATGGTAACAACAGCTCTTTATTAAGTACAACAAGTGAGAACAATCCAGCAAAGGTTGAGTCTGACAGCAGCCCTTTTATAGGGAGCTGTGAGATCCTTTGACCAATAGGATTAAACTTCTGTTCCCGCTGGAACAGAGGACCTTAGTGGAAACCACTGTAGTTAGAGTGAGTGTTTGCTCTGTTTGGGTAGGGCTTTGGCTAACTCATGCAGGAGTAAACTCTGGAAAATGAAAAATCGGGCCTGTCCCGCCAAATCCGGGACGTCTGGTCACCCTAGTGTAGCCGGTCTAAGTGGGACCGTAGCCGGCAACCCATGAGGGGCTTCTCCCTGTAGGTTAATGTCCCGCACGCTGCAAATTATGTAATCCAGAATCAGCTTGTCCAGGTCTCGGAATTCGCAGTGCACAGCAGCCTTGCGAAATGCTGCAACATACTCATTTATCGACTCGCTCTCTTTCTGGTTCCTGATGTTAAACTCATGCCAGCGAACGTGCTTGGACGGCTTGGGGGCATAGTTGGTCCTCAGCGTCTGCTGGAACACGGACCAGGTGACTGATTGTAGCGGTGTCGGCTCAGAGAGGTCTTTCACCGTCTCGAACACTTCCTGGCCACAGTATCCGAGGAACATGTTCTTCTTGCGGCCTTCAGAAAGGCCCATGAGGTTGTTTGCCTCGAGGAAGCAGTCAAATCATAGCATGTATGAGTTCCAGTGCTCAGTGACTGGGTCATACTGAGTCGGTGGGGTGTGCATGGCCATTTTGTGTCCAGAGGGCATTTTGAGTTTGCCGCTCAAAAATGGCTGCTCAAAGCTGCTCTGAGCTCTGGGCTGGATGTACTTGCTGGATTGCTTCGCTCTTTTTGGTTCGCCTAGTTGCCTTCCAATCCTACCCTCATCGCCAGTGTTACCTTGGGTAATGGATAGGCACACACAGGCTTAACGGTAACAACAGCTCTTTATTAAATACAAGTGAGAACAATCCAGTAAAGGTTGAGTCTGACAGCAGCCCTTTTATAGGGAGTTGTCAGACCCTTCGACCAATAGGATTAAACTTTGGTGGAAACCACTGTAGTTAGAACAAATATCTAACAACATAGACAACTATGACCTGGATGACTGAGAATCTCCACAGACATTACCAAACTGGTAATTTACTAGTGCATGATTAAAGATGCTTCAGTTAGCAATACCTAAAGCCTTTCTAGATCAGACAAGAGAAAGAGAGCTTTCTACTCCTTTAATCGCCAGTCAGAATCCCAAAGTAACTAACTAGCTAGTCATGCTAGTAACTTCTAATGTATGAATAAAATTTATATTCCTAGGAATTTTAACCTTGGAATTGGAAATTATAGTCGGAGCTAGTACACATTAGCAATGTTCTGAATAAATTTGTCTATTTTTTAAAGTCTTATAAACTGTTATTATTACATACTGTGGTATCAGACTCCCTAAATTGTTAAAAAAACAATTGGTTTTTTTCTGCCCTTTATTCCCCACTTTTTAGCCTCATTGGATAAGTCTGAATTTTGTTGTTATGAAATGGGAAGAAAAAATGAATTTCTATCTGTTTTCGCTACCATTACTGTCCTATGCCCCTTCTCCCCCCCAAAAAACTTTTTGAATGTATTCTTAATTATGTACCATGGGACTTATTCTTTTTATAATTGCTTGTACATGCACATCTGGCTAGTTTCCATATATATCACTAATAACTGAGGTAATAAGTTCAAAATAACTTCCTTCTGCATTATTTATTTCTCCTATTAACTCACATTGGATTTACCAAAAATGCAGTTTGGAAACTGAGTCATGTGCAAGTAGAGGAAATTGTACGCATTTCCTTTACAGATCATTTTGTAATATGCATTCCTGCAATGACTTAGGCAAAAGGTTTGCTCTTCAGAGTTTCATAGTCACTGTCTATACTCTAAAGCCAAACAAATTAAGCGACAGGGTGAAAAATGTCATATTAAATCATGTCAGCAATTTCCTGATAAGTCTAGCTTTCCTTACTATTTGTTTAATACGTTATGCCTCATTTATGCTTGTAAAGTGAAATTATATTGTAAAATATCTATCCAAATAAGACTAGAAGTTTTGTAAATTGTTTTGCTCAATAAACATTCTTGCCTTCATTCTTATCCCATTGTTCTCTCAATGTTTTTATATGTCTGCTTGCTGTTGTTTTTAGTGTAATGCTAAAGTCTCTGAATAGTCTGATTCTTGGAAGCCCATTCAAGACAAAACAGTCCAGCATTTCTTTATTGAAAACATTTTGGCTCAGGTAGACAATGAACTGTCTTGTTATTGTATTACTGTTTGCACAACAATAATAAAATTTAGATTTGTAGACCTGGTTTTCAAGCATTATACTATTGTAATTAATGTATTAATGCCAACAGGTACCAGCCACAAATCCATCAAGCAACCACTAATGCATTTTGTGTAGTAGAAAGTGAAAAAAGAATTATCACCTGAGTGTCCTCAAAGTTTTTAGAATATCAGAAAAAGAGGAGGTTTCTGCCTTGCCAGAGAGGAAAAAAATCATAACCTTCTCCCAAGTTTTCTGTTATGCAAGTAGGAGGAAAGAAAAAGAGCTGTATCTAACCTGGCATAAGTATTTTGATTGGATTCTCACATTGCATTAAACCATAAAGTATTTTGGGTTAATTTTATGAGTGAATCAATTCACAAGAAGCAGGATGATAGAATGTATATTTTATACAACACAATAAAGTATATTTGGATTGGATGTCTGTGACTGAATTTCTTTCCACATTATTTACAGTTTGTAGCTGTGACTTGTTTTAAGTTAGTTTCTCAGAGTCCAGTCTACTCTGCGGTTTTTAATCAGGTAAGAAATAGCAGGAACACTCTTAGAAGCTTTGCAAATTGCATTAAACTATATATGTTACTTGGTTTAATGAAACTGTAATTCCAGATACTGTGATTTAGAAACCATAGACTGTATTTTACTATTTGTGATTGATTATCACAGCTTGTTCAACAAACTATAGTTAAAACCATGGCTGTTCATTTAGAAGAATGATTTACAGTTAAAACGTATGTTTGCTTGAATTGTAGTGGTAAAGAATAGTGTTGGGATTGTACAATTTCCCCCAATTCTGGTTTGGAAAAATACTGCATAACTAATCACAATTTATATCCAATTTGTAATATATATAATCACAAATATTTTTTTATTCTAGGCTTATATTCCAGATTATGTGTGCTTTTATATAGAATGACTAGTTTTAATTGTAGTTCTAATTCTAGCAACCTATGGAAATTGCTTATAAACATGACTAAGACCATAGATTTATCATATTTATGTGTGTGCCAGACTTTACTTAATGTATTTTAAAATATATGCAATTTGGCACAGGAATTAAAATGCTCTTTTAGATATATATTTGATTGTTACGATTCCATGTCTAGATTATAGACAGATTGCAGTTTCCTTTGTGACTTTGCTATTAATTAGACTAAAATGTTTAATGAATTTATTACCATAGTATATATTTTATACATTTAACATATGTAAAATATTTTAGCTAAATTTGTCTTATTTGAGTCAATTAATGAGGACACTCAGGTACTAGTTATTCCATCAGCCCTCAGTAATTTTAGACCAATATTCTCTTTCAGTCTTGCCTACCTCACAGAGGTGCAAATGATCGTAACTCACAGGGGTGCCTTTAAATGTCACCGGGTCCAATTTGGAGTCAGCATCACCCCCGGACTTTTTCAGAGTCTCATGGAGCGGTTGCTCCAAGGACTCCCTGAAGTCATTCTGTATTTCAACGATGTTCTGGTCGCTGCTAGCAGCCAACCAGAACTCGTCAGAATACTGAGGAACGTATTCCATCGTTTCCAGGAATGTGGTCTCAAGTTAAAAAAAGCCAAATATAGATTAGGAGTTCCATCTGTGGAATTCCTTGGTTATCTAATTGATGGCCGGGGAATACACCCTAACCTGGCTAAGGTGGAGGCTATTATGGCCGCCCCGATTCCAAAGAACAAAGCAGAATTGCAGGCTTTTCTAGGGCTTCTAAATTTCTATTCAGTTTTCATTGCCCATAAGGCGACGGTTGCGGAGCCGCTCCACTGCCTGCTGGGCAGCACAGCCCATTGGGTTTGGACAAGCCGCGAAACACATGCGTTTGAGGCTGTCAAATAATTATTATTATGCTGGTCCAGTACAGTGAGCGCCTTCCCTTGATTCTGGCGTGTGATGCCTCTCCTTTTGGTGTGGGGGCGGTTATAAGTCACGTTTTGCCCAATGACATAGAGGCACCCATCGCGTATTACTCCCGCATTTTATCAAAGGCTGAACACAATTACAGCCAAATCGATAAAGAGGCTTTGGCAGCCGTTGTGGGAGTAAAGCGGTTTCACCATTATCTTTATGGCTGGTCATTCCAATTAGTGACCGACCATAAACTGTTGCTAGGGCTGTTGGCAGGGGATCGGCCTATGCCACAAATCCTATTCTTATTCGCTAATGTGCAGGCCAGGGAAACACATTGGGCATGCAGACACTCTTAGCGGTTGCCCGCTGCCTACATTAGTGACTGATCTACCCCAGTGTCTCAGGTCCTCCTGGTGGATGACTTACACCTGCCCATATCTGTCGTAGATGCCCTATCGAAATGGATTGAAGTATTCCCTATTATCTCTACCACCTCTGACACTACTATTCGAGTACTCTCAATTTTGTTTGCCACACATGGTCTACCAGATATGGTGGTATCCGATAACAGGCCTCAATTCGGTTCTGCCACGTTCCAAACTTTTCTTGCCACCTTGGGCATCAAGCATGTCCCAGTGGCTCTCTATCATCCTGCAGGGAACGGTCTTGTCGAGCAGGCTGTCCGTTCGGTGAAAGAGGCTATAGGCCATTTAGACAAAGGAAATCTGCAATCTAAATTAGCTTCCTATCTCTTAGCGCAGCATACCACCCCATGCCAGGCCAAGGGGAAAAGCCCAGCAGAGATCCTCATGGGCCGCCAGTTGCGCACCACATTGGACAGATTACACTCTTTGTATGTGGCAGTGGACCCCCAGGGTGGGACTGATCTACTTAGGTCTTTCCAGATTGGGGACTGGATATTTGCTCAGAGCTTTACGGGCAACTCTAAGTGGGTGCTGCAGCGAGTGACTCAAATAACTGGACCATGTTCCTATAGGACCCAGCTCGATGACGGATGACTATGGCAGCGCCATGTGAACCATTTGCCCCACCACCTGCCGGGCGAAGGCCAGAGTTTTCTAAGCAGAACTGACGCCGATGTAATTCCTGACGCCGCCCACCGGCACACCACTTCTCCAGCTCCAGACGTGCCGGCACCAACACCCGAGGCGATCTCAGCAGAGAACTTACCTGGACAGGCAGCTTTGGCCTCGAGGGTGGAGTTTCCAGTTGATGTTGATTCACCAGAGTTGACTCCTCCTCCTGCGACAACCACTTAGGAACTGCGGAGGTCTTGGCGGGTGTACCATCGCCCCGCCTATTTAGCAGACTACACATGCATGCTCCGGGGAAAAGGAGTGTCAAGTCCTCAGACTTACGACCAGCGCAAGTTTAAGACTTCCGGGACTGTTCCCATCAGCTGCGACGCACCGGTTTTCAGGCAGGAGAATCACAGCCTTTTGATTGGTTGCTTGCCTGACAGCCTCCATATAAATAGCTATCAGGCACCTCCTGTCAGTTGTTCTGTTACCAGAGTTGTTAGTTAATAAAGCATCTTTAGAACCACGCTGTGATCTCATCATTGCTTCATAGAACAAAGCAAGGACGTACCCTTGGCCTTTAAATAGCAAAGGGAACGCCATGTCCTGTTACAACAGGAGGGCAGGAATAAGACCACGGGAGGCGCTTTATATTTGAATTAATTCTGCAAAGCTAGACTTTTGGTGGAGTTGGAATCTCTTCAGAACAGAATGCGTGCACGTTTTGCTTTTGGGACAGGTGACTTCAGGGTTTCCCCTTAGAAACCTCT
Organism: Thamnophis elegans; assembly: GCF_009769535.1. NCBI lineage: Eukaryota > Metazoa > Chordata > Lepidosauria > Squamata > Natricidae > Thamnophis > Thamnophis elegans. The sequence continues at coordinate 53,351,723 of NC_045542.1, read as the reverse complement.
ATTTATTTTATTTATTTATTTAGTTTGTCACTCAAGTACAACAGGAATAAGAATAAACATGAAATAAGAACACAGGAAATGGGTACAAATAAATGGGGACAGTAGGGCAGGGACAGTAGGCATGGCGGTGCGCTTATGCACGCTCCCTTTACGGACCTCTTAGGGAATGGGGTGAGGTCCACAGTAGACAGTTTAAGGTTGAAATTATGGGGGTTTGAGGATGTAACAACAGAGTCAGGTAGTGCATCTACATGTGTGTCGTGTGTGCGTTTGTGTAAACTTCACATCTATCTCTTCAAAAAGAACTTCCGGTGTCTGCATTCAAGGCGGGCAGTCGCTTTTTTCGCTGGCCGCTGCTTCCTACTCTAAAGCGTCCCTTCAGCGAGAGAAGCCCAGCTTTACGCGTCGACTCCGCTTCTGCGGGCGGGCAACACCAGCTGCTTGCAGAGCGAGGAGGAGGAGGGGCTTGAGCAGGCCCGATTTCTTTCCCTATCCTGTTCGGGGGGGGGGGGGAGTCTGGGCCCGTCCCCTCGGAAGGGCTGCTATTGGCCGTAGAGGATGCCAGTCGACGCTTCCTGCCTGCGCCGGGAGCCGAAGGGAGAGAGAGAGAGAGAGGTTGCAAGAAAGAGGAAGCGGTAAAGCCGAGCGGAGTCGAGAGGAGGGAAGAGGTGCAGGGCGCGGTCCCTGTCATTGATCCGGGCTACTTCCCTCAATGTTCCCTCTCTTCCTTCCCTCTTAGGGCGGATTGGCCCTCGCTTCTTTCCCTTGTCTATGCGAAAGACCGAGCCGGAAGTCGGGCAGAAAGGGCGGCGCGGACGAGAGGCAAAGCTTAAACCGGGCGTTCCCGGAGAGAAAAGGACTTTCGAGGGAGGGAGAGAGAGAGGGAAGAGCGCCTTTTCCTCTTCGTGGCCACCCGAGAGCGACCCCAGCATGGAAGCTGTCGCCAAATACGACTTCAAAGCCACCGCGGACGATGAGCTCAGTTTCAAACGGGGAGATATTCTGAAGGTAAGTAAGGTTAGGCAGGCAGGGGTAGGTGGTGGCACAAAGAAGCCGAGGTTGCCCTCTTCTGGCTTTCCCCGAAATGGGCTTCGCCTCCAGAAACTCCGTCACATCGTTCCCGAGACCTCCCTTGCTTGGTGTCGCGCTACCCCGCCTCCCACACGTTGAATTTGGCTTTGTTCAAAGTTGATGTAGAAATTGCCTTTCAAGTGGTTGGCTTGGACTGTTTTTGTATCAAGATCGGGGGTGGGGGGTAGTGGGGGTGGTCGAGCTGCGCTAAGGTTCATATAGATATAGATATAAACGGATTGCTGTGTGATACTGCAAGGTTTGGGTAGTTGTCAATTATTTCCTTCCCATTTTAAATGTTTCCTCCTCGCTTTGGGTAGTGTCAGATTCCCTGCTACTAAGTTGTGTGTGCTCCAGGGAGGGCGAACAACAGCAGTTTGACTTTGCGCTGTTATCACAGGGTTGCTTGGAAATATTCTTCTTCTGCTGCTGCTGCTGCCCTGTGCTATCCAGATTCTTTTGGCGATGTTATTTTTTTCACACTGTGGTTTCTTATGTGCATGTTGTACGCCTATCAACCGGAGGTCACATAAATGCGTGTTGGAAAAGAAAGCTTTGTGGGTGAACTTCAACTCCCAGAATTCCCAGCAAGGGTTAAGGATTCTGAGAATTGAAGGCCTCCTACAGACTGGGAAGTTGCCCTAGCTGGGAACTACTGCCACAGTTCATGGAAAGTAATAGTGTCTTCTCCTACTACTACTTTTTTACTAGTAATATACCCCATAAACACATTGCAGCTTTCCTTATATTTTTCTTAGTCTGTTTTCTTAGAATTACTGAGAAAAGATCTTGGAGATCTTTGTTTTAAAAAAAGCTACTCTGTTTTTCTTCTGTGTTTCCTCTCAAAGAAAGTAAGACAGAAACAGCTTATAAATTCAGTTAATAAAGTAAAGGAATAGGTTATTTGCTGTACAAACTTCATTGTCAATTTATTTTGTTAAGCTAACAAAACAGTAATAGTTGTTGAGCATCCAGGTACATTTAGAATATAGTACGTTTAATCTTTTCTGGAATATAGTTCATAGTTTTTATAAGTATATAAAGTCTTGGAACAGTTTGTGGTTAACAAAATACAACTATTTAATTTTGCAGCAGGACAATAAAGTAGTTTTAATTAAAAATATGTGTATTCTATCTAGAGGCTACAAGTTGACTAAAAATAAATGGATATGTATTTAAAAAGTTAAATCAGCCTGCTTAAGCTCTAGGATGGGAGATTTATAATGTCAAACTATAAATGTCTTTGGTCCTTCTTTGTATTAGCAAAAGATAAAACTCAGATGCCATATTCCAGGAGCAAAAAAAGAGGCTGGAGGGCTTAAAAGAAATCAGATTAGCCTTATTTTTCCTGGGTTCATGTTGGATTGAATTGTAAATATTAATGTGAATAGTTTAGTCACTAATTATATTTGGAACTTCCTTATTTTTTTAACCGATGACATATTTATTAATATATGATCCTGACATTAAGACTCAATGGTTTTCAATGTTAATCATGTGGTACATCTAATACAGGTGAGGTGGGGAAGAGAAACTAATATTCATAGATTCTTTCCAATATGGTTTAGTAAGGGGATCAAATCATAGGGAAACCCCAACTGTGCCTTGAAGAATGGTATTCCTGTCAAGTTCCTATTTAAAATGATCCTTGCCTGCAAAGTTGGATATAGGAGCACAGTTGTTGAATCATTTAAAAAAAATATGCATTGAAGCCTTACTTCATCTCATATTGCATTGTTTCCTTGGTTTCATCCAACACTTGGATCCAAAAATAGGTGTTATATGGTTTATAAAACTGGTATTGAAAATAATTAATTCTACTGAATTAATTAAATTTTAGTTTTTATTTCAGCCGTGATCTAATTTCACAATACATATTAAAAATAACCTGGTTCAAACTATCCAGTTAGTTTTATAGTCTGATAACTGAATTAGCAAAATTCTTTTTCATTAGTACTTCAAAAGAGAAATATTTTATTGCTGTTAGGTTTTGGTGTGTTTTCTGTATCACAAAGTATAAAATTTGTTCATCAGTACTAAGTGGGAGCATAACTGAAACCTAGATATTTTTGTCTGATATCCAGTCAATTTTTTTTTTTTACTTTCATCAATTCTTGAAGAAGAAAATGTTCTGAAATATGGATGGATTGATTGAGGTCAAAATCAATAAAATATTAGTGAAACCCTTGTCTAAAGTTAGTTGTACTTATTTCCTATTAGAATTAATATCTGACAATTTAATAATTTTGACTGGGTCCAACACATTTATCATTATGCTTCACAGTTCTTGTTAGATAATATAAATTAATGAACCTTTCTGTTTCAGTTCAGGATTTAGGCAAGAGGTTCGGAACCTAGCAAGTAATTACAGATGTTGTGATATTGTTCTCTACTCCATCAATCTTTTATTAAACATATCTTGGTGGGAATTGACAATAAGATACATTCAATTTCATTAATTCTTATTATGCATATGTGCATAATGATTTCCAAGTAAACATATTTAGATTTTGGTATTTATTAAATTTCTTTTAATATTAAATATGCTGTACTTTTTTACCAATCTATTTTCTTTTTGCCTTTTCTATTAACTAATAAAATATATCTATAAAACATTGGAATTATAAAAAGAAGGGCATAGAAGTTAACAATATGTTTCGATTTGCAATCTTGCTAAATTATCCTTTTATTTCTCATATAGCCACACTGAAGAATATTGATGAATACATACAGGTAGTCCTCAAGTGAAAACAGTTATTTTAGTGACCGTTCAAAGTTACAACGGCACTGAAAAAAATGACTTGTGACCATTTTTCACACTTCTGATCATTGCAGCATCCCCATGGTCACATGATTTACATTTGGGTGCTTGATAACTTGTTCATATTTATGATGGTTGCAGTGTTCCAGAGTCATGTGATCAGCTTTTACAAACTTCTGACAGGCAAAGTCAATGGGGAAGCCAGATTCACTTAACAACTGCAGTGATTCACTTAACAAATGTGGCAAGAAAAGTTAGTCTTGGGGAAGAAAACAAAATGTATGTTCTTGGACAGATTTTAAATAAGCCCTCTTTAAAAATGTTATTTAAGTATTTTCACTGCAGGAAATGCACATATTCAGTTCTTGGCTGTTACTTGAACTGCAACTGTTACCTTCTTTGTGGTTATGTTCTGAAAGCAAATGAACTTTTGATTGAAAATTGTGTAAATTTGTTCAGTTCTGTGTTTGTATGTGTGAGTATAGTATGATCAATTTTGCTTCTTACTTTGAAAATAGGGAAATTTGTCTATTCTCAATCAACTGTCACAATATAGTGCTGTCTGGCAAAGAAAACAGATTTTCTTTTAATTTGCCTTACAAAATGTTAGAGACTATTTTTGTATTGTTCAGATGGCATGTTCAGATGGCATACTTCTCCCAAGTGACATTAAACTAGGCATGTTGTTTGACATAATTTGTTGTATTTATAAACAACATCAGCCAACTAGGCATATAGGTCAATACATAATAAAATCAAGAAAAGAGGAAAAATAATTAGGTATACCATATAATTTGAGAACAGCCCTAAAATGAGAGAGTGACAAAAATCATATATTAAAAGTCAGAGTAGGAGCTTGGAACAAAACATCCTGTGTTTGTCTTATGTTAGAACTCGAAACTAGTAATTGTTCCTGTTTTTGTCCTTAGGCCACAAAATATATAACCAGTATGTTAAATTGAACAAAGGAACTGATGATCAATATTTAAGAATAAAGAAATGTACTTTTGATTTATAAGAAGATGGGCTGCAACATTTTTGTCACATCTAAAACTCAAGTATGTTCTGGATCATTTTCAAGAGCCTAAAATGCATGGAATGTGAGTTGTGGATCATAACCTCTATAGGATTACATTTGATCCCCAACCTCTCTGCCTTTAGAAGAGATGGCAAGATACATATCAGATTACATGTTCCTAGTTGCTTCCCTTAAATATTGCCACCTTATGGGAGCTAGAAAGCATATCTTTTCCATGTCTGTTCCCCGCCCTATTGAACACTCTTGCTTCTACCCTCCTAGCCTAAGCTCTGAGATAGGAGGAGGTGACTACATGTTGGAAACACAACATGGTGCTAGGTTTTTATTTTTAATGTGTATTGTTTTAGTAGTTTTAATATGGTTTTTATGTTGTTTCACTAGTGGTGTTTTAATTCTTGATTGATAGCTGCCCAGAGTTGCTCTAAGAGGGGCAGCTATATAAATATTTCAAATAATAAATATATTTTTCCAAGATTTTTAATGTTAGTATTTTAACTGTATAATGTTTCATTCTGTGGTTTATAAATGTTAACCTCTCTTCAATATTCTTTTGAGTAGAAAGCAGGATGTCAATTGAATGAAAAATAATTAAAAAAAAATTGATATGTTAATATTATGCAAGTTCTGCATTCCTAAGAAATGGTGAAACCTCCAAATTGGATATAAAACATGTTCATGACAACTTGTATCAGCCGATATAGTGTTCAATGCAGGAATTACTAGTCTCCCTTTATTTCTTGTTGGTAAATATAAATTTAACCCAACAACAGTTTGTCACAAAAGCGACTGCCTGTGAAACTTTCTGGATTGCGGCTGAAAGGCGAAAACAGAAGCACTATGCTCCATCCCATATTTTTATCATATTGCCCTGATAAAAAACACTAATCTCTCCCATGGTATAGCTGACAAAGTGAGGAGATGCTTAGAGGTAATACATCTACCTAATATGTAAGTTTGGGTTTGAATCCCAGAAGGGTATGGCCAGCTGGCGAAAGCTAAATAGCTTGAAATACATCTATACTAGTCTCCCTTTGTTTCTTTGTCAGTAAATATAAATTTAACATAGAAATATAGTGCTTTAGTACATGCAGATAAATACATTCATTTTAAAATGCGACATTCATTTCCTGTGTATCTTTGATACGGTTGTATTTTAGAGATGAAAAGAGCAGAATGCATATTCAGGTGTTTGTTGGGTCAATTTTTAACCATGCTGTCTTATTAGTTTGTAACTTGTATGTAGGCTATTTTCATTATGCTTCTTCGGTAATACTTTAGCTTTTGTAGGCTGCAACTCAGAAGACCAATAGGCTACCCGGTATTGTTGCTTAAAACCTAATGTGCTTCTGGCAAATAAATTCTTACTCTGTTGGGATCTCTGCCAGCTGGCAACTGTTCAGATATAAAATGCATCGATACTGTTTATGGTTTGGCACATGGTGGAGAAAGGATAGATGTCCATATTTCCCCCTGGTTGATAATGAAATGAAGTCCAACCTTTATCTTGATTTAATATACTGTAGCACATCATAAGAATAGGCATCAGCTTATTTTCTAGGGATAAATGCCCTGTATTTTCACTACTTAGATAATATCAGTAGGGATAGAAAACATTGTGTAAAGTGCTTAGTAGGCTGCTAATATTGGAGGTGTTGAAAATCCATGATCGTTATGTTGACAAACCTGAGCAAGAAGATGCATTGTCATCTAACTGAAGATATGTTGCTTGTTTTTTTTTTTAATCAACAAATATCAGCTGGGTTGTTGTTGTTTTTGCAAAGGGCATGTATGTTAATGTTCACATTTTTAAACGGCATTCACATTATTATTTTTCAATATGCTTGTTCTGTTTCTTTTAAAACAGAAGTCAAATAGAATCGTATGTTTCCAAAGACTTATTGCTGATCTTGCATTTTCAGTTCTCGCATAAAAACCATTTTGGAGTTCACTGTATAAGGAACATATTTGTGTAACATAAGATGAATGAGGTCAGCAAGTAATAATAGGGTTTCTTACCTAGGCTTCCTTTTCCATTTCACAGTGTGATAGTTGTTATTTGCTGCAGAGTCATGTTGAGGTTGGCAGTCTGATAAAAGCTCACTTCTAAAAACAGCAAATTAAATACATCTCTTGTGTTTGCTAGATGGAAACCCTACACATAGTAACCTGATTGTGGTGGATTGCTTAGTTATGTTTCTTAATGTCAAACATTCTCTGTACCTGACAAATTAACATCCTGGAAATTAATTTAGCTTTCTCTCTGAAATGTTTTTGACCCAAAAGTTGCTATATGATCTGCCTTATCATTTAAAATGTGGGAAAAAATATCTCTAAACCTTTTTTGAAAATGCTTTCCCAACATAGCGATGGCCTCTTTATTAATATTTAAAACTAATGAGCTGTGTTACCCCAAACTATGATTTATTTAACCACAGTTTATTGAATATATCATATTGGTTAAGCCAGAAGCCATGATTTACAACAAGTGAATAGGTTCGTGCAACATTCTAAACTTGAAACAATCTTTAAAATAATCTTATATGAATATATCACAATTATTTCTTGAATTCATATCTGTAGTTATTGATTATATGGTGAAGCATTGAGTTAAATGTATGGTTTGTTATAAATTTCACATCTCCATATTCCATGGTCTCTGTGGATTCATGTTTATATACTGTATATTCATTTCTGAATCACAAAGTAATAAAAACTGAATTGTCATTAAAAGTTTCTGTAATGCCATATTGTTGAGTTAGAAATGAATAATGGAGTTAATAATTAGGATTCCACATAGGTCTAGATTCAAATAGCAAAACTTGATTTGGAATGTATAAACATGTTGCACTTCTCAGGAACACCTGAAAGCAGTTGTGTCTTTTCCTGAGATTGAACAGCTGCTGTGCAATCTGGGGACATGAGAAATTTATATAGTTAAAGGCCATTCTGGTTGGTGCTACATGAATTCTGAATGACATTTCACCATTCAAATTCAGTTCATGTTTTTGAAGGGTTTATGGAGTAACCATTCTAGGAAATAAGAAAAATGGTATTAATTGGGGGTGTAAGAGAGCTACTACTGGAATTGTAAGGAAGCATAAAATTAGTGAAAAATCTGCACCTATTTTCAAAATATATTTATAATTATAATTTAATGTATTTATAATAAAATTATTGGGAGAAAAAGATAATGTACTTATGTTATAGGACATTATTTCTCAACTTTGGTATTCATACCCTTGATGCTAACATAACTATAGGATTTACTATCTCCCCAGATAAGGTATGAAGATAGACAGATTACAACAGACAGATTACAATCTGACTGTTTCTGGGGGTCCAGAATTGTAGGAGATCTAGGGACGATATTGCCAAGAGGAGCAGATTGGCTTGTTGGTCATAGGAATGACATTGAAGAGAACAAAGGTGATGCCTTCCTAATGTAGCTACAATTAAAGCTACCATATAGGGCCTGCTGTCTCCTAGACTGGTTAATATTGAAGGGAGAAGGACCAGAAGATGCAGTCATAACATTGGGTGCTTGTTAGCTAAGGGTCACTATGCTGTGTAGCTATTTTATTTTGGTTAAAACAATCCAGTGCAGAAAAATTACTTGATTTTGAATGAAACAATGTGCTATGTGAATGAAACCACTGCAATGTGGTGCAGTGGTTAGGGTGCAGTACTGAAGGCCACGACAGCTGACTGTTATCTGCAGTTCAGCAGTTCTAATCTCACCGGCTCAAGGTTGACTCAGCCTTCCATCCTTCCGAGGTGGGTGAAATGAGGACCCAGACTGTGGGGGCGATATGCTGACTCTACTGTAAACCGCTTAGAGAGGGCTGAAAGCCCTATGAAGCGGTATATAAGTCTAACTGCTATTGCTATTATTTCAAGTGCAGTGTAGTATCTCTTAAAGAAAAATTTGAAATATTACATCAGATTCAGTTGGCTTTTCATTATTTTAGAAGCGCGATGGCTAAACAGTTAAAGACAGTAAGCTTGTCAGCCAGAAAGTTGACTGCCTGAGTTCGAGACCTGAGTGCTGCATGACTGGTTGAGCTCTCGTTACTCGTCCCAGCTCCTGCCCACCTACCAGTTTGAAAGCATGCAAATGTGAGTAGATAAATAGGCACCAATTCGGTGGGAAGGTAACAGTGTTCTGTGTACCTCAGCATATAGTCATGCTGGCCACATGACCACGGAAATGTCTTTGGACAATGCTGGCTCCCTCAGCTAAGAAACCGAAATTAGCATCACCTCCTAGGGTCAGACACGACTGGACAAGGGAAATTTTGGGTTAATTTGAGGAGCTTTGCTATGGTGCATTTTTTTAAAAACAATTGCATTATTAGCAAGCTGGCATTATTTGCGTGCAATACAATACAATACAATAGCAGAGTTGGAAAGGATCTTGGAGGTCTTCTAATCCAACCCCCTGCCTAGGCAGGAAACCCTATACCATTTCAGACAAATGGCTATCCAGCATCTTCTTAAAGACTTCCAGTGTTGGGGCATTCACAACTTCTGGAGGCAAGCTGTTCCACTGATTAATTGTTCTAACTGTCAGGAAATTTCTCCTCAGTTCTAAGTTGCTTCTCTCCTTGATCAGTTTCTACTCATTGCTTCTTGTTCTACCCTCAGGTGCCTTGGAGAATAGTTTGACTCCCTCTTCTTTGGGGCAACTCCTGAGATATTGGAACACTACTATCATGTCTCCTCTAGTCCTTCTTTCTCTTAAACTAGACATACCCAGTTCCTGCAACCATTCTTCATATGTTTTAGTTTCCAGTCCCCTAATCATCTTGCAGTTGTTGGGTTGGAGGAGCAGAACCGATAAGTATTAATCTAATGCCTGTGAATATAATCTCTATTTTCTCTGGTGGTCCCCTATTTGTATACAGTTCAGCCTATCTCTGCCTCTCTTTTGAAACAGTTTGCTAGTGCTGAACTGTAGCTGAGCAGCATCGTTTATTGTATTTTTCCCCCTCTCACATGATGCAGATGAAATGGATGGATGTTGCAACCATCCCCGTACGTTAGAATTCTTAATGTCTTTTTAACATGCTGCTCCTGGAGCTGATCAGTGACTGATCAGAGAGACAAAATACCATTCTTGACAACAAGTGCACATCCTTTTAATAATGTTGTAAGCCGGTAACAGCCCCCCACCCCAATCTTGTGAGCCTAATAATTATATACAGTCTCACTAGGCTTTTTTTTATTTTAATCTTCTCTTCCATTCCTTTTACTGTATTTCTCCAGGGATCAAAATGGTGATGCGGTACAACAGTGGGCCATCCATTTTATAGCGTGTCTGCTTATAGTGGCTTTTATTTTTAGGGGGGGGGACTGTTTTGTAGCCGTGCTCACAATGCCTCCTTGACCTGCCAAGAACAGACCCCTCCCACTGATCCCACTGCATGTGGCCTATTACTTCCAGCTGTATTTGAGATCACCTTGCAGCCAGAGCAACTAAAAGATGGTTTCTCATGCTTCCCCATTGTAGCAGTGATTTCCATATGATTTTAACTCAAGAATCTGCATGTAAGTAATATAGGACTCATTAGTGCAAATTGGAGTGGTAGCCTGAGATGATAGCTTCTGATTCCTGTGACTATTGTGGTTCAATTGGCTGATTTCCTAATGGACGACTTCCTCCCATCCTCTGCCTGCCTCTCCCACCTGTCAATCCTCTATAAGGAAGGTTAGATTTCCAGGTTTCACTGTTACTTTTCTTTTCCTGTTGATTAACAGGGTGGCTATCCGGGCAGCTGATATACTTAAAAACTGGGTTGATAAATACATTGTAAATTGTAAATGAACTATAGTGTAAGAACTTGGCTCTACTCTGTGGCTGCCTAGTATTCAGTGACATTGTCATGTCATGTCATAAACTATTTGTTATTGCCCCAAACACAGGTGGGGCTGGGCTGCTGTTGCTTGCCTTATTATATTCCTGAACACAACAGTTCAGTCTGAGAGGGGGTCAGTAGGTATGTCTGTAGTTACATTCTGGTGATAGTGGCTACATGGCTATGTGGGATTGAATGACCTGCCATCTTTTAGTCACTTTATGGTGGCATGATGCTTTATAAAATAGTTGAAGTTGTTGAAAGCAGTAATGTGCTAAATGTTTGGCAATTGTTTTAATGGAATTAAATGCTTTAGGAATTGATTGACAGTTCATTTATAAAGGTTGTATAATTGACAGCCCTATGGAGCAAAAAATAAAAATAAAATAAATGGCAGAAACTGCAAGGTGGAATTTGGTGGTGGCTTTGCAAATAATTGGTTATGTGAGCTGGAACTGGGCATGGAATTGCCAATTATCGACCTTGGATTTGGAGCCAATAAAGCAAAGTGAGCAGTAACACACAGCAGATCCCTTCTGGCTATGTCACAAGAGCACACTTTGGAGGCAGTCTGATTTAAGGCCTCATCAGAGGGTGAAATAAAGGTGTTGTGGTTTGTGTGGATTTGGTTTGTAGTTAGCAAGGTGAACAGTCAGATATAAACAGGAAAGAAAGCCCTGGCTCTGCCAGTTGGCTTGGGGCACCAAAGGTGGGGCTTCATGTTGGAGGTGGCTTATAGATTAATATCAGATCTCCACCCACCCCCCCATCTTGGTGCCATCCTCTCTTAGCTATCGTATTTTGTATTTTATATTTTGCATTTTTATACCTTTGTAGCATTTTGTTTATATAATTTTATTTTTTGATATTGTAAGCCTCCCTGTAGTAAGATTGACAGCCAATGAATGAGAGATAGAGGAAAGGAGGGAGGGAGGGAGAGAGAGAGAGAGAGAGAGAGAGAACCTAAGACAGATTCATTTGCAGTTTCTTTTTAACAGCAACATGAAGAATTTCACTCAAAAACTAAATGATGAAGGTAATTATTTAGCTAGGAAAAACCTGCTGTATTATAAATGCACAATGTAGCTTCTATATTTGGAAACACTGTTTCTTAAATTTTCTAATAACATATTGGTTACCATAGCCCTTGTTTAATTTGCATGTATATTTAAAGTAGACTAAAATGACTCATAAAGTGCCTGTAGAACATTACAATCGTTACATAAAATCAAGCATCTGACTTCTTAAAATAATTGTAATTGCATTTCTTTTAGTATAGCTCAGCCTTTCACATTTTATATTCCTGTAATCATTTCAACAAAGAACCTGGGTTTCACCAGGTCCTGACACACAAAAAGTCCAAAATCCTATATTTACAGGCATTCTGCTACCATATTTATCATTCAATATATATTTTTTTATTTGTCATATTTGTATAGCTACCCAAATCACATATGATTCTGGAGAGCATACAGCACTCAAATAAAGTAAATCAATAAATACATTTTAAAAAACTATCAAATGACACACGAAATAGGAAACGATGATACTAACCATAGTAAGGGAACCATCACAAAATCTGTCTGGTTCCATAGAGGGCTTCCGATGCATAACTTCTTACCTCTCTCTTCTAGGCCCGAAGAGAGGGTAAATAAACTACTAGACAGCTTGATAAATTGCTGTTTAGACAGTTTAACGACGCCAATATTCCAGATCTGTTAAGAATAACAACCCTCTGTCAGGCTCCGCCCACCAGAAGTCACCTAAATGCTGGGAGGAAGGGAGAGGGCACCGGCTGTAGCATAGCTGCTCCGAGCCGAGGCTCATTCTGCCTTTTGCTGCAGAACGAAGGTTTTCGCTCATCCTCAGCACAGTGATTTACTATGGACTTCAAACCGAGCTGAACCAATATCTGTGAACATCTTAATTGTATGTATAAATCCTTAGCTCCATTTGCAAAGAATTCCTTCTGCTGATTACTTGTTGAAAGTTCTATAAAAAAATGGCGCCGAGCTGTGTAGGAGGGGCGTGACTCGGATAGAACTTTAACGAAGCCTAAAAGCGATTTATTACCAAGAAGTGATTTATTATCAAAACAAATAGCAATTGCTGCATAATTGGACTGCCTGGACTTTTTAATTGACTAAAGAAGATTAAAGTTGAGATGGCTTCTACGCAAAAATTTCCCCCTCCTCCTCCCCCTGCATCGAAAGTGCCGGAAATTCACCAGCGCCTTCTGCTAAATTACAATCATTACTCCCTTCTACTTCTGCAGGGGACCCCCTGACAAGGGAAATTTTGCAGAAGGAATTAATCGATGCGTTAAAAAATCATGCTGATACGATGGAAGCAAAACTTAAGGAAGAGATAGTTGCTTCTAACAAACAGATGTCTGAAGAACTTATGACATGTAACCAAATGATTAGAGGGGATTTTCTGATGGCTCTGAATTCTCTATCTGGTTTTGTGTATGGCCTTGAAGAAAAGTTAGAAGATCTTAGTGACTCTAATATGAACTTGGTAATGAAGATGGAGGCGGTTCAGCAAAAGGTCAGCGATGCAGAAAATGAAATCATAATGTTACAGTATAGACAAATGGAATTTGCTTTAAGGATAAGGGGCCTCCCTGAAATTACACAAGAGAACTTGAAACAGATTCTCTCTGAAGCCTTCGACCTAATGGTGGGAAGGTCAGGAGGGAATCTTGATTGGCAAATCGAAAAGGTTTACTGTGTTAATTCCTGGCAGGCAAGAGAAAAGCATTTACCAAGAGATGTAGTGGTTTATTTTGCCACTGGAGATATGAGGAACACGATATTAGGAGTCCTATAAAAATAAGCTTCAAATCGGGGGTCGGGAGGTGACTGTCTTGAAAGAGATACCACCTAAAATGCTGAGATCTAGGAAAGACTATGCCTTTTTAGTTGAAGAGCTTAAAAATCGCCAGATACAGTTTAGATGGGACGCGCCAGCCGGCATTGCATTTAGATACCTTGGAAAAAGACATCACCTCAACACAGTATGGAAGGCCCAAGATTTCTACAGCAACATATTGAAAGCTGGACAACCCCCTCCCTCTAGATTCAGAGAAAGAGAACAAGAAGGATATGATGGAAAGCAAACCACTCAAGTATTAACAAGGGGGGATCAACTTGTCCTCTCAGAGGTACAAGAAGCTAAGGAACAAAGACAAGACTGTGTGGTTACTAGATGAATGGAACAGGAATTAAAAACGCAACGAACACAAGCCACCATTCAGGACCCTACAGGCGTTACATCAGAAGCAGTGGGAGGAGCCAGGCCAAAGCTTAAATTCCAAGATGTTCAGATGGCTCTTAAAAAGCTTCAGGGGGCTAATGATGGCAACTAAGTTTCTAACTTGGAATGTCAATGGTTTAAATTCCGCACAGAAAAGGAAGAAAATTAATCACTATCTTAAACAATTTAAGAATGACATAATTTGTTTGCAAGAAACTCATATTAGATCAACTGATCAAAAATACCTGATTGATACAAGACTTGGACAACACTTCATAGCTTCCTCCACTGAGAAGAAAAATGGTATTGTTATATACTTAAGGAAGGATTTGAAAGCTGAATTAATTGAAGCAGATCCCCATGGAAGATATATTGCAATAGATTTGGTTTTAGAAGGGAAAAAGACATTACTATTGGGAATATATGCCCCCAATCAACAACAAGATAAATTTTACAAAATGCTTCATGCTAAGTTAGTACATTGGGACTTTAGATCCTATATATTACTGGGTGACTGGAATGGTGTCATGGATACCAAGAAAGACAAGAAGGCTCTCCGCCAAAGCACCCCAAAGCGAGCGAAACTCGCTTTGGGGTGCTTTGGGGTGCTAAGTCCTTTTTTGATATGATAGAGGACTTTGAATTGAGAGATATCTGTCGAGAAAGGAATGCAGAAGAATATGACTTTACCTTTTTCTCTGATAGACATCAATCCTTTTCTAGGATCGATTTTATACTAACAACCAATGATTTGCTTTCTAGCGTAAAGAAGACGAAGATATGTTCCAGAGCCTTATCAGATCATAACCCAGTCTGGATGGAGTTGGGGGTGGGGATGCGAGTAAGAAGGTCTTGGAGACTGAATGAAAACTTATTTAGATACGAGAAAAACATCAACGAATGTAAAAAGTTGCTAAAAGAATATTTTGATTTTAATATGAACAAGGGTACATCTATGGAAATGGTATGGGATGCAAGTAAAGCGTACATGAGAGGAGTTCTGATAAATATGAATAGACTACATAGACGCAAACGGGGGGAAAGGAGGAGTGAACTTGAGAATGAAATTAGGAAGAGAGAACAGGAGTTAATCTTAAACCCAGGAAATAAAAAAATCAAAGAAACAATCACATTATTAAAAGAGCAATTTAATATGTTAATATCAGATCAGGTGGCTACCAATTTGCTATACGCAAAACACAACACTTTCTGTAATGCAAATAAATCCGGTAGATGGTTAGCATATCTGATTAGGAAAAAACAGAAGTCTCGTAACATACCGAAATTACATTTTAAAGGAAAGGAAATGTATCAACAGGAAGAGATTCAAAACGTTTTTCGTGAATTTTTTATAGGATTGTATACGAATGATAAAATTCAAAACTTAGATATAGATAGATACTTGGATAAAGAAAAAATATCCATAGTTAAAGATGAGCAGAGGGAAACAACCAATAACCTTGGGGGAAATTCTACAGGCAATTAAACAGCTAAAAGCAGGGAAAGCACCGGGTACAGATGGCCTGACAGTGGTTTATTACAAAAATTTGCAGTTAGAAATGGTAGAACCACTTAAGGAATTATTTAATAAGATCCAAGTGGAAGGGAAGGTACCCCCATCTTGGAAGACAGCCTTTATATCTCTGATCCCCAAAGAAGATCAAGACCCTACTCATCCAAAAAATTATAGACCCATATCATTACTTAATATAGATTATAAAATCTTTTCTAAAATACTAGCCAATAGGTTAATGTTTGTTATTCAACAATTGATTCATAACGATCAAACAGGTTTTATTCAAGGGAGACTTATGAGAACTAACGTAAGATTAATCCTTAACATATTAGAATACCTGGGGAAGAACAATCAAATCCCTGCGGCGCTTATATTTTTAGATGCTAAAAAAGCCTTTGATCGAGTGAATTGGCAATTCCTGCTGAAAACATTGCAAAAAATGCAGATAGGAGACCACTTTTTACAATCAATCAAAGCAATATATCAGGAACAAACAGGCCAGATTATAGTTAATGGAAGCTTAACAGATTCATTTAAAATCGAGAGAGGTACAAGGCAGGGGTGTCCCTTGTCCCCATTATTGTTTATTATAACATTAGAATTATTGTTGAATAAAATATGGGGTTCAGGGGACCTACAGGGAATCAGGATTAGGCAGCAAGAATACAGAGTACGGGCCTTTGCGGATGACTTGGTTATAACATTAACACAACCACAGGAATCTGGTAAGGTCTTAATGAATATAGTTAATATGGTCAAGTGTCAGGATTTAAAATAAACTTAGGGAAAACAAAGACATTAGCTATAAATATGAATACTAAACAAAGGGAAGAACTAGAAGGGAAGACAGGTTGTGAAATAGTTAAAAAGGTAAAATACTTAGGAGTTTATATTTCAACCTCAAACGGGAAGTTATATAAGCACAATTATGAACCACTATGGTATAGCATACAGACAGAAATGAAAAAATGGGAGAAATTATAGTTATCTCTGTTAGGAAGAATAGCAGCCGTGAAAATGAATATTTTACCTAAATTTTTATTTCTTTTTCAAACGCTACCAATACTTAAAAATGATGCAAATTTGTTAGAATGGCAGAAGGGTATTAATAAATTTGTATGGTTAGGTAAGAAGCCGAGAGTAAAACTTAAAATAATGCAGGATGTGCGCAAAAGAGAAGGTTTGAAATTACCCAATTTAAAACCATATTATGATGCAGTAGTTTTATCTATAATTAGTGATTGGATCAACTTAACAGCTGATAGAATATTCGATATTGACGGGTATGATTTGGTATATGGTTGGCATTCTTATTTGCTATATAACAAAAAGGTGGATAAGAACTTTAAAAGTCATATTTTAAGGAATGCCTTACTGCGAGTTTGGAAAAAATATCAATATAAACTAAATGATAAGTTACCTATGTGGGCTATCCCTAGACATGCAATAGAAAATATGAACATTGTACAAAAACAGGATATAATTACTTATAGGCAGCTTCTTATTGTAGAGAGAGGTATACCACAACTGAAATCTTTGGATATATTAAAAAAGGAAAAGGTAATTCAAACATGGTTTCAGTACGGGCAGTTACAGGCTAGATGAAAAATAGATTAAAAAAACTGGCTTTATGCAAGTCAAGAATAATTTATTTAAACAAATTAGAGACCAAAGTTCAATGCATATAAAAAGATTATATAATGTAATAATAGAAATTGACTCTGAAACAGAGCTAGTTAAAGACTGCATGATTAAATGGGCTCAAAATGTTGAAGAACCAATAATGTTGGATACATGGGAGAAGATATGGGTGAGAAATGTAAAATTTACACATGCCCAAAACCTGAGAGAAAATTTTTACAAGATGTTTTACAGATGGCATCTAGATCCTTAAAAAATGGCTTCTATGTATTTGAATTTACAATCTAAATGCTGGAGATGTGATTGTATGGATGCTACATATTTTCATATATGGTGGACTTGCAAAAAGGTTAAGGCATTTTGGATAAAAATATGGTGGATTATACAAAATGTTCTCAAAAAAAGGATAAAGTTCACCCCCCAGCTATTTTTGTTAGGTATAATTACTGACTGTACAGCAGTAGAGATTAACTTGATTTTGCACTTGATAACTGCAGCTAGATTGTTGGTGGCGCAATACTGGAAGAAGGAAGATTTGCCTACTATCCAAGAATGGACATTGAAGGTCACAAATTTAGCAGAGATGGCTAAAATATCTGCATATCTTAAGGACTATTCAAACGAGATTGGAATAAATAGATTGACTATATTCAAAATAAATATGGGTCTAGGAAATTCCAGATATCTTATGATTAAGATCAGGAATGATACAAATTGTTTATAGTTAGCCTAGCAATAAGGAGCTAAGCTCAATTCAAACACGTTATTAATTTTCTACTTTCTCTTTAAGTATATTTTAAGCTTTATTTGTTAGATTTATACCTTGTATTGGTTCTGGGAAGTCGGGATGGGGAAGGTTGGGGGGAGGGGGGAGGGAGCGGAGTTTACTAAGTTGGAGGAGGGGTGTTGGACTTTAAGGTATTATGATTGTACATGTACACTGCTATTTCTTCTTTTTTATGTACATTGAAATGGAATTATAAATACCTTCAACACAAAAGGGAGTTTGCTCAGAAACTGAAATACACTAAGTGGATTAGAGGAAGAGTGGGAAGTAGAGGAGAGAAGAAAGATAGGAAGAGAGGGACAGGAGAGAGGGTGAGGGGGGAAGATGAGGTGTACAAGGAGGAGAGTGGTAAGGGGAGAGAGGAGAAGGAGAAAGGAAGGGGAAGTAGAGTAGAAAATGATGGAGGGAGGAAAGGATGTAGAAAGGGGGAGGAGAGAGGGGGAAGAAAGTGTCGTATAAGGCATAAATATGGTGTATGGAGAGCAGAAGAGCCAATAACTTTTTTTTTCCTTTGGTAGTTGATGGTAAGATGAATTGATGTAATTACTTAATAATACAACATGATATTGACTATGTAATAGTATACATGTGATTATATGCTATGAAAATGGAAAATAAAAAAAAAATTCTATCAAAAAAAAATATCTCTCTGGTTCCCTGAGACCTCCAGGCCTGATAGGATAGCCGTGTCTAGAGGGACTAGCACAGATTTGGAAGGGATGGAGCTAATCTCACTTCCAGTGGACACTATGACAGAGAAGGCCTACATCCAGTGATTCGGCCAATGCAATTTCCTGTAGCATGCCTTCTCTGTCAGACAGATGGGTTGGGTGGATGGTAATCCGGCACAGGCAGGAAAGTGCCTCATGCCATAAAGAGCTTTAAAGATCAGAACCAGCACCTTGAATTGGATCTGAAAACAAACTAGCAACAAAGCAGAGGTATACCACTTTAGGGGCACACATAACTTTACTTTTGCAATTTGCACCATCAGAAGCTTCTGTATACTCTTCCATGGCAGCCCCATGTAGAGTCTTTACTCTATAATAATAGAGTAGGAGCAGAGTAAAGCTTCAGTTATGCGTGCACTTGCAAGGCTGTAGGCTCCCCTAAAACCTAGGTTTATTTCTGAGTATGTATGAACTGAAACTTAGCTGGTTTCCAAGGGGCACTCCCCACCCCCACCTGTCTGCAGAGAAATAATTGAATGTCTTATTGCTTTAAAAGCTCAAAAGTAATGCAAGAAGAAGGCTTTAAACAGGCAGAGGAGAAATCATATTGCTATCGTGGGTTTAGAAAAGGAGCTAAAAACTTCAAAGATATTATTTGGTGATTTGTAGGCAAGGACTGCTTCAGGAAGGGGGAGGGAGAGGAAGCAGGCACAAAAGCCAGGAAAGAGGCAGCTGACAGACCAACCACACTACCTGCCCTATGTTGTGGATTGCTAGGAAGTTGTCCTATTCTATCTGAATTGCCATGCTTGTGTGTGTTGATGAAAACAAACTTTTTCAATAGGGTTCCAGCAGTGCTGCTGGTCCTTAAAATTAATAGCGTGTTTATGAAGAAAAAACAAAGTATGCTGGAGTTATTGCAACAACTAATTGTGGAGAAAAGCTTTCAGTTGACTTACATTACAATAGTATCATTATATTCCCAGACATTTAATTAAATGTCTGTAGATTCAGTTTTGTGTGGGTCTGCATAATGCTTTTCTTATATTTGTACCATAATGTTTCTGGATTGTATATGAGAGCTTGCCCACTCATGCAATTTACTTTGGGAGGTGAAAGATTACTCTTGAGTTATTGCTGAGTTAGCAGTTGTAATAGACAATACTAGTATGTCTGACTAAATCAACTTTAATTTTTCATGATAGCAGCCATTTAATATTTAACAGTGTTAGTTTAAGAAACAGTTCTAACATTGTTCTCGGAAGCAGTATGGGTAAACCTGGGTTATAGAACACTGTTTGATTAGGCTTTTAGACCTTTTCAAGGATACCAGGAATTAATAAAGTAGTGCATTTGGGTTACATAAAACTGGTTCGTTCTTTTTATATCGAGGGAGTTGATAAGCTAGGAGTTAGATAGGGCACCTAAGCAGTCAATACAGGTTAGGGTTCTGCAGGAATTCAGACTTGAATGCAAAAAAGGGTTTCAGAGCATGCAGGAGAACTCAGGTAATGCCTGCCAAACACACCTTTAAAGTGACTGTGTGGGATTTGGGGGCATCAGATTGCAGGTGCAGAAGGCAGCCACAAAATCAAAGGAAAACAGAGACGTCTTTAAAGAGCTGCAGACAGGTTTTTACATAAGAGGTTCCATGCACTCTGAAACACCTTCATGCACTTGAGTCCAAAGTGCTGCCCAGCCCTCATACAAATAATGTCTGGTAGTTTGCCAATATATCAGTAGCACAAATAAAATGGAAAGTATGAGGTAAGGTAGGCTAAGTGCATAAACCTGGAACAGATGGTTAAGCAATTACAGCTACATTTTGAAAGACTGCAATTATTTTCAAGTTATTTTGTTTGTATTAAATACATCTGAGAGGCTATTATTTTCCCCAGATTCTTACATCTAAATGAAGGCTAGTATTTACTTAATTCTTTTGCATTATTAATTAACTGCATTTGTAATTATCTGTGCAATATAAAAGGAGTACAAACATGTTGATCCAAAAATAGAATCATAACATCAAAAGCAACACAAAGTCATTTTTTAATAATTTGATTTATATCCTGCCTTTCTTCCAGAATGGTATGTATTCAAGACAGCATATATTGCATACCCTACTCCATTCCCCCCCACCCCCAACAACAAATTGTTAGGTGGATTAGGCTGCGAAAGAGTGGTTAAGTCCAAAATTAACCCAGCATGCTTTTCATGATATTGATGGACTTGGAACATTGGTTTTTCCAGCCTTAATCATACACCCTATCAAGGCCTTTCAATCTTTTTACTCTTGAAGAATCCTTGAAATAATTTTTGGATATTAGGGAAACCCTGCATAAAGATAGCAAACTATACAAAGATTACACTGTGCATAGCTGTACAATACAATCCATATGCAATGTTTATACCAATAGCAAAGCAATAGACTTGGTGCGTTAAAATGTCCATCGTAGTGAGTATTAGCGGTGGGCAAAGTTAAAAATTTCATGGAACTTCAGTTGATAAAGATTGCCTTATCTATTACAGCTACTTCTTGACTTACATCCACAATTGAGCCCAAAATTTCTGTTATTAAGTGGGACATTTGCTAAGTGAGGTTTGCCCCATGTTATGATATTTTTGCCCTAGTTGTTAAGTGAATCATTGAAGTTAAATTAGTAACACGGTCGTTAAGTGTATCTGGCTTCTCTATTGACACTGCAACCATCATAAATATGAACCAATTTCAAGCATCTGAATTTTGATCATGTGACCATGGGAATGCTGCAACAGTCATAAGTGTGAAAAATGGCATAAGTCACTTTTTTCAGTGCTGTTGTAACTTTGAACAATCACTAAATGAACTGTTGGACAACACGTACTTCAGTTTGGATCCACCACAGCTACATTAAAAGCATTGATTTTAATCCTTTGAGGCCTAATTACACACCCTACATAAACCAAAGACTTTTCATTGAATGCTGGAAGGACCACATGATACCCAACACATATAAAATGACTTCCAATGCAGTCTCCTAAATCTTATATGTAATCTTTGACCTATCTTAAAATCATGAGTAATTTTCAGAAATACATATAGATGTTCAATCACAAACTCAATATTAAGATAGTAAAATGAATGTGTTTATTGTATTTTTCAGAGCTAAGTTGGTCTGTCACATTGGAAAGTTGCATGCAACAATCTTAATTAAATTTAATTTTACACTTCAGCCTATGAGAAAAGAAATTATATTCCCTCCTTAATTCCCATAATGCTGTATCAACCAGTTTTTAAAACTTTTCAAATTTGGCTCCTGTTTAAAAGTTACTTTTTCTTCTAGCATGCCAACAAACATCTTACACTGCATATGAATTTTGAAATCAGTGTGGTGTATTAAACAACAGTTTTAAAAATGAATTTCCATCATCAGCTGTTTGTAAACATTAGAACCTGCATAGATATTTCAAGATCTCCCTGTTCTAAAATGTATGGGCATGGAGCATTATGTTAAATACAACTATGGATTGATATTATTAATATGTTTTTAAAATTATATATTTAAGCATGTTAGCAATGTCACTTCACTACCACATCTAACTCTATGTTTTGTCTTAAAGCTTATTTTCCACATAATATAGTTATGAAAAAGAATTAAGGATGGTTTCATGGAAGTGATCAGTTTCCAAATATTTTTCTGCATTTGGTTTAATCAAATAGCTGTAATTTTGATGAGGTTTATAGCTTTGTTAGTAATGTTGCTGCTGCTTTGTTAGAGTCAGCTGCTATCTTGTCCTGTATTAAATTGAGTATCAACATTTTAGTTAAACTAAATATTACAGAGGCATGATTTTTGCTTTTAAAAGATACTAAGTTCTTATATTCACCTCTGATTTGTTAGAATTTAAAATATTTCTAACAACATAGCAAATACAAATGTAAGTGAAATATATTTCACTTATGTTGATATTGAGATTTATAGTAGGTTGTTGGCTATCCAACTATCATTTAGTGAATTAAGTTTAAGCAATAAAACCTTTGTTCTTTGCTTTTGTATTATTCACTTGTGAGTTAAGATTACATCTAATTTGTAGGCATTCAAGGATCATAAGATTTCTAAGAAGCATCTGTAGCTATTTATTTGAACAACAATTTGTAGGCCTTTTTGCTCTGTTTTAAATCTTGGAGAAAATAAGAATGAGAAGATGTTCTCCCACTGGGCTCTTCTATTACAACAATAATGATGCTACTGGCCATAGGCGTTTTCAAATCTTGCTTAATCATATGTAGGATTAGATAGCCCTTTATTGATCTTGTGGGTTTAATATTTATATTACTATAGTCAGTAAGATTTGGGTGCTACGTTACTGGCCCTTGAAAGCACAACAAACCTGTAGAAAGCAGACTAGGTTATTTTCCCAATTTCTAAATTCTTTGTTTTAATGGTTCTTAAAATTGTATTGCATGGAAGCTGTGCCTCTTGGAAATGTTTTTTTATTTGCTTCTTAAAGTCTAAGTCATAATGTGTATTGATTTATGTAATTGCTGTCTTGATAGTCATTGTTTTATGAAGATGAAATTCCTATTATATGGTTTGTCTATCTTTTCTCCAAAGTCTGCTGTGAGAAAAAAAGGATCTCTTCAGAACTTTTGTTTGTTTGTTTGTTTAATATGAGGTATGGCCACTTGGTAATATTCAAATAATTTTCATAGAGGTGTTTTACATTGCACACTCATTTTTTTTGGAGAACGTTATCTCTAATCATAGCTGTTAAAACAACTGAGCAACCATATTATAGGAAGAACCTTTCAAAGTCTGCAACAATTTTCTAGGTGATGGGCAGTCATTATCCCTTTGTCTGAATTATTATTTGAAAATGAGTAAGAGCTTCATGAGTCTGATTGCCCAAACTCATTAGAAAAGGGAGTGCACAACTTTTTTTTTTTTGTTGCTCAAGGGCTCTACAGGGCTTTATGTGGCATGCTGAGGCTACACTTCAATTGGGAATAAATTTTTATTTGTATACGTGTTTTATGTAAGCATTATAGCAACTCATCCCTCCTAATGAAATGTACTTTTTTTTAATGGTGGAAATTTTTGAAAATCTTTCAGTGTATGGAAATGAAGATTTAGCAATCTCCCCCAGATTCCTCAAAATGTTTGTTAGAATAACTTACAAAACGTAGTGATTAATTCAGAAGGGTGGTATGTGAAGAAATGCTAGCTGCAAAAGCAGTTTCTCAATAATTAGTATCATTTATAGAAAAAAGAGTTTCTGATGAGTAATTTTTACAGATGTGACATGCCAAAAATTAACAGTTGAGCCTTTGTGAGATCTACCTAGATTATAAAAACCTTTAAATGTTATGAAAACCAAGAGAGGAACAATATCTACTATTTGGCTTTTGTTTCTGATAGCATCTCTGTTTGCCGTAATTTTGCATCTTCAAGCTATTATCTTGCCTAGATATTTTATCTAGATATGCTTTCCTTTGGCTCAGATTGCTTTGCTTAGTTTGCTTACTTTGCTTTTTTAATTGTTCCTTTCATCTTTCCGTACCTATCTGGCAAACCTGAATCAGAATCAAAGTGATGTGTCAGAATCAAACAGTGTAGAATGTTTTTGCACACATATTCAGATGCTTTCATGGGTAAGCAAGCTATCCTGTTTCCCTGAAAATAAGCCCTCCCCGGATAATAAGCCCAATTGGGCTTTTGAGCATGTGTATGAAAATAGGCCTCCCCCGAAAATAAGCCGTCCCCAAAAATATTGCAACACAGCAGTAGCCATGAGGTGACCACGCTCGCCGCCTCCTGTACCTCAAAACTAATAAGACCTCCCCGAAAATAAAGTCAAATGCTTAATTTGGGGGTCAAAAGAAAATAAGACCCTGTCTTATTTTGGGGAAAAACACGGTATTAGGGGGGGGATGAAGAAACTCTTTAGAAGCACCTCGTGTTCTGCACATAAATAGACCAGAGATAATATATGTAGGCCAAATAGAATGAATTCCATAAAGGTGGGGTGTCTTTTAGATTCTGGAGGAGATATAGGAGAGTTGTGTTTGATATCATACATTGATATGATCACATAAAATGGGGATGGGTCTGGTAGATTTTTCCCTATTAATAAACTATACTAAAAAGCATATGCTTTCATTAGCTGCAGCTCATTTCATTATAAAAGTATAGTTTTATAATTGGTCACTTAGTGATCTTCAAAATTGCAACAGACCCTGAAAATCGGACTTATGACCTGACTTAGAAGTTCTGCCCCACATCCCTGCAGTCATGTGGCCACAATTTAGGCACTCGACTACTGGCCTGCATTTAAGGCTGGTTGATACATCCCACTTGTACTTGTGATATACAACTCCCCCCCCCAAACTGACAATTACTTCTGGTTTCCATGAAAACCACTACATAGCAAACAATAGATTCCCTTAATGACTACTTCAGAAAAGGTCATAAAATCAGGTCCAGTCCACTTGTACTTGTGATATACAACTCCCCCCCCCCAAACTGACATTTACTTCTGGTTTCCGTGAAAACCACTACATAGCAAACAATAGATTCCCTTAATGACTACTTCAGAAAAGGTCATAAAATCAGTCCAGTCATGAGGTGATCCTCTTTACAACCATCACAATTTATGACTGAAATTGTGGTCTCAGTTATGGTCATAACCTGAGGACTACCTGTATGCACAGAGTGTGAGAAACAGCCAGATTACAGCCCATGAGGAAGAGAGGAGACCAGACCAGAGGAACAGGAGACCTGGATGATCCATGACTCAAAGAGTATGAAGCAGCTAAAGGGACCCTGCACCAAATGGGGGAGAAAAGGATTGAAACCAGGACTTGAACTGAGTACCCTTGCAAGGCGAAACCCAGGTAGTTGGGTTACCCAGTTAATTTGGGTGAAGTGGAAATAATTTATCTCTGCTCTTTTGCAAAAGCACAAATAGGTAGCAAAGGAATACAATTAACTTTCCAAAAGTTGTAAATAAGTAATTGGAGGTGGTGGAATGGGGTGGGTAGTAGGTGAAAAAGGTTTGCTGACAAAGAACTATTAAGGTATTATCGAGGATGTCATTTTAGCATTTTGCATGTAAACTATGACCATATTACTGTAAGCAGCTGTATATAAGAATAAACAGAAGTGATATTGGTCTGCTGACTCTATATGTGTCTGCATTGTTCTCTGTCCTCGCTTTCCTCCAACAGCAGATGAATGGAATACCGTGTGAAAGGATTGTTGGGTTAGTATATGTAAAAATAGAGAATTATAGGTAGTGAAAATTATCTAAAGAAAATGATTTCTAAGTAAATAATAATTGTGCAGTTATGTAAAAAGTACTCCCTCATAAGTATCTGATGAAGCTATTGTGAGCAGTGTTGCTTAAGTAATAATGAGTTGGTTAGTATATTAGTCAGGATTTGGAATTCTTTGTACTTGGACAACAATATCGATCAGTTATTTTGCCTTATTTAAGTTTTGAATGTCATAAATGTTCTCTTAGAAATGCATAATTGGTCTTGAAGCTTCAGATTTTGTGTTGGGTTGCATGTTCAGTGAGAAAAACAAAAGACAATAACAAGATAGAGAAAGCATGCAGAGCATGGCTTCTGAAATTCTTCTTAGCCCTTAAAAAATGGAATTGCTCTACACATCATGACTGGGAATGATGAAGAATGGGGGCTTATAATGGAGAGCTCCCCAACTTATAACAAGCAGTCGCTTTATTATACAATGTTTGTCAAGATTGGCATGTGGCTGTGGTCACTTTGATCCATGCTTAATGGCATCCTTTTTTGACTTACGCATTCTGTCTAATTTTACTACCGCTGGTTGCATGCAGACCAGCTATGTTGATGGTTTAGGTAGGAGACTTATAAAATACAACTCCGCTAGATTTATGGAAAAAGGAATAATAGTAGTGTCAGCCTCTGCTTCGCTGCTGCTTTTCGGCTCCCATTGAAACGGAGAGAGGGGGCATGGTATTTGGGAGGGGAATCATTATGTGCTGGAGGATTGTTATTAGAAGCTGTGCATGTGGAAGAAGGGAGTTTCCCGCCAAGGCCAACTGTCCAGCATTCCAACCTGATGATGCTTTTTGAAGATATCTTCCACCTGACAGTTGGGTGAATTATTATTGGACTATGAAATGGGGTGCCAAGGGGAGGGGATTGAATTATACATGATATCCATTGCTTTCGCGCCAATTTACTCAGACTCAGTTTTGCTTTGCTACTCATCGTTTGTAATTAGTAAAAGTACACTTAATTCTAAGAATGGAGTTGAGTGGTTTCTTTCCTGATTATTAAATGAAGCAGCACCTGACATTAAGCTGAGTCTCACCTCGCACCCAACCCGGAGTGAACACCTTCCGAGGAGGGTACCCTCACAGGGAAAAAAAAGATGTCTTTACACGACAGTGACCAGGAAGGAGAAATGGGAGCAACGGCGGCACCATCATTAACAGAAATGCTGGGCGATCTGAGACTGGAGGAACCTACTGTTCGACCCAGGTGGACTTGGGGAGTGGGACAGAAAGAGGAACCTGATGAACCACTAACTGAAGTCACAAGGAGGAGGCCCAGGAAACCAGCTGCTGACTGGCGTGGCTCTAAGGATGAAGACTACAAGATGTCCCAAGCAATGATACTCCTCGAAGAGGCATGGGGCGAACTCCGGGCTCGAGAGAGAGAGAGTGCTGTGGAAAGGGGACCGGTGGAGGAACTAGAGAGAAGGTACCCATTGCTTAGCTTAAGGGAGACTGGGGGGGGGGGGCGAAGGGGAATGTGCACAAGAAAACCCAGCACCGACCTTTCCCCCTGCAGCTAGAGACATTCCGAGAGCAAGGGGGGGCCCAGGCGACGCCGAATGGCTAAGGTCCCACCCTTAAGCGTAAAGTATGAGGGAGAACCCAGTGGTTTGGGGTTATTTATAATTCAGGTTTGGAATTATATGCTAATATATGGGCCTGATCTGGACTCTGATGAAGCTATAATAAGAATAGTGTTAATGGCCCTAGAGAAGAAAGCAGCTGACTGGATGGTCGGATTACATAATAGTGACTCCCCTCTCCTAAGGAATTTTGATGGCTTTATGGCAGCAATGAGGAGACGCTTTGACGATCCTCTCACCGAGCGCCGGGCTAGACTAAAATTTACGACCCTCAGACAGGGGAAAAAGACTGTGCCTGAATATGTACAGGAATTCCAAGAATTATCAGCTTATATGAGGGGATGGTCTGAAGAAGCCTTGTTAGATCGGTTTGCAGATGGCTTGAACAAAGACGTTTACCAGTAGTGCGTAAACAGAAGAATTCCCCTCCGCCTAGAACCTTGGTACGAACATGCTGCAGATATTGAAGTTGATTTGGCTAGACTTCATTACAAGGAAAAGGGAGAAGCTGAGGATTCCCCCCCCCCCACTAAATCTCCCCTCCCAAAGGTGCAGAAAGGGGGAAGGTGAGGATTCCCAGGCAAGCCCAAGCCTTCCACCTCCTTCAGCTGTGGGAAGGAGGGGCACCATGCTGTGAATTGCCGAGTCAAGATGACCCACATCGCTCCTCCTCCCCCCCAAGGGAGAAAAAACCCGAGAAGCCTCCCAGCAAGAAAAAAGAACCTGTTTTGAAGGGGGAGGAGATTTCTTGACACTTCGAGCCAGAGGAGGGGGGGCAGAAGCCCCAGTTCGTCTGATAACAGTGACTATGAGGACACAGACTGCTGGGTAAGTTCCCACTCGGGGCCTATGCTTATCCCAGTTGAGCTTAGAGTGCCCTCTTCTGACACAAAGGAGAAAATTCTGGCTCTTTTAGATTCTGGTTGCTCATGTTGCATTATAAGCCCAGAGATAGTTGAGAAAATGGGCTTGAAACCAAGAGCTTTAAAAATCCCAATTGCATTTTGCCAATTAGATGGCTCTATTGCGGGGGCGGTCCTGCTCATTTTTCTACTGAACCCATCGAGATGTGGCTGGGAACCCACCAAGAAATGATAACTTTTATTGTGGCCCCAGGGATGGACCGACCCCTTATTTTAGGACTCCCCTGGCTCCGTATATGGAACCCACGCATTTACTGGAGAGATGGGTGGTTGCAGATTTGGTCTGCCACACCCCCTGAGGGGAAAATGGAGACTCCAGAGTCTGATGACACTGTCCCCAAACTAGCAGCCAGAGGGCAGGAAAAAATTGAGGGGGAGGAAAAAATTCCGAAGGAATATTGGGACCTGAAAGATGTTTTCAGTGAAAAATCTTCTGATAAGTTGCCCCCCCAAACCCCAAATATATTCAATGACCCCTAGGAAGATGGACGAAATGAGGACTTTCATTGATAAAAACTTGGAAAGGGGCTTCATTGAACCAGCGAGGCCCAAAGTAGCTACCCCAGTGTTGTTCAGAGAAAAGAAAGATGGCTCCTTCAGATTATATGTGAATTTCAAAAACCTGAACTGCATCTCTGCCCAAAACCTCTACCCTTTACCACTAATGAAGGACATGCTAGCCCAACTAGGGAAGGGGAGAATTTTCACTAAATTGGATCTATAGGAAGCATACTATCGGGTCAGAATTAAGGAGGGAGACGAATGGAAGACTGCTTTCAACTGCCTCCTTGGTTGTTTCCAGTTTCGAGTCATGCCATTTGGCCTCCAGGGGGTGCCAGCAGTCTTCATGCAACTAATTAATGAAGTTTTGCATGACCATCTTTACAAAGGCGTGATGGTCTATTTAGACGATATCCTTATTTACATGGAAACACGTAAAGAACACGTAAAGCTTGTTCGCACTGTTCTGAAGAAGCTCCATGCTGCAGAACTTTATGCCAAATTGTCCAAGTGCGAATTTCATCAGGAGAGGGTTGATTACCTGGGCTATCGGATCTCCCACAAGGGAATAGAAATGGACCCAGCAAAGGTTAAGGCTGTCACTGAATGGGAGGCCCCACACGTAAGCCATTACAGAGGTTTTTGGTAACTTCTATCGTCAATTTATTCCCTCATTCTCTAAGATAGCTCTCCCTATCACTAACCTCCTTAAATCGAAGGGAGGAGCAAAGCCCAAACCTAGCAAACCGTTGAACTGGACTATGGAGTGTCAGGCTGCTTTCGAAAAGTTGAAACGCCTGTTTGCAGAGGAACCGGTCCTGAAACACCCAAACATGGATGCGCCTTTTGTGGTCCAGGCTGATGCCAGTGATGTGGCGGTGGGGGCAGTACTGCTTCAAGCAAATGCCCAAAGTAAATTACAGCCCTGTCCTTACACCTCTCGCAAGCTGACCGACACTGAGAGATGCTGGGCTATTTGGGAAAGGGAGGCTTTTGCTGTTCGTTGGGCTTTGTCAACCTAGCACCACTTTCTAGAGGGCGCTAAACACCCTTTTGAGGTGTGGACTGACCATAAGAACTTGGAGGCATTGAAAACCCCCAGGAAGCTGTCTCCCAAACAGATGCGCTGGGCTCAACATTTCAATAGGTTCAATTTTACTTTGAAACACATTCCGGGAGGGAAGAATTTTATGGCTGATGCAGTACAGGCTTCCACAGTACAACAGTTCAAAGCTTAGTGTGGTCCAGCCTGTCATTCCCACAAGAAGTCTGGCTGCTCCTGTTGTCACTAGAAGTCACACAACTTCTAAGCTAGAGGTTACAAAAGACTTTATCTCTGAACTAAAGGGGGCCCTTAGAAAGGATGATTGGTTCCAGCAACACATGAATGTGTTCCACGCAGGAAGGTGGAACAGATTAAGTGGTTCCGCCCCAGAGACCTGATGGACCCATTGGGATTTCAGAAGGAGCTTGGGGAGATACCTGACTCTCTTGCCCACAATCCAGCAGAGTCCCTGGTCGCCGCTTGGAATACAGCGGCGACTGGGTCCCTGGATCGGATTGCGCCTTTGCGGCCTCTCCGCAGCAGTGGATCCAGGAGGGCTCCTTGGTTTACTGAGTAACTCCGGGAGATGAAGCCCCAAAAGAGATGCCTAGAGCGACGCTGGAGGGCTAGTAACTCCGAATCCGACTGAACACTGCTAAGAGCCTTTATTAGGACTTATCTAGTGGCGATACGGGTGGCAAAATGTGTGCATTTTTCCGCTCTCATTGCATCTGCAGAATCTCACCCAGCCGCCCTGTTTAGGATAACCCGTTCCCTCCTGAATGGGGGGGAAACGGGGGATGCCTTGCAGGGTCGAGCTGAGGAGTTTGCTCAGTTTCTGTCGGACAAAATCGCTCAGACTTGGACAGACCTGGACTCTATTTGGACAGAACCAGCAGAGATGCCGAGGGAGGGTCTTGCTCAGACTTTCTGGAATGAGTTCCAGCTTGTCAACCCTGATGAAGTGGATAAGGCCATAGGAGTGATGAGTGCCTCCACCTGTTTACTGGATCCGTGCCCCTCCTGGCTGGTTTCGACCAGCAGGGAGGTAACACGAGGCTGGCTCCAGAGAATCACGAACACCTCCTTGTTGGAGGGATCCTTTCCACAGCCTCTTAAGGAGGCGGTGGTGAGACCCCTTCTCAAGAAGCTTTCTCTGGACCCAGCTATTTTTAAAAACTATCGTCCAGTCTCCAACCTCCCTTTCTTAGGGAAGGTTGTTGAGAAGGTGGTGGCCCTCCAACTCCGACGGACCTTGGATAAACCAGATTATCTAGACCCTTTTCAGTCTGGTTTCAGGCCTGGTTACTCCACCAAAACCGCTTTGGTTGCACTGATTGATGATCTCTGGCGGGCCAGGGACAGAGGGCATTCCTCTGTCCTTGTACTCCTTGACCTCTCAGCGGCCTTTGATACCATCGACCATGGTATCCTTCTGCAACGGCTGGAAGAGGTGGGAGTGGGAGGCACCGTTTTACGGTGGTTCTCCTCTTATCTCTCCGACAGGTCGCAGTCGGTGTTGGTCGGAGGATAGAGGTCGACTCCTAGGCCCCTCAATTATGGGGTGCCGGAGGGATCGGTCCTGTCCCCCCTCCTATTTAACATCTACATGAAGCCACTGGGCGAGATCATCCGCCGGCAGGGGATTAAATACCACCAGTATCCGGACGATACTCAGTTGTATCTGTCCGCCCCGTGGCAACTCAGTGAAGCGGTGGAAGTGATGTCCCAGTGCCTGAAAGCTGTTAGGGTCTGGGTGGGAGTGAACAAACTCGCACTCAATCCTGACAAGACCGAATCACTGTGGATGTTTCCCCTTAAGGACAGTCCATCCAGTCCGTCCTTAACCCTGGGGGGAGAAAAATTGCCCCCCTCAGAGAGGGTTCGCAACTTGGGGGTCCTCCTGGACCCGCAGCTGACTTTAGAACACCACCTGTAGGCTGTGACCAGGGGGGCCTCCGCCCAGGTTCGCCTGGTGGACCAGTTGCGGCCCTATTTGGACCGGGAGGCACTTCAGACAGTCACTCATGCCCTCATCATCTCAAGACTGGATTACTGTAATGCGCTCTACTTGGGGCTGCCCCCGAAAAGTGTTCAGAGACTGCAATTAGTCCAGAATGCAGTCGCGTGAGCGATACTGGGTGTGCCAAGGTACACCCATATCACACCTATCCTCCGCGAGCTGCACTGGCTGCCCATTGGTCTCCGAGCACGATTCAAAATGCTGGTTATCACCTTTAAAGCCCTACATGGCCTAGGACCCGGATACCTGCGAGACCGTCTTCTGCCACATACCTCCCTTAGACCAATAAGATCGCACCGGATGGACCTTCTCCAGGTGCCTTCAGCGGGACAATGCCGGCTGGTGACGCCTAGAAGTAGGCGTCTCTGTTGCCGCTCCGGCCCTATGGAATGAGCTGCCCCCAGAGATCCAGGCCCTGCCCACTCTCATGGCCTTTCGCAAAGCCATTAAAATCTGGTTTTTCTGGCAGGCCTGGGGCTGTTGACCCCTTGTTTGAGGTCCAGCCCCCTTTCGATTGGGTGTTTGTTGTGTTCCTTTTTTAACTTTGTTGTGTCCCATTGTTTTTAAAAATTCTTTTTAATTTTTTTCATTTCTGTAAGCCGCCCAGAGTCCCTCGGGATTGGGCGGCATAGAAATTCAATAAATGAAATGAAATGAAATGAATGAATGAATGCACCATGAAAGATGGGTTGGCTTGGATTGGTGCAAAATTATACGTCCCTGCGTCCATTAGAACCGTCATCCTCCAATGGGCTCATGACTCTCGCATGGCTGGACACTTTGGATTCGTCAAAACCTTGCACCTCGTTAAGAGACAATTTTGGTGGCCTTCGTTGAAAAAAGGCATTGAGTTTTATGTGGCTAGTTGTCCTTTTTTTAAGATGGGAATCACATCAGCTCTTTTCCAGTTCTCTGGCAGTTTCCCAATACTCCAGGATCTCTGAAAGATATAGTTCAGTGCTTCTGAGACCTCGTCTACCAGTTCCTTCAGAACCCTGGGGTGTAATCCATCCGGTCCTGGTGATTTGAACTCATCTAGGGTAGACAGTTGCTCACTTACCATTTTCTTCCCTATTTCAACTTGTGTTCCTAATCTGATTTTTGTGGTGCTGTTTTTGATAGATTTGACTGTTTTATCCCTTTGTGTAAAGACAGATGCTAAAAATGAGTTAAATAGTTCTGCTTTCTCCCTGTTGCTTGTCACCTTCTTTCCACTTTCTCCCAGCTTAGATAATGTGGTTCACCGACAAAAGGGCGAACGACAAAACTGCGCCCGACTAAACTGCGTCACTGACATCAACAACAGGGCGACAACAGTGCGGCGAAAGAAGCACGCTGTAAACCCTAAACCTAAACTTAACCCCTTACCCTAAACCTAACCCTAATCCTAAACCTAAACCTAACCCTTAACCTAATCCTAAACCTAACCCTAAACCTAACCCTTAACCTAAACCTTAACCTAACCCTAAAGCTAACCCTAAAGCTAACCCTTACCTTAAGTTAAATCGGCTTTCTTTCAACGCGCTATTTAAAGCGCCCTTCTTTCTCCGCGCTGGCTGTTGTCGCCACGTTGATGACGTCAGCGACGCGGTTTAGTCGGGCGCGGTTTTGTCGTTCGCCCTTTTGTCGGGTCACGGATAATGTAGTAGGGAAAACTATTGTTCCTGGACAAGAGGTAGTTTGGTTCAGATCTCCATTTAAACAGGCAAAGTTATAGAGAAGAATAACTGTCTTTTACTATAGCTCACAAGGTGACTGGGGTAAAAAGAAAATCCTATAAAATGGGACAAAGCATATTTATACCTTTGGAAGCAGGGGAGGGAGGTATACAAATTTAAACAAAATAATTTCTATGTTAAGCATTCATCTACAAATTTATTTGCATTCTATTTCTGTAACTTCCTCATGTTTGAAAGGTCATTACAAAAAAAATGCCTCAATATAATTGTGGAATACATTTCTCCCCCATCTTCCTGCCTATGTATGAAAATGCAATAACCGAAGACATGTGACCCTGATTGTTGACTACTTGTTTAATTTCTATCAGGAAGTAAAAAAATGATTGCATCAATCTTTTCTATGACAAATAGATCACCAAACTTCCTAGTTAATGAATAGAAAGAAGCTGTTTACATGGCAGAGAAGTTCCTTATTATTGATAACAATTGTTTTGTTTCTTTATTAAAATTATTTTAATTTTAATATGCTATTCTAATAAATAAATCTCAGAGTACCAGTCAGTGCTAATAAAAGCAGTGATGTCAAATCTTTTCAAAGCTGATCTGAAATTCTAATGGTTTCTTAGAAACATCCATATAGCTTTCTTGGCAGTATTACAGGAATGGTTTGCCATTTCCATTTTCCAGCCTAGAGCACTAAAAATTTTTTAAAAAGAAAGAACACTGCAGAAGACAAGCATAATGGCAAAAGCCAATGAATGGAATTTGGATTGGTGACAAAACTTGGATTGGATGGATAAAAGGGAATTGTGTGTGCAGAGATTATTACAAAATTAGTAATATCCATACGCATGAAATGTAATAAAATATATTTTAACTATTACATTAGATAGGAAAAGAGTCAGGGACATGAAGAGACATGCTCTACTTAAACATCCAAGTATAAAAGTCAATTTTATGTCAGCATCTGGATTGCATCTTGAATTTCCAGATTCCACCTTTTACAGAGGTAAAGTATGTATATCACCTCAACAGAAGACATTTGTAATTTGTGGCTCACTTGTTTTTCTGTCTTCATACCTATTGAAGCTGTGATAGCATGTACTTCAAATTCTAAACAGGTGTAGACCTTTACCAGGTTTGATTTACTGGATTTTTCAGAGTATAAGATGCACCTCCCCCCGGCAAGAGAGTAAAAATCTGGGTGCATCTTATACACTAAATACAGCATTTTTGACCTCCGGAAACCCCACCTCCTTCACAAAAATTGAGATGCAGAAGGTTTGGGAGGCCTGCAAAGTGCTCCTGGGGGCTGGGAAGGGCAAAAACGAGCGAAAAATGGGCCATTTTTTTGCTCATTTTTGCCTCCCCCCCCAGCCCCCTGGAGCACTTTGCAGGCCTCTCAAACTCTCTCCATGCCCTGTTTTTCCCCAAAAAATGAGGCATGCAGGGGGTTTGGGAGGTCTGCAGAGTGCAAAAACTTTTTTTTTTTAATTTACCTCTTCAAAATCTTGGTGCATCTTATACTCCGGTGCATCTTATACTTCGAAAAATACAATAGTTTGTAAATCACTAAACCAGGGCACTGTAGATATAGCTAAAAGAAAAAGCTTATTTTTCTGCAATCTTCTTGACTCATGTCATCATCTTTATCCTTGTCTCCCTTCTATCTGAATTTTTATGATAGGCGTCTTAGGACAGGAGCCAGTCTTTATGTTTACTAGGTGATAACCCGGGGTTGCCCAGATAGTCATTTATAGGGGGGAAATGTCTGGACCAAATGTAATTTCTAATGTTGGATTCTCCCCCTTACCAGAAGGAACCCCCTTGTGGAGTACTGTGAAGCCATTACCATGGCAGCTCCACTACGCTGTGCAGTAGAAGCCATTTTAAGGCACAACAGGCTGTATCATAACAGAACATTCCCCCCCCCCCCCGGAATGTCTTACCTCCACAGTATTTGTTTCCAGAGAGTAAGTCAGCTGTGTCCCAAGTTTGGTTCAAATTGCTCGAGGCGTTCCAGAGTTATGCTGGAACATACACATATACAAACAGCCATTTATATATACTTTACTGTGCTGTCTACAGTGAACACATGGTATAAAAATAATATTGTTCTGCAATGCAGACTTTGCTTGATAAAACTACCTGTTTTAGTTCCTATGTTGCTTTCTTTCAGCATATTTTGTTGCATCATCACGGTCAAGTTCCTTGGTGATGCTCTCAGTTGACTAGGATCAGCCTATGTTGAAGCTGTAAAATCATAAACCTGGAATCCAGCATGGCCCTCAGCCTAACAGTTAGAGTATATGGCAATAGCAATAGCACTTAGACTTACATACCACTTCACAGTGCTTTATAGCCCTCTCTACATAGTTTACAGAGTCAGCATATTGCCCCCAACCATCTGGTTCCTCATTTTATGGACTTCAGAAGGATCAGTGATTTTGGAACTTGGCAACTAAAAGATATGCGGACTTCAATTCCAGGAATTCTGGAAGTTGAAATCCATACCTCTTAAAGTTGCAGGGTTTGAAAAACAAACTGCTATGGATTTCTATGGAAAGTGAATTTTTCTTCCCTTGGAATTCCCTTGCCCTACTGTATGACACGTAGGAGTGGTGGAGGAAAGTTGAGGAAACGACAAAAAGGGTACATCAAGATTGAAGATTGAAAACAAGTGGCTGGCCTCATCCAGGAGTGTGTGATTATGAGCCTTGCTTCCTTTGGCTTCAATCTCATTCATTTTTGACATGCAGCAAGGTTGCCAACAAAGTACTCTTTCAAGAATGTGGTCCTTGCCAAAAGATTATCCACATGTTATACCCAGGGCGTTTTCAGTGATTTGTCAAAACTACTCAACAGGCCCCATGGAATGTTGTTGGAAATCACTGTGTAAACCAGAAATAAGCAGACTTGTATCTTTCATGTATTCTATATGAATTTTCCCAAATCAGAATACAGATAGCCCTTATTTAACTACCATAATTGGGATCAGCAACTTGGTCATTAAGCAAAGCAGTCACTGAGCGAAATCATGAAGCCCTTATTTAACTACCATAATTGGGATCAGCAACTTGGTCATTAAGCAAAGCAGTCACTGAGCGAAATCATGAAGCCCTTATTTAACTACCATAATTGGGATCAGCAACTTGGTCATTAAGCAAAGCAGTCACTGAGCGAAATCATGAAGCCCTTATTTAACTACCATAATTGGGATCAGCAACTTGGTCATTAAGCAAAGCAGTCACTGAGCGAAATCATGATTATGCATATGCTCTTACTTCAGTTTATCTTTGCTTTACAGACTTGCAGAAGTCCCAAATGTGAGGACTGGTCGCAAAGTTACTTTTTATCATTGTTTTAATTGAATGGCTGCTAAAGAAGGCAATTAAATGAGGACTATCTGTATTTTGTGGCTCCAGCAGTGTGGGTGGTAATCTTCCTCACATTGATGATGATGATTGCATTACTAGCCTAGTAATAAAATTACCGCAAGAAGAACAAAGTTCAAAAAACAAGAACCTAACAGAATAGGCCATGCAATTGTTCTTCTGCAGTGGCAATATGCTATTTGTAACCCAAGTTATTGGAGCCTGGAAAGACATTTTCAAAAAGCTTTTTAGTCTCTGGCGATTTCCATGAACCGTCAAAAGTACATCAAATTTTGAAAAAAAACCCAAAAAAACCCCTCGGGGTTCTCTTGGCATCAGCACATGGCTTCCATCATTTATAACCAATAATAAATTATTCATTTGATGAGTAATAAATTATTCATTAGGACTATTGATAGGAAAAGTCTAGAGAAAATCAGATCATCATTAAGAGCAATGGGGAAAACCTTGCCTGCTAATTGCTCCCTATTTCTGCTTGCAATTTGCATTTGAAAAGCTACATCTTAGATGCAAATGTCCCTTTCATCTCTAAACCATCCTAGCTTGTTCTATTGCTTGGATGGAGGACTGCCCTGAAGCCATACCTGAAATACAGAGATGGGGAATTTCAAGCCATGTCCCGGCTTCCTCCCTCGCAGTGCAAGCCCTAAGGATGCTCTTAGCTGCATAGTTTTTTATATAGTGATCGCTAGAAAACATTATCTCCCATCTGCTGCTGCTACTGCCGCCAGTGTTGATAGAAGAGGAGAAATTACACCTGCAATTTTTCACTTTGGGATGCCTTAGGGCTCAACATTCTCACTGCTCCTGTTTAACTTCTACATAAAACTGGTAGATGGAGTCCTCTGTCAGTTAAAGCCTATT
The DNA here is from genome assembly GCF_009769535.1 of Thamnophis elegans. Classification (NCBI taxonomy): domain Eukaryota; kingdom Metazoa; phylum Chordata; class Lepidosauria; order Squamata; family Natricidae; genus Thamnophis; species Thamnophis elegans. The sequence goes on along the minus strand of NC_045542.1, from coordinate 53,313,803 downwards.
ATTATCAATGTGCAGATGATACACCTCAATCCTAGCCTATGAAAATGAAGCTACCAACTTAGGGTAGCTAGCAGAGGTTGGGTGGGGAGGAAGAGACTTTGGTCCAATCCTAACAAGACTGAATGGCTGTAGCTATTTGGGCCTCTGGGTCTGGGTCACTTTTGGTCTTGGATGGGATTTTACTTTTCCAACTTTGAGAGCCCAGTCCTCCACTCCCCCAGCTACTGCTCAGAGAGCCCGTAGCAGCAGTGGCTGGGGGAACTTCTGCACATGTTCACCTTGTGTGCCAATTCTATCCTTTCCTCACTTTGGAGGTTGTTTTGATGGTCATTCATGCCCCAGTACTGCATAATTAGACAATTGCAATGCACCCTGCATGGGGTGGGTACCCTTGAAAACTACTGTATTTTTGGAGTATAAGACGCACCTTAATTTGTGGGGGGAATCAGGAAAAAAAAATTTCTGCCTCTTTCCCAGCAGCATCCATCAGTATTCATCTGGCTAACATCTTTGCTGCCTCAGTTGGAGCATGATTCCCAAAGCTGCCTGGGGAACTGCGATGAAAGCCTTTTCAATGAAAGCATTTTTGGGCTGTAGGGTCCCCTCCCCGATTCCAAAAATGGTGTGTGCAGAGGTCAAACAAGTGCATCGTGTTTCAGGTGGCAGGCAGTTCCAGCATGTGCTGCCACCTGAAAATGCTTTCCTTCCCAGTTCCCCAGTGCACATCGTAGACCCATTTGCCCTCCTCCTATACAGACTCACCGCCTGTTTTATCCTGGCCAGCACCATTGGCTGGGGGAGGCAGGGAGAAAAGCAAGAGGGCAGCGCAGTCAGGCAAAGGTGCAGGAGCTGGGCGCGGACACAGGGCAGGCAGATTAGAGGCAGCCGGCCGATTGCCGTCTTGGCTGCTGGCCACCCAGACGCTGCAGGCAGCAAAGGAAACCTGTGTTGTGGCTCTATTAAGATGCACATTTCACGATGGGGCACAATTTGGGGGTGGCAGGTGGGGCAGGGAATGGGGTGCCCTGGCAGCCGCCTCTTGGAGCCCACTGCCCATGCCCTTAAGTGTCGTTGCCAGCAACCACGGTTTCACGCCCCCTCTTCTGGATAACAGCCGACAGGAGAGGAGCAGTTCACCGTGTGAAGTTTTACCACCCCTGCCCCAACGAGTGAGGGGATGGGAGAGTCCAGCAGCTCCCGGGCACTTCCTCGCCACTGGCAGGGATGCCGGGCACCCCATCCCCTGCCCCACCTGCCAATCCCAAATTGTGCTCCACCACGAAATGTGCATCTTAATACAGTCTGGCAGCTCCATTGCATCTCTCGGCTGGACTTTGCAGGGAAAACCTTGCACAGTAAATAAAAACTTCATGAGAAGTTTTTCTTTACTGTGCAAGATGTTTCCCTGCACAGAGCAACCGAGAGAGAGAAGTAGTGGAGCTGCCAGACTTGAGCGTGCCCCATCCCCTGCCCCACCTGCCACCCCCAAATTGTGCCTGAACATCTTTCTTGAGTCTGGCAGCTCCACCATTTCTCTCTCTTGGCTATTCTGTGCAGGGAAACATCTCACTGTTGCTGCTCAGCCTCCTTGAGGCATGTAGGCAGGAGGCAGTGGCGGCCACGATGTGGGTTTCCCTTGCTGCCTGCGCCCTCTGGGTGGCCAGCAGCCAAGCCAGCAATTGGTCGGCTGCCTCTAATCGTCCTGCCCTGTGACCATGCACGGCTCCTGCGTCCTCGCCCGACTGCACTGCCCTCTCGCTTTTCTCTCTGCCTCCTCCAGCCGACGGTGCTGGCCAGGAGAAAACAGGCAGTGAGTCTGTAGAGGAGTAGGAGGGGGCGTGGCTCTGCGATGTGCGCCAGGGAACTGGGAAGGAAAGCATTTGCAGGTGACAGCGCGTGCTGGAACTGCTTGCCACCTGAAACATGATGCACTTGTTTGGCCTCTGCATGCTCCTTTTTTGGAATTGGGGAGGGGACCCTACAGCCCAAAAAAGCTTTCATTGAAAAGGCTTTCATCGCAGTTCCCCAGGCAGCTTCGGGAATCAGGCGCCATGTGAAAGTGAGGATCCCTGCCGCATGGAATCCCCCCAAAATGCGACGTGCGGAGCGGGTGGGTGGAGCTACATATGGAGTATAAGATGCACCCAGATTTTCACCCTCTTTTGAGGGGTAAAAAGGTGCGTCTTATACTCCAAAAAATATGGTATGTGGAAGCTACAGCTGATCCAAAACGCAGTGGCAGGGACCGCAATAGGTATTCCTTGCTTGGTCCATGTTTTAATCTTACCGGTAACTATAATTTTCCAGGTGCAATTGAAAGTTCTGGTTGTCACCTATAAAACCCTTCCCAATATATAGAGCCCTGATTATTTTAAAAACTTGCCTGTCTCCAACTGTTTCTGCGTATCTGGTCTGCTCAGGCACAGAAGGGTGTGCTTTAAGTCCCCTCACTTAATTGTTGCCATCTAGCAATTGGGCAAAGAAACTTGCCTTTTCTATTGCAATTCCTGTCCTCTGGATGTTTTCCAAACTTGTAAGCATTCTACAAGTATATTAAAATCTGGAATTGTTCCCAGACCTAGAGGTTAAGATTTTTATGGAGACCCTCTTTTTTTTTTACTCTGTGTGTGTGCACACATGTGTAAGAGAGGGAGGGAGGGAATGGTCATATTTCTTTAAATGGTGTGTTCCTAATTAGCGTAAACCTCAGCCTTTTTGATATTAAACAGGCTCAAAATCTGAATAACTAAATAAATGCATGCATACAGAAAAAGGCATTCTGAGAAATTAGGAATACATGGCACCAAAGGACTCATTCTGGTCTAACTGCCATTAGAAAAATTTGTGGAGAGAGAGCTTCAGGGGAAGAAATTCCTGTGTGAGTCCACTGGACACAATCCCTTTACTGGAGTCTGCGGTAAATGGTAAAATAGTGATAAATAGTATTGTTTCAGTTTGGGCAACTTTCATAGCCTTTTATTTTACTTTATAATTTGTTTCTATTAGGTATATTGGGGCGGGGTGGTTGTTGGAAATTCGGGAGAGAAAGGAATAAAGATTCCCTTGCTCTTTCCTGTACCTTTACTTTCCAAGTTGAAAAGAACATTCCCACCCCCTCCAAAAAATGTCCTACCTCCAAATAAGGCCAATTTGGGGAGGTTTAATTCTTCTGATTCTTTTTGCCTGTGTAAACTGGCACCGATAGCATTGCTGCTTCCTAGAAACGTGTGCAAAGAAAATTAAAAAATGTTTCTTTTACTGCTTTAAAAAGAGGCTTGCCTTTAAGGCTTCTTGCCCATTCTACTATTTAGGGTTAGCTAGGCACATTAGCCAAACTCTATCCCCCCTTGTCAAATTCCTACTGTATAAACTACGAATGGGCATGTTAGAGGGCCAGCCAGTGAGAAGTAGTCCTAGGGCTTGCTAGTCTAGAAGGTAGAGAGTTGATGTAAAGAGGCTCAATTTAGGACTATGCCCACTCCTCTTGAAGGCAACAGTGGTGTCACCAATTAGTATCATGATGGGTTCAGACAAGAGTTTAATGCTGGAAGAAAAGCTTTCTTCCTCCTCCACTCCAATGCAAGTGGTAGTGGTGGTGGTGGTGATGCATGCCCCTCCATTAGCATATCTCTGAATGACCATTTGATGGCAATGAAGAGCAGTGTTTGCTGAGTCCATGCCTGCTATCAAGTGGTTTGGATTTTAGTAGCCCACAAAGCTTGCTATAAATTGTAGTGTTCCTAGGACGAAACCAAATGAAAGACTCTTTCCTTTTTTTCCTGTTGAAGCAGAGCAGGCAAATTGTTTGGGATTTTGTCCCTGCCAGCCCATGATCAACTTAGAAGAGATTGGCAGAATTTCTGAAACACAGCTGTTTCAAAGCTAAACAACTTTCCTTTTCATGCACATCCCTACTATTTATATACACCGTACAGAGGATAAAAAGAGATGGAATTTTGTTTTAGGAATTGCTGGTACGAAAGCATCGTTAACTATAAATCTGTGGCATGTATGCTTATTTTTAGCATTATGTAGACTGAATTACTCAACTACCCACTAAATTAGTCATCATTATTTCTATTTATTGGGGGGATTAAAAAACGACATATACATCTTATTGTATGTATAGCAGTTTTGTATTTTGTGAGACATGGACTTCAAGATTCAGGGCAAAAAATAGTCACCTATAATGTTCATATGTATTTTAATAGTAAATCTGTCATTGGTGTAATATTTTCTGTAAAAATTGTCCCTATTTGTTTTAAAGCTTCAAGCAAGGAGTGAAATGTTTTTCTCACATACTCTCAGTTAATGTTGTCATAGTTTTTGTTTGGGGTAGCGAATAAAAAAGGAACTCACTGGGGAAAATCATTGGAAAATAAGAGACTGAGCAACAAAATCAGTTAACAGGATGAAGAATTCATAAGCTTTCGCATCCTAACTTTTAAAAATGAAATTATATTACTTTTTCATATATTTGACAGGATCAAAGCTCTTTAGGGATAAATGTAGAGAAAGTAGAAGAAAATAGAAACAGAAGTACTGTATTTTTCGCACTATAAGACGCACTGGACCATAAGAAGCACATTAGAGGAGGAAAGCAAAAAAAAATAAAAAATTGTGCCTCTGCCTCCCAGCATCCATCCGGTATTCATCTGGCTAGTGTCCTTGCAGCAAACAGCCTGGTCAGCTTCAGCACATTACCGAAACCCCAGCATGTGACTCGTCAGGGCTCCGCTCGTTGTGCCCACCACTGGTCAACTGAGCTGAGCTGCTGTCTGGAACACTAGACCCTTCGCTGCCAAGCAGTTGATTGGTGGTTGGATCGGCCTCCTGGAATACTGCCGATCAGCTGTTCTAGGTGGCGTGGATTGCTGCCGCCTACTACTGCTTGCTGCCGCCTATAGCTGCCACCGCACCTAGAAAAGCTGATCCGTGGTATTCCAACAGGCCCATCCAACCACCGATCAGCTCCTCGGCAGTGAAGGCTCCAGCTTTCCCTGTGGCGGCAAATGGTGGCAGTGGTGACAGGCAGTGGCAACGAACGCCACTGCATCAACCCCCTTCCCCCCCATCATAATATTCACTGTAGACACATAGACATATCCATCCACTTTTTTTGTGGGGGGATATATGTCTTATAGTGCAAAAAATATGGTACATCTTATATAATATTAAAAACATGAGAGCAATAGAAACTAGTAAAAATGTTTTGAAGCATTTTTATTTTAAATAGTTTTTATTACCCTATATATATAAGTACATTCAAAGAAAAAGATAAAAATAAACCCACCATTATAGAATATCTCTTTGTGTTGCCTACATTTCCAACATATATATTTTTAAATCTGTGTCATTAAGGTTATAATTTACACAATTTGGTGTCCCTGCAATGTACTTTTCATTGACATGATTTCTAGGGCTATGTGTACATAAATAAGTAAGCATCATAGTCGAATTAAGAAGGACGAGTGATAGATTCCTCTAAAAAAATTCCTTCATTTACTTCTAAAATTAATTTGATTTGTAAGTCACTTAATTGACTCTGGCAGCTCACAATAATTAAAGAGCAACAACCAAATAGAAAAACTTTACAAACAAATATACAAACATTAAAATATCAATAAAACCACATTTTTTTAAAAATTGACCTTAACCAGCAACTTTTGTAGAATCTCTCCATGGCTACTAGACTCCTACCCTCCCCCCCCCCCACATACACACCAGCAAAGCCATGTCATCAAGGCCATCCTAAATCCAGGAGGTTTCGGACCAATCTAAGGTTCAGTGGAATCAGGTATCAAACGGTGGGTATGATGCCATTAATGATCTTCTCCTGGGTCCTCCCAGATGACACTCTTTGTAGAGACAACCCATAACATGCCCCTCCTGCTGAATGGGACAGGTAGATGTCACGGGAGAGGCAATCCCTTAGGTGAAGTTTATCTTTTATTTGGATAAAGTCATCATGAATAAAAAAAATTCTTACGCAAAGAGAAGGTCAGTGATACAACAAAAAATGCACAAATACTTATTGCAGAGATAATTGTTCTTAAAATACACTTTAAGATCTTTCATGCCATTTGGATTGGTTGATCGGTACTACATCATATAATTAAGGTCTTTATTTTACAAGCTGCGATCTGTTCCTCCATAGTGTTAGCCACATGAAATTATAGTCTGGCAGCTTGCAAAGTTAACTCTTTAATTAATTTAGTTCAGGTGATTGGAGTTTGCTTAAAATTCATCTTCTCATACTTATTTGATACCTTTTTTTTTTTTTTTACATTATGAAGGGATGGATTCTACTAGAAATTCTCCTACACACCGCTTGGAGAGTCCAAGCAATGGGTTATTTCAGTCTGGTTGCCCTGGAACTGAGGAAAGACTTTTCCTTGGCCACGCCTCTAGGCGTGCCTAATCCCCAGAAATTTTCCTCAGTTTGGCCCGTTTGGAAGCTGTTTTGGGGAGCTCCAGCTGAAATAATTCTTTGCTTGGACTCTCTTCTATTCTTCCTGACTTTTCCTACTGAGAATTTTCCCCTTGGGCAATCCTTGCCTTCTCTTTCACCTATACTAACAGTTAAGGTTTCTACAAGCCTCCAGGAGGCAGGAGGTAAGCGTTTGGCTGGGGGAAGGGCCTCCCTCTTCGATCTCCTCAGGCCGATCTCGGAGGCTTGCCGCGCCTTTAAAACGGTGCGGCGCGGCAGCAGAAGGCTCCAGGAGCCAGCGTTTCCCTCGTGGTCCCTTTATTTGTGTTCTTGTGAGTTTTTTTCGATTTTTTGAAGCACCTCGAACGTCGGATCTGCCACGGAAGTGCGAGCGATCGCCCGACGGCTAGGGCGATCGCCACATGGCTTGTTAGATTCCCTCACACAGCGCGGCGGCCATTTTAGGTGCGAATTCCCGCCGTTTAGGCCTAACTGCAGGCCGCGCAGCCACGCTAAAACAGGGACCACTGGGAGGCAGTAGGCCAGCCAAGGGGGGTGCCCACTGGCCTCTGCCTCTCTCCTACTCTTTTTTACTGTTCCTTGCGAGCGGAGCTGGGGCCCTGGTCAAGGCAAAGGCCACCGCCGGGCCTACCTTCAGGGCCCAGGCCTCCCCTCATCCCTGCATGGCCTGCCAGTCTTTGGCTACAGGCCCAGAAACCTCCAGTTAAGGCACTAACAGAATTCCTTCGTGACTTGTATCTGTGTTAAATGCTGTGTCCTGATTAATGACATTTTTCTCTTTTTGTCCTTTATTGCAGAGCAGCCTACAACTACTGTAGCTTTTCCTCCTTCGGCCTGCACTTGCTTGCCTGTGCAGTCTTGTCATGGAAAAATTGGGACCTCTGTCCAGTAGACCGGGACTCTCCCAGGGCCTGGATCAGGTTCCTTCCCCCTCCTTGGGCTGTGGGGCTAGTGGAGACAGGGCTCCCATCCAGACCCCTCCTCTTAGGGCCCCCTCTGCTGCTGAGGCTAGGGATGCCGCAAGGCGTCAACGGGCGCTTGACAAGCAATTTGAGAAGGCCCGTCACTGGCGGCTAAGGAGGCTCCCTCTGGGGATTCCTTTGTCCTGCCACTCCCGAGAAGGGACTTGACAGCTCTCATGGCGGAAGAAGTTGACTCTCAAAACCTGTCCCCGGACCGGTCCTTTTCTGAGCCCCCTTCCCCAGCCAATTCTTGGTTCCCCGAGCAGGAACCAGCCCCGGAAGCTATTCCTGGGGGAGGGTCACGGGGGGATATCCCTTCCCGTGACCCGGGATAGGGGGGAGGGACCTACGGATGCTGACCCTGACTCGGACCAAGATTCCGAGCTCTCTCCTAGAATGCAAGTGGAGCGTGCCATAGCAAAGGGCATAGCTGACGCCATGCGGGCGCGTGATAAGCAGGTGGTTCCTTCTGTTCCCCCGGCTCAGGCTGGACCTCCTCCGGCCAAGTGGGTGCGTCATCTATCCTTGGAGTCCTCTGTTGTTAGTGAGGCTTCGGCCTTGGAGGCAACGGATCCTAAAGAGCAGGGCCTGTCCAAGGATGAGGATCTTTCCCCGGACGCTCCTTCCTTTTCTGGCCTCTTCAAACCCAGCTTGTTTAAGTCGGTCCTCCGCAAGGTGAAGGCCACCACCATGGTAGGCATTAAGCCCAAGCCCACTCAACCCCAGACTGATTCGGCCCGAGTCAACCCGAATGCAGTCATGTTTGACGCTCCAACTTCCCAACAAGAATTGCTTCCAGTTCCGGGCTTGTTCCTGGACCTCATCCAACGTCAGTGGGTCCAGCCGGCCACATTGTCCTCTCCTAGCGGAGTGGACAAGAAGCTGTATACCATGGAGCCTGTCCTGGAGGATCTCCTGGCCCTCCCGGTCGTAGATCCACCCATTACAGCCCTCACTTCTAATGCCTCCTTACCTGCGGACCTGTCTGAAGGTCTCAAGGCGGAGGACAGGAAGGCCGAAAAAGTCTGTCACAAGACTCACCTGGCGGTGGCCTGGGCCATTAGGGCCTCGTCATCTGCCTCCTTCTTTAGTAGGGCTGCTGTAATCTGGTCATGTGACATCTTAAATAAGATTCCCGCAGGGGATGCCCGGCTCCATCAGGACGTGACCAAACTCATCGCAGCGTCACAATACGCTGCTGATGCGGCCCTCAATGCCACCAAATTCGCCTCTAGGGCTCTAGCTGCGAATGTCACCTCCCACCGTCTGCTCTGGCTCCAACATTGGCAAGCGGACCAGAAGCACAAATGGAAATTGGCTTCTGCCCCTTTTAAGGGGTCTAAATTATTTGGTGAGGTTTTGGATCCCTTCCTTATCGAATTGAAGGACAAAAGGAAGGTCCTTCCCTGAACTTCTAAGAAACAGGACCGCAAGTCTACGCCCTATGTGAGGCGGCAGTCCTTTCGTCCCTCAGAGCCATCCACGTCTACTTCCTTCTACCCCTCTAACATATCAGCTGGGCAGCAGGGAGAGAGGGCTCAGGACAGGTCTTCCTTTCGTGATAGAGCGAGACAGCAGTTTGGCTTCCGCAAGTTCAATCGCAGAGGCGCCTCCAACAGGCCCTTCCAGAATATAGCAATAGCAATAGCAGTAGACTTATATACCGCTTCATAGGCCTTTCAGGCCTCTCTAAGCGGTTTACAGAGAGTCAGCATATTGCCCCCAACAATCTGGGTCCTCATTTTACCCACCTCGGAAGGATGGAAGGCTGAGTCAACCCTGAGCCGGTGAGATTTGAACCGCTGACCTGCTGATCTAGCAGTAGCCTGCAGTGCTGCATTTAACCACTGCGCCACCTTGGCTCTTATATCATGATGCGAAGTCCCCGACTTCGTCACCCATTGGGGGCTGACTTCAGCTGTTCGCCTCCCATTGGGCCCAGACGATGCCTGGGTCCTGCAGGTAGTCCGGGAGGGTCTATCCCTAGAATTCCTGTCTCCCCCTCCCAGGAACTTTATCAGGTGCCCCACTCCCTCATGTCCCACCAAGAGGGAGCAGATGAACCAGGAAGTTCTCCACCTCCTGGAGATCAATGCCATCGAGCAGGTACCCCTGGACCAGGAAGGGAGTGGGTTCTACTCCATTCTCTTCCTGGTCCCGAAGAACTCGGGGGGGTGGAGGGCCATCTTGGACCTCAAGAACCTCAACAGGCACATCGTCTACCGGAGGTTCAAGATGCAGTCCCTCCAGTCCATCCTGGCGGGGATCCACCAGGGAGACCTCCTCACGTCCATCGATCTGCGGGAGGCTTACTTATACATCCCCATTCACCCCCGTCACCGGAAGTTCCTGCGCTTCTTCTATGCGGGCTGCCACTTCCAGTACAGGGCCCTTCCATTCGGCCTCTCCTCGGCCCCCAGAACCTTCACCAAGGTCCTGGCAGTGGTGGTGGCCCATCTCCGCCGCAGGCCCATAAGGCTCCAATGCTACCCAGACGACATCATCATCCAGTCGTCCAGGCGGCAGGCCTTGCGGGATCTCCAGATTACCATGAGGACCCTCAGGCACCACGGGTTCTCCCTGAATCTTGAAAAAAGTCACCCCCACCACCAAGATCAATCACTTGGGGGCGGTGATAGACACCATTTCCTGCAGGGTGTTCCTCTCCCAATACAGGTTAGAGGCTCTCAGATCCATGACCCGCACGGTAATGCAAGCAAGGCAGGTTCCGATTGTCCTCCTCTCACAGCTGTTGGGGAAGATGATCTCCTCCCTGTCGATCGTCCCCTAGGCATGCCTCCACTCCAGAGCCCTGCAGTGGCTACTCCTACCTCATCAGAGGGCCAACAGGAGCAACTCGCCACAGCTGATTCCAGTACCTCCGTTTGTCAAGAGATCCCTCCGGTGGTGGACATCTCCAGCTCTGATCAAGGGACACCTGTTCAAGGAGCCCGACCGGCTGGTCATTACCACCGACGCCAGTCTCGCAGGTTGGGGAGTGCACATGGATCAACTCGTGGTCCAGGGCAGGTGGTCCCTGGTGGAGTTGCGTTGCAGCATCAATCTTCTGGAGCTGCGAGCTGCGAGGTTAGCCCTCCATCATTTCCATCGTTACATACGTCGCTGTCATGTCCTATTGATGACGGACAACGTAGCCACGAAGGCGCACATCAACCGCCAGGGCGGCACCAAGTCCAAAAGACTGATGGCGGAGGCGGAAGCCGGGAGTCGATCCGCTCCAACCACATCTCCGGCGTGGACAATACCCAGGCGGACTGGCTGAGCAGGACCACCATCGACTCCACGGAATGGCGGCTGGATCCTGCTCTGTTTCAACAACTATCCCGCAAGTTCGGACTCCCTCAGGACGACCTATTTGCGACAAAAGCCAACGCTCACCTGCAGCACTTCTTTTCCCGCTTCCACAGTCCGGGAGCGGAGGGAACGGACGCTCTTCGCTGCAGATGGCCTCGCAGCCTCCTCTATGCATTTCCTCCTCTTCCACTCCTCCCCCGTATTCTAATCAAGATCATAGAAGAGAGGGCGGAAGTGCTTCTCGTGGCTCCCCATTGGCCCTGGAGATCGTGGTTCGCCGACTTGGTCAGCCTGTCGGTGTCGCCGCCGTGGCGGATCCCCCGGATCAGGTCTCCCTCAGCCAGGGGGCCATTGTCCATCCGGAACCCCAGTGGCTTCAGCTGGCCATCTGGCACTTGAGGGGGACCTGCTAAGGGCTGAAGGTCTGTCAGAGGACGTCGTCAACACCATCCAAGTGGCTCGGCGTCCATCGACGACTAGAATCTACGACTCCACCTGGGCTACTTTCGCCCAATGGTGTGAGGACTCAGAACTCGACCCGGTCACCACTCCAGTGGCCAGGGTGCTGGATTTCCTGCAAGGGGGCCTTGGGAGGGGTCTCGCTCCGGCCATGCTCCGTCGCCAGGTAGCGGCCTTGTCCACTGTTTGGTCCGGCGTCCCTTCACTTCCACTCAGCAAGATTCCTAGGGTGTGCTGCAGGGCCTGTATTGCATGTGCGTATGAATTGCAGTCGACGACGGTGCATCTACATATAACAGCTGTCAGCCTCTGCTTTGCTGCTGCTTCGGCTGCCATTGAAATGGGGAGGGGGGGCATGGTATTTGGGAGGGGACTCATTGTTGTTCTGGAGGAAGATTCTAGATTTTGAACTATCCACCTTACTGCGCATGTGGAGAAGGAGTGTTTCCCACCAAGGCCAACGGACTAGCATTCCATCCTGGTGATGCCTTTCGAAGTTATCTCACACCTGACATTTGGGAGAATTATGATTGGACTGTGCACGGGATGCCAAGGGGAGGGGGGATGAATTATACATTATATTCTTCGCTTTCGCGCCTAAATATTCAGACTTAGCTTAGCTTCGCTTCTATTCATTTAAAATTAGTAAAAGTACACTTGATTTCTACCAATGGAGTCCTGTGGTTTTCTTTCCTGATTTTTGAATGAAGAAGGGCTGACAATTTAAGCTAAGTCTCACCTCCACCCCACCCAGAGCTACAATCTACCGAGGGGGGTGTCCTCACAAGAAGGAAAAGAATGTCTTTGCATGTGAATGATCAAGAGGAAACTGAAGGGGTGGCAGCAGAACCATCTTTAACTGAAAGGCTGGCTGGACTGAGGGTGGAAGAGCCTACTGTTCGTCCCCGATGGACTTTGGGTGTGGGACAAAAAGAGGAGTCGGAGGAGTTGGATGCGGGAGTCACGAGAAGGAGACCAAAAAAAAAAAAAAATCAGCGGAATGGGGTGACGCTGGGGAAGAGGATTACAAATTGTCCCACGCTATGAGACTCCTCGAGGAAGCTTGGTCCAAACGCAAAAGCCCTGGAAGAGCAGTGGAAAGGGAGCAAGCTGAAGAATTTGAGCAAAGGTACTCTATGCACAGGTTAAGGGAGGGTGAAGAGGCCGAGGGGGGTTGAGAGCAAGGAAACCCAGAATCAGCCTCCCCCCCCCCCAGCTAGGGCCGCTCCAAGAGTAGGGAGGGCCCCCAGGCAACGCCGGATGGCAAAAGTCCCTCCCTTAACAGTAAAATATGATGGTGATCCCAGGAGTTTAGGGTTGTTTATCATACAGGTCTGGAACTATATGGAGATTTATGGTCCGGATTTAGAAACTGATGATATGAAAGTGAGAATGGTCTTACTGGCATTGGAGAAAAAAGTGGCTGAATGGATGGTGGGCTTACACCAATGCAATTCCCCTCTCCTGAGGAATTTTAATGACTTTATGGCTGCAATGAAGAGGAGGTTTGATGACCTGCTGATTGAGAAACGCGGGAGGGTGAAATTTATGGCCCTGAAGCAGGGAAATAGACCGGTGGCTGATTATATTCAGGAGTTTCAACAGTTGTCAGCCTATATGAGGGGATGGTCAGAAGACGCTTTGTTGGATCAGTTCGCTGGGGGATTGAATGAAAAAAATTACCAGCAATGCGTTAACAGACACCTTCCTCGCCGGGTGACTGTTTGGTATGAACATGCAGCAGACGTTGAGCTAGATTTGACCAGACTTCAAGGCATGAAAGAGGGAGAAGAGGAGAAGTCGGCCCCCCCATCGGATCAAAAAGCCTCCCTCCGTGCCAGAAGGGAAGGGAAGGGAAGCTTTGCCGGCAAAGCCAAGCCTTTCACGTGCTTCCGCTGCGGGAAGGAAGGCCATCGTGCCGTGAATTGTTGCGTTAAAATGGCTCAGACTGCTCCACCCCCTCCCAGAAGAGAGGGGAGGGCAAGTAAGGCCCTGAGCAAGAAGAGAGAGGCTGCGTGTGCTGCTGAAAATATCCCTCAGCATTTCCAGCCAGAGGAGGAGGGAGACGTCAGCTCCAGCTCGTCTGACAAATCTGATAACGACCACTCGCATCGTTTGGTGAGTTCGAACAAGGGCCCCATGCTTATCCCTATTGAACTAAGGGTGCCACCTGCTGGCGAGACTGAAAAGCTTTTAGCTCTCCTGGATTCCAGCTGTTCTCGCTGTATGATAAGTCCGGCAATGGTGGAAAAACGGGTTGAAATTAAGAACTTTGAAAAACCCTATTGTTTTTTGCCAAATTGATGGTTCTATCACGGGAGGGGGCCCTGCTCATTTTTCTACTGAGCCCTTAGAAATGAAGATGGGGACCCATCAAGAATTAATCACTTTTATTGTGGCACCCGGAATGGACCGGCCCCTTATTTTAGGGCTCCCCTGGCTTCGTAAATGGAACCCTCGCATTAACTGGAGGAGGGGGTGGTTACGCATTCACACTAGCGCGCCCCCTGAAAGGGTGGTTGAGACCCCAGACCCTGCTGATTCTAACCCCGCTTTGGCAGCCAGGGGGCAGGAGAGGATCGAAGGGGAGGAAAAAATTCCGAAAGAATATTGGGACGTGAGAGGAGTATTTAGTGAAAAATCTTCTGATAAGCTCCCCCCCCCCCACAGGCCCACTGATTGCACCATTGATATTTTGCCTGGAGTAAAGCTTCCCAAGCCCCAAATATATTCGATGTCTCCTAGGGAGATGGAAAAAATTAGAAGATTCATTGATAAGAATTTGAAAAGGGGTTTTATCGAACCGGCTAGAGCCAAGGTGGTGGCCCCTGTACTGTTCAGGGAGAAGATAGATGGCTCTCTTCATCTTTGTGTTAATTTTAAGAACCTTAACGGAATCTCCACCCAAAACCTCTACCCGCTACCCCTAATGGATATGCTGGCCCAATTGGGGAAGGGCCGCATTTTCACTAAGCTGGATTTGCAGGAGGCATATTATAGAGTCCATATTAAAGAGGGAGACAAGTGGAAAACGGCTTTCAACTGCCCCCTTGGCTGTTTCCAGTTTCATGTGATGCCATTTGGCCTGCAGGGGGCGCCTGCGATTTTTATGCAATTAATTAATGAGGTGTTACATGACCATCTTTACCAAGGCGTTATCGTATATATGGACAATATCCTTATTTACATGCAAACATGTGAAGAACATGTAAAGCTGGTTTGTACTGTACTGAAGAAGCTTCGGGCCGCGGAGCTTTACGCCAAGTTGTCCAAGTGTGAATTCCATCAAGAGAAGGTTGACTACCTGGGCTATCGTATCTCCCACGCGGGTGTGGAGATGGTCCCTGCTAAAGTTAAAGCAGTCACTGAGTGGGAGGTCCCTCGTACGCGCAGGCAGTTGCAGAGATTTTTGGGTTTGCCAATTTCTATCGCCAATTCATCCCTTTTTTTTTTTTTGCTAAGATTGGTCTTCCCATAACTAAGATGTTGAAGTCCAAAGGTGGGCCGAAGCCCAAGCCTAACAAGCCGTTGGATTGGACGGATGGAATGTCAGGCTGCCTTTGAGAAGTTAAAACGGCTTTTTGCTGAGGAACCGGTCCTCAAGCACCCGGACATGGACGCACCGTTTGTGGTTCAAGCTGATGCCAGCGACGTGGCAGTGGGGGCCGTGTTGCTTCAGGCCAATGATCAAGATAACTTGCAACCCTGCGCATACACATCTCGCAAACTAACTGACACGGAGAGACGTTGGGCTATCTGGGAGAAGGAGGTGTTTGCAGTTCGTTGGGCTTTGGCCACATGACGCCATTTTCTAGAAGGCGCTAAGCACCCGTTCGAGGTCTGGACTGACCATAAGAATTTAGAAGCTTTGAGGACTCCCCGGAGGCTTTCTCCTAAGCAGATGCGCTGGGCTCAGCATTTCAATCGTTTTAATTTCACCCTGAAATACATTCCGGGGCGGGGAAGAACTTCATGGCTGATGCTTTATCCAGACTTTCTCAGTACAACTGTTCTAAGCTCAGCATAGTCCAGCCGGTCATTCCCACTTCAAGCCTCGCTGCTCCAGTGGTTACTAGACTTCAGGCATGTTCTAAAGTGGAGATGTCCCAGGACTTTCTTTCCAATCTCAAAAACGCCCTCGCTCATGATGAATGGTTCCAGCAGCATGTGGCTGAATGCACCATGAGGGATGACTTGCCATGGATTGGAGCGAAACTTTACGTTCCTGCATCTCTTCATCTAGTAGTTCTCCAACGGGCTCATGATTCTCAGATGGCAGGCCATTTTGGTTTTGTGAAGACGCTGCATCTCGTGAAAAGGCAATTTTGGTGGCCTTCTTTGAAAAAGGACATTGAACTGTATGTCGCCAGTTGTCCCGTTTGTGCTGCTGCTAAATGCCCGCCAGGGAAACCGCAGGGTTTACTCCAGACTGTAGCTCGCCCTGTCGCCCCATGGAAGGAGATCTCTATGGATTTCATTGTCGAACTTCCTGAAAACCAGGGGCATACCGTTATTTGTGTGGTTACCGACTTGTTCTCCAAGGAAGTCCACTTCATCCCTTGTACCAAGATTCCATCTGCTAAGACTCTCGCTAAAATGTTCATCTCTCACATTTACCGCTTGCATGGGGTGCCTGACCGCATCATTTCAGATAGGGGTGTGCAGTTCACCTCCGTGTTCTGGAGGGAGTTTCTTAAGCGGATTGGCTCCGCCCAGGGCTTAAGCTCCGCCCACCACCCTCAGACTAATGGGGCTTGTGAGAGGACTAATTCCGTTCTGGAGCAGTATTTACGTTGTTTCATCAACTACCAGCAAGATGATTGGGTGGACTTGTTGCCACATGCGGAGGTGGCTTATAATAATTCTTTGCATAGCAGCACTGCTTTCACCCCTTTCTGGGTGGTGTCTGGACAGGATTTTGTGCCTATTCCTGAGGTTCCTCATGAGTAGCCGTAAGTCTCGTCTCTCTCTGAGTGGAGTGATCGCCTCCAGCGTGTTCGGCCTTTAGCACTTCAGACTTTGGACGCTGCGCATCGCGCACATAAGAAGCAGGTGGATAAAAAACGGGCTAAGCCATCTGATTACAAAGTGGGTGATCAGGTTTATCTGTCCACCAAGTTTCTTCAGACTCCCCAAAAGTCCAAGAAGTTAGGGCCTAAGTATGTTGGCCCTTTTCCTATTATCAAGGTCATCAATCCTGTTTCCGTTCGGTTGCAGCTGCCTAAACACCTCAACTGAGTCTATCCTGTTTTTCATGTTAACCTCATAAAGCCTGTTTGCTTTTCGTCTTTACATCCGCCTGTGGCTCCACCGCCCGCCCCACTGTTGATTGATGGTGAACAACATTTCGAAGTTTGCGAAATTTTGGACTCCCGCAGGTGGCGGAATCGTGTTCAGTACCTAGTGGTTTGGAAACATTTCCCCCCTTCTCATACCGAATGGGTGGACAGGTCCCATGTCCGGGCCCCTAAATTGCTCCACCAATTCTATTCTGCTTATCCTGAGAAGCCCTAGTTTGGCATATATCCTGACATTTTCTCTCTCCCCTTCCCCTTTTTCTCTCTTTACGTTTCTTGTTGTTTGTCTGTTTGCTTGTGCTTTGTCGTTTTCCAGGTCTAACCGCCTTTTTCTGGAGGAGGGCCAGATGTCAGCCTCCGCTTTGCTGCTGCTTCGGCTGCCATTGAAACGGGGAGGGGGGCATGATATTTGGGAGGGGACTCATTGTTGTGCTGGAGGAAGATTCTAGATTTTGAACTGTCCACCTTACTGCGCATGTGGAGGAGGAGTGTTTCCCGCCAAGGCCAACAGACTAGCATTCCATCCTGGTGATGCCTTTCGAAGTTATCTCACACCTGACATTTGGGAGAATTATGATTGGACTGTGCACGGGATGCCAAGGGGAGGGGGGATGAATTATACATTATATTCTTCGCTTTCGCGCCTAAATATTCAGACTTAGCTTAGCTTCGCTTCTATTCATTTAAAATTAGTAAAAGTACACTTGATTTCTACCAATGGAGTCCTGTGGTTTTCTTTCCTGATTTTTGAATGAAGAAGGGCTGACAACAGCTCACTCGACACGCAGTGCTGCAACCTCAGCGGCTTGGGCCACGCAAGCCCCAATCGAGGAAATCTGCAGGGCGGCCGCGTGTTCTGCACCATCTTCATTTGTTAGACACTATAAGCTGGACACATTTACCTCGGCTGAGGCGGCCTTTGGCATGCGGGTGCTGCAGGCAGTGACTTCTTCTGTCGTACCCCGTGACTCTGATTCTGCCCGCCCAGTTGGACATTAACTTGGGTATGTCCCATTGCTTGGACTCTCCAAGCGGTGTGCAGGAGAACGACCTTTGGTCTTACCTGAAGGGTCCTTCTCTGCACACCGCGGGAGAGTCCAACCCACCCTGGCCTGTCCGGGGATACGGGGTCGTCGTGTCAACACGGTACCATTCTACGGTCGTCTTCAGCCGCATCTCCACGGCCAAAGTTTCTCAAATTTCTGGGGATTAGGCATGCCTGGAGGCATGGCCAAGGAAAAGTCTTTCCTCAGTTCCAGGGCAACCAGACTGAAATAACCCATTGCTTGGACTCTCCCGCGGTGTGCAGAGAAGGACCCTTCAGGTAAGACCAATGGTCGTTCTCCCAATTATTTTTTAGTAGTCTATATTTTCCAATGGTATTGAATTGTAGATTTAGCTATATTAAGTGTTGTTTTAGATTTTAGAGAGGAGTTAAAGACCATGGAGGAAATGTTCAAAACACATCTGGACTACTCAATGTAAAGGTTTCCTTGAGAAATTTTGAAACAGTTCTTCACATTATGTTCTAGCACTGTACTGTACTATCCTCAGAAAACATGTCAACTCTTTTATCAAAGGGTGTTATCTTATTCATAGGCTGTTAAAGGCATCTTACTTTCAGATTTGGGGGACAATACATAATTTGGATATTTTATGTATGGTTATTTTATGTAATCATATTTATTCTTACTTAAATACCCTTCTACAGTATTTTAATTGTTTTATGTTTATACTTATGTTTATACTAGGTGGCTCAATGGCTAATGCGCTGAGCTTGTCGATCAGAAAGGTCGGCAGTTTGGTGGTTCAAATCCCTAGTGCCGTGTAACGGAGTGCGCTCCCGTTTCTTGTTCCAGCTTCTGACAACCTAGCAGTTTGAAAGCATGTAAAAATGCAGGTAGAAAAATAGGGACCACCTTTGGTGGGAAAGTAACAGCGTTCCATGTGCCTTTGGCGTTTAGTCATGCTGACCACGGAGACTTCTTTGGACAGCGTTGGCCTTCGGCTTTGAACAGAGATGAGCACCACCCCTTAGAGTCGGGAACAACTATCACATATGTGCGAGGGGAACCTTTACCTTTATGTTTATACTACAGTCAGTATGGTTGACCTTATGATAAGTGTTTAATTGAGCTTAGCAGTAATTTCATAGTTGAACTTAATTGTAATAATAACAACAACATATTATCTCATACTTGGGTGCAAACCAGTGGTTTCTTGCCGGTTGCTTAGAACTAACTTTTTTCTTGTTTGATTTCAAAACAAAATATGTTCACTGAAATATATAATGTGGTACATTTTTAGTGACTAACAAGAAACCAATCTATTTAAAAAGGAGGATGCTAATCTATGGGGGCTATGCTAATCTGTGGGGGGATCAAAAGGAATCTAACCGTCATTTTTTACGATTAACATGTTTTATATAAAAGATGACAAGTTTTTGTGAGCTCCCGCTCACCATCAGATGCAATTCTATTTCTCAATAGCATTTCTGAGAAATAGTAATATGAGACCATCCATTTCCTTCTGATGAAATGAGCTGCAGCTCACAAAAGCTTATGCCTTGTAATAACATCTGTTAGCCAGAAAAGATGCTACCAGGCTCTTTTTGACTTACTACCTATCTAGTGAAAGATTTCTCTTCGTGTGCAATTGAAAACTTCCTAATTCATAATTTTGGACAGATCAGAATTGAAGGAGCTGGCAAAACAAGTTGACTAACTTCAGTAATTATGGTAGGAGTAAACTTGCAGTGCTGTTTTTTCTAAGAAATTGGCCCATTATCTGTGTTGTGCTTCTTTTGTCGTGAATGGAATGATTAGATAGAACTCTGGCTGTATATGGGTGAGGCAGATTGCAGTTATCTCATTACTCTGATCTCATTACGTTAACTGTTGGTTGGAAGAACTTCTTACAAAATCCTTTATCCAATGAGTCACAAAACTAACTGCACTGTAGAACATTCTTAGATTTCTCCCCCTAAATGTTATTAAGTTTAGGCAAAGGATAAAAAATGAAAAGCAAAAAAGGGGATAAAGAAAAAAAGACAGGTTAAAGAAAAAGCAAAATTAGGAGTGCAAAGAAAAAGGAAAAGAGGGGGAAAAGTGTAATTTCCAACATTGTTTGGTAAAATACAGATATACATTAACCTCTTACTCTAAAATCAATAATACGTGTTATTTCTATAACCATAAACAGTTCTAACTGACAGATCCCAAAATTAAATATTTATTTCTTTCCATTTCTAGCCAGAAGCCCAAGTTTGTTTCCAAATAGAAACAAAGTTAGACAAAGTCTTTTTTTAAAGCATAGTAGGACTTTCTTAGATTTAAAATACATATACATACACTTTGGTAAATTTCCTTCTGGATTTGCACATTCATTTTTTGCTGTATATGGATTGTTTGTGTTAATCATAAAACAGTTCATAGATAACTTAAACATATCTTTTCTATCTAGCCTTTGAATCTTTAATGCCCTTTGGAGCATTTTTAGACCAACACATCTTTTTAAACTTCATAAATTTGTTGTTTAGAATCATATTTAAAGTTAACTTTATTTGCCTGCTTTCATATCCTTGTAAAGGAAGATTACAAAAGGACTACAAACATTGAATTTAATTGCAACAAGTAGCAAATAATGGAGGATTATACAAAAGACCTATAATTAGTGGATCATTGACTTTCCCTCTGGTGACAAGTACTGTGTTATGTAAAAGGCATTGAAGAGAGACAGAATATAATGAATGTTTGTTACAATTGTGTCACAAAGGTTATCACTCGCATTATTCTAACATTCTGGAGAGTTGGCTGATTGGTTTAAAAGGTCCACAGTGCACTTCTGAAACGTCCAATGCACTTAAATTAAGAAATAATAACATTAAAAGTATCAGTTACTAAACATTAAACTTAAACGTTAATTTGCCAAAACTATTTCAACATTAAAATGAGGGTTTGAAGAATTTATAACATATTGAGAGATTTTTGTGGAGAATGCCTGGAACAAAAAACAACAACCCATTGTTGATTATTCAATTCCAAGTCACTTTTACTGACATGGCAAAATAGTCATAATTTGCCATGGCACAGAAAGATCTCTTAAGAGTACAGTTATCTGGGTAAATGCTATGTCACCCATGGAAATGTCTTTTTACTTAGTTTCCTATACTCATGCTTGAGTGTATTATTGTAAGTATACGGTGTTGTAAGTATAAGTGAATCAGTGATGTAGTTACCATAAGTACAGGTGATATACACATGCTCCTAATTTTTTAAAAAAAAAATCTTTTCATTACTAGGAGAAAGAAGAGAGGATGGAAGTATTCTGACTTGCAGATTTTGACATAATATAAAATTAAAGAAATCTGTGCATTTGAAATTTAAAGACCAGTTTAAGAAGCCCTACAGCAAGAAAAGACTACTATAGGAGGGAAATTGTTTCAACATATAAAATAAGAAATTTACTTTTTGTTCACTTCCATCCACTTACTTGAAGGATTTTGCACTAGTATTCCTGAGATACTATTTTTAGAATAGAATAGAATTCTTTATTGATCAAGTGTGATTGGACACACAAGGAATTTGCCTTTGGTGCATATGTTCTCGGGGTATATAAAATATCTTTTCTATAAATCTATGACTTCTTCCATGAAGGATTAACTGACCAAAGCAATTTTTTAAAATTAACATTTTTTAAAAAAAATGAACCTGATGTAAAGCATAGAAGAAATTAAATAAAGGGTATATATGGGATATAACTAATTAGAGACTTCTTTGTACTGTTCCCTATATAAACACAGTATTCCTTGTTGCTGCTATTAAATGAAGATTGAGTTTGAAATAAGGAAGGATGTACTGTCTTCTGTTTCCGAGATAAAATCCCAAATGCTAGAGTTAGTTATAAACTGCTATTGCCTTAGGCTTCACACAGAAAACCCACTTCTCTGTCAAAGAGATCTGTTTCCTCTTTTTAAGAAGCTGTTTATGGGGAAGTTCTTGGAATTTAACTTGCAGCTATGGGGAAGACTGAACTTTTAGAGTCAGCTTGCAGAAAAAAATATAAAATAAACTTTCAACTATGTATGAAAGGAGGAAAAAAAGGATATCCAATAAATGGCTTATTGGCTTTATTTATAATATTCATGACAATTCAGGACTTTAGAAAAATAATTGAAAATGAACTAGTATTCCCATTTTCCTTTTATAACAATTTCCAGTGCATAATCTGCTACTTGTTTGCGACAAACTGCCTTTCATCTTGTTTTAAAGATCTGTACATCAATAAGAGATGGTATAAGGTTGCTAAATGATTTTGTCTCTAGGCTTGCTTTGAACTGTTGTGAAATAATGATACTACCGATATAAATACAACTCATAATTCAGCTGTCATGTTAAGTACTGCTACTATAGAAAGGAATTGCTTCCTGGAAGCTTTTAAGTTGTTTTATTATCAGCATTGGTGATATTTCCACTTAGGGTGCTAATGAGAAGTGAGAGGGTCTCTTAACCCTCTAGAATAGGGGTGTCAAACTCGATCGTGTCGTGGGCCAGATCATGATGTATCACAATGTTTTTTGCCTTTGCGGAGCTAGGGTGGCCGTGGCCTGCTCTAGAGTAAAAATATTTCCTCATTGTTAATCATGCCTCATAAAGAAATTCAAGTATTAGTTTAGTATGAGCATGTGTGTATACACACATGTGCACACACACACATGCCTGCCGTAATGCGAGACAGGATGAGCCAGGTTCAGGGTCCCATTCAACCAGGAAATGTCTTGATGTCTCAGGGTTCTCTGCAACAAATGGTTGCAAGGACAAAATTGGAAGATATGTTGCCCAGCTAGATGGAACTCATGGCCATCCTTGGCTGATCTTGAAAAGCTAAGCAGGTTCAGAAGGGATGACCACCAAAGAATACAAAGCACATATCCTAGAAATTGAAAGAAACACAACAATGAACATATAGAAGAGAGTAGTGATGAAGTGCTTGCATCTTGTTTGAAAGAAAATTATACAGATATATTGATGAGATCCTCAGATGTCCCTTCCCTGCCTCTCCATGTATTCCACCCTGAAGTGGCATATAAAAGTGACAGATAAATAATGTTCCCTTGAACCCTGAACTCTCAGATTTACAACTGGTCTGTGTGCTCAGGTCAACAAGTTGAATTTCAATGGACATGGACCTCAGCTATCCTCGACAGTCAGGAAATATGCTTCCAAAAAATCTTTGATGAATAAAATGTAGGAATCGAAATGTTCTGCCCATGAAAAAAAGGAAGCTGTATTTGAAGTCATTCCAAAGCTCAACTCTGCATTCATTTTCCATAAGGTAGTATTTAGTCCAAAGCATGTTGCAATTTGACATAGGAGGTATATCAACTTTGTTTTATTGTCTAAATTTGATATATTTTTTGTTGTAGCTGAATCTCTTATAGCATTGCTTGTGTTAAACTTTTGTTATTTTGTATAAAAGGCCTAGGTTTTCCTCAGGGAAGTGTAATGCACCATTTCCAGCTTCAGGAAAGCATAGTCTCCTGGTGTCTTGGTTTCACCAGATGAGGAGTTCCATTGCCTTTCCTGGCTGATCCTACCTTGCAAAGATCATGAAGCTTTTTTTTTTTTTGAAGATCTTAATCTAAGCATGCAACGATTCCTTTTTATTTTAACATTCTCCTCCATTTTTAGCTAGAAGACCACAGCATGGAAGAATAATGTACAGAAGCAAATAATGTACAGTTATACAAAACCTATTGTGTTCAGAAATGGAATCTTGCTCCAATTACTCCTTTTCTGCCCCAATCACACAGATCTGAATATTCTAAGGATCGTCCTCAATTATTTGAAAATTAATCTTCTGAATTGGAAGCATTTTCTATTACTTCAGACAAAATTCTGTTCCAGCATTATCCCAGATTCAGAGCACAATGAACCAGTTTGATTTGAAGGATTAAGTTCTAAAAGTTTGCCTGACCACTCCCAGAATAAAATGTAGGCTGGGGAATTTTGGAAGGAAATGTATAATGTTTTGTTAACATATACGTATCCAAACTACCTCAGAATATCCAACTGTGAGAGAAAGCCAAAGTGTAGTCTTTTGAAATCTGGAGGGCATACAAATTAGGGAAGATGCTCCATTAAATTTTTCTTGTGTTTCTTTGTGTTTCTTGGTCTTCACTGTACAGTGGCTTGCTTATTTGAGATACTCTTCAGTTTTCTTTGTCAGGAAAAGGAACATTTTCCAGAAACAATGAAAGGAATAAAGATATTTTAAGTGACTACTATAAATACAGAATGAAAGTGATTGAGCAGTGAATGCTGGCATTTTCTCAGTATATAAATATGTGAACCAAATTCCATATCTCATCCTCTTACTCAGTAACATCTTCCAATATGAAATTGTATCTGCCATTCTTAGATCTTGGAAATTTCTGAAATTCATAGTCATTGGATAATTAGTTCTGGGAGGACATTGTCTAGGATCATATATAGCTAACAGTCTTCCATCCACATGATTCAAGAGCATATTTATAGAAATCTCTCTCTCCCCCTCCCTCCCTGTGTGTCTGTAAGAGAGGGAGAGATCAAGTAAGGAACTTTTGTGGAGAAGTAGAATGTGTTATATAAATCTGATGTAATTGCACATTGGCACTGACTAAGTTCCTAATCATCAGAAGTGATAACACTGTATCAATATGTCTATCATAGACCTCTATGTGAAATTCCCCATGTTTGCTTTAATTCAGAGATAATAGCGTATTGGAAACGATTATACATGAAGGACTATATTAAAATTAAAATGAGTGAGTTATTAGACCTAAGAGGATTAATGCTACAACTTAATATAAATATACTTGCAGAGGCCTGCAGAGAGTAGGGTGGTTTTTATTTACAGTTTTACAGTCTTCTATAATGCAGACACAGAATGAAGTAATAATTGAAACAGTACAATTATAATCTTATAATGTAAAATAAGTCTTTGAACATGTGAACAGTGAGGAGTCTTCCTATACTCTTATGTTCATTGAATGTTTTGTGCCAAAATAAGAAATACAAACCAAACACTGTGGTTCAATAGAGCAGAATATTTGTAGCTCAGGGTTGAACTGTGGAGTCCTTGGTGCTCTCTGAGGTTGGTTGTTTTCTTGCAAACATTTCATTACCCAATTAGGTGACATCATCTTATTTTCTCCATGAAATAACGAAAAGTTTAAGGGATTTCTACCAGGATTCTTGCTCAGTGATAAAGAACTGGTCCAAAAGCAGTGACCAAAAGTTGTTGCTTTTAAAAGTAAAAACAAGAATCATTGATTGCACACATATGTATCATACTTATCAGAACATCCAAATTTCTTAGGGTATTAATTTTAAGATTGCCTTTTCTTACAACCATGGGAAGAGAAAGCCATGTCTTGATGAGAAATTTCTTGCCCAGCTCAGAACCTGGAGACTTAGAGTCCTAAGCAATTTCATCATTGCTGTACACATAACTCAAATGTAACTGCTGAAACTAGCCTAATTGGAGATCTTCCAACATAAAAGAAATTGCTTCACTTTCCCAATAATTTGGTTAGATTTAATTAGTGAGTTTTGCTCCATTAGAAGACGTGTTGCTGACTTTCAGTGATAGCCATACACCATCTTGCATATATGACACACAAAGCATTCTTGAGATCCTGCAGCTGTGCACTTTTTAAAAAGGACAGGTTTACTTTCTAGTATTCTAGTTTTAGGATACTTGTTGTATGGGGCATGTCTATACTATGTAAAAGTTAATAGGAAATTGAAAGTATTAATAAGTAACTATAGACAGTTATTTTTGGCACATTTTATAAGTAGAGATAGAGATAAGAGTTCTGACCTATGACATGTTTAGAGCTTTTATCTTCATTGTTTACAGTTTCTCATTTTCCCTCAATATATTATAAAACTTTGTTCTACAAAGAACTCATGTTAAATTTTCAGTCAAGTATCAACTCTCCATAAACTTATATTCTGTATTTAGTAAGAGATTTTAATAATATAGAAAGACCCACTATCTTTGGGACTTAGTACACATATAAGCATTACAAACATTACTGTAGAATGGGATCCCCAACCCTCGGTCCATGGACCAGCACCGGTCCATGGGATGCCAGAAACCAGATCGCACAAACAAGCTAAGCCCCATTCGCAGGGTGCAGGCAGCAGACAAAACCACGCCCCCTCCGGTCCATGAAAAAACCTTTCTCCACGTAATTGGTCCCTAATGCCCAAAAAGGCTGGGAGCCACTTCCATAGAAGAAGAGCAGGCAGAGCTGGGTGAGTTAAGCATGTCATCAGGTTAGAGTTTTTGCATTCCCACAAGTGCTCCAGGTCAAACCCCTCCTGAGTTCTTTTGATCCTTATTTAGCAATCAATTTAGTGTTGAACTTTAGTTGAGCAGATTCTTGTGTACAAGCTTGTATAAATGTTCTGTTCTACGCTGTCCTGATTATTTGCCTCTGACATTATCCTGGTTTTCAAACCTACATTTGAGAGTATCTTTGAATTATTGTATGTGCTAGAATTAAAGTAAAGTACAAAACACAATCTCTATTTTACTTGTATAATGATTTTTATATTTACATAATTTTGATTTCTGTATAAATTAACTTTTTTTCCTTCTCAATGTTTAATAGAAACTGTTAAAAGGTGTTACGGTTTGATGTAGACTTTTTATGGACTGGTTGAAAAAAATCCCATGGTGGGGGATAAGGACAATATTTGTGGGTGGAATTCTTACTCTTTTCAATTAGCAAGATATGCATTTACAATATCCCTTTGGGCCATGTAGTAAAAATAAGTGAATTGCTTTGTCATTTGAAAATACTCTGTGAATGTTTTAGGCAAGGGGAGAGGGAAGACACTAGGCTTGAAAGAATAAAGTTTGACATTTAAACATTTGATTTACTTTAACCAAACTCCTAAATGGTGAGGCTGAAAGACTAAATATGGAACTGGCAAATTGGGGTATACTTGTTTGGAATGTACTTATTTATCCCATAAATACAATCTTAGAAAGTTATTTTTTCTCCTTTACTTCTCCTTTACTTCTGCCCATTTCAATAATTAGATTTTCTTTGAAACTAGCTGGCTGTTAGCAAAATAAACCTGAAATGATATATTGTTTGTTACCATATTATCCAGAAATAGAACCTATCTTCCTTTCCCTTTTTTTCCAGGTTTTGAATGAAGAATGTGATCAAAATTGGTACAAGGCAGAACTCAATGGCAAAGATGGCTTCATTCCCAAAAATTATATAGAAATGAAACCACATCCGTAAGTAAAGTATTACTGTTTCCTCAATTATTTGGCACACTTACTGACTGAGCTGTGGTCAGAGGAATAAAATTCTTTATTAAATTACAATGCAGAGAGCAATATAAAAGCAATTTTGTTAGTAAATAAATGCATAGTTGCTTATAAATTGAGACAAGACTGGCCAATGTACAAGTAGTCCTTGACTTACAACCACAGTTGAGCCCAAAATTTCTGTTGCTAAGTGAGACATTTGTTAAGTGAGTTTTGCCCCATTTTATGAGCTTTTTTTGCCACAAGTGCTGAGCAAATTCACTATAGTTTTTAAGTTACTAACACAGCTGTTAAGTGAATCTGGCTTCCTCGTTGACTTTACTTGTCAGAAGGTTATAAAGAGGATCACATGATCCCAGGACACTGCATAAGTATGAGTCAGTTGCCGAGCATCTGAATTTTGATCATATGACCATGGAGATGCTGCAGGGGTCAGATGTGTAAAAAACGGTCATAAATTACTTTTCAGTTCAATAACTTGGAACGGTCACTAAATGAACTGTGTTAAGTCAAGGACTGCTTGTAGTGGAATAATTATTGTTTTATAAATCATATAGTTCAGTTACTTTGCCACAAACTTTGGATCTACGTTTAACATAGATAAGCAACAGCACCCTCAAAACATTTTGAACTGCAACTCTTCTCAATAACTGGTCACTTGCCATGCTTGCTGTGACTCATGGAAATTCTAATCTAGGAGGGAATCTGATTTTCTACCATTAAAGCATAAGGTTTAGGTGATAACTCCAGCCAAAAATTCATTTGAAAACACTCTCTAAGTTAAAAAAGTGAGGATTGCATCTTCTGACATGTATATCTAAAGAAAAACATCTTCAGTCTCATGAGAAAAATTATGATCTAATGCAGTACACAATTTTTGACTAGAAGGTACCATCAAGCTGGAGAGTGAAGCTAGTAGCAGAGTTGGTTGTTTACATTGGCAGCAGAGAAGTAGATCATGTGAACCTGAGTTCCTTGTTAGTGCATTCATAGCTAGTATTGCAGAATCAGCAGTTAAGGCCAGGTTGTTTGCTTTTGCTGCAGTTATGGCTTTTCAACCAGTACAATATTTGATTCTGGTCTAGTGACGGTAGTGATGTATTCAAAAGAAAGCTGGGGTGGGGTGGGGGACACATTTTTTAACTAAAATTCTTTCCTGTGCTTATTTCTTTCCTTCATCCATGACAACATTATTTTTGGTATGCCTACACAAAGCCTACAGAAAATCTTAGTTTCTCAGAAAGTTTAGTAATAGCAATAGCAGTTAGACTTATATACCGCTTCATAGGGCATTCAGCCCTCTCTAAGCGGTTTACAGAGTCAGCATATCGCCCCCACAGTCTGGGTACTCATTTCACCCACCTCGGAAGGATGGAAGGCTGAGTCAACCTTGAGCCGGTGAGATTACAACCGCTAAACTGCAGATAACAGTCAGCTGAAGTGGCCTGCAGTACTGCACCCTAACCACTGCGCCACTTCGGCACTTAAGTTTGTGTAACACGTCAGCAGTAGCAAAAGCGTAGGGTGTTTTGTCTTGATGTGAGTAGTGCAATGTAAGCATGGCCCTGGTCTCTGTACTGAAAAATTCTAATAGCAGCTTCACACTCATTAAACTGTTAATAGAAATCACATCATTACAGAAAAAATTAAACATATGACCTGCCTAAAAACATGATGCAGTAAACATTCCAAAGCTTTCAGCGAAAAATGATTCCAGGGGAGAGTTAATATTGAACTCTCTGCTTTTCAAATTTGTTCTTACTGCTTATATTTTGCAACTTTTGTTCATTCTCATCTCTAATTCTCTTAGGTTTTAGGGTGCCCATTGTCCTGCTTTCCTGCTACCATTTTTCCACTCATTTCTGGCTGTCACAAGTATTGATTACTCTAAGAAATACTGTAATATAACAACA
Organism: Thamnophis elegans; assembly: GCF_009769535.1. NCBI lineage: Eukaryota > Metazoa > Chordata > Lepidosauria > Squamata > Natricidae > Thamnophis > Thamnophis elegans. The sequence continues at coordinate 53,285,071 of NC_045542.1, read as the reverse complement.
CCCAGAAATTATCTGTTATTGAAGATGGAATAAATTGTAGAAATTGATATTTAAAATTTCTGTGATTAATATTTCTTATTTGTGGGAAGCTGTTTCTTAATTCATATGTAAAATGAAATCAAAACTGAATGTTAATTCAGAACTAGGCATCTTTTTTTCTATACTTTTTCTTCAGTGGTAAAGTCAGAAGAATACAGAGCAATCAATGAAATCATTCTCTTTCCTTTTCTTTTTGCCATCTTCAGCCTTTCATGCTCTACAACCCGTATTCTCCTGAAATAATATTTTTGGGGAGGGTTGCTTTCAAATTGACTCTGGGTGATTGCCTGCAACTAATCCCTGCAATTATTTGGCAAGATTTTTTCCAGGGGAGGGGGAGAGGTTTGCCATTGCCTCCTTCCTAGGATGGGAAAGTGAGTGACTGGCCCAGGGTCACCCAGCTGGTTTCCTGCCTAAGGCGATACTACAACTTGGGGTCTCCCAGTTTCTAGCCTGGTGCCTTACACCACTCACTCTCTAAGTTATCTCCCCCTTTCCAACCCCCCCCCCCACTAATACCTCAATGATCCAAAATGTAGTAGCTCTACTCTGAAATCATATGTCATCTAAATCCAAGTCTTCTCAAAGATAAGAATAGCATTTTGGCAGTGGATCAAAGAAGGTGGTAAACTCCACCCACTCATTGCACCTGTTCAGGCACAGCCCTCTGTCTATCTGGTTTAATTTGGATTACTGTACTAAATGGAGAATGGTGATTGAGCTAACTAGCCCCTTCCAACTATCTGATTCAGTCCTACAGAAGAATAAGTCCAGACTAATGTGCCCCCTCCTCAAAATATCTGTCAGTGTAACTCCAGAGCCTGAAAATCAAGAAAGAAAGAAAAATACTGCTTTCAGAGAGCTTGAAAGAAACAATTTAGTTGCACAGAAACATGAAGCAAATATCCCTCGGTCTTACAGGTGGTCCTCGACTTATGACCACAATTGAGCCCAAAATTTATATTGTTAATTGAGAAGTTAAGTGAATTTTGCCCCATTTTACGACCTTTCATGGCACAGTCATTAAGTGAATCACTGCAGGTGTTAAGTCAGTAACACGGTATCTCTGGGTTAGAATTTTGCTTCCCTTGTCAAGGAGAACGAGGGGCAAAGAAAGGGCAGATAGAAAAGGAAGAGAGGTATTTTCCAGTCCTGTAAGCAAAAGGGAGACTCACGAACTACTCCACCGCACTCCAGAATGATTGTTTGCCTCCCATATTCAGTAAACAATTGGAATGGCAGGGAATAGGAAAAGGAAATTGTAGCCACTTCTGCTTCTAAACATCTTGTCCCAGGCAATCTCTCAGGATGGTACACAAGCACATGCGCACATGCATGCTCGCACATGCATGCACATTCTTCTATTAAAGAAAGATTTTCTCAGAAGCAACAAGCTGTTCTTGGAAAGCAGGGTCAGAGAGATTGCTCAGATTTGTTCCAGGGCCCAAAGCGGAAGAGGGGCTAAGCATGAAAGGAGAGACTGGGCCGAAGGAGAAATATTTCCTGGCCAAATATGGCCAGCAGGCCAACATTTCCAGTTATTCAGTTTTAGCTCTTTCTCAGATGATTCAGCAGGTGATTGCAAGAAATGGTGAGGTTAACAGGGGCAAACTACATTGAAATTAGGTTATACAGGGCCAGGAACTGTAGGGTGCCATACTGTCATTGTTAGCTAATTAAGCACTTGCGTTATGGCTTTAACAGCCATTAATTTGTTAAATGTTTATGCCACTCAAAACTTAAATGTTGATTACTTCAGAGGTCAAAGTTCAGTAATTTTAAAAAAGTATAAACTTCATAATTATATATATTTAAATAAATAAATGTTAAACCCTATTTATATAAGCAATCCTTTATTTTTATTCTTTCCCAATAATGCATTAGAGTAAAATATATACAGAGGTAGTCCTCACTTAGCAACCCCAATTGGGACCGACAACTCAGTCTTTAAGCAAAGTGGTTGCTAAGTGAAACTATGACAATACTTTTGATCTTACCTCAGCTTTCCTTTGCTTTACAAACCTGTGAAGGTCATAAATGCAAGAATTGAATGCAAAATTACTTTTTCATCACTGTCATGGTTGCAAGCAGTCACCCCCCAAGGCTGTTGTTAAATGAGGAATACCCATACTCTTAATGTTTTAAAAAAAATAACATTGTTTCCTCCTTTCTAATTCTGACCTTTAAAATACATATTCAAAATGCCTCTCAACTGACTCATTTTCTTCTGCTGCCAATCATTCTGGAAAACTATAGTTCTAAAGTACAGTTGGATAGGTCTTGTTTTACCTAGGATAAAAATAAAGCAAAGGGCTATTTAGAGATGTCTCTTTTTAGCCAAGGTTGAAAATAATTGTATGTGCATTAAAAAACCCAAAATATAAATATGTTCTTTATTTGTTTAATTCCAAAGTTCCAACAAAAAAGGAAGAGCCTCCCAAAAGGTAGAGAGAGATTTTTTTCTTAATAAGCTTTGAGCAACTCCTACATTTTATACTGGGTTAAAAATTTGATATGAGGAAAAATAGATTTTAGGCACCACTATAAAAATGTTGAATGGATCATAAACTCAGCATCTTTTTATTTAATGCAATTAAATTGCAATGAGTAATTCTTGGCTTTCAGTTAGTTTGCTTTGCTCATTGGTGAAATAGTGTGGTGTGGTTTTGAATTGGCTGACTCTAGTAATAAATAGCATGCCTAAAATTACATTCTATTGACATGCTTCACATGCTGAATGTGAAACAAATTGAGCCCTGCATAATGTGGCACCGTAGTGACTGACCACAAACAGATTCAGAGGTTCTTTGGTGGTGATAGGAATAAATAATATTTGCTACATTTTGGAGCCAAAAACTTAAGTCAGTGTACATGCTGTAACATATTTTTTTCTGCTATAACTGTAAATACCCAATCTGTATTTGCCCTTAGATTTGCTTAAACAGCAGATCACACAATGAAGTTTATATATTTGCCAAATTATTTGTTGGTTATTTGAAGGATCATCATCTCCTGGTCACATCTACAAGAGTGTGGGGGGGGGATACTGTGGTCCCCCTCCCTTAAAGAGGTACTTCCAGTGGGACTAAGAAGAGCCTTCTCTATGGTAGCTCCCTCCCTGTGATCCATGGATCATCCCTATGGAGATAAGATTGGCTCTCACTTTCATACTCTTTCACAAGGCCCCAAAGACCTAGTTTTGCCAGCAGGCCAAGGAACACAGAGTGGGATGGAGCCCATTAAGTGGCTTATTTGATTGACGGTTATTAGGGTGAGGGGCAGTAGTTACCACTTTTTATTTTTATTTCATATGACATTGTTATTTTTGTAAGCCGCCTGAAGTCACTGAGAGTGAGTCATGTAAACTTTTAAAATAAAATAAAATAAAATGAAAGAAACAATACATTTATTCATTTGTGGGACCTGTATATCACAGTTCTATTTTGTTTGTTATATATTTGCAAGAGATGAACTTTTTTGCAAGAACATTTGTAAGAAAACTCAGTTTATTTCTGAAAAAAGTAAGCTATTATATGGAGCAGATATGAAAATAAACCCAGCTTTTTTGGCAATTCCTACAGTAAACAGAATGAACAAATGCAGTTCTCTTGATGAGATAATGTTGGGAAGTAATCCACCAAATGTGTATTTTTGTTTATATCCAATAAGATCCAGGTTTTTGTAATTCTTAAATCTCTTCTGACAGAAGGCAGCAGCATTTTCTATGGACATAATAATTTTTCAGCTATTAGGGTACAACACATATCTTCCCTAATTGCGGTCCCTAAAATAAACTTGCAAGCTAGTCTTAATATCACCCTGTTAGAGATAGGAAGGGACAAAAGCTTCAGGGTATAAAGAGTTTGTGATACAATTCATACTTGGAGACTTTCTGATTTGTAGCTCAATCATTTTAATCGTAATGCCAACTCAAATTAGGTTAACCACTTGTAGCTCAATACAGCAAGTGATGATTAGAGTCATTGAGTCATAGAGTTGGAAGGGACCATCAAGTCCAAATCTCTCCTCAGTTTGAGAATTCAGCTGAAAGCACCACAGGCAGATGTATATCTAACCTCTCCTGTTACACATTAAGTGAAACAAACCACAGTCTCACAGGACTATTGATTCCAGGATTTTCCCCTAATAATCAGGATCCACTTTCCTATATTTTAAATTCCATGTCTTGTACTCTAGAACAAGAGAAAGCAGTTCTTGATCTTTTTCTGTGGGACATCCCAAGTATTTGAAAAATGCTATCTATCAGACTGCCCTCCTTTGCAGTTTGGACTGGAAACAGTTAATCCCAAAACTAGCCTGTCAGAGCTCTTATTGTCCAAAGGAAGGTTATGTTGAAGTACAAGCATTTCAGTGAACACTGTACTTTAATTGTTGATCTTAAAAAGCAGAAGCTATCTACTACTCCAAAATCTTCACTGTTTGTTTTACCTGTTGTCATTCGTTTTGTCATCTTTATACTTAACTAGCTGATAACCCAGTGTTGTCCGGATATTTATCTATAGCAGGAAAATGTCCAGACCAAACGTAATTTCTAATGTTGGATTTTTCCCCTTGTGGGGTACTGTGAAGCCATTACCATGGCAACTCCATTGCGTTGTACAGTAGAAGCCATTTTATGGCAGTATAATAGAAGCCATTTGAAGGTGCAGCAGGCTGTATCGTAACAAAACACACACACCAAGGGGTGTTAGGGGTGTCTTACATCCACTGTATTTGTTTCCATAGAATAAGTCATCTATGTACCAAGTTTGGATGAAATTGTTCAAGGTGTTCCAGAATTATGCTGGTACACACACACACACACACACACACACACACACACACACATATATATTGGATCCATTTTTTCATTGTGCTCCTTCACTTTTATTACTATATTTTGTAAATTATTTGCATTTTTCACAATCAGGGTACTGTTATCAGCACAATGCAGAATATTGATGTTTCTTCCTCCAGTTTCTTTGATCATTTTCCAATCCAGCTTCCCTCAGTATAGTATATATTGAGTATATAGGTTGAATAAATAGGGGGACAGTATACTGCTTGTCTCATTCCTTTGCCAACTTGGAGCCAATCTGTTTTTCCATGTTAGTCTGTACTATGGCATCCTGATCAGTATATAGGTTTTACATAAACTCAGTGAAATGTTGTGAGATTTCCATTTTCCTAATTACATTCAACTTCTTGACATAATGAACACAACCCAATGAATCAATGAAACATATTCTAACTTCTTTCTGGTATTCTTTGCCTTTCTTAATTATCTAATGTGCATCAACCATAATGTTTTGCCTTCCTTCACTTTTTCTAAACCCAGATTGAACATCTGTCATCTTCTTTTCCATGTAAAGTCTAGCCTGCATTGGATGAGTCTAAAATTATTTTGTTAGTGTTTAAATTAATATATAGTGTACAATAGTTTGCACAACCTATTAAGTCTCCTTTGGTTGTTACTGATATATAGATTGATCTCTTCCAGTCTATGGTCAACTGCACCATTCTTCAGATTTGCTGTCATTGCTTGGTTAGGACGTTTACTGATTCTTTTCTTTGCCATATTTCTGTAGATTTTCCATTATTCCCTACAATGCTGATCTGAATTACTGGACTCTTGATATTACTTCATCAACAAAACTGATAAGATAGAGTTTGTTGGAGAATTGAAAACATTTATTAAAATCAAGTAGTGCTGCAACTAGGCAAGAATCTTTTATATTCTTATAATTCCATTTTTCTCAACTTTCAAAGTATAGCTAAGGATTTTCTGTTAACGTTTTAAGGTTCCATTTGCATGCCATAAGTTGATTCAATATTGCCAGAATTTGTAAGGATGCTAGATAATGAATTCTGAAAATAGCAGCATGTTATATGCTCAACTATTCCAACTTTTCTCAAACAGTTATATATCCTGTATGCCCATTCCAGAAAGAGTTTAGCTGGTGTTATTTCTCAGATTGCTACTCTGGAACAAGCCTGTCCAAACTTGTTCTTTACCCGTAATTTGAATTGGGCTTAATTTTCAGTTCTGTGTTTGCACAGGTGGTTTTTTGGGAAGATTCCTCGAGCAAGGGCTGAGGAGATGTTGGGTAAACAAAGACATGATGGTGCCTTCCTCATCAGGGAGAGTGAAAGTGCTCCTGGTGATTTCTCCCTCTCAGTCAAGTGAGTATTACTTTTGGATTGATTTGATCTGATTTTAACGATTCCCTGGCTTCAGTCTTTGAAACTTCTGTTATTGGCTGGAACAAAGAAAGAAAGTGAGTTTTAAAAAGTTTCCTCCAGTGCAAGGATGGCTGTATTAGCCTTTCATAGTCCAAAAACCTTCTAACGTACTGCAGTTCTGAAGATGTTTGGTTCGTGATTCTCTTTGGATACTGACACCCTAGAGCCGTGGGGGTGAACCTATGACACACATGCCAGAGGTGACATGCAGAGCCCCTTCTGCTGGCACGCGGGCTGTTGCCCCAGGTCAGATCTCTCTGGCGTTTCTTTTGTGAGCGTCTGTTTCCCTGCAAACAATGAAACTGATAAGATAGAGTTTGTTGGAGAATTGAAAACATTTATTAAAACCAAGTAGTGCTGCAACTAGGCAAGCATCTTTTATATTCTTATAATTCCATTTTTCTCAACTTTCAAAGTATAGCTAAGAATTTTCTGTTAACATTTTAAGGTTCCATTTGCATGCCATAAGTTGATTCAATGTTGCCAGAATTTGTAAGGATACTTTGTTCGGATGCCCCACCTCCCACCGGCCACCTGGTCTTCGGGTCTCTGCTGCGCATGCATGCATGTCAGTGCATGCACATGTTTGTGCACATGCACGTCTTTTAGTTTGGGTCTGCGCACAGTTTGGGCACTCGTTGTCTAAAAGGTTTGCAATCACTGCACTAGAAGTTATGAAAGGGAGGGGGGAGGTGCCTCAGCCCACTGGCAATGAATTTAGGATTGTCAGCCACTCCCTAAAACTCAAGTGCTTTATAGGAGGCAGCCCTAGGATCCAAAGAAAATGCATTGTGTTAAAAAGTAGCAGATACATGCTATGTTTGTGCCAGAGGATTCAGACCTTCTTTTGCCTTCCAGTCCAAAGTGATACATGATCACACGCATTGGAAATTTTTAAAAAGTTATCCATAGCTACTTACCTGTTTCTAATTCAAGTGCATTATCTACCAAAAGAGGCTTTCAGAATATGTGTGGTTGTTTTTTTTGCTCCCAGTCTTGTGGCCTAACAGAAAAAATAAAGTACTTTGCTGAATCATTGTTGTGTTGTGCAATGTTTTAAAATGTAAAAAGAAGGCATGAGGGGCCTTTTTTAATATCCAAGCTTAATAGCCTGATCGTGCTTTTGTTTATCCACATATAGAGCTTGCTTAACTCCTTAGCCACTATGGATGGCTTAAAAAAACACAGAGATAAAAGAGTTTTTTGTTTTTTAAAGGACCTTGGTCAACCAGACTGGACTCATTCTTGGATTTAACTTTAGGTACCGGTATTCAGTTTTTGCTAAACACAGATAATAAATGTGCGATAGTAATGAGAATTTCAAGACTTGCAAAAAGTAATAGAGTTTTCATTTAACACAATTTATATGCACTTATTTCCTTGACTTGTGACATTGACTGCTGGCTTGTACTGCCACCTCATGTTTAGAAATCCTCAAAAACCCCAATGTGCATTTCCCTTGGCTGAAGATTAACCCTGTAGATGTGCAAGAAAAGAATATTCCTTTCCTGGGAGAAATGTTAAAGCAGTGAGTACATCTGGAATGTTCTTCCCCTTCTTTTTAGATTCGGAAATGATGTGCAGCACTTCAAGGTGCTTCGAGACGGTGCGGGCAAGTATTTCCTCTGGGTGGTAAAATTCAATTCTCTGAATGAGCTGGTAGACTATCACAGATCAACCTCTGTCTCCAGGAACCAACAGATATTCCTCCGAGACATTGAGCAAGTGCCTCAGGTAAGAAAATCTTTGGAGTTTTCCTAATCACAATACTACTTTTATTCTTTACTAGCCAACAATGTGGCATTGCCTGGGTATTTATATAGATAGATGCATGCCTGTAGGAATGTCTTTTTAGGTTGCGTGTGGAGGTGTTTCCATGAAGGATAAGTAAAACCTTGGTGACTTAAGAGGACAAATTGTGCTAGGCTCTATTCTGTTTTCAATAATGACACTATTTTAGAAAGATATATAACCCATTCCTTACGCCAGATTCTCAAGGATTTCTAAAAATTATACAATAAAAAAGTACAACAGAACACCCTCTTTCTGAAGTAGCTGATAAGCTTTTGAGACATGCATGAATCTGCCGAAGAGAAAAGCAGTGAGGTCCCTAGCATTATTTGAATGCACTATTTCTGGTGATGTTAACAGGATGCAGCTCAACATGCTTAAATGCCTGGGCAATTTAAAAAAAACATTGCCAAGTGCCAAGGAGTTACTAAACTTAACAATGTTTGTGGAGGAGAGCTTTCTAGCTTGGTGGGGGGGAGCTGAGCGGTACTGCAGGTCAGTTGTTTTTCTCTCAGGAGGAGGAGATGCAGGGAGGCAGTCACTTGGCTTCTACCCTCCTTTCTGAGATTGCCCTGGGAAAATTAGAGGTTGAGGAATCTGGGGCATTGCAACGAGGTAGCGTGGAAATGATGACAACATGTAGGCAAGTAAGGCCCTTGTGGTAGAGGACTTTGACAGCTAGTTGCTTGCAGAAGTTGAAGCAAGTAAGCAACTTTGTAGGAAAGTCATCCAGGATTTGGTAAGTGTCTCATATCCATTCAGTCTGTAACAAAGTTTCCCTCATCCATATATTTGCGAGCTTCGTTATTCCAGTAAACCGTTTCACCTAAATACTGCAGGCGAAGCTTGGCTATTCTGGCCTTCACAAACTGAACGGCTTCTATTGGTGTCAGGTTGCTTCTTTGCAACAACTTGTTCAACTCGGCTAATTCGCGAACAACGTCATCAAACACAATCAATGCAGCACGAATCTGTGGATCCGTCAACTTTTTGTAACAATATTTACATACTGGGTCACTGTGTGATTCTGCTTGCTCTTTACAGTACTCAACCAAAACTGTAATGTTTTTCATTAATGCTCGCAATGCAAAATGTCTGGAAAGCCATCGTACTTCATTCAACGGTCTGAAGGCTACTGCTTCACAGTCAAGAACTTCTGCTAGTTCTGCAAATGCCGTTTTCTTCACAGAAGAGCGGCAGAATAGAGTGTACACAGTGCGCAGTAAAGTCTCAATGTCTTTCATAAGTGAGACGTGCTTACATGCATCATCAATCCCCAGGTCTTCTCGATCTGCCACACAGTGCTGTTCAACCAAATGAGATACATCTTGACGAAGCTGAGCAGCCACACCATTATGCTTACCCAGTATCACAGACGCACCGTCTGACGTAAACATGACCATCTTTTGAAGATTGATGTTGTTTGTAGCATAGAACTCTTTTATGGCTGCTGTGATTGCTGTGCTGTCGCATATTGACAACTGTAAAATTCCTGCAAACACGGTCTTATAAATTGCAGCATTAGACGGGCGGAATTTCGCATACAAAATCAACATTTTGGTGACTGATACATCGGTGCTTTCATCAGCAATAAGAGTAAGACAACTGGCATTACATAGATCATGCATGACTTCTTTCTGAACAACTGCATTGATGCACTCTACAAACTCAAAGCCATAATTCTTGCTGCGCCAGCTCTCTGGAATGGACACATATTTGCCTATGTGGTCATGTATGGCTTTGACTGATAATATTGACACATTCATGTTTATGGCCAGCAACACATTATCAATCAAAATTTTGACTTCATCAGCATTAGCATTTCTGCGCAGTGAAACTTCTTTTCTGTTCGTTTTGTCTTCTGCACTTTCAGTCAGTAGCCTCGGCAGCCCTCCAGATTTCTGGCATCGTAGTTTAGTGATCGAATCCAGGTGAATCTTCTGATTGATATGACGCTTCAAATAATCAATTTTCCAATCGTTCTATCGTTTTCCAGTGGCGAATGTGCCACCTGTACAAGCTTCTTGGCATATTTGGCAAACAATGTCGTCACTACTTTCACGATAAGTGAAGATATCACCCAGTTTTGTTAACTGTTTTCTAGACGAAGTTGGCAGTTCAGTCTCTACTAACTCTTCCAACCATTCTAGTTTAAACTTCCAGCTTCACTTTTTCTTCGTAACAACATTTACTCCAGCTTTACGTTTTGACATCAGCACTGACTGATGATGTACCAATAGGGTTAGGGTTTATCAATTATTACAATTATCCTTTCAAATTCATTTTGGATTAAATAAAAAAGAGCTTTGAAATGAATATATAAATGGCACTTAATACCACTAATATTAAAATAGTAAATGTTTGATATACTTCATTTTAATGAGTTAACATTCAATTGCAAAAGTTGTCTATACACTGTATGCTTCTGTGAATGTATTATATGCAATTTGCTATTTTAAATGAGTAAAATTATTAAAATCACCATAATTAAAGTCTCATTCACATCTAAGAGTTTTCTTCCATCGTTAATTTGTAAACTCAAGGATTTATTGCCTGCATGTTCAACAATGCTTGTTGATTGTTTAAAAATTTGTGGGAATTTGCTCCTTTCTGTACAGAGGGTTTCAGTAACCTACTACTACTGCAAAACTGCATACTACTTGCAAATATAGATTGTTAAAATGGCTCTACCATAACCAAATAAGAGAAAAAAACACCTTCCTTTTGTTTATAAAGTAGTGATTTTAGTTTGCTCTATGGAAGTCACTATTTTAAACTGACAGATAGGAAGTTTAATTAGATTAAAAGCAAAAATATTCTCAATGACTTTGAAAATCCCAATGAGTTATCAAATATAGGTACTCCTTCGTTACAACATGGGACTGGAATTTTTATTACTCAGCAATGTGGTCACAAAGCTGATGTCGTGTCATGACTCATGTGACCGGGCTCTCTCGCCTCTTTCCAACTCTGAGGGCATCAATCATGTTAGCCAAGGGGATCTGCAAAGTTGGCTCTTTTAAGACTGGTGGACTTCAACTTCCAGAATTTTGAGAGTTGAAGTCCACCAGTCTTAAAACAGCCAACTTTGCAGACCCCTGTGTTAGCCCAAAGCCTGGCGCTGGGCTTTGCTCCCCCATTGGTGGAGCCCCGAGAAGCAAGGAGGGAGAAAAAGAGCTCAAAAGAGCTACATTTTTGCTAAATGTAACCGGGGAGAGCCAGCCCAGGCAATAGCAAATTAGCCGATCTTGCAGCAGGTCTGAAGGGGGGGGGGGGGAGCCAAACTCCAGGCAGGGCTCTCTGACTGTTCTAATTTCCCGTGAAAACTGTTGCCTCTGAAGCATTTGCTCCAGTGTTTTAAATCTTTAACATCCCTTTCCCTTTTTTCTTTTCAACCTACACTGATTAGAGAATCCTGAAGTCGGGCGGCAATGTACTGCAGTAGAAAAGGTTTAGCTGGAGGAGGTTTTGATTGCGATCGCTCTGTAGTTCATGTCCAGATACCTGCCCCACGTGCCTCTGCGTGGCAATTAGAAACTACTGCGCAGGGTATTGCAGCCATGTGAGCGGCCGCGCAGGCGCGCACCTTAGAGGGAACAGTCGTTGTGAGACCCTCTGTGTGGTATCAGTGAGGATTGTTGTTCACTTACCTTCCTCATTGCAGAGTTAACATCCCTGCTTTGGCTATTGGACTCTGTATCTAGGTTGGTGGAGAAGTTCCATAGGCTTACGGTTTTGAGGGACTTCACTCTTCCTTCCCTGGGCCCAGGGTCTGAAGTAGCACAGGAGTTCAGGGCAGCCATGGACCTGCACTAAGACTTATGTACTATGTTTTATCTTACTCCAATCTCAGGATTGCTAGTATATGGATATTTGTTGTCAGACTGCCTTTGTCCAACAGATCTATAGTTGTAGGCAACCACTAGGAAAAAGCAGAAGGCATTGTATGCCATTTGGGCCTCAAATGATAACAATGCTCTGTCAGCCACCCTCTTAATCTTGAGTCGGGTTATTTAGATGAAATGCAAGAATAGTTGGAATAACAACTTCTGGTTAGATGAATCACTTGCTAAAAGAATAATTTGTTACCATCATAGCTAGTCTGAATCCCTACAGTCCATTATTGATTGTAGACATTAGTTGAGCATTTCTGCTGGCTCACCTGAATCTGATCAAAGGCAGAGCTGGAGTTATTTGTGATTTGTACATAGTTAACCCATCATGTTCTAGAGCCACGATGGTGAACCTATGGCACAGGTGCCACGGGTGGCCCGCGGAGCCCTCTGACAGCATGTGAGCCATCACCCCAGCTGAGCTCTACCACGCATGTGCACGGGCCTCCCGCCTCCCAGCTGATTTTCGGGTCTCTGCAGCATGTGTTGCTTAATCAAAATGCAATTAAAACACTATACAAGCCATCGAGAATATAACTATATACATCCAACAGAAGTGCCTCACAGGAGCAGGTAGAGGTGATTTCTAGAGAGGTAGGAAATGCATCACTAAACAATGGAGATGAATACTAGAGAAGAATAATCTGCATAGAAGGCAGACATAACACCTGTAACAGCCTAGGCATGGGCGGGGGGCACCCCCCCTTTTGGTCCCAGGAGGCTTCACGGAGGCCTGCTAGGCCCAAAACGGGGAGCGACGGGAGAGAGCAAGGGGGAGCACACACGCATGTTCAGGAGGCGGGGGGGGAGGTCACGGACACATTATGTTATAAGTATGTGCACACATGCGCGCTTTCAGCACACAAAGACAAAAAGGTTAGCCATCACTGTTCTACAGTTTATTAGATGAACTACTTGTGGAAAAAGACTTAATCTCTCATATTCTTGTCTGCTAGAATAAAACCACAAATAACCTTTTATTCATTTTGTCTATGAATCTCACATACGAAGTTCCTCATCAAGCTATAAAAGAAGGAAGGAAATAGAGGAAGAGGTGGATACATGAAGATGCAAAATGAATTTTATTTTGACAGCTTAAATTTACATTAGTGTAGCAGATTTGTGGTGCTCCAGTTTTTTATTATATTATCTAATTGCTATCATAATCAGGGGTAACTGATGCAGGGAGTTACCATTCAGTAACATCTGGAAAGGCATAGTTTTCTCATCTCTGGATTTCATGAATCCTCCTGTCACCATTAAAATTTTACTTGTGCAGGTTGTGTTTGACATTACCACAATTGGGACCAGAATTTAGATTGCTAAGAAGGCAGTTGTTAAGTGAATCACACTAATTTTATGAACTATTTTAACCACTGAATTGAATCACTGCAGCTGTTAAGTGAATCATGCAGTCATTAGGCCAATTCAACTTCCTCCATTGACTTTGCTTGTCGGAATCAAACTGGGAAGGTTGCAAATAGTGATCACATGATTCAAGAACACAGCAATCATCATAAAAAAATGCCAGTTCCCAAAGTTGCCCAAGCTTTGATCATGACATTGCGACATAATTGTGAAGACTGGTTGTGAGTCATTTTTTTTAGTGCCATTATAACTTTAAACCACCATTAAAGAAATGGTTATAAGTTGAGGACTACCTGTATAAATGAGTTATTTGAATAGCCTTTGTTGTTAAAGCAGCCTCATGCGTATTCAAATCACATCTGTGCAGTAAGATAATAAAGAGTTAATACTTCACTGCCCAATGTTTGTAGATCTATTTCATATTTTAGATACAACCTCAAGAATTTGAAAATGCTGCTCACTTTTTATCATAAGACACTTTAAAGCTGTAGTTGGTTATAAAATTCAGTCTCGACATTTTATGTATATCAAAATAAGCGCAATATAGAAGTAAGACTTGATGCTGTTTCTATGACTGAATGAATTAACTCGCAAACCAAGATGCCATTTGTTGTCATCTGTCAGTATCAACAGCTTCAGATGTACTGACTGTAGGCGAGAGACCATAGTTCGTGCCACAGAAAAAAAACCACGAGTGATTTGGAGGCCTCAATAAATTAATCCCCTCTTCTCTTCTTTACAGCAACCATCATACGTACAGGCTCTTTTTGATTTCGACCCTCAGGAGGAGGGAGAGCTGGGCTTTCGCCGCGGAGACTTTATCCAGGTCCTTGACAATTCTGACCCCAACTGGTGGAAAGGAGCCTGCCACGGACAAACAGGCATGTTTCCACGCAACTACGTTACCCCTGTGAACCGGAACATCTAGAGCAGATGGCTAAAGATTATTTAAGGAAAGAGGAAAAAACAGTACAGTCCACATTCAGAACCGAACAGCAGCCAGAGATCTCCAGTCATCAGGCTATAAAACTGAATCCCCTCAGGTCTGCATGAGGGGGAACACTTTTTTTCACTCAGAATGGAACTTTGTGGGGAGGGGACAGGAGAAGGGTCCAACTTATGCACCAAAACTTTTCTTTAAATTAAAATGGATATTAACAGATTTCTTTGGTTATTTCTGGGGTGGCCCTTTTTGTTCACTGGTCCTTTTTCTCCCCAACACCAGTGCATCAGTGTATGAAGTGTTACTGCTAAATGAAGTCCATGCTATGCCAGGAAGAGAGGAAGCTCTGTTGGTATCTGCTACTCATGCATACGGTCTTCGGGAAGGGAGTGAGAGAGCAAGCCAAATACATTAGCCAGTTTAAACACACACACACACACACACACACACACACACACACACACACACACACGCACGCACGCACGCACCAATTATGTTTCTACCTTCAGTGTTTTGCCTAAGATAAGGTCTTAATTTTTTTTCCTCACTGCTTTTCAGTCTGAAAGTTGTTCGGCTGTGGAGCAGAGGGGAAGATGGTTAAATAGGTTGTAGGATTTTTCTGAGAAAACCTGCATTACAACCAGATCATGTTTTCATTAACCGTGACAGGTTTTAATTTTCTTTTTAATCATGTGACTTTAAGCATGTTCTTCTGTTTTTTAATTAGTGCCTTTTCCCTTGTTTAACAAAAAAAAACAGTTCACAATTTTCAGTTTGTTTCTGTTTTTATGTAAATATTTAAGGAATTGAATGAGAGGAATGTAACTTTATTACATAAAAAGATCTCCATTTACCAGATGGAGCTTTAAAATATGTATACACATTTGATATTTTTCATACTAGTTGGGAAAAAAGGCATATAATGCCCCAAAACTCGCAGCCTGGGGTTCTTGAGCAAGACAGAGAAAATACCTCCAGTTTTTTTTTGTTTTTTTTGGGGGGGGGGGATTGGCATATTTTACAAAGCCTAGAGTGAAATTCCAAATTATTTTCCCCAAAGACAGTAAGGCCTCAAGAAATTGGGCTTAATTATAGCCAATGGTTGACCCTAATGCTTGGGGAGGAGCAGTCCAGTCCCCTCTTGAGTTGGCTTGACTCACAATTGCAATCAGTGACTACCTTCCAGCAGTTCCCCATTTTTCTACACCAGTATTACTGTAGCTGGAAGAATCCTCTTTCTTACTCAAAAATCCCAGAAGGGAGATTATATTCAACTTTTTATTCTGATAAAACTCATAGGTGCCATGCATAATATTATGAATGACTTAGACTTCTAAGACCAGGGAGAGCAACCTGCAGAGCTCCTGTGCCAACCAGTTACCTTATTTCCTTTTGCTGAGCTGCATACCTGGAATTTCTGTACCTTAGTAACGGACCCCAAAACTACCACAGAGACCTTCCCTTACAGAAAAGCGCTGTTCTGTCCAGATCAGGGTAGGGGGGGGACCCTGTGTTGGTGGGTGCCTTTTTATACTAAGTGTTACAGGTATTATTCCTGAGATGGACTCTGCCTTATATTTCCATTTCTCTCAGCAGGTGAAAAAAAGAAAGAAAGCTACCCTGTAGCATATTAATTTCTCATGTTTTTCTTGCTAGCTGTCTTTCTCTCCATTCTCCCCATCCCCACTTTCTTTTTTAAAATTATTGGAAAAGGAATTATGGCATTCTACATTTGGACCATTTGATTGTTTTTTTCTTATTTTGGAATTGGTGTATATCATGCAGCCTTGCAGACATAATGTCTTGTGTGTATATATATATATTAAATCAGTGTTTAAATAAAACAGGCCTATGTACGTAATCCGTTAACGCAGCAGCAGCATTTGGTAGATAGTAATTAACTGTGAATAATAAATATACAACAAATTCTTCACTTGAATATCAGTGTCTTCTTTATTAACACTTGCAATTAAATAACACATTTAAGGAATCAGTGGGGGTTTGATTATAGTAACATGCTTTCAGAAATGGGAAGGACCAGGTAAAAACTTAATTTTTGATTTAAATTAAAATTGTTACTCTAGCTTCCCTTTGGAGCACATAAAGCAGGGAAAGCCTGCTGAGCATATCTCCTTGATAAGCAAGCATTGTTAAATGAGTTTTGCTCCATTTTACAATCTTTCTTGCCATAAGTGAAACACTCTTATTAAGTTAGCAACACGGCTAAGTGAATTTGGCTTTCCCATTGACTTTGTCAGAAGGTTGCAAAAGGTGATGATGTGACACCACTGCAGCCATCATAAATACATGCCAGTTGCCAAGTGTCCAAATTTTGATCTTGTGACCATGGGGATACTACAACGATCATAAGTGAGAAAAACTTATGACAAAGTCCTTTTTTTTAGTGCCGTTGTAACTTCAAGTGGTCACTAAAAGAATGGTTGTAATCTGCACTTTCTCACCAGGGATAATTAGGGCCTGGGTGTATATGGGTGTTTGTTTATCTGATCAAGGTACAAAATTAGCTTCACTATTTGTTATCTTCTACTTTTAGTGTTCAGTTCCACAGCTCTATGTGCTTTAATCCAGAATGATTCCTTGCTGCACACAGCTATCCCTTGGTTTCTCATAAATTTGAAAGTGGCTTTTCTAGAAAGAAGAGGCACTTTGGCAGTTTTATTGAATGCATTGCAGAGGGCTTTCTATCCTGAGAGAAATTTGTTATATCTAAGGACCAGTTTTGGAGGACAAAGGCATAATCTATTATGGACCTTTACGAAAGATCCATAATAGATTATAGATTATTAGACCTGTACTGTGTCATTCAACCTGGGGACTGCTTTTTTTAATTAATCTTGTATTGAATGCTTTAATTTCACTACTATGATTTTAACAAAATGGCTCAGAAAATAAAAGCATAACTTTCTTAAGGATTTGCCTATTATTATCCAATTAAGATTCTTGTTTATTCCCCAAATAACCAGGTATTACACAGTATATAGTATGGTCTTTCAATATGTTTAATTATACCTAGTCACGAAAATAGGTTTTTTTAACACTTTGCACAACCATATAGGTTGGTCTATTTGTGATTTTACCAGCTTTTTAACTAAACATTTTCCAGATTAAAAAAAATGATTTTGAGTTCAACAAATCAGATTATAACCTTGGATACCAGCTTCTGTAATTCCAAGGTAAAGGCTACAATTATTTTAGTTTGGATGACCAAATGGCTGTATATGTACATGACATGCTGAATTGTAAATTAGCCAATCACATTTTATCCAGTGTGTTTTGCGCACTCAGCCAGTTTGTTGATCAGTTGCAATGATATCAATTGAGTAAATCACACTTTCCAAAATGCAGATGGGCCCATCAGACAAACAAATTGGAGAGACTGGTTGTCCGCTTGATTTCAAATTTTTAAAAAAGCTCTTAATTTGGCATTGTTACAGAATGAAATTTATATATATATTTTATACTTTACCTCACCCCAATTTGAGATATGCTGCAAGGAAATTAAAAGACAAGAGCAAAACTGTTTTGAAACAGTTCTTTAAGGTTCACTTGAATAACCTGCTACCAATGTGATCTTTGCTGAGTTCTGCTTGCAAATTATGTTCCATTCGGCATGCAAAATGTATTTTGGGCAAATATCATCTCTCTAGATGACATATTCATCCAAGCTTATATTTAAAAAGGAAAAACATACACTTACCTGTTACTTAAATTGTTAGCTGTGCAGCAGAAGGCATATGGCTGACATTTAAATCTTGGCTGCTCCTGGGCCTATGCTTTTACTACTCTAAATAGACACTAAGTAACCACAGCAACAACAAACTTGCAATATAGGAGTTCAGGCAGAGTCAGTCTTCTCCAAATACCATCACTTAAATTTGTCATCTTATGGTACAATGGAAGCATGCCTTCTTTCTGGCAGCCTCCTCCGCTCTCCTCACTTTCTAGAAGTCTCTTAGACTAGCTGTGGTCCCAGGTCTGGGATTGGAGTGGCTGTGGAGCAGAGTTAGGGAGTGTCATTTTGGTCCAGGCAGTTCTGAAGTTTTTGGTAGTGTTTTTAATATATGTATTGGACTGGTTGTATACTTGCAGCATTAGAGGGCCTTACCAAATCCATTTTTTAAAAAAAATCCTCATTCAATGTTAGAAAAATGTGACACACTTTGATTAGATACGTGTATGGGGACAATGGTTGCAAGTGCCCAATCCTTGGGGATTCAGCCATGGGTGTTTATGCAGGCAAAAAGGGAGCCCAGAGTGGGAGCCCAGAAGTTCAAGTTATTTTTAATGGCCCCTTCAGTGATCAGGTCTTCTGTGGTTTTTCCTGGTCTTAATTGAACAATAAGATTCTTGATCTCTCTCACTGTCACTGGTCCACACATTGCCGGATTTTCTATAGTTTGGCTAGGACTTTCACTTTTCACAGTGTCCAGGTATAGTTCCTGAAAATGTGCCTCCCAAATCCACTATGGATGGACCATCACTTTGGAGCCGAGGTGGTGCAGTGGTTAGAGTGCAGTACTGTAGGCTAGTTCAGCTGACTGCTAGCTGCAGTTCGGTAGTTCAAATCTCATCTCAGCCTTCCACCCTTCCGAGGTGGGTAAAATGAGGACCCAGATTTTAGGGGGAAATACGCTGACTCTCTAAACCACTTAGAGAGGGCTGTAAAAGCACTGTGAAGCGTTATATAAGTCTAAGTGCTATTGTTATTGATGTCATGAGATGGAATTGAGTCTTTGGGTTTGACCTCCTGATTGAGATGTGCCCGGTTGTTTCTCGTGGCTTCCTTTTTTCTTGCATGTCAGCAGTGTTTTATGTGTTTCTTCTGTTGGAGGAAATCCTGTACAATTTATGCTGTGTTGGATAATCAAGCCTGGTAAGAGGGTTGTTGTTGTTGTTTTGCCACTAACACAGTCTTGGTCAAACCATGATTTGGAGTGGCATTGTTGTTGTCTTCAGGGCGCACTATTACCATGGGTTAGATGTTGGTGGAGCTCTTAGATATGGGCATTATAATTTTCTAAAAATGCATCAGGAGGCTCAGCTGATGTCAGGGCAAACTTTAGGCACCATCAGTGATCTGAAGCCCATAGCTCAGTTACTTGGTTTAAATATGGGGTCCACTTAGCCCGATGGTAAATTCTTCCTAATGGCATTAATAAGGGTTGGTAGCAACCCTTATTGCTCAGGATTTATTTAAATATTTTCAGTCAAGGAACTCGGTATGCGTTCCTTGAGTGAAAACATTTAAATAAAGCAAAATTGGGAGATGATCACTATAAAATTTAGGAATAACTCGTAGGGCTTGACAAAAGGGAAAAGGTCCCTAGAAACAATTATATAATAAATTGCACTCTTTCTGGAACCAGATATATAGGATCATTTGGCTAGATGGTCAAAGGCCCCATTTAGAATGTGGTGAATGTAAAGACTGTTTAAGCCACTCAGAGATCTGCAATGTTTGTGTCAGCCTCTGCTTGCTGCTGCTTCGGCTGCCATTGAAACGGGAGGGGGGGTATGGTATTTGGGAGGGGAATCATGATGTGCTGAAGGAAGCTTCTAGATGCTGTTTGACCATCTTACTGCGCATGTGGAAGAAGGGAGTTTCCCGCCAAGGTTAACTGTCCAGCATTCCATCCAGATGACACCTTTTGAAGTTATCTCCCACCTGACAGTTGGGTGCATTATAATTGGACTATGTACAGGGGTGCCAAGGGGAGGGGATTGAATTGTACTTGATATTATCCACTTTCGCGCCTAATTAACCAGACTCAGCTTTGCTTTGCAACTGTTCATTTAGTAAAAGTACACTTGATTTCAATTCAAATGGAGTCCAGTGGTTTCTTTCCTGATTACTAAATGAAGTCGATGCTGACATTAATTAAGTCTCCTTTCGCACCCATCCCAGAGCTAAAACCTACTGAGGGGGGTGCCCTCACAAGAAGAAAAGAAATGTCTTTGCATGTAAGTGATCAGGAGGAAGAGGAGGGCGCAGCGGCGGGACCATCTTTAACCGAAAGGCTGGCCGAACTAAGAGTGGAAGAACCTGCTATTCGTCCCAGATGGACTTGGGGTGTGGGACAAAAAGAGGAGCCTGAGGAATTGGATGCTGGAGTTACGAGAAGGAGGCCAAAGAAAAAATCAGCTGATTGGGGTGACACTGGAGAAGAAGATTACAAGCTTTCCCACGCCATGAGACTTCTCGAAGAAGCCTGGACTGAATGCAAAAACCGTGAGAGAGCAGTGGAAAGGGAGCTGACAGAGGAATTTTGGCCTTTGACCGAAAGACGCGGGTGCCTGAAATTTATGGCTCTGAAGCAGGGAAACAGAACTGTGCCAGATTATGTCGAGGAATTTCAGGAGTTGTCAGCTTATATGAGGGAGTGTTCGGAAGAGGCTTTGCTGGATCAGTTTGCTGAGGGATTGAATGGAAAAATATACCAACAGTGCATAAACAGACGCCTTCCCCGTCGTTTAACAGTTTGGTATGAAAACGCTGCAGATGTGGAATTGGATTTAGCCAGGCTTCAGTGCATGAAAGGGGGAGATGTGGAGAAATCCCCCCCCCCAGCAGTCCCAAAAACCCCACCCCGCCCCAGAAGTGAGGGCAGGGGAAGTTTTGCTGGCAAAGCCAAGCCTTTCACTTGTTTCCGCTGTGGAAAGGAGGGGCATCGTGCTGTGAATTGCTCGTCAAATTGGCTCAAACTGCCCCAGCCCCCCCAGAGGGAGGGAAAATCAGTGAAAACTCCAAGCAAGAGAAAGGAACCTGCTTTCGCCACTGAGAATGTTTCCCAACACTTCCAGCCAGAGGAGGAGGGAGGCGTGAGCCCCAGTTCGTCTGATGAATTGGATGGGGAGGAATCTAATCGCTGGGTAAGTTCCAGAACTGGCCCTATGCTTATCCCTATTGAGCTTAGAGTGCCATCTTCTGGCGCAACTGAAAAACTTTCAGCTCTGCTAGATTCAGGCTGTTCCCGCTGCATGATAAGCCCTGAGATGGTGGAAAAACTGGGCTTGAAGTTAAGAGCTTTGAAAACCCCTATTGTTTTTTGCCAAATTGATGGTTCTATTGCGGGAGGCGGCCCTGCTCATTTTTCTACAGAGCCCATAGAAATGAGGATGGGTACCCACCAGGAATTAATAACTTTTATTGTGGCGCCTGGGATGGACTGACCCCTTATTTTGGGACTCCCCTGGCTTCGTAGATGGAACCCACGCATTAACTGGAGAGAGGGTTGGTTACGAATTCGCACAAACATACCCCCTGAGAGGAGGGTTGAGACTCCAGACTCTGGCACTACTACCACCACATTGACAGCCAGGGGGCAGGAGAGAATCGAGGGGGAGGAAAGAATTCCAAAGGAGTATTGGGACCTCAGGGAGGTTTTTAGTGAAAATTCTTCTGATAGAATACCCCCACAGACCCACAGATTGCATCATTGATATTTTGCCTGGAGTAAAGCTTCCAAAGCCTCAAATATATTCAATGTCCCCTAGGGAAATGGAGGAAATGAGGAAATTCATTGATAAGAACTTGGAAAGGGGCTTCATTGAACCGGCAAGACCCAAGGTAGCAGCTCCAGTATTGTTCAGAGAAAAGAAAGATGGCTCCCTGAGATTATGTGTGAACTTCAAAAACCTGAACGCGATATCATCCCAGAACCTCTACCCGTTGCCACTGATGAAGGACATGTTGGCCCACCTGTGGAAGGGCTGTATTTTCACTAAGTTGGACTTAAGGGAGGCGTATTATAGAGTCAGAATTAAAGAGGGGGACGAATGGAAAACTGCTTTCAACTGCCCCCTTGGCTGTTTCCAATTTCATGTAATGCCGTTTGGCCTACAGGGGGCGCTAGCGGTCTTCCTGCAGCTAATTAATGAGGTTTTACATGACCATCTTTACAAAGGCGTTATCGTCTATTTAGATGATATCCTTATTTACACGGAAACACATGAAGAACACGTGAAACTGGTTCGTACTGTGCTGAAGAAACTTTGGGCAGCTGAACTTTATGCCAAATTGTCCAAGTGTGAATTTCATCAGGAGAAAATTGACTACCTGAGCTATCGCATCTCCCACGAGGGTGTTGAAATGGACCCCGCTAAGGTAAAAGCGGTCACCGAGTGGGAGACACACAATTGCAAAAAAATTTAGGTTTTGCTAATTTCTATCGCCAGTTCATCCCCTCTTTTGCTAAAATAGCTCTTCCCATAACTAACCTTCTGAAGTCTAAAGGTGGGACGAAACCCAAGCCTAGCAAGCTGCTGGATTGGACCATGGAATGCCAAGCTGCTTTCGAGAAGTTAAAGTGGCTTTTTGCGGAAGAAACACCCGGACATGGACGCACCTTTTGTGGTTCAAGCTGATGCCAGTGACGTCGCTGTGGGGGCTGTGTTGCTTCAAGCTAATAATCAAGGTAATTTACAACCCTGCGCATACACCTCTCACAAACTAACTGACACGGAAAGACGTTGGGCCATTTGGGAGAAAGAAGCATTTGCTGTTCGCTGGGCTTTGGCCACATGGCACCATTTTCTAGAGGGCGCACAAACACCCTTTCGAGGTATGGACTGACCATAAAAATTTGGAAGCTTTGAGAACACCCAGAAAACCTTCTCCTAAACAGATGTGCTGGACTCAACATTTCAATAGATTTAATTTTACCCTGAAATACATTCCAGGGGGAAATTTTTTTATGGCTGATGCTTTATCCAGACTTCCTCAATACAACTGCTCTAAACTCAGTGTGGTCCAGCCTGTCATTCCCGCGACGAGCCTCGCTGCTCCTGTTGTTATTAGGAGTCAAGCGAGTTCTAAGGTAGAGGTGTCTCAGGACTTTCTTTCCAACCTGAAAAAAGCCCTCGCTGATGATGATTGGTTCTGGCAGCACGTGAATGAATGCACTATGAGAGATGAATTGCCTTGGATTGGGACGAAATTATACGTTCCTGCGTCTCTTAGACTCATTGTTCTTCAATGGGCTCATGATTCCCGAATGGCGGGGCACTTTGGTTTCGTCAAGACGCTCCACCTCGTCAAGAGACAGTTTTGGTGGTCCTCTTTGAAAAAGGACATTGAAAAATACGTTGCCAGTTGTACCGTTTGTGCTGCTGCTAAACGCCCGCCAGGAAAGCCGCAAGGGTTGCTCCAGGCAGTAGCTCACCCAGTGGCCCCTTGGAAGGAGATCTCTATGGATTTCATTGTCGAACTTCCTGAGAGTTAGGGACACACAACTGGGTTGTTACCGACTTGTTCTCCAAACAGGTCCATTTCATCCCTTGCTCCAAGATTCCTTCTGCTAAGTCTCTTGCTAAGATGTTCATCTCCCACATTTACTGCTTACATGGGGTGCTGTAGGGTTTTTACAGTGAATCATCTGGATGGTCCTTAGAACTGAGGTTACACGTGTAAGTAAAAACTGCAGCAATCTGCAGAAAATATTTGTCTGTCAGCTATTCTTTGCTTGCAGTGTTCCCAGGCATGTTCGAGGACACGGGATGAAACAAAGTAATAACCTGCAACATTTTATTCACTCATTTGATAACACTTGATTTACTTAGCTATTACAATGTGAACGTTCTCACGAACACCAATGATGTAAGGACTAACCAATTATTGTGCCTTGGAGACTTGTTAACCAATAATGATATAATACGTAAAGTAGGTAGAGCTCAAAGAAGCTGAAAACACTATAAGAATGATGTTTCATGATTAATAATTTTGCTGTTGATTCTCATGTTAATTCTGGATGCTCAATAAACTTTGGTTGATTCAGCTATCCGTGAGTGGACATTCCTTTCATCTTCAGCCTCGGGAACCCTAAATGTTACAGGGTGCCTGACCGCATTATATTGGACAGAGGTGTGCAGTTCACCTCCGTTTTCTGGAAGGAGTTTCTGAAGCGGATTGGCTCCGCCCAGGGATTAATCTCCGCCCACCACCCTCAGACTAATGGAGCTTGAGAGAGGACTAATTCTGTTCTAGAACAATATTTGCGTTGTTTCATCAACTACCAGCAAGATGATTGGGTGGATTTGTTGCCGCATGCGGAGGTGGCTTACAACAATTCCGTGCATAGCAGCACTGGTTTCACCCCTTTCCGTGTAGTGTTTGGCCAGGACTTTGTGCCCATTCCTGAGGTTCCCCATGAACAGCCCCAGGTATCGTCGCTGTCCGAGTGGAGTGACCGCATTCGGCACATTTGGCCTTTGGCTCTGCGGGCTCTAGATGCTGCGCACCACGCTCATAAGAAACAGGCTGACAAGAAACGGACTAAGCCTCATGACTACAAGGTTGGTGATCAGGTGTATTTGTCCACTAAATTCCTTCAAACACCCCAGCAGTCGAAGAAATTAGGGCCCAAGTATGTTGGCCCGTTTCCCATTGTCAAAATCATCAACCCTGTTTCTGTCCGGCTCCAGCTGCCCAAGCACCTTAACCGGGTTTACCCTGTTTTCCATGTTAACCTCCTGAAGCCTGTCTGCACTTCGTCGTTGAGGCCGCCTCTCCCTCCTCCACCCGCTCTGCTTTTGGTTGAGGATGAGCAACATTTCGAAGTCCGTGAGATTTTGGACTCTCGTAAGCGCCGAAACCGTGTCCAGTACCTGGTGGCTTGGAAGCATTTCCCACCTTCTCACACTGAATGGGTTGATGGGTCCCATGTTCGGGCGCCTCGTCTGCTCCGCAAATTCTACTCTGCTTATCCTGACAAGCCCTGAATTTGGACATTCTCCTAATTTTCCTTTTTCTTTTTCTTGTTTTTCTTCCCTCTCCCTTTCCCTTTTTCATGTCTTGTTGTCTGTCTGTTTGTTTGTGATCTTTTCGTTTCTGCGTCTGACCACCCTTTTCTGGAGGAGGGCCGGATGTCAGCCTCTGCTTTGCTGCTGCTTCGGCTGTCATTGAAACAGGGAGGGGGGGCATGGTATCTGGGAGGAGAATCATTATGTGCTGGAGGAAATTTCTAGTCGCTGATTTGACCACCTTACTGCATATGTGGAAGAAGGGAGTTTCCTGCCAAGGCTAACTGTCCGGCATTCCATCCTGATGACACCTTTTGAAGTTATCTCCCATCTGACAGTTGGGTGCATTATAATTGGATTATGTACAGGGGTGCCAAGGGGAGGGGATTGAATTGTACTTGATATTATCCGCTTTCGCGCCTAATTAACCAGACTCAGCTTTGCTTTGCAACTGTTCATTTATAATTAGTAAAAGTACACTTGATTTCAATTCAAATGGAGTCCAGTGGTTTCTTTCCTGATTACTAAATGAAGTCAATGCTGACTGGAGGGGAATCATTCAGCTTAGCTTTGCAACTGTTCGTTTATAATTAGTAAGGAGTTGAGTGGTGTCTTTCCTGATTACTAAATGAAGTCGATGCTGACAGTTTGATTGGTGATTCTTTGACCTATCTGTCTGAGGAGAAATCTGTTTTCTTCAGGATTGGGAAGGTGTCGTTTCTGCTTTGTGTAGAGCAAGGGTGTCAAACTCGATGTTATTGAGGGCTGCATCAGGGTTGTGTTTGACCTCGGGAGGTGTTTGCATTGGCCAGGGTGGGTGTGGCCAGCCCCGTTTTTGGCTCCCATGGCCTCCTGCAACCCTCTGCCAGATAAAATGCAGCTCGGGAAGGTCGCGTGCTGCCCTCCCTAGCCCCGTTTTCACTGGCAGAAGCACCGTGGGCCACTCCTTCACTGTTTCCAGGGTGGCCTCACGGGCCAGATCTAAGTACCAGAGCATATAAGTATTTATTATCTACAAGACACCATGATAAAATTGCATTAATACTGCCATAGCATATGTTGAATGGAATGAAGGGCCTTGATATGGCATGAAGTATAGTAGACACTAGGATCCTCAGCCCTCAAATCTGCTGGCGATCTGAAGGGGACGTGTAATAGACCTGATCCAGCATGAGTGCCCTTCTCATCTGATGCAGTCTCCAGGGGTCTCCAATCACAAATATGCCAGTAGAGGTAGTCCTCAACTTACAACATTTAGAAATGGTTTGAAATTACAATGGAACTGAAAAAAGTGACATGACCATTTTCTACAGTTACAACCATTGCTATCTCTCAGGGGTGTCAAACTGGCGGCCCACGGGCTGCATGCATCATGCACAGGTCATGCCTATTCCAGCTCCATGAAGGGAAAAAACATCGCGGAACATCATGTGTTGGCAATGTGACATCACAAGTGTCAGGACTGCATTTATATTCCTTTTAGAATTTTGGCCTCCACACTTTCTCTTATTACATTATGCTGTTTCTTTAAGTATAGTCAATGGGAGGGGGGATTAGAAGGAGTAAAATTTTGGAATGTATTGTTTTCATTCTTTGCTAGAAGTCAAGGTCATCCTTTGTCTCTGCACTTTCACACCTGACCAGAAGAAGCTGGGCATGGATGCCAGCATGGAAGGAGAAGATTGTGATGGACTGTGGGTGTGGGGACAAGATCACGAACTTTTAACTGGGTGGGATTCTGATGTAACTTCCAGAGTTGGGATCCCCACAGCTATGTGCCAACATGCATGCTTTATTAAATTGGAACTTTAAGCATAGTTTTGCCTTCGATTCTGATTTGATTCTACATGGTATTTGGAACGCTGACATCATCCCAACTCTCTCTTCAAAATAAATCACCAGCACCCCTCCCTCGCAGGAAAGGGAACATAAGTGGAATAGCCTAGAGCCTCTTTTCATCTAAATCCAGCATTGCCTGTGGGGGATGCAAAGAAGTGGAATGGAGGAGCTTATTCTCAATGCAGATCTGATGAATGGAGATTCTAGCCACCCTCATGCAATCAGCTCCGACGGAGCTCCCGGACCATTCCGGACAACTAAATGTGAATGCATTCTACCCCTCCTTCCCCCCAGCCAAGGCTTGGAAAAAACCTTGGAGTGGAGATTTTGACTCCTTCCAAATGAGCCAATGCCCTGCAACTGAGTTGAAGACAGAATCCCTAGCAAGATGGGATTTTCAATCCAGCCAACAAGAAGGGATTTGGCAAACATCCTTCACTTGCCAGCCACCATTAAATTGGATTTTCTTCCCAGAGTGTGGATGGTTAAGATGCCAGTGGGCACTTCCAGGACCATCAACATGGGAAAGTCCCCCAAGCCAGCAGAGAGGGCTTTGGCAAATAAAACCCCCTAACCAGCCATCATTGGGTGAACTGCAACCTGTGAATCAGGCACCCTCAGGATGAGTCTTAATCCCAGGTCATGGATGGGAGGGATTCCAATTGGTACCTGCCCTTCCTCAGCAGATGGCACCATGGCAGACAACTGGGCAGTGGCCAACCGAGGGATTGACCTCCCCACCGGTTCCAGTCTCCCCTGCAACACCCCAAAAGGTTCTTGCCCAACCTTCCTACAGAGAAAGGTTCTCAACAATGGAAGAAGGGATAACCAAGGGGTTAGCTACAGAATGGATGGTGGAAAATTGTGATGAGGCAGTTCCTAAGTTTAGAGATGTAACTAGGTCCCTTTCCTCGTGGGGCCCAACAAAATTCCACCTTTGCTGTCAACTTGGCCACAAAGCGTCAGAGTGCTTGGCTCCAGCCCCTTGCCACAAATGTGTGCACCAACCGCCACGGCGGAAAAGAGAAGGCCCCAGATGCCACCACAAAAGAGTCATCTGGCCCAACAACCTCTAGAAGAGGATTCCCAACTTAAGGTGACGAAGAGTCCTATCAAGGGGGAGGCCTCAGAGGAGGAAAAGGGCAACCAACCTCTGGAAGAGGATCCCCAACTTAAGGTGACAAAGAGTCCTACCAAAGGGGAGACCTCGGAGGAGGAAATTGCTGAAGATGACCCAATGGTGAATGCACCCATCCACCCCTTCGCCTTCCAAGTCAACCTCCAAGTGCCTAAGACGGGGTTGGAGGGGGAAGTTTAAGCAGTTGTGAGCACCAGTTGCGCTCGATGCTTAATCAGCACATTGATTGTCAAGCAACTAGGCATAAGCACAAGACCTCTAGCCTGTCCCATTCGGGGTGAATAGGTAGATGGAACGCTAATTGAAGGAGCCCAACCCACGCTAGTAACTGAACTGGTGAAGTTACAAGTGGGCCACCACTGCGAGCTTCTCAGATTCATTGTTGCTCCAGAGATGCCGGAGAAAGTAATCTTGGGGCTTGCATGGCTTGACAAGTGGAAACCTACGATAAAGTGGGAAGACGGTGGTAGGAAATTGATGATTGTGGATGAGCCAATACCACCGATGGAGAAAAAGGGCCAGCCAGGGAAGATTGAATCCAAGAGCCCAGAACCTG
Organism: Thamnophis elegans; assembly: GCF_009769535.1. NCBI lineage: Eukaryota > Metazoa > Chordata > Lepidosauria > Squamata > Natricidae > Thamnophis > Thamnophis elegans. Next base: position 53,256,503 of record NC_045542.1, on the reverse strand, counting down.
CATCAGAGACAAAAACCTCAGCTGTCCAACAAGAACCCAAAAACTTGTTGGGGAATGTTTTGTCGAGAAAACTGCAGCATGATAGTAATGGAAGCCAGGATAAGCTGATGACAGCTATGAAATTGGCACTCCCAACAGACCAATCTGGACTGCTACAACGAGTGGCCAGCCCTAACAGACCATGGGAAGAGGTCGCAATGGACTTCATCGTGCAACTCCCAGACAGCAGTGGAAACAGAGTAATCTGGACAGTTATGGACTTGGTTTCTAAGCAGGCGCACTTCATCACTTGCTCAGAGTTGCCGTCCGCAAAGAAATTAGCGAAAATGTTTGTAAAACACATTTATCGCCTTCATGGATTGCCCAAGAGGATCATTTCAGTCCAGTTCACAGCTAAGTTCTGGAGCCAGGTCCTGAGATCCATGAGGTCCACACAAGAACTGAGTTCAGAGGTTCATCCCAGCATGAACTGTGCAGCAGAGAGAGCCAATGCGTTGGTGGAACAATACATCCGGTGTTTTGTGGACTATCAGCAAGACAACTGATCAGACTTGCTACCCTTCGCCGAAGTGGCGTACAACAATGCGGTTCACAGCAGCACTGGATTTACTCCTTTCCAGATTACCAGTGGCATGGAATTTGCTCCCATGCCTGAGCTGCCTAAAGCTCCCTCCTCCATGTCTTTGAATGAATGGATGGACATACTAAAGAAAGGTTGGGAGAATACGAAGAAGGCTCTAGCAGATGCAGCAGAAGCCTACCAGAAGCAAGCTGAGAAACACCGCTCGCTCCAAAACCCCTTCCTTGTAGGGGACAAAGTTTTTGTGTCTACCAAATACTTAAGATTAGGAATGCCTAGCAAGGAATTTGGTCCAAAATTTCTAGGTCCATTCCCAATAGTGAAGATAGTTAACCCATTTACAGTTCAGCTCAGTCTACCCAGAAGTCTAGGGAAATTTGGCCCAGAATTTCATTGTAGCTTGTTGAAACCAGTAAATGGGTCTAGCATAAGAGCATCCACCCAAACTTTCTCTCCTCTTTTAGAGATAGAAGGGGAAACACCATCTATAGTGATAGGAGGGGAACCACAATCTGAGGTGGAAAAGATTGTAGACTCTAGGTTGAACAGGGGTCGCTTGCAGTATTTAGTGCATGGAAGGGCTACCCTTTGTCTGAAGCCACTTGGGTGAAAAGTTGGAACTTAAAAGTGGAAAAGTTAGTAGAACAATTCCACGCGAAGTTTCCCGATAAGCCAAAGGGTCCCCTAGGGGTGGAAGTAGGTGGTTAATTTTTTATATGTTAACTTTTATGTTGTTCTCTTTTCAGGAAAGATTTTTCTTCTGAGGAGAGGCCGCCTGTCAGGCCTGCATTTATATTCCTTTTAGAATTTTGGCCTCCACACTTTCTCTTATTTCATTATGCTGTTTCTTTAAGTATAGTCAATGGGAGGGGGGATTAGAAGGATTAGAATTTTGGAATGTATTGTTTTCATTCTTTGCTAGAAGTCAAGGTCATCCTTTGTCTCCGCACTTTCACACCTGACCGGAAGAAACTGGGCATGGACGCCAGCATGGAAGAAGATTGGACCATGTGATGGACTGTGGGTGTGGGGACAAGATCATGAACTTTTAACTGGGTGGGATTCTGATGTAACTTCCAGAGTTGGGAGCCCCACAGCTATGTGCCAACATGCCTGCTTTATTAAATTGGAACTTTAAGCATAGTTTTGCCTTCGATTCTGATTTGATTCTACATGGTATTTGGAACACTGACATCAAGTTTGACACCCATGTCGTAGCTGGTCATGTGATCAAAATTCAACTGAGTCATAGTTATGAAAGTTGAGGTGTTGAGGTCATGTGATCGCCTTTTGCAATCTTCTGATAAAGTCAATGGGGAAGCCAAATTCCATTAACTGTATTACTAATTTTATTGAAATGATTCACTTAATCACTGTGGCAAGAAAGGTCATAAAATGAGGCAAAATTCACTTAACAACCATCTCACCTAGCAACAGAAATTTTGAGTTGAATTATAGTTATAAGTCAAGGACTACTTGTACTTTAATTCAAGCAATGCAAGCATCTTGTCCTTCGGCTGATGTCATGGATATACAGGGAATTGTACTTACACTATTCTCTATCCTGGTTAGTTCATCCAAACTCTTGGATCCAGTTAATACTGTTGAGAAGGGATTTCTCAATCCAGTCTGGCCTGGAAAGATGAAGTTTCACTTCACTAACAAAAACAAGGTTTGTGAATGGTATTTCATCTAGGCTTGTGGTTCAATGTTCAAGTTCAGGTGACTATGGTAAGCCATAAGGTGGTTTTTGGTTTTTGCGTCAGTGTACGCTACTATATAAAGCTAGCCACATTGTTCTGTATATCAGTTTATGGCTCCATGGAGATGGCAAAGTTTATATATTGGATTTTTTTGGCTTCTGAAGGCATCAGAGATTTCTGGGTTGTAAGGTAAATAGACTGAATAGGACATATATATATATTTGGCCTCTCTATATATGAGAACAGTGGATAATTTTCTTATTATAATGCCCAGAATCATTGGGGGAGTCAACAGCACACAAATGCCACACATACATAAACATACACCTCAGATTCTCTCTCCATTGTAGGGATTTTTCTTGCCATACATGATTCTGCCCATCCAGTCTGAATTCCAAAGAAGGGGCTACTAAGGATATTGCTAGAACAAAGTTGTCAGCCAGAAGGCAGACTTTTCCAAGGGAAGCCCCAACATTATGGAACTTTCTTCCTCAGATGAGATGCCAGGCTCCAGCTCTCCTTGCATCCTGGAAGTCTCTTAAAAACATTAAAGTGAATCTTTGGTTTATGATGTGATTATGGACAGGCATCTGAGCATGCTATGGCTTCTTTATTAAACTTATCGTTTATTATGAATATTTTCAGATTTTGTTTTTTCCTGTTGTGCATTGTCCAGTCTTTTCTGATTGAAATGGTTTACAAATAGTGTATACTTCTGAATTTTTTTTAATCTCATCTCACAAATCTGTTTGCTATTTTATTTCAATGGTATGATGTGATGATACTTAGGGACCGCTCAAAATGGCAGTTTATTGGCAAGTTACAGTTTCCCCCTTTCCTCTTCTTCAAAGCAGTCTGCTATGCGATTGCACAATGTCTTTAAAACAATACAATTTCTATACTATGATCAGAGTAAACTTATGGTACATTGTTAGCTAGATTGCCAAAATAGTTCACGGATTCCAGATCATCTATGAAGGATGTAACTGCCACACTAGCATTACCTGGTAAAAGTGGCCAAGTTCATATATTACCCTGATTTACTTAATAATGGTTTGATGAGTGAAACACAAAAGTCTGGATGGATTTCTAATTATCCTAAGCTAGTTTGTTTAACCATACCTTATTGAATAATGTATTAATATAACACATTACTTCACAAACTGATAATTTTGTACTAGCTTAGTCTGATGTGTGAATTCAGCCATGTGGTGATTTTGATTTGCACTTTCCCCCAAACTTGGCATCTTCAGATGGCATTGGATTTCAACTCTTTCTTATAACATCAGCTCTTATTAAAATCAAACACAGTTGCAGAGTACCAGGTTCAGCTACACAAATTATGCATAGCTAAATACTATTTTTTTGTACCTAACCTGGAGTTAAGAATAAAAACTCAAACTCTGATAGGATAAGATTGGGACTGCTTGTTGAAGTAGCTTCACCAGGCATTACAAACGGTGGAAACAACAGGTTTTGGTGGGAGGCAGTGTTCCCTCTACGGGTGCGCGGACACACACATGGAAAGTAAACACCGCGCAGCAGTTTCTAACTGCCGTGCAGTGTAATTTGCCCGACACGGACTGCAGTCTGCAGAGTGGCTGCACAATCGCGATTGAAACCCCCTCCAGCTAAACAGGAGTCTTGAGGTGTAGCAGGGCAGCAAAGTGACTGGGTTGAGGACTTGAGGTGGCTCGGGATTCCTGGAGCAACTATTTAGAGGGAACATTGCCCACAGCTGCCTTTGCACAAGTTTAAGAAGGCTAAATTTGCCTCGTTGGGGGGGGGGGGGAGTGAGTGATTGGCTGAAACTCGCTGAAAGAAAGTTCCGTGTCTTTCTGATCCGCATGATTAATTCAGCCTCTGAGATAAACGCATTGTGTGAAAGCAGCCGGCTATCTCTTCCTCTCCAGCATCCGTGCCTCGATTAATACATAAACGTCCACAAGGGGTGGGGGTGGGGGCTGGTCGCGAACCAAGAACGAGCCAAATAAGCCGAGCGTGGGTTGCTCCGCAGAGAGCAACCCACGCTCAAGAGAAACGGCGGCAGTGACGCAACAAGGTAGAAAGTGAAGGCTGTTTCTCTTGATGCTACCCACCTGAGGCTCACATTGGCAAATCCAGGGCGGCACGGCAGCGATCCTAGACTCCCACCTAGAGCGTGCACGCCATAGAATCCAAATGCAGAAAGCAGGATCTGTTTCCTTGTGCATCTCTCTCTTTCAAAGAAAATCTTCCTTGTTCTACCTCTCCTGGCTGCAATCTCATCTATCTTTGAGTCTCCAACTGGTCAAGTGACATCACGTGATATTTGATAACTCATTGGGATTTTCAAAGCCATTGAGAATATTTTTGCTTTTAAGCTAATTACACTTCCTATCTGTCAGTTTATCTGTGCAATTTTGTTGGATATTTTGGGTCACTAGTTACTATCATTAGTTATATGCAGAATTGTCTCCCAGAGCTCAGTAGTAATAGGTTACTGAAGCCACCTGTATAGAGAGGAACAAATTGCCACAATTTTTTAAGCAATCAGCAAACATTGTTGAACAGACAGGCAATAAATCCTTGAGTTTACAAATTAATGATGGAAGAAAACTGTTAGATGTGAATGAGACTTTATGCATGGGGATTTTAATCATTTTACTCATTTAAAATAGCAAATTGCATATAATATATTAAAATGAAGTATATCAAGTGAAATTCATTAAAATGAAGTATATCAAACATTTACTATTTTAATATTGCTAGTATTAAGTGCCATTTATATATTCATTTCAAAGCTCTTTTTTATTTAATCCAAAATGAGTTTAAAAAGATAATTGTGGTGAGTTTGCTTTTGAACAAATATTTCTAAATTTATTCGTTTACAATTTTTAAATTTTTATTAGTTTGATTTGATATAACACTGATTTCGTTGTTGTCTTGGGTGACATCTGTGAAAAAAATTCAGGTGCTCAGGCATGAAAATGTGCCGCTCAAACACTATACTTTTCCACCCACACTGAAAAAAAATTAGAGGGAACATTGGTGGGAGGGTAATAGCGTTCTGTGCAACTTCGGTGTTTAGTCATGCCAGCCACATGATCACGGAGACTTCTTTGGACAGCGCTGGCTCTTTGGCTTAGAAATGGAGATGAGCACCGCTCCCTAGAGTCGGAAACAACTATCACATATGTGCGAGGGGAACCTTTACCCTTACCTTTATGTGGAGTGGGGGCAGGGAAAAGGCGTCTTCAAAAAGTTGCTCATACTGCCAAGCCTTAATAAAAAGCGCACAAGAAACAGGGAATTTTACACACCTCCCTTCTTTCTCATCCCTGCAACTAGAACATCGGAAAGGTTTGCTTTCCAGAGAAATTGAGACTTTTTTTACCGAAGATCGTCGACGAGAATAAATGACCGGGGAGTGGCGTCCAGCAGGATCTGTATTTTAGTTCTTCTCCGGGTTGTGCGGTTTCTTTGGCTATTTTTAAAGAAAGCTATCCCAGTCCACTTAAAATGCGTCCACCTGTGCCCGTTCATCAGAGCCTTTTTAAAAGAAAAACCTTCGCTTCCCCCTTTTCTCCCGCCTCCCTCCTCAGGCGTCACAGCATCGCAGACTACATTTCCCAGAGAGCCCGGCGGCTGCCATGCAAAGCGAGAGCCGCGTGAGGTCGTCCTTCAAGACCTGCCGCCAGGTCCTCGGGCGGAGCCGACTTGAATCCTCGCCAAGCGTCCGATTGGTCGCCGCGTTCCCTTTGCCGTGGGAAGCCGTGCTCTGGGTGAGCCTCGCTGGAGCCGAAGGAGGGTCCCGGGGAGGGAGGGTCGCGGGTCGCAGAGTGTCTATTTTGCAAGGCAGCCACAAAATTAGCCGCCGGGCAGGCTGATGGAGGAGACGACGCGTGCTCGGTTCACGGTCACGCAGAGTCGGCGCGGGGCTCTTCAGTGCCGCAAGGAATGCAACTTTAACCATGCTCAGAGGCACTGTTTTCTCTTTGTAAAGACAACCCCCCCCCCCGGGGGGGTGTCTCAGCTGTAGCTTAAGCTCCCCCCCCCACTTTCTTTGCCTCTAGTGTTGGTGCCCGCAGGGGAACTCGTGCATGGAGAGCAAGGTCCGTAAACCTGGTAGGGATGGTTGGCTATGATCCGGATTCCGAGTGTAGCTCCCTGTCGACTCTGAAGGTAGCAGCGGCAGGATCCGCTTCCGGATTGGTCACTCGGGCAATGATCGGCCCTTTTGATGTGCTGAAGATTCGATTTCAGGTATTCTCTTTATGACGTTGGATCAACCAGAAGAAGGTGGTTGAAGGTGGACCCTCCGTTCTTCTATCTAAGGAGCTGATTTGGCCATTAGCTTTGCATTTCCAGAAGTTCTTTAATTTAATGACAGAGCCTGCTATTTTCCCCCCTCTGCTGCTTGCATAATGTTTGCTTCAAGACAGAAACGCAGCTGAAGATTTTTTTTTAATTTCGTCAAGCATGGATTAGATAACATATAAGTATAACCATGATTATGAATACAGGAAGTGGATACGAATACAAGGGAATATTAAGATAGGGTCGGTAGGCATCTGGTGTGCTTATGCACACCCCTTAAAAGACCTCTTAGGAATGGGGTGAGGTCGAAGGTAGACAGTCTAAGGTTAAAGTTTCGGGGGTTTGGGGAAGAAACCACAGAGTCAGGTATTCAGGTAAAGGAACAGAAGGTGGTTCTTCAGTTGAAGGCACTGATGCAGCAATCCAGAGCTACTATAGTAGTTCTGATAGGTATATGGAATCGGAGGCAGGTGGCTTCTAGGGGAAGGTAGAAGGCAATCTTTCCTGATGTATCTGGTTTTTGAGATGGACTTCCACCAGCATCTGAGGAATGACTTCCTGCCTGAGCTAGCATCGCTGCTTCTCTGCTTGTATTGTGCAACTTAGTGTAGTGGTTTTCCTTGGGTGTTGCAGCTTTGGTAAGGAAGCCCGATGATTATTACCTAGGGCTTTTTGAAGGTTTGCCTTTTTACTCCAGGGTTTGTTTTTTGAAAAAAAAATATGTTGGCCCCTTTAAAAGATGATTAACTTTTTCTTTCTGTATATTCTAAGCTTTGGGGAAGATGTTGTAGTCTAATATTTTCCCTTTCTAATTGGCACAACATTTGGGATGAACCTTCTGAAATTAGAGGCCAGTGTTGTATGTTCAACCTTCCAGGTGATAGAAGTTGCTGGAAGGCTAGGTTGGGTCTATGCCTATTCTAAAGTAGCAAAGTAATTGCAGGTCCTCAACCTACTACCCCACTTGAGGCCAGAATTTATGTTGCTAAGTGAGAAATTTGCTAAGAGAGGTTTTGCCCCATTTTATGACTTTTCTTGCCACATTTGTTAAGTGAATTGGTGCAATTGTTAAATTAGTAACACGGTTGTTAAATGAATCTGGCTTCCCCATTGACTTTGCTTGTTAGAAGGTCAAAAAAGATGATCACATGACATCTGGACACTGCAACTTTCATAAATATGAACCAGTTGTCAAGCATCTGAATGTAAATGACGATTTTGCTGCAGCAGTCATAAGTGTAAATAAAAAAGTTACTTTTATCAGTGCCCTTGTAACTTTAAACAGTCTTTAAATGAACGGTTGTAAGTCAATGACTACCTGTATTTATATATTTCCTGCCAGGATAAATAGTGATTATTTCCAGATAAATAAGTATATATCAGACAATATCACACTTTCTGATGATAAATATCATGGCCCTAAGATATTTTGGAGACTTAAATTTTCCAGATAAGAATTAGAAATTTACTCATGCTGTCATTTTTCAGCTTCAGATAGAGCAGCTTTCCTCCAAAAATCCACATGCGAAGTATCATGGTATCTGGCAGGCTGCTGGTAAAATTTTTCAGGAGGAAGGGGTCACTGCATTTTGGAAAGGTCATGTCCCCGCTCAACTTCTTTCCATCACATATGGGGCTGTGCAGGTGAGAATCAAACAATATTTTATCTATTAAGCCTGAAAACTGACAATTTTCTTAACTTCCAGAGTGATCTGTTTAGCTGCCTTCTTATATTTCTTTTCAAAAACTGACTTTTTAAAAAATTAATATGACGCAATTGAGTTGTTAATATGGAATGTTATGACTCTGGGACTAAAGATTTATTCTTAGCAAAACTTGGGATTTCATATTAACTTTTCTTTGTGTACTTTCTGTTCAGGTAATAAGTTAATTTAAGTAATTTTAAATACTAATTCAGAATCTCCATGTTTTCACAAGAGTAATATCCTATTTTCTTTTGTCCAGTCTTTGTGCTCTGTCAATCCCTCTCTTAGAGCCCAAAAAACTCTTTGCTGTATTTTTCCTGCTACTTTTCATCCCAGATCCTGAAATGCAAAATAAAATCTGTTGATTTTTGCCAAATGATGAGAAGCACAGCAGCTGCCTCTTCTTGTTTTGATTATTTAATTATGTTGGATACTAGTTTGTAAACTGATATAATTCTGAGGAGTTTAAGTTCTTTCTCAAATGTTGGATATGTTCACGTAGAATGCTAACAGTATAAATTGAGGCAGGGTTTGCCCAGTTATTAAGGTTCAGATTTTTGCACTTTCAGAGACATCTACCATCCTAAATCCTATAAATGAAATAAGTGAAAAAATGATTCAGGCATAAAAAAAATAGTAATTAATGAATTACTTCAGAGCTGTAAAACCTGAATTTTTGGACCACATGCATTAACAGAAATTATTCTTTGAAAAAAATCCTTGTGTGATTGGTGGCTCTCCTAAATCAAATATGTGCATTTCTGATTGTTTTGGTTTTCTTTTCCCAGTTTGTCAGCTTTGAATTTCTGACAAAGCTGGTGCACCATGGCACAACTTACGATGCCCGTGATTTCACTGTACACTTTATCTGTGGTGGACTGTCTGCTTGTGCTGCTACTATGACAGTTCAGCCCCTTGACACGTTGCGCACACGCTTGGCTGCCCAAGGAGAACCGAAGGTAAGAGATGGATGAAAGATTTACCACCCAGATTAATTCTGCTCTTGCTACTTGGAGAATATTCTGGTTCCTTACTTTACACCAACAGTATTTATTTAATGAAATGACACCATTCTGACTTGTTTCCTACTTAGAGTCTTAGGGCAACAGAGATTAATGCATTTATTATGGTATAAGCTTTCATAAGAGGAGCTGTCCTCTTTATGTGTCACAAGATTCTTGGTTGATCTGTCAGGGAACCGACAGGCAAGGCTAGGAGGAGTCCTTGGGGCTGAGGGAGAAATAAGTATGCAGAGTCCCAAAGGGTGAAGGTCACGTGATAGGGACAAGTGAGGGGAAGTCTTTGATAAACAGCTGCATCTTGAGAAAAGCTATAATCCTGATAGGGAAGCAACCTGTCAAATAGGCAACCACCATCCATCAAGATGTACAGTATGTGGGAATTAGATCAATATGACTTATTTACCAAAGCAGAGTTATTTTGGCTTAACATGTTTGAAACCAGCCATTTTAGTGTGCAGTATTCAGATGCAAAGTGGGAGAGATGTCAAGGTCTCTTTATCTGTCAACAGCTCTGTAAAAGAAGTCACTCTTCACCTAAGAAAATATGTGTTTTAACTTAAGACACTCCTTATTCTAAAACACGTTAAATTTCCCCTCAGACGTTAAGTTTTCTGTGGGAACAGTCTTTGCTTCTCTTACACAAATTTGAAATTCTGTGCTCAGAAATGCTTACTTCTGCACAGAAAAAGTATTATGGCTGCAGAATAAGCTATGCAAGTCTATATACTGTTGTGCAGATAGGCATCATAGAAACCGTTCTTTGCATAATAGATCATTTTGCTTTTCAGTACCCCGTTGAGAGGCAGCTGCATGGGAGGAGCAAAGGGTAGCATGGGCATTGTCTGGTCATGACAAAAAGTCACAGGGCCTTTGCTGCCAGAGATCTATGCCTGGCACATGGGAGAGGGGCTTCCCTGAGATCAGTCTTTAGAAAATCCATAGGGATGCTTCTCTCTCTCTCTCTCTCTCTCTCTCTCTCTCTCTCTCTCTCCCTCCCTCCCTCCCTCCCTCCCTCCCTCCCTCCCTCCCTCTCTCTCTCTCTCTCTCTCTCTCTCTCCCCCCTCCCTCCCTCCCTCCCTCCCTCCCTCCCTCCCTCTCTCTCTCTCTCTCTCTCTCTCTCTCTCGTTAAGCTTTTAACTGGTTATTGTGATGTGTTTTCGAAGCTTTATATTCTTTTTAAAAAATTCTTAGTCAACTGGAGTGCTCTTCAGAGGAGAAAAATGAATGATAATAGCCATACTGCTAGGATCTTCCAATATATTAAAATGTCTTATGTTCTTGAGAAGAACTCAATGACTATGAAGGCCAACAGCAGTTAATGCAGGGGTGAAATTCAGCAGGTTCTGACAGGTTCTGCAGAAACAGTAGTGGAAATTTTGAGTAGTTCGGCGAACCGGCAAAGACCACATCTAGCTAGCCCCAGAGTGGGGTGGGAATGGAGATTTTGCAATATCCTTCCCCCAGGTTGGGGAGGGAATGGGGATTTTGCAGTATTCTTCCCCTACCATACCCACCAAATCACGCTCACCAAACCAGACCACGCCCACCAAGTCACGCCCACAGAACTGGTAGCAAAAAAAATTGAATTTCACCACGAAGCTAATGAACTGATACCTGTGATTTCACATGTTGTGCCTATGATAATAACGCCTTTAAGAACATCAAACAACAACATCTGCCTATCTCGGGTCCTTGGGAAGGATTCAATAGGTGGAGAAAAATGCCAAATCCAGTCTAAACATATAATGATGACCAAAAGTGTTAAGGGACAGATAGATAACCATTTTTGGTAACTAGCAGGAGTGGCACCTCTTAATAGTTGGAGCTTTTTGACAGCATAGCTGAAATCTGGCTTCTATACTGAGAGCAAAATTTGCATCATGGTCAAAGAAAGATGCTCCTCCTTAAATTGTTTTAGATTTACAGGAACCTTCGCCACGCTGTGGTCAGCATGTACCAGAAGGAAGGGCTGCTGACTTTCTATAGGGGACTGACCCCAACCATTATTGCCATTGTTCCTTATGCCGGCTTCCAGTTTTCCTTCTACAGTCTCCTGAAGAGGGTGTACAACTGGATTGCTCCAAGAGAAGAGATGAAGAAAGGTTGGTGCCAATGGTGGAGCTGGGCAGGGAAAAGGGGGCAGGTCTAAGTTGGGCTTAGAAAGTCTGCTGCCTCAATGTTGGAAATCAGTTGGCGGCAAAACTGTAAGTGTGAAATCAGTAAGTAAATAGGAACCCATTGAGAGCTTTTTCATAAAGATAACCCTACCCCTGTGACTTGGGCTTTTCCTGTGTTGGCCAGTCCAGGGCTTTGAAGGGCAGGATCAGTGTTAGCTTTGGAGTGCTTCCCTCCACTTCTAACCTCTTGGTTTTTCAGGTAATATTAAAAACTTAGTGTGCGGCAGCTGTGCTGGTGTCCTCAGCAAAACCCTGACCTATCCCTTTGACTTGTTCAAGAAGCGGCTGCAAGTGGGTGGCTTTGAACAAGCCAGGGCGGCCTTTGGGCAGGTGAGAGGGGATTTGGCTTGTGGAAATCTTTATTGTCCCCCTTCCTCTTTTTCTGTGCCAAGTATATCAGGCAGTAGTGTGTATCTGCTGAAACAACCAGACTTTCCCTTTTTATGCAAATAAAATGAATGAGGAGTTCTGCCTCACCTGTTCTCCTGCCCTTATTTTAGTCTTTCTCAACCATGTCATGTCCAGGTGTGTGGACTTCAACTCACAGAATTCTCCTCAATGGCCATGTGGGCTGTGGGATTCTGGGAGTCGAAGTCCCACCCACCTGGAAGTTGCTACGGTTGGGAAACACTGCCTTTGATGAAGACATTACTAGAAGTATGTTCTGCCCACCACTGAGAACTTGTGGCTTTGATGCTTGTAGCTTCCAAGTTAATGCTGGATGCATTGCTTGTAATGGAGCCATTGCTGCCCCCTCCCCCTGGCCATTTCTAGATGAGAACCTGGAACTGATGCTTTCCCTCCTCCCCCTTTCTCCTGTTCCATGCAGAATGGTGGAGTTTATAACATTGTGTTTTTGCTCGGCTTGCAGTTGAATGAACTACAGTTTGTGCAAACCACAGTTGCCCATATTTTGACATAGATTGCTTTGTTATACACAGAGCCTGGTATTTTAAATTGTGTGTGAAGAAGAGAAGAAGAAGCAGTGGGAGCACCTGAACTCAAGGCTTTTCACATCTTGTTCATGTAATAATAAGGCACAACCTATATTTGCCTTTAGTTGGTGCCCCCTTATTCAACCACCTTCTTTCAAAGTATTGCACATACACCCTTTCACAATAAAACTGTGTTATAAATGTTTGTGCTAAGTTTCTTTTTTGTTCAACAAGCCAGTTTTTGGTGGCTTTTTTCCCCCTAAATCTCAATCCATAGCTCTTAAGTATACTGCTCCTGATTCTTTTTTTCATTTTCTGTCTGGAGACCCATATGCATAATCTGGCTGTGCGGTGCTTCAGTTTCCATAAGAGAGCACGGACATAAACATTTCTTGCCATGACTTTCCCCCACAATTACATGAGACTGAATCATTGGTGGGTTCCTACCGGTTCAGACCAGTTTGGACAAACCGGTAGTGGTTTGGCGGCCTGAGTCCTTGGAACCAGCAGTGACCCAGGCCTGCCATGCCCCCGAAATGATTTCCCTGTTGGAGCCATTGGCGCCACCATCTTGTTTTTCAGTTCTGAGCATGCACAGAACAATTGTAATTGCACTGGGCATGCGTGCACGCAAAGCGTGCACACGAGCAAACCAGCAGTAGTGCCAGCCGGAACCCACCCCTGGACTGAATCCAATGTCCTGTTATGTCTAGGAGAAAAGACTTTGTACCCAGCCTGAATCTCTACTCTGGTTCACTCACTTCTTGTGTCTGCAGGTTCGAACATACACTAGCATCATGGACTGTGCCCGACAGATAATCATCGATGAGGGACCCAGGGGATTCTTCAAGGGCCTCTCCCCAAGCTTGCTGAAGGCTGCTTTCTCCACAGGCTTCACCTTTTTCTGGTATGAGCTCTTTTGCAATCTTCTGCTAACAATGCAAAACTCCGGTGGTTCCAAGAAGCAAGAAGGCTAATGTAAGCAAGGGTTGCTGCCTGCCTCCAGTGGATGTTCTTGGAGTGTAATTCTGGCAGCTGCAGTCATCATTGTCGGAGACTGAAGAGTGAGGCATGGCATATGGGATTGGAGAGTCGAGACAAGTGACTCTTTGGCCAAGCCCACAATGCACATCGCTTGTTGGTTTGGTTCAAAACAGAAACGGTGGCTCACCCCAACACTTGCTCAGGTTGTCTCGTTAGTCTGCAGCTGCTGCATTTGTGAGTCTTGATGAGGTTCATCATCAAGGCCTCTGAAGATCTTTGTTGCAAAGGTGTAAGGTGTGTCTACTTTTTCTATTGTTTCACAACAGAGAGTTTGAATCAGACCCCAGTTCACATATCAAAAAAACCCTTTTGTGACCCTGGAAACTTGGTACCCTTAAACCGAACCATATATTGATACTGGATGGTCAGACTCCTCCAGCATGGGCAATTTGCAAAGTCTGTGATAAGCTGGAGGTCCTGGCATTCAGTAGTGCCAATGGGACATTTGCTTAATAGACAAATACCTGCCTTGGCCATTCAGCCCGGCAGTAAAAATGCAATAGCTGTTTTGTCAGGTGATTCCCCCAATCCCTTGTCTCTTGGCCGAGGTTCTTGCAGGCCTTGTGATTTTGCAGTGTTTCATTAATGAGTCTCTGGAAATTATCTGTTGCCAAAAACCTAAAGAAAGTAGAGGAAGCTCTGCATGTATAGCTTTCCCTTCTCTGTTAGCAGGGCAATTAGTGTTCATGATTCCTCTTGCCCTGCTCATGCATAAATATATTTTGCCACTACTCCAAATTAAAAATAGAGGGCAAGCATATAAGGGACCTTTAAATTAAGACACTTATAGTTTTGCACTATCGACTTCTCCCTTCTTCCTAAAACACACATGCTGGATCTAAATTCTTAAGAAGTTTTCATTTTAAATTCTTCCATTTTGAATCAAAGTGATGAAAAAAATAGTGTTGACTATACAGGTCAGTTTCATTTTGTGATAGGATACATCTTTTAAATTATTGTAATGATTTTCTTAAACAATGTTATCCCCTGATGTTATCCCCCCCCCCTGCCAAAAAAGCCCTTTAATAACAAAGGATAATTTTTTTCAGCAAACTCTTTAACATTTAGTGAAAAAGGAGTTGAAGAAGACCATTTACCTGGCTGAATTTGGCCAATTTTATATATGATGAAAGCTATAAAGGAAATTAATCGATTGATGCGATCTTGTCGAAGTTTACTCAGAAATAAATTCCACTATGCACATTTAGAATTGCAGCCTTTACTTTCCAAGTATTGATAGATTTCTCATTTCCTGGTACATACTCTGTATTTTCATTAAAAAGTTCACAGCAATTGAGTAAGTAAATTTGCTTTAAGGCGTTGTTCTCCCAAGTTGAATATTCTTGGACAAATTCAGTTTTGCTTGATATAAAATATATGAGTTGTCATAGTCCCAGTTTCACACACAGGAAGATTCTTTCCCCATTTTTTATGCACTTATCTGTAAAATGTAAATGTTAAAAGCATAAAAATAATGTATATTTATTTATTTAGATATTTTTTGTACTCTATAACCTTTGCATGGTATCTCGGGAAAAAGCAACCTGACAGGATAAGAAGAGTTGGGAAATCACCAATTTTCTTACAACAATGAAATTGATTTCCACTCCATGACCTCCTTTCAGCATAAGACAATCCACATTCAGATATAGTACTAAGTTGAAGGTACTGTAGTAATACACAAGAACACTCCAGTTTGATATATACCTGATAGATATATAAGCAAAGCTTCTGAAAAGAGAGAGGTTTAAAAAAATAGATTTGTTTCCAGCAGTATCTGCAAATTATTTTTATAAAACTTCCAGTACTGGCAGGATGGATTTTAATTCTTTTGGTATCAAACCATGCTGAATCAGTAGGATCAGAACCGTTGATGTTTGGAAGCACAGAGACAGCAAACAGGAAAGTTTCAAGTTATTTTCTTTTGCTTACCTACTGGGTCAGGTTGTTCCCTGTACTCTTATCTGTATTTATTTTCATAAGAGCTGTGAAAGTCACATTCCAGCTACATTGCACACCATTGGAACAGCCCTGATTTGTGCAAACTTTGCTTTATGTACCCTAAGAACAAAGGTTGCTTGTATCTCTCTGAAATGTTTGTTTTGGACAGGTGGGTTCTCTTCCCAAAGTGTTCATAGGCCTTTCCTTCTTTTGTTGTCTAAGATTGGAATTGCTGATTCAGATTCTTTCTAAAGTGCACTTGGGAAGGATTGGCTCCTTTATCAAAAGGCAAACAACAGGTTCACCAGAAGCGCAGCAACAACTGTCCTTGACATGTTTTTTATTTATTATTTCATTTATCAAATTTTGAAGCCATTGGCTCCTTAATGAATCTGGATAGATTGCAGACAAAAGACAATAAATATGAATAAGAACACTACTGACTAGACCAGTGTTTCTCAACCTTGATAACTTTAAAATGGGTGAACTTCAACTCCCATAATCCCCCAGCCAGCTTTCTCCCAGAATTTCCCTGCCCCAGCATGGTGGTTGAATAATTATGGGAATTGAAGTCCACCCATCTTAAAATTGTCAAGCAGGCAAGCATGAAGTCACAGCCTTCCAAAGAAAGAAGGAGCACTTCACATTTGTAGTCTCCAAATATAAGCTGGGTCACTTATCTTTCAGTTCTCCTCTATCCTTTAGTGCCTCCTTCAATCTGCTTCCTCAAATATGTTAATTTGAAGATATTGTGCCTTATGACGGTGCCAAAATCAGTGTATACTTTAATACTTCAGTGTTTACAAGACAACATAACATTGCCAGGTCAGCAGTCAGCAGGTCTCTCTCCAAACCTCCAAAATGGTTGATGGTTATTAGCTGGGCGCCTATGCCAATGAGAACCCAGTACAGATTTGTACTCCTAGTACTGTAATCTAAATGATCTTTGTTGACATCTAGGGTTGTGCAAGGTTTCAGATTCCATTACTGAGATTTTTGTTCACTCCCTGTGTTTAACATGAATGCTTAATCTATAACACTGTATCTGTATTTTTCATATAAAGAGTTTTTTGTGTGAGGCTGAGACAGTTTGGACCATCCAGTTTTCTAGCATAGAACATGTGTCTGTCTTGAAAGAAAAATAAATATATAAATATATTTATCATAAATTTGTGGATTCTTTTTTTCTTTTTGCAATCACAACACACTTCTTCTGAGAATTCAATGGAGGTAAGGCAAGTAAACATCCCTTTTCATTGTACTGCACCTAAACAGTACCTAAGAAGGACTTGGGAAAGGCAGCTGGTGTTTGGCAGGGAAAGACTATTAATGCTTTTTATAAACAGTGCCCTTAAAATCTGGTTATTGTATTTGGGAGTCTGTTACAAATAAAAAGATATCAATTGAGAGGCTGTTGGTGTTGGAAACCTGGAGGGGAGGAAAAGGCCAAGTTCAACATTGATAAGACTGGATGGCTGTGTGGTTTTGTGCCCCACCTCCAGCAATAGGGATCTTATCTTTAGTCCTGAACTAAGTTGCACTTGCTTATTTGGGGCTTGTGCATAGCTTTATGAAAGCACAGCTTCTGTTCGTGGCTGAAAATTGTTCACATAAATCCAATCTATGTCTCAATTGTACCCTTCTCTTTTAGGAGCCACACATGCTTTAGTCACCTTACACCTGGGCTACTGCAATGTGATGGGCATGGAGTTGCCATTCAACTACAGCTGGATATGAATGCAGTGACACAGGGAATTATGGGCATGACACATGTTGCTCATAGCACCTTTGCTCTATGAGCTGCACTGAATATTGACAGGTTTCCAGAGATAATTCAAGATGTTGGTTATCACTTATAAAGCTTTGATGACGTGGTTATCTAAAAGACTATCTCTCTTCCACAGCTTCAGCTCAACCAATACAATTGGGCAGAGCAGGCAGGCATATTCCACCTGCTTGTGTTCCGTTTCTGATGTATTCTTTTGCAGAATTTTTTTTAAAAAATGGGATATTATCTCCATAGAAAGGGAATTCTGATGTCCAATGACAGGTATAATGTAGTGTTCCTTCTAAATTCAGGTACTGTAATGTAGCGCATTATAATAGAGGATGCGGTCCCTGGCCTCTATGGTGATTCAAGAAAAGCATTTGAGAATATGCAGCAGTAGCATTAGTGGAGATGTGGTGATATGCGAGAAGATTTTAAAAAGGACTTTGAAAGTGTTGTGCATGTTAATGAATATATTTATAATATTTATATTATATATTTTGAGAGGTAAGTAATCTACCCATTTATATTTAGTTTTAATTATGATGGTCTCTAGCTCCTGAATTTCTGTCAGAGTTTCCCCATGTTATATTACAACTCTCATTAACCCTCAAAACTATCTATGTTGGTTTGAATTTATGAAAGTTAAATAAAGACTACATATTGCCAATCTGCACCAGTAATTATTTCAGTTAGTGTATATCACTCACGAGACATCAGTAATTGGCTGTTGGATCAGCAATAATACAGAAAGGCAACCAAACAGATTAACTCTTGGAGGATCCAATCTGGATCGGTCACCGGGACCAGATAGTTAGTTTTTCCAAGCCTTCGGACTCATGCTGGAGCTCATCCTGCAGCCCTCTGGTCCCGGTGAT
Organism: Thamnophis elegans; assembly: GCF_009769535.1. Classification (NCBI taxonomy): domain Eukaryota; kingdom Metazoa; phylum Chordata; class Lepidosauria; order Squamata; family Natricidae; genus Thamnophis; species Thamnophis elegans. The sequence goes on along the minus strand of NC_045542.1, from coordinate 53,238,450 downwards.
CGATCCAGATTGGATCCTGCAACATTATCCCAAGACATGCAATATTTTGCCTTCATTCCAAGTGTGATAAAGCCACACTAGGAATACTGCATCCAGTTTTGGTCGCCACAATGGAAAAAAAATGTGGAGACTCTAGAAAGAGTGCAGAGAAGAGCAACAAAGATGATTAGGGGACTGGAGACTAAAACATATGAGGAATGATTGCAGGAATGGGTATGTCTAGTTTAAGGTGACCAGATGTCCCACTTTTGGCGGGACAGTCACGATTTTCTACAATTTGTCCCGCATCCTGCGTCGTTATCAAAAAGTCCCGATTTTTCATGTTTAATTTTGGCGCCTTCTCGCTCTCTCGATCTCCCATTTTTGCTGCGTTGCAGCTCGCTCGCTCACTCCCCCGCCCATCCGCACTAGTCTAAGCCAGCCCAGCCGCCGTTCACTGATTGGCGGGAGTCCAGCCAATCAGTGAGCGGGCTGGGGGCGGAAAAGTTTAAGCTTCGCACTGCTTGACTCGAGTCTTCATTTTGCCTTCGCCTTCTTGCTGCTTCAGGTAAGCAACTCCGGCGGCGGGACTCAGGAGGCTTCGGGTGGGTGGCAGCGGCCTAGCTTTTGTAAGGGAAGGCCTTCCCTTGCAAAGGCCTTCCCTAGTGAGGCCGCAGGCTGGCAGTAGCCGCCGCCGCCTAGCTTTTGCCTTTCCTAGTGAGGCTGCGGGCTGGCAGTAGCCGCTGCCGCCTAGCTTTCCCCCCCCCGCCCCACCCTCCACGCCTGCTTAGTAACCCTAGCCTTATTGTCCCTCCACAGTCCAGTCCAGTGTCTTACCTGTTCCTGCTGCGTCTCTGCCTGCCTGCTCCCTGTTGCTTCCATCCATCGCTGCGAGGATCCATTGCATAGGAGTTCTGCTGATTCTGCCTGCCTGCTGGTAAGTGAGCCGGGTTTTTTTCTTTTATTTTTTTAATGTATTTTAAAATATTTTTTTTTATTGTGCATAGGATTTTTTAAAATAGTTTTATTCTGTGTGGATTCTTTTTTTAAATTGTCTTAGACTATTTAAAAAAGATTCTATCCAAAATAAATTGAAATAAACCATTTTTAAAAATTCTATGCACAATACTTTGAAATGTATTGTGCATAGAATTTTTTAAGATGGTTTTACTTCAATTTATTCTGTGTGGAATAATTTGAAATGTTTTACTTCAATTTATTCTGTGTGGATTCTTTTTTTTTAAAATTGTCTTATTGTCTATTTAAAAAAAGATATTATGTATAGAATTTTTAAAAATGGTTTTACTTCAATTTATTCTGTGTGGAATAGTTTGAAATGGTTACAGTGTAAATTATTGCTGGTGTAATACTTAACAATGGTTTTTAAGGATTTCTTTTATTTATAGAATATCTTTTTAAAATTATTTTTGGGGAAATTTTATTTTTTAACTGTTTATAAAATATATTTACTGCAAGAAATGTTCCTTTTTGCAAATGTTTTCTTTGTGATGCAATATGTTCAGACCAGGTTTATGTGATTCAAAGTGGCTGCTATTCTATGGGCAGACCAGGTTGGTGCAAGGCAGCTTTGGCAGATTTAGTGTGTTTCACCCTCGTTGAATTTTATATCGTATAAAATCGTATAATTTTAATTTTTTTTAGATTATTAACATAATGAGTAAGAAAAGAGGATGCAAATTCAATGATGATCTAAGAAGTGAATTTCCTTTTCTTAAAAAAACCAAAAGCCATCACATAGTAAAATGTGAGAAATGTAATGCTGAATTTTCTATTTCACACGTCGGGAAGAATGATATTTCAAAGCACTTGGAGACACAGAAACATAAAAGATATTTAGATACTGCTGCATCTTCCTCCAAAATACAGGAATTTTTTCGGAAAACTACTTATGGAGACAAAGAAAAGAAATTAGCATTAGCAGAAGGACTTATGTCTTTTCATGCTATTAACCACAATCATTCCTTCAGATCTATGGACTGTACATCACAAGTTGTCAAAAAGTTATTCAACAAAAAATTTGCCTGTGCTAGAACAAAATCCGAGGCAATTGTGTGTAATGTGCTTTCCCCATATGCATTTTCAGAATTAAACAAAAATCTAGAGAAAATTAATTTTATATCCATATATCCATCCATTATATATGATGCATCTAATCATAAGGATGTAAAATTATTTCTAACCATTATTAGATTTTTTGATTTGGAAACTGGAATACAAATTAGAATTTTAGATTTTGTTTCTTTGCCCGGCGAAACTTCTGAAATAATTTTCAGTTCCATTATTAATATTTTGGAACAAAACAATTTAAAACATAAAATAATTGCATATTGTGGAGACAACATGAACACAAATTTTGGAGGAAAAGCGAGAAGAGGTACAAATAATATTTTTTATAAATTAAACAAAAACCTTAATCAAAACATTATTGGTGTTGGTTGTGCAGCGCACATAATACATAACGCCATTCAAACAGCTGCTGACTTGTTGCCCGTAGATGTGGAAAATATTATTGTTAAAATATATTCTTATTTCTATATATACACTGCGCGTTGAAATGCTTAAAGAATTTTGTGAAAATGTCGAAGTCGAATATCACAAAATAATTGGTTACAGTAAAACTAAGGTGACCAGACGTCCCACATTTGGCGGGACAGGCACACTTTCTCCTAATTTTTCCCGCGTCCCAGGCCGTTCCCAAAAGATCCCGCTTAATTTTGCCGCCTTCTTCGATCGATGGCTCCCCCGCCCATCCGCTGCCGCTCGCATGGGCGGAGTAGTGTAGCGAGTGAGCGGGCGGATGGCGGTGGGATCACCACCCGGGAGCCGCCAGAAGCCTTCCTGCCCACCACCGGCTGCACTGCAGCTGACTTGCCCCGGGCGGGCTGGGAGGCTTTGGGCGTCCGGGCGAGAAGAGCCGTGAGCAGATGGTGGTGGGATCGCCGCCCGGGAGCCGCCAGAAGCCGCTCCCGGCCGCGGGCCTCTGCCCTGCCGCGTCCAGCGCGTCTTCAACAGCAAGCGGGTTGCCTGCCTGGCTCACAGCCGCTGCCCCTCCCTGGCCGGGTCATCCCAAACGTGCACGACCCAGAGCTCCCCGCGCCTAGTTGTGTGGCACACACGCGCGGGCATTCAAGGAATCCTGCCGGATTCCTTGAATCCCCGCGCGTGTGCACAACGCAGCTAGGCGGGGGAGCTCCACTTGGGATGACCCGGCTATGCCCTCCATAGCTGGGTCATCCCAAGCGGAGCCCACCTAACTGCGTTGCGCACACGCGTGGGGATTCAAGGAACCCGGCCGGATTCCTTGAATGCTCGCGCGTGTGCGCAACGCAGCTAGGCGAGGGGAGCTTCACTTGGGATGACCCGGCTATGGAGGGCATAGCCGGGTCATCCCAAGTGGAGCCCGCCTAGCTGCGTTGCGCACACGCGCTGGCATTCAAGGAATCCGGCCAGATTCCTTGAATCCCCGCGCGTGTGCGCAACGCAGCTAGGTGGGGGGAGCTCTGCTTGGGATCCCGGGTCATGCTGTTGAAGACGCGCTGGACGCGGCAGGGCAGGGGTTCGCGGCCGGGAGCAGAGCCAGCCACTGCTGCAGGGATTGGGTGCCGCAGCAGCAGCAGTTCCCAGTTGGGACCGGGCGCCCTTAACATAGCAACCCTGCATTGCTCGTAATCTTGAGGCTCCACGCGAAAGGGCCGAACACGGAGGAAAGGAAGGCGCGTCGGGCATCCAGATCACAGCGAGGAGAAGGAGGAGGAAGGTATTTATTATACTTGTATTTATTATACTGTGGATTTGGTCTGCATCAACCTGCCGCCTCCCCTCACCAGGCAAATCGCGGTGAAAACTCTGGGTGAGTCTCCGTGGAGAGGTTGGCAGGGAGCTGGCTGGACTTCTAAGAGGTGGGGGGGAGGAGGCGGTGGAAGAAGTGGCAGCTCCTTGAAATGGAAAAAGGCCTGCTTCCCCCTCCCCTCTGCAGACTGGCTCTCCTCTCCTATTATCGTGGAAGGCGTCTCATTGGGGGGCGGGGGGGGGAGCAGGCCTTTCTCCATTCAACAGATCCAATATAGAGAGTTTTATTTTTTGGCCCTAAAAATATTGTCACTGAGGATGACAGAAATTTCTTCATCATTGCTATTGGCCTCAAGTAGCAAATAATTAAACATGGTTTTTAGTGTACTTAGTTAGCCATCTGCTTTTTAACATTACATGGTATCAGTTTCAAGAATGCATGCATTCCTGAAAACTTGTAACAAACTTGTTGAAGGGCCTATGAAATATTTTCTAGTTTAATGTAGAATAAGTATTCTTAATAAAAGAAAAAGTCATTTTTATTTAATCCATTGCATTCCTTTTTATAATGACATTAATTAACTAAACTGGAAATAAATCTATGTTTTGCTAGAGTTTTAAAATTAAAAAACCTTACATTTTGTTGCTATTATTTTAATCAGAGTTTTGCCAAGTGAAATTATATAATGGTTCCTCATGTCTCTGTAATTTTCTAAATCTCATCCAGAAGTACCACAGAATCTGGCATTTTCAGCAGAATGATGCTGATGCTAATAAAACATCCTGATTTTTGTTGAAAGGATGGAAAGAGGAAGGAAGGAGGAAGAGAGATCTAAAGAGCAGAAAGACAGAAGGCAGATAGGCAAGAGGAAGGAAGGAAGGAGAAAGAATGGAAAGGAAGGAAGGCTAGAAGGAAGAAAGAGGGAGGGAGGGAGGGAGGGAAGGAAGGAAGGAAGGAAGGAAGGAAGGAAGGAAGGAAGGAAGGAAGGAAGGAAGGAAGGAAGGAAGGGGGGGTACTTCCACTTGTAGGCCTGGGACTGAATGCAGGAGGAGTCTCTCCATAGGATCAGCTGCTCCTCTGATCATGGTCTATGAAAATGTTACTGCCTGCCTGATGCAAATTTAGACAGATGGTGCTTTGGGCTGCCCCTCAAATCCCCCCTTTATTCCTCCCCCTGTAGAATTCAGCCCCCTGAGTTTTGCCTTTGAAGGGCATGTGTGGTTATGGCGGATGGCAGAGTCAGCTGGAGGTTGAGAGGGGATTGGGGCCTTTTGTCCGCCTGTGGAGTTCTCCCCATGGACAGGATGGGATGTTGGCATGAAAGGGATCCGGGCACAATCTCAACTGTTCCAAGTAAAGTTGCCTTTTGCAATTGGCTACCGGTAATCCTCAACTTACGACCAGGATTGATCCCCCAATTTCTGTTGCTAAGGGAGACGTTTGTTAAATGATTTTGCCTCATTTTGCGACCTTTTATTGCCACGTTAAGTGAATCATGGTGGTTGTTAAGTCAGGAACATGGCTGTTTAGTGACCAAAGTTACAATGGCATTGAAAAAAGTGACTGATGACCATTTTTCACACTTAGCGACCATTTTCACACTTAGCGACTGTTGCAGCATCCTCATGGTCACGCGATCAAAATTTTGATGTTTGGCAACAGATTCGTATTTATGATGGTTTCAGTGTCCTGGGGTCATGTAATTGCTTTTTGTGACCTTTTGACAAAGTCAAATGGGGAAACCAGATTCACTTATGTTAACTTACCAGCTGCAGTTATTCACTTAAGAACTGTGGCAAGAAAGGTTGTATAATGGGCTTAGTGACCAAAGTTACAATGGCATTGAAAAAAGTGACTGATGACCATTTTTCACACTTAGCGATCATTTTCACACTTAGCGACCGTTGCAGCATTCTTATGGTCACGTGATCAAAATTTTGATGTTTGCCAACAGTTACAATTTATATTTGTAAATTGTAGTTATGTTGAAATAAAAAAAATATTACAATACTATTTTTGCGTGGTATGAAAATTTTTATTGCTCTGTATAAATTTTTTAATCAAGCCCCTCCCCCCCCTCCTGTCAAAGGTGTCCCTCTTTACCAATCTGAAAATCTGGTCACCTTAAGTAAAACGTGCTGGTTAGCTCTTTTGCCAGCTGTCGAAAGAATTTTGAAAATATACGATCCTTTGAAATCCTACTTTCTATCACAGGATAAATGTCCTAGAATTTTAGAAGAGTTTTTTGAAAAAGAATCTTCAAAAATTTGGCTAGAGTTTGTACACAATCAAGCAGCTCTTTTTCAAAATACTATAAAACTTATTGAAGGTGACAAAATTTTGGTAATCGAAGTAGCAAATGAAATTAATAATTTAAAATTTCAGTATCAACAGCGCTTAGAAAATATTTTTATTCCGTTAACTATCCGTAATAGTATAAGCCAGCTAGAAGAACAAGGTGCAATAAATCGTGCAGATATCATGAATCACATTAAAAAGTTCTATAGTAACTGCATAGATTATTTAGAAGAGTGGACGGTACATTACAATGATATTGAACATTTTCCTTGGGTTGCATTAAAACAAGAACTTAATTGGAATGATGTGCAAAAATCATTCGATCATATTACTCAAAATTTCCCAAATAGTAATATTTCTGAAAGTGATATTTTTGATGAAGTATCATTATTAAAAATATATATATATTGATAAGGAAAAGGTTAAAACTTGGGCATCAGCAAAAATCACAATAGAGAACAAATGGTTAGAAATATTTCATCATTTTGAAACAAACCATGTTCCATACAATAATAAACTAAAAATTGTGGAATATGCGTTGTCCTTACCAGGAACTAATGCTGCGACTGAACATGTTTTTTCTACCGTAAATAAAGTGTGGACATCAGAAAAATCACAGTAAGTGTTGAGACTTTGAAAGCCATTTTATGTGTGAAATATAATTTAATAAATTCTTGTGAAAAATTTCATGACCTTTTAAACGACAGCAATCTACTAAAAAAAATCACTCAAATGAGAAATATGCCAAAGAATAAAATAATACTGTACATAATTTTTGTAAATATATTTAATAAATATAAATGTAAATAAATGTATTATATCTGTAAATTGTAGTTATGTTGAAATAAAAAAAATATTACAATACTATTTTTGCGTTGTATGAAAATATTGTTGCTCCGTATAAAATTTTTAATGACCCCCACCCACCCCATCCCCGGTCAAAGGTGTCCCTCTTTACCAATCTGAAAATCTGGTCACCTTAGTCTAGTTTAATGAAAAAAGGACTAGAGCAGACATGATAGCAGTGTTCCAATATCTCAGGGTTTGCCACAAAGAAGAGGGAGTCTCCAAGGCACCTGAGGGTAGAACAAGAAGCAATGGGTGGAAACTAATCGAAGAGAGAAGCAACTTAGACCCGAGGAGACATTTCCTGACAGAACTATTAATCAGGGGAACAGCTTGTCTCCAGAAGTTGTGAGCGCTCTAACAGTCTTTAAGAAGAGATTGGACAACCATTTGTCTGAAGTGGTGTAGGGTTTCCTGCCTGAGCAGGGGGTTGGACTAGAAGGCCTCTACGGTCCCTTCCAACTCTGTTATTCTAGTCTATTCGTGAGGTTAACTCTTCAGAACCTTGGTTTAAAGGAGGGTACCTCCATTTGCCAGCAGGAGGCGCTGCTTGCCGGTATACTGTCACCGTTTGGCGAGGAAATGACCTAAGAGGAAGCCTCCGGCTGTGCAAACAAACAAGGGGGAAGGTTGGGGGGGGGGGAAACGCACCCGAGTCAGCAGCTGAGTTTTAGGAGTTGACGTCGGATCCCAAAGTGAGTGAAAAGCCAGGGCCTGCCTGCCGGTAGGACGCGCGGTGGCTGCTCGGGCCGGGTCAGCTGGGCGCTTTTGACGGTGCGGGGGGGGGGGGGGGCGCCGGTGCCAATACACGAAGGATGCCCATCCTGCACTTGCACTCTATGTTTGAGCTGCTGCCTTTCCTGCTGCTGCTGCTGCTCTTTTTGGTGGTGGGCTTTTTTCTGATATACCTCCAACGACCCGAGCCGGACCCCAAAAAGGTTTAGGGGTCCCCGGGGCGTTTTCCCGCGGCAAGATGCCGGCGCGCTCCTGCTGACATCGGAGTCGTGAAAGGCGAAAGCAGGTAGGTGTCCTTCCGACTTCTTCTCTCTTTCTTGGGTCTGCCTGCCAGAGAAATTCGGGGTGCGAGAAACCAATTTACCCTCCCCCCTTCCCTTGATACACTGGCTTCCCTGTTGGAAAAACTGGGTTTAAAAGCCCAGGTAATCCTTGATTTAACCCCCCCCCCCAATGGAGTCCAAAATGTATGTTTGCTAAGTGACGTTAAGTGAATTTTGCCCCATTTTACCACCTTTCTTGCCACACTTCTTAAGCGAATCCCTGCTGTTGTTAAGTGAATCTGGTCCCGTCCCCTGCCCCTGTGACTTTGTCAGAAGATCTCAAAAGGTGATCATGTGATTCTGGGGCAGCAACCTTCATAAATATGAATCACTTGCCAAGCTATTTAATTTTGATCATGTGACAGTAGAAATGCTGCAATGTTTGTAAGTGTGAAAAATGCTCCTAAATTACTTTTTTTCAGTGCCGTTATAACTTTGAATGGTCACTAAATGAACTGTTGTAAGGACGGCCTGTAGAGCCATCCACCCACACTCAAAGTCATTGTGATTGCTTTGCTGGACTGGGTCAGCCAAAAAGAAATGAAGTGTTTCTCTGATTTTGCTCCTTTCCAAGGACTTGTTGAATATCTGTGTCATATCCTGGGCAACAATATTTAAGTGGTTTGCCTTTAGGTTTGTTTTTTTCCTTTACTCCAAAAATTATTTTCAGGAGTTGGAATAGAACCACATTCATCATATGTTTAATCTGTGTGGGCACCAATTTCAAATACATGATTCTAAGAGTGACTCGAAATGTTAAAATGAATAAATATGTATATATAACACAGCTGGGAAAATAATAAAAAGACATTAACATGAGGAGGAGGCAGGCACAGAATCAGGTCTGTCAGATCCTCAGGGATGATTCACACCCCGGTCAGCACTTTTTTATTTTCCTGCTATTGGGCAGGAGATATAGAAGCATAGCCAGCCAAATGAATAAGCTGAAAAAATAGCTTTTATCTGTGGGCTGTCAGACTTCTGAACGCAACATAACATCACAATTTGGTTTAATATGATAGACTTGCAGGGCCAGCGCAACATGCAACATGTTCATGCAAATGTAATATAATATAATGTTACATACTTATAGGTATATGGGAATGTGTGTTACTTATTATTTATTTGAGTTTAAGGTAGGGGTGAGTTCCGGCAAAGACTACTGCTGGTTCACTCAGGGGTGTGTCACACACTCGTGTGCATATGCAGAGTACAACTAAAATTGCTCTGTGCATGCGCAGAAGCAAAAAACAAGATGGTGGCGCCATAGGCACTGCTGGGAGAACCGGTTCAGGGGCATGGCTGCTGGTTCCAGCGACTCAGGCCGCCTAGCTACTACTGGTTCAGCCGAACCGGACCGAGCCGGTAAGAACTCACCATTGGTTTAGGAATTCTATTTCTTTCATTTTTTGAGTTATTGAGATGTATTTTGTGTTTCCTGGGGCGGGTGCGGGTGTGGGTGACTACACCAAGGAGGGGCTGATTCAATTTCATTGTACACATGTTGTGCATTGACAATAAAGTTTTGATTTAATTTGAGGTCTTCAAGGCTTTGTGAAAGGCCAATAGGGTTGGGGCCAGTCTGATCTCTGGAGGGATAATGTTCCAGAGGTCGGGCATCAGGCAACAGTAACTCTGGTTTCTATACATACATCAGAACAATCACAGAACATGTCTTTGTTATGTATAATTACTGACTCTAACAGCAGTAGAGATCAACTTGACTTTGCATTTGATAACTGCAGCTAGATTGTTGGTGGCGCAATATTGGAAGAAATAAGATTTGTTTACTAGTTAGGAATGGATATTGAAGATCACAAACTTAGCAGAGATGGCTAAAATAGTTGCATATCTCAAGGATAACTCAAATGAGAGATATAAACCAGACTGGGAAAAATGGACTGACTATATTCAAAATAAATATGGGTCTAGGAAATTTCAGATAGTTTATGACTAAGATCAGAAACGATACAAATTATTTATAGTTAGCCTAGCAAGGAGGAGCTAATATGAATTCAAAGATGTTATTAACTTTCTACGTTTTCTCTTAAGTATATCTTAAACTGTTTTTGTTAAAGATTTATACCTTGTATTGGTTCTGGGAAGTCAGGGTGGGGGAAGGTTAGGGGCTTGGGGGAAGGGTGGGAGGGAGTGGAGTTTACTAAGCTGGAGGAGGGATGTTGGATGATTGTACATGTATACTGTTATTTTTTTTCTTTTTTTAAGTATATTGAAATGGAATTATAAATACCATCAACACAAAAGGGATTTTGCTCAGATGCCGAAACACATTAAGTGAATCAGAGGAAGAGTGGGAAGTAGAGGAAAGAAGAAAGATAGGAAGAGAGGGATAGGAGGGAGGGTGAAAGGGGAAGATGAAGTGTATAAGGAGGAGTGGTAAAGGGAGAGAAGAGCAGGAGAAAGGAAGGGGAAGTAGAGTAGAAAATGATGGAGGGAAGTCAGGATACAGAAGAGTTGGAAGTAGAGGAGAGAAGAAGATAGGAAGAGAGGGATAGGAGAGAGGGGGAAGGGGGAAGATGAGGTGTATAAGGAGGAGTGGTAAGGGGAGAGAGTAGAAAGAGAAAAGAAGAGGAAATAGAGTAGTATGGAAGCGGAAATACACCAACGAAAGGAAGAATGGGAAGCAGAAGGGAGAAGAAAAGTGGGAAGGGAGGGATAGGAGAGAGGGTAATGGGGGAAGATGAGGAGGTTGAGGATAAGGAGGAGTGGAATGTAGAGAGAGAAGAAGAGAAAGGAAGGGGAAATAGAGTAGGAAAGGAAGAGGGAGGGAAGATAGGAAATAAGAGAGAGGTAGAAGAAAGAGGTGTAGGGAGAGTAGAAGAGCTAATAATGGGTGTTAATCTTTTTGGGGTGTTGAGGACAAGAGGAACTGATGTAATCGCTATTTAATACTATATGATATTGGCTATGTATAGTATACATGTGATTGTATGTTATGAAATTGAAATAAAAATATGAAAAAAAGAACAATCACAGAACAATCAGCAGCCATACTGACTGCTGACTGCTGTGCAGAGAAGTAATTGCTCTTGAAACATAGCTAGATGTCCCATGCTCTGAAAGGTTGGTATGGCTGCTCTGGTATGTGTTGAAACTGACTTATCAGTTGGGAATTCTCCATGCAATAACAAAGCTGGCTGTGCTCTATTAATAGCATTGCTGTGTAATGACAGCAGTTGTCGTAAAAAGGGAGTTCTCATACCCTTAGTAAATTCATGGCGGTGTATATTGATTGACTGTACATCAGGGCTGTCAAACTCACCGCCCATGGGCCGGATGCATCACGTGCTGGCCACGCCCATGCCCAGTTTAGCGAAGGGGAGGGGGAAATCCTGATACATCACGTGACTCCGCTGTGATGATGCAAGTTTGACACCCCTGCTGTACATGGAGGCTGCTGTACCTCTGGCCAGTTCGCTCATTTTACACAGGTAAGTTTTTTATTTTATCTTTTGTTTGATTGATTGCCTGCCTTTTTATTCAAGCAGTACATCAACAACAGCTAGGTGTCACACTAGACTCTACACACCTAAACTTTGTAACAGTAAAGCAACAAATTGTTGTGAGAGAGACTGCCTTCTGTAAAGTAAAAAATGAAGCAAGCCCCAAATCCACTCAGCAGCTCAATTCAGGGCACTAGTTTGAAGATCTCCATGGTCCTGTCTCCTTATGCATTTCTTTATATATTGAGAAGTGACCCTTCATGGACTCTCAAAAATAGAGATATCCATAAAAATGCCTCAGTTACAGAAAGCTTTCTGAGACAGAAAGCTTTGGTGTCTCTTTGATTATATCTTGTTGCTTAAGGAAGATTTTAATTTCTCAAACCTTTGGATTTTTTAAACTTGTATCTGTTTTATCTTTGCTAAGGAATTCTTACGCTGCTATTCATCTATTTCAAATGATGACTTTTTAAAATTGTGGACTTTTTGGGGGGTGGGAGGAAGCCATTTGAAAAATGGTTTGTTTATCAGTAATTAAGTATAATTATATATGATTAATAATAGCTGTTATGAAGCATAAAAACTAGAGAATATTAACAACAGCGCTTTTTGAAATAATTGTTGTGTTTTGATGATACCATAATACTATACAAAAGCAGGCCTTTGACTGCGGCCTCCAACCATTCCTTTTTGGAATTGAGTTCACTGAATTAGGCCATAATTTGTTTCATTCATACTTTGAATACGTTCCATTTATCTAGGGTTCATGCAACATACTAAGCCAGAACTAAACCACCCATATTATGGCTTAGAGTAGTGTGTGTCTTCCTGTGCTAAAGTATCTCCCTATTTTTCTCAATTTACTGGTAGCAAACCTCTTGCAGTATTTTCTTATCGCATTACTGGAAATCAAGAGCGATCAAGTAGAGCATCACATACAATGAACCTGTGAACTCCTGGGCAAATCTGGGGGAGATTACATACTTTGTCTTTTTTTAGACTTGCACAAGAAAATGCTTTTCCAGACAGAATACAGGTGTGATCTGAAAGACTTTCAGCTTTGCACATATCATTCTATCTCCAGCGGATGGCAGGAGTTTACTTTTCCCCAGTGCTTTGTTTCCTTGAAGGGGGGCTTGGTGGGCAAGGGGTAATCAGAGTTATAGATATGAAAAAGAGGAAATACTGGCTCACCTTTTTTCTCTCATTTTCTCTCTTCCTTTGGCCCAACTGGAAAAAGTCAGGGAACAGGGCCAGGCAAGGAATACTCCAGTTGTTCTACATTTGTCTTCAGTAGAAAGAGCTGTACGTGTTCAATTAGTATGATTGTAGCAGAAATAAGTACATATATAGATTGCCTGTCAGCCTTTTGAGGGCGCTGACTCCAGCGTTCCCCCCTCTTAGCCAGACAGGCTGGAGCTGCTGAGATAGTTGCAGTTTTGCAGCTTCTAAAAGATTACACAGATCCATTTATTGTTTTAGGGAGTCATGATACCAGAATGATCAGGAATTCCTGATATCCTACCCTAACTCAAAAATGTTAAATGGGAAAGGCAGTGGTTAGGTAGCAGAAGAGATACAAGCAAGGATTCCATTAAGTTAAAGGAGAAGAATTCAAGACAAAGGAACATATTGATGGATGGATTTCAAGAATGGTACTTTACAAAGAATTGTTAACATTTGGGGAGGAAAAGTGAACAAATGAACAGACGAAATTGAACAAGGAAAGTGAAACAGAGATGCTGTAGTTATAGTTTATAGTCATAGTTTATTAATCTTGTATGCCACCCACTCCCGAAGGACTCTGGGTGGCTTACAATACAAAGGGGAAGGGAATAAATAAGACAAACAACAGTTTAAAATACACACAACATTCATAGTTACCGTGGGGCTGGATACTTCAACAGCCCCCCGGCCTGCCGGAACAGCCAGGACTTAGTGGCTTTACGGAAGGCCTGGAGGGTCGTAAGGGTCTGGATCTCCACGGAGAGCTCGTTCCAGAGGGTCGGAGCTGCAACAGAGAAGGCTCTCCCCCGGGGGGTCACCAGCCGACATTGGCTGGCAGATGGAATCCGGAGAAGGCCTAGTCTGTGCGATCGAATCGGTCTTTGGGAGGTAATTGGCTGTAACTGGGGCTTAGAAATGTAGGGACCAAAAAGTAGAATACTCAGGATTCCCCAGTACTAGATGTTAACTGGGAAGTTAATAGTATATTAACACAACTGCTCTTCTTCTTTGAACATACCTTCCAACGTCTATTCTTTGAGTAGATTCCAGCTCTCCAAAATATTTTCCGTGGATTCTGTCATGTCTTGTCAACTCACTTTTGCATGACTGAGCAAAAACTGAGGAATTTTGATGACTGAGCAGTCTGCTTGGCCCTGGATTCAGAAACTGTGTATTTGGTTTACTGGAGTAGGGGAGCCAATGATGTTAGATTGTTTTGCACACTGAAGCATCTTATTTTCAAATAATAGAGGAAGGCGAGATAGCTTTACAGGAACAGCAATTATTCAGTTGGAGTACTAGCTGCCTGTGTTGGAAGAGAATCTTCCCCAAGTTTGTTTTTTCTTCATTTGTTATCCAAGGGTTTTATTTCCTTTTATCAACTCCAGTAGTACTGTTTTTTCTCTTTGCACGGATTATAGAGCCTATCTAGGGAAGAACCAATGCACAAATATCCCTGGTCCAAAGAAACACTCTATGATCTCACCTCTCTCCATAGGTCCTGCTAACTCAGCAGCTTCCCTGACCTAATAGCACTTGAAAGAGGGAAAGGGATGGAGGAGACAAGCAAAGAGGACTATAAAATATATTCATTTGATTCAGAAGTTCAGCAGTTACTGAAAACAGCACTGAAAGGTTAGTAGCTCTTTCTCTATCCCCCTTCCCTTTTCCTTTCCATTTCTTCCATGGCCCCCAAGCACGCAATCCTTAGAGCTTATAAACAAACGAAGAGATTGTCTGCTGCCATGAAACTCTTCTGATTCCTTAAACTCTGCCCCAGAGGCTTTTTATTCAGGAACTAAGAGGGCACACACATATGTAAGACTTTCTGCAGTTGCACCCAATTATTGACTAATATAATCCAAAATACACACTTGGTATTTGTGTTATTGAACTATTGGACACTACTTCAGCACACCTGTAGGGCATGCAAGTAGGAAAAAACTGGCATATCCAGTTCCTATTTTGCCCACTGAACGTTTTGGTGCATGTCTCCAAGTTCACTCGGAATGGTATTTTATGTGGCACTGCTGATGTAATTTCTGTCAAATGGATTTACATTTCTTTTGATCTAGAATTGAGTGTTGCCTTCTCTTCTGTAGATCCCAGCAGTGTGGATCTGGAGAAAGTGGCCAATATAATTGTGGACCAGTCTTTAAAAGATTGTGTATTCAGTAAAGAGGCAGGACGCATCTGTTATGCCATCACTCAGGTGAGAGACCGAATAGTCCTTCTGAGAATTAGTAAGAAGTTTAATGCCATTTTCCACATTCAACTATGGTATACTTTGGATTCTGTTTGTCAATCCTCAGCGTTGTTTCATGCCTATGAATGGGTGGAATGTTGTCCCCATTTCCAGTTTGAGATAGATTTGTATAAAGTAATATAATGAGATAGTAATAACAATACAATAATGCTATCCTCCCCTTATAATATGACATATACTATAATAATATAACACTACGCAGTGTAATTAATTCATTCCATATAAAGGAACCTGTAGGTGGCATTAAAGCAGGGTTCTGGGCATGCCTGTCATTCAGCAGCCATGCTTCCTTTCCACAGATGGAGCTTGGCTTGACCTGACCCACAGAACATGCTTGGCATCCAGCCCAGAGGAGAGGATAGAAGCTGAATCTATCCCTTCAACTACAGCCCCTGACTTGGTGAGCAAAACTCATTAAATAACCCATTTAAGTTTTGCCTCCCTCCACATTTTGTGTCCCTAGAGGCTCCTGCTTCTTCAGGCACATTTTGTCTTCCTATGGATGGGGTTTGGACAGTGTGGGTGAGAGAGAGAAATGGAGGTAGAGCACAGATCTCCTTTCCAAGCCCAGTAGAACTGAAATAGCAAAAATCGGGCAGATTTCTAGTGTATTCAAGTACATGGGACAGGATGCATTATAATATCAAATGTGTTTTGTCACTTGCTTTTCCTCACCACTATACAAATGCCTACGAGATAAAAATCCTGTGCTACCACCAATGTTCCCTCATGACTAGGAAGCAGATGTGCAAGATTATACAATATATAAGCCGAGGTGGCTCAGTGGTTAGAATGCAGTACTACAGGCTACTTCAGCTGACTGCTAGCTGCAGTTCAGCAGTTCAAATCTCACCGGCTCAAGGTTGACTCAGCCTTCCATCCTTCTGAGGTTGGTAAAATGAGGACCCAAATTGTTGGGGGCAATAGGCTGACTCTGCAAAACCACTTAGAGAGGGCAATAAAAGCACTGTGAAGCAGTATATAAGTCTAAGTGCTATTGCTATCTACTGGCTATGAGGAAGTTTATAGGAAATTTTGCTGGAGTAACTTTAACCTTTAATCGTCTTTTCCGGTCTCCTAATTTCACGACTTACAGGCATAGGAAAAATACTGGATTCTTCCTCTATGCCTGGGCCTATTAAGCTGGGAGATAGTCCAAGCAAACCAAGGAGAAAAACTTCAGAGGCCCTAATTGTACATGTCAGGTGCTTTCAAATTTCCTTTCCAAAAGGAATGGAGATGCATCTGGGTGCATGTCACTCTCTTTTGATAGCTGGGGATCACTAGTTCCCTTCACCATCCCTCATGACCCCTTTCTTGGTCTCTGTGTTTGCACACTGTCTGGGTCAGAGTTGTGCGCAACAACTGCTGCAATGGTGTCCATGTGAACAGTGTAAAGGGAACACGGACAGCGATTTCTTTTGATTGCATATAGCTTATATAGCTTTCCCTTGGGCTTAACAGCTTGATGTTTATCACAGGTGGAAAGCAAACAAACAGGCCAAAGTATCTTCCGGCGGTGCCTTCTCAACCGATTGCAGCAAGAGTATAAGGACCGTGATGAGTTACGAGCCCATTCCCTCCAAGCCTGGATCTGCTATGTCACTTTTATCTGCAATGTCTTTGACTACCTGAGGGTAAGGGGATCCTATTGAGAACACCCAAATGCCTCAGAGCAACATTCAGAGTTGGCCTGGTATTGATTCATGCCTAGTCCACAACACCACAACTGAGATCAGAATTTCAGTCATTAGTTGTTGCAACTGTAAGCCAAGGCATCATATGACCAGAGCCATTTTTTACACTTTTTGTTGTGATCTAAATCAGTGAAAAACATTGTGAGCTTTTTTTTTCTGCACTGCTTTTAGTTAAAAATACATTTACTTGCTTAGTGGTTTTTTTTTTAATCTCCAAGTGGTAATAAGAAGTTGAAGACGGGGGTGTGTGAGGGTTAAACATGCTTATGGATATGACAAGTCCACAATCTGTTAACAGGTCAATAATATGCCCATGATGGCATTGGTGAATCCTGTTTATGACTGCCTCTTCCGATTGGCACAGCCTGATAGTCTGCAGAAAGAGGAAGAGGTGAGTTTTCTTGGAACAAACCATGGATAACATGGACTCTGTTAATTCACAGCTTGGGTGAATTTAAAGAAAAGAGAAAGGTGGAATAAACATAAATGAAGAAAGTCTTATCTTATGTAGTGGAATTGGGGATTACATGCAAGGAAGTCAAGGTGTAAGGTAGTTATGAATCAAGGGGTTACAGTGTATGTTAGAAAGTATGAATTGGTATCAAGTAGATTGTTGTGGGGGCATATGAAAGAAGGGATCAATTCAGAGGTGGTATTCAGCAGGTTCTGACCAGTTCTGGAGAACCGGTAGCGGAAATTTTGAGTAGTTCAGAGAATCGGTAAATACCACTTCTGACTGGCCCCGCCCCCATCTATTCTCTGCCTCTCGAGTCCCAGCTGATCAGGAGGAAATGGGGATTTTGCAGTAACCTTCTGGAATGGGATGGGAAAGGAGATTTTATACTATCCTTCCCCTGCAATGGCCACCATGCCACGTTCACCAAGCCACGCCCATAGAACCGGTAGTAAAAAAAAATGAATCCCACAACTGGATCAATTGGTTAGTGTCAGATGCATGTTACATTCCATTGAATTGGAATTCCAATGAAAAAATCAAAACTTTTGGATGCAATTGCAAAATATTTTGAATATATACTGTAACAAGAGTACTGAAAAGGTTATTGAACCTTTCAGAGTCCCAAGAAGGAATGAAAATGGGTATTGTTTAATGAGGGAGAATATGTTTAGAAGTACATACTTTAAGTATAAAACTATTCCTATATGCACCCGGAAAAGAAACAATTTGCCATAATCCTTGGCCGGAATAGCCACATCTGGATGGCACTACTAGCTTGAGGACAGGTGAGGTAGCCCTTGAACTGTGTTTATTTTTGTCAGTGGATAATGATCTGGAAGAGAAGCCTCAAGGACATGTGTGGTAATACATGTTGCTTTCTTGCCTTAAGGTGGACTGCCTGGTGCTGCAGCTGCACCGCATTGGTGAACAGCTGGAAAAGATGAACAGTCAGAGGATGGATGAGCTCTTTTCCCTTCTGCGTGATGGATTCCTTCTGCAGGAGGGTCTCAGCTCCCTGTCCCAATTGCTACTCCTGGAGATCATTGAGTTCCGGGCCACTGATTGGAAAATGACAGAAGCAGCCCAGAAGTATTATTACAGTGAGGTCACTGACTGAACACTTGAACCACCAGCAAAGCCTGCATTCGCACCATTTCCACCAGCAAACTTTACACCAAAGCTGCAACTTGTATAATGTTTTTTTTAATTATTATTCCTAAACCTTTTGTTATTGAACATGTGCCCTGCTCCTTTGTGCCAGGGAACTGCTGCCTAAAACTGAGGAGCTGAGAGAACACTTAAAAAAGGAAAAAAAGTAGCAGATACCTGGCCACTGCTGCTCCTGTTGTATTGCACTAAATACTGGCTTTTTATTATGTCCTTTTGCAGGCTGGGCTGGGATTTTACGCAGGGAGGTTTTCTCTCCCTTACTTTCAATTTAGCAATGTAAATGGCAGGTTTTAAAAACCAGCCTAGGAATCATTTCACATCAACTTAAAAAATAGCAACTCATTCTGGCCTGTATTGGTAAGCTTTTGTTTCGTTTAATATTTGATAACTGGCTTCAGTTTATTCCTTTTTTGAAAAAGGAAAATAATTCTGTGATCAAAGCTCAAGTGTTATTTGCTTTTTTGTAATCAAGCTTTCTCCAATGGAACTATTAATCACTCTGGAATCCAAGCTGTGCCTAGACAAGACTAGTCTGAAATCAAAATGTTTTCTCCATAACTATAGGAAACTCGTCTCACAGGGAGAGGATAATATTGCATAATAAGGGAGATTTTGGTGGATAATCTTATCACTTCCAACCAGCATATAAAATGGCATAATCCAAGAAGGGCTACTTTGATAGTTAATCCTTACCTATTTAAATGCAAATCTATCACAATACAAAAGGCTTATCTTAGGGGGGGGGGGATGAGAAAAGAGACAGTTTTTCTCTCCCTTTTCCCCTTAAAGCAAAGCAACCGTGGTAATTAAACATGTAATTTAGGTTCCTTAAAGGCTACATTCAAGGGACAAATCTTTTTATTAACGTGGGTTTCTTCAACACAATGCCTTTCAGGTATGAATTTCAACTCTAAGGAAGTTCAAATCCAAAGCACCAGATTGTGGAAGTCCATCAGAGTATAGTATGCCCTAGGAAGCTACTGCCCAGCAATGCTTGAGGCTTCAGGAGGATAGCTCTGGTTTCTAACTGACCCTCCAACAGCACTTTTTTTAAAAGAAAAAGAGTCTATGATTGGGTACTTTGATCTTTCTTCAAGTGTAGGAAAATACTATGCAAATATTTTCTGCTTGCAACCTTCAGCTTTCTTCCAAGCTAGGTCAGATTTTAGCTAAGGTGGCACCTTCTGCCACCAGAAGATGTAAAGCCACAGACTTTTACAAAGCCACAGCAGAATTAGTCCTTTTGGGGAATAGATGACAATTCATTTTATAACATTTCTCTCCCACAATACTTTAAACCAATGTACTGTAAATTTATCTGAAAGAGACTTGGTTCTGTTTGGAACTTTTATAAAATATTTTACACTTCTGTCTCCATTCTTTTTATTATTATTATTCTAGACCAAATTAAATCAGGGAATAATCATTCAGCTAGAGGCATGAAATGACCTTTTATCAGACAGAAATGGTATCCTATATGGAATCAGCACCTGAAGTGCTGCTTATTCAATATTTAAGCCTGTCAGTTTATTCATTTTGTCTTTCTACATGATCATGAAGGTTTCTCCAAGAATACTATAGTTACAAAGAGTTTAACTGACAACTCATATATAGTGGTATGTCAACCTTACGTACTATTCTTTGGAAAGTAGTCAGTAGTTTTGCCATGGAAGCGCTTGATATAAGGGTATCAGTATGTAGAACAACATTTATCAATTCACTAATTTTATAATCTTTTATCATTCTCAAAGCATCATATAACAACTCCTCACCCTGTTCTATATGTGGAAAAATTAAAGGACCAGAAAGTATCCAATTAATGCATGGTATGTTGCTGAATAGATACAAGTGGATTATGGGCTAATTCAATCATGGCAGAGGACAATCAAATTGTATTCCAAAGATAAATGGGTAAATTCCATTCCTAAGTAAGACACATCTGTATTTTTGCAAATCACATTAATAGGATTTCAGCAGAGTCACTTCATAAGTTTATGTCTCTTTACCACTATCAAGGAAAGAACAAAAGCTGACTAAAATTGTGAGGATATTTACTGTTCAAAGAGACAATAGGGTTGTGTACATATGAAATTGTGACAGAAATATGGGAAGTAATCAGAAAAGAATAACTGTTCTAAAGCTACGCCAGCAGATCTGAAAACTAGCATAATGCCTAGGAGACTGGAAGTGGTCAGTTTACATTCCAATAGCAAATAAAGGGGATTTAACAGTTAAACAGCAAGTATTATACACTATATCTAATTTGATATGCTACAGAAATAACATTTAGGAACATTCAATAGAGTTCTACATGAAAAATAGATGCCAGATATTCAAGCTGCCTTAAGAAAAAGCCAAGGAATACAAGACATTATTCCTCATGTACTTTACATAACTGAGAAAGGCAAAGCATACTGAAAAGCAATTAGTATGTATTTCCTCTGATTAAAGAAAGGCTGTTGATTCTGTGATTGTGTCAAGTTGTGCAAGGAGCTTAGAAAAATAGGAATCCCAGAACATTTCACTGTCCTCATGAGAAACCTATTCACAGATCAATAAGCCACAAAATGGTCATAACATGGTGAAACAGACACTCTAGATTGGCAAAAGAGCAAGGCAAATCTGTATATTCCTGTCTTATTTATTCAACCTATATGCCTATTTATTGAGGGACACTAGATTGGAAAATGCTATGTATGTTTTTAACACTAGAGGAAGAGACATAAATAACCTCCAATATGCTAATAAAACTATTCTGATTAGGAAAAATACAAAGGATCTACAAGCTCTAGCAATAAGGGTCAAGGAGAACAGTAAGAATCTGGAACCAAAATATAAAGAATTCCAAACTAAGGACAACAGATTAAACAATCAACTTTAGAACTGAGGTATCTTCTGCCTTTTAGGCTCAGCCAAATTAATAAACAAAAAATAAGAAATAGGTTGTAGACTAGAGCAAGCTATGAAGATACTGGACAAAATATTCAGATGCTGTGATGTGTCAATACTTACAGAATAGTGCAGCAATGCTATTCCCTGTGACTTCAGGGAGGATGAAAGGAAACGAAGTAGTAGAACATTGACACTTTTGAAGGTTGGTTATTGAAGAGAACTTCTGAGAATACCAAAAACCAAAACGGATCATTGAATAAATCAACCCAGAGTTTTCATATGAAGCACACATGATCACAATCAAATAATCCTAGTTTGGACAAATTATGCAAAAACCTAGTTCTGGAGAAGATTCTAATGCTGGAAAAGATGGAAGGACGGAGAAAACAACCACCACTCAGCAAAGTCCACTTAGTTGCAGTGATAGTGAATGTATTGCGGGAAAATCTGAAGAACCAGGTTAGGAACAAATCAATAGGGGGAAAATTTATGCGCCACCAAGAACTGAAACTAACTGGATGGCACATATTTAATTAATTACACAGGAAATGCTAGCCTGCAGGAAAAGGTTAGGCAGCAACATATTTATAGTAACAATTATATATGCTTTTTCCACTATGAATACTTACAATGCAACTCCTCAGATGATGACCATCTGGCCCTATTAAATGATTCATGGAGAACACTTCATCCTTCATCTAGATCAGGGGTGTCAAACTTGGGGCTTGTGGGCTGGATGCCCCATGCACTGCCCCCCCCACCCCCATTTTAGCGAAGGGGGGAAAAGTTGTGATGTCATGTGATGATGTGAATTTGACACTCCTGACCTAGATTCTCCAAGAAAAGAATTGCCTCAGAATTTTTAAACTTGGCTCCCCATTCTCCAAATTAACTTATCATTGATAAGTCAGAACACAATTGTCATATCCTTATTAGCTAGTAGAGAAGATGGGAGGATTCTATACTTAAAAAAACCTAGAAACTCAGCATCTTCCAATTTTTGAGGACTAAATTTGATAATTCCAAGATATCCCATAAAGGCACATTTCTGTTTGCCATTTTTAATTCAAGGAAAACAATATACTTTTGGCGTAAGAGCTGGAGTTTTCTTTTACGGGAATGGGGATTTACCACTTCAGAAGGCCACCTATTACACTGCTTGACCATGGAACAAAGTTATGTCCAACCTTGAGAGAGATTTCTGGGGTTATGAATGTATGAGAAACTTATTTCTGGGATCTGGTGACTGATTTTTACCAGAGGTAAATTATTTCCTCCCAAATACTATTCTAAGCTCCATCTATCCAATTCTGTTGCTAATAATACTTTAAATTCAGTTTGATAATTTATCTCCAGGTATCGCTGATGCTGCTGAAGCCACTCAGATGCAGATGAAAAAATCCAATCACCCCCCTAAATGAGGCCAAAAATATTATTGCCTAAAAATCAAAAATCTCATAATTTATTATTTTCTTCTAAAGAAGTTCATTATTGCTGTAATTCCTACACTTGGTTCAAGTCTCATGTGTTATATATATTTTATTAATAAATGGAAATATTAAAATGTTTGGCATTCTTGCTTGCTGTGTTTCCCCGAAAATATGACATGTCTTCATAATACAGCCATGCCACATTTTTCTAGTGTGCAAAAAATATAAGCCCCTCCTGCATATAAGGCCCCTGGACAACCCCCCCACCTGCGGCCAAGTAGAGTGCCGCTCACCAACCTAGCAGTATCCCGAAGGTGCCAAGCCGCGGGAATCTGGGGGAGGCAAAGGTGATCGCGTTGCTTGGTGTTTTTGGGACACTGCTAGGTTGGTGAGCAGTGCTGTGCCCAGCTGAAGATGGGGGTTGCTGGGCGGCTGCTCTCTTGCAAGCAGGCTCCTAAAGAGCTGGGCGCAGCCTCATGGGAGAATGGCTGTGTTGCGCTGTTGCAGCAGCACAACACAACAGCCATGAAGCAACCACTCACGATCAGCCACCCGGCAAAACCCCCTTTGTAGCCAGACACAGCGACATTCACTGACCATGGGGTATTGCCAAGCCGCCCGGCTCCCATGGCTTGATGCCTTCCAAATGCCAGTGAATGGCACTCTAAACAGCTGGAGAGGGGGTTGCGCGAGTGGCTGTTCCACTCTCGCTCACCCACCTCCCAATGCATGGCTCAGCTCTCATTACGGGAGCCAGGGCACCTCCGCCAGCATTCCAGCCTGGCTTTTTCCGTGGCTTTCAACCCGAGTCTTTTGGCAGTGGCCGCTCTGGGCGCACGCTCTAAGGTTGTACGCTCTGCAGGCAGCTGGCCCACAACCATAGAGCGTGCGCCCAGAGCGGCCACTGCCGAAAGACTCGAGTTGGAAGCCGTGGAAAAAGCCAGGCTGGGATGGCGGCGGTGGCGGCGGAGGTGCCCTGGCTCCGTAATGAGAGCTGGGCCATGCATTGTGAGGCTGTGAGGCAGGTGAACGAGAGCAGAACAGCCGCTCGCGCAACCCCCCATCTCCAGCTGTGCAGAGCGCCATTCATTGGCATTTGGAAGGCTCCAAGCCACTGTGCCCGGCTCTTGGGGAGCCCGCACGCAAGAGAGCAGCCGCCCGGCAACCCCAAAACAATAAACCCTCCCCACATAATAAAGCCCAAGCCATATTTTGTAGGTAAAAAGAAAATAAGACCCTGTCATATTTTCGGGGAAACAGGGTACCTCCAGAAGGTATCAGCAAGCTTGAAACATTTCAATCAAGTAGAATTTGTGTGTTATAGATAAGGGACTTATAATTTAAAATTAGTACTTGTTATTTAAATATAAATGAGGTAGAATAAGCTATAAAGTAATTTTTATACTGGATTCAGAGAAGACCCCCCACCTATATTTTAAGGATAAAAATTGTATCATTTATTTTTGCCAATAAGATAACGTACAATATATGTAAACAGAGACAAATATTCATTCTACTGATCTGTCATTCATGTTATTTTCCGCAAAAACTTACAATATTAAGGTTTTTCTTCACCAGATATACAGGGACAAATCGGAAAGAAGTTTGCATTTTTACTATTTTTCAGCTCTGATCGCTTTCAATCACTTGCTTGTTTGGAAATTGATGAACACAAGCATTGGAAATAAACAATGATTTGTATTGATGATATCACTTGAGCCATGACATACTCAAAACTGGTCTCTCTCTGAGCTTTGTAAAGGGGGACACTGATTTTCTTCAGCTCATATTCTTTGATGAGAGTTGATTGAGAAGCAGGCAATTTTCTGCTCAGACTAGTGCTTTGCAAAGAAAAGCACATGGAATGAAAACAACAAAACATTGTCTTTTCTGGCAGCAAAAGCCTTAAGTCATCAAGCACTGGATCCAACAACACATTCTTTACCCCCAACGATAATGAGCAAAGGCTCGGTTAGCTTCTGCCATTTTGTGCAACTCATGTTTTTTTTTAATCACATTGCCGTTATTGTTGGAGGCTTCCAGCAGCTCATTTGAGAGCTTTTCAGGCATTAATGTTCGCCTATGCTTGTTTTCTCTGCATTCTGTAATCATCCACTTCATGGCTAAGAATCTCCGCCGACTGATCTTTAAAGGAGTTGGTACCTGAAAAAAGCAAAAGGTGGGGTTCAATATACTTTACTATCATAGCATGCTAATGAAATTTACAACAAACCTACATCTTTGTCTTCAAAAAAATGTTGAAATCAAGAGTTTTGTTACAAAAACTATTCAATGTTGTGTGAATATTTTGCATGTGTTATGGCTTGCTTTTGGTGTATGCCACCCAGAG
The DNA here is from genome assembly GCF_009769535.1 of Thamnophis elegans. Lineage (NCBI taxonomy): Eukaryota > Metazoa > Chordata > Lepidosauria > Squamata > Natricidae > Thamnophis > Thamnophis elegans. The sequence goes on along the minus strand of NC_045542.1, from coordinate 53,213,505 downwards.
TCACATTCTTTTGATGTACGCCACCTAGATACAAAACATGCAGAGCAATAGGGTGGCCCTATAAATCAGTGCAACAATTCTGGGATCTCCACTTAGAACTAAAGTGGATGAAGGCTGTTTTCCGCAATGTTATGAACTCTTCAAAATGCAAGAGGAAATTCTCAGAAATGTTTTCCCTTATATATAAATATGCAGAAATGTATGCAAGAATCCAGGTCTACTGAAGATGACGCCATGCAATTTTAAAGCAACTCAAAAGAAAAAAAAATGCAAACAAACTTTTGTCTCAATAAAATTCAATAAACGCACGTAGCAAACCTGCCAATCCATAGATGGAAACAGAAGTATCTTGAATCCCAATGGAAACATGACTTTTTATACTATTGATCTATTATAATTTCATATTTAAGTTACAAACCATGCAAACCCAACTGGGTTGAGTTGGAGGAAATTAGATGTGCCTGATACCAGGGTGTTAGTTCTTTAAAGGACTCATTACCTATTTTATAAGCCAGTGATGGGCAACCTTTTTGGCGTGGTGTGTCAAAAATCGGCAAAAAATCGAGCATAACTCGCGTTGTGTGTCACTTCGACAAAAACATAATTTTGCGCAATTTATAGTTGCTGCTAATGGCGCTCACAGTTCCTGTTGGCACTCCGCTGTTCCCTGCTGTGGTGCGGTCATAACCGACAGTCCCAGGAGTAGACTCTCTGTGCTGGCCTGACTGGAGAGAGGCGCGCACTGTTCCCGCGCTCCTCTCCTGCGGGTCCTCCCTTGCCGCGCTGATGACGTGTGTGCACACGGCACGCACGCCTTACCAGCAGCCCCTGCGCTCAGAAAGGGGCGGTGGCGATACAGTAAGTGAGTGTGGGCGGGGGAGATCACACGTCCCGCCCCCCCCCCCCGTTCCTCCAGCACAGATTCTTTCATCCTCGGCGGCCGTGCAGGAGCCGAGGATGAATCGCATGAAATCCTGTGCGTGTCACCCCAAATGGCTACGCGTGTCAGCACTGACACGCGTGTCATAGGTTCGCCATCACTGTTATAAGCCATCATATTGCTTGGTTTTGGCTTGGCTGGATAGGTGATTGTGATTTATAATCTAGTATTTATAACTATGTATTACGTGCAAAGTTGGTCATTGTGGCACAGTCACTAAACAATGGTTTTAAAAACTCAATGCATTCCGTTAACTCGGCATTCTCTATTTATAACTTACCTGATACTTTTTACCTCCTCTTATGATACCTGCAAGCCCAATTACAGGTTGACAGTTTTCAATTGCTTGATGGAAGATTTTGTAAGGGTTGCACTCAATTTTTTCTTTCATTTCCTCATCTGCTTCATGATATTTCGCAAGTTGCTTCCTCTTAATGGCCTCTAAAGTCTTAATCCCCCCCCAAAAAAGTAAAGGAAGGATTGCTCACTCAGCAATATGATTTATTCAACATGGAACTAATTTCAATATGCAGATGGACACTAATCACTATTACATCACTACATTTTGTTTTACATAGGGTATGCAACTTACAAATCCATGACATTTGAGAAAGATTCAAAGAGCAAAACCCCAACCTTTCCTTGGCTACTAGATGTAATAAAGAATTTCTCAATTCTCAAAGCTATTGATTTCTAAAATAATACTGTCTATCAGCAGGGCCTTAGAAAGCATAATTATAAATTAGAATGAATATGGTGACACAGATGCATACATGTATATGTTTGCTTTAGCTAATTATATACACTGTACTATTGTACAGTACATTCTATGTTTTTCTGTATTTTTTTTACTTACTTTTTAAGCATGTTATGGCTTTTTTGATAATGTACTGTATCTTTTTTGTGACTTTTGTCTTTTTGTTTTCCTGTTATCTTTTAAAAGCAATAAAAGTTACAAGAAAAGAAAATTAAAAAGGCTTTAGAAAAATTCCAAACCTGCTTCTACAATAATTCTGAAAGGCAGGTTTAAAAATACGGTGCATAAAGACAGACCTACATATAATTTATTATTCTTTTGACATTTGATAAGCAAACTGAGGAAATAACTGAATATGCAATAGATTGTTAAAATAAGGGTAAGCACTTTTTAATATAACCATAAAATAGGGATATTATGCCCTTCCCATATGGACAATAATCAAGGAAAGGTATGTGAAACATGAATTGTACCTGATTCATGATGGTACGGGCCAAAAGTTTATCACCTCCTTTCATCATCATGTTAATAAATCTGCTGTAATGACAAAACAGAAATGTTTTGAAACCATCCGTTTAATGAAGTTTGAAGTTATGATGAAAAAAGTGACTTGTCCTCAGACTGATAACTGTTGCACCACCCCTCCCCCACAATCACAGAAACAAAATTCAGGCACTTAGCAACCACTATGTATTTATTATAGTTACAGTGCTTCAGAGCACTGTTTGATCACTATTTCCAATGTTCCCACCTGGCTTCAACGTGGAAATCTGGTTTCACTTAATGAACAATGTGGTGTATTTAAAAACTGCAATGGTTTGCTTAATCACCATGGCCAAAAGGTCATAAATCAGGTGCAGTTCACTTAACAACCTCCTTCCTCTGCAATGGAAATTCTGGTCATGTTAAGGACTACCTGTAGTACTCAGTCATCTAAGTAATATTCTATAACATAAAACTTTCATAATTAAGTAACTAAAATTCTCCAACTTATAGATATTATTTGAAAACTTAAACAAAAAATTGGATGGATCAATAATGGCTGTGCAAACTCAATATAATATTCAAAAGTAGGAAATAACAGTTGGATTGATTTGCAACTCAATGAATTGTAATCTGATTTGGAACCTGAGCTGCTGCTGTCAGATGTGAAAAAGAAAGCACTTGGTTTGGAAAATGCACATCTGCCACAAAAGATTAAAAGGAATATGAATATTAAAAATACTAAAATAATGGAATTGATGAAGGATGGACTGGACTTTCTTGGCAAGAGAAGTGTTGTGTTTTTAAGGAGAATTTTTCAACAGTGAATGTTGCAGACACATTTACAACAGACTAATGAACTTTGGAAATGAGATGCAATTGTTGGGAAAGTTCCCAATTAAAAACCTGAGGAAAAGTTTCAATATAAAGAACCAAATGGGCATATCTGATCCTGGACAATCAGAGATAATGACTGGGGTAATTTGTGATAAATAAAAAATTGTTGTAAGCTTTCTACAAGTAATTTACAGGAAACAGACTATTAACAGAAGCCCCTGAATTCTAACTTTCTATTGTTTAACTTGTTAACTATTTTTTCTTTCAAATACATAAAGTACGACAGGTCAATTGGTTGCAAATAGATGCAGAAGCTTATAACTTTTGGACTTGCTGCAAACAATCTGTCAGTATTTAATTAGGGACGTTTTGTTTTTTGATGTTTTATTTCACTTTGTTAATGTTCTTGTTGTTTTGTCTGTATATTTTCTTTTGAATTATGTAATATATTTTGAATAAATTATTAAACTATAAATTATGTTTTATTCTTTAATCATTTTCCTGCACCATTTTTTAATTTCAGTTTGTACTAGTTTTACCATTATAAATGTAATCTTTAATAAAATTAGTATTAAAATGATTTTAAAAAACCAAACCTTATCCCGGGATCATAAAACACAGAACTGGTGATGCTGGATTCGGTGGCTTTTACCGGCTGGATTGTTTTCAACTGCCGTTCATTTTTTTCCTCCTCTGACATTTTCTCTGGAGATTTACGATAACTTTCTTTATTCACTTCTGGATCAATATATGTAGGATTGTATCGGGTCCATCTGACTTGAGTCAGCCTACAAAGGATTTGATGAGCAAAAAACGATTGTCAACACCAATATTTTCAACTTCCAGCACATGAAAATCTAGAAGGCTGCATATAGCCTTCCTTTCTCACGTGCAAGTCTCCCTGGTCCAGTCTCTCGGGTGCAACGCCCAAAGCTAGCCCGAACAAAGCGAGCAGAAATAAACCCAGTTGGTCCCGATGACTTTAGACGTTGCATGCAACTTGGCTGACCTTGAAAAGCTTAAAAGGGGAAAGAAGCCACGCCAACCGCTTGCACAACATTGCGTGATTGTGGCCACGTAGGAGACGAGGGTAATTTAATTTTAATTTCACAGAAGGCATTTGAGGATTTCCTCCCACCGTTTCTATGCACGTTCCCGCCTGGCATACATGTCTGCTTGAAGGAGCCATAATGCTTAAGGGCGATTCTGGTTAGGGAACCAACATTAAATCCAACCCCCCTTTCTCCATTGCATGGCGTCGTTTCAAGCCTTTCCCTTTCTTTGCTGCTCCTCCCTTCCTTACCCGGGTAGCCAGAGCTTCCGAGAGCCACGGAGCTGCCGGACCAGGTGCCCCGCTTTCTCCACCACGGGGGACGCCATCTTTCTTCAGGACCTCGTCGAGGGCTGTCCAAAGGACCGCCTGGAAGGGGAGGAGCGCCGTTGCTGTGGAAACGGCCTTCTGGGGACTTTCCCCGCCCCCCCCCCCCATTCCATGAGCCCATCAACTGAGGCGGGCGATTCCTTCTTCGCTTTTTAAATTTTATTTTATTTTATTTCATCAAGCATGTATTAGATAACATATATAAGTATAGACATGATTATGAATACATGAAATGAATACAAATACAAGGGAATATTAGGACAGGGACGGTAGGCAGGCTGGTGGGCTTATGCACGCCCCTTTCAGTAACAGACCTATTAGGAATGGGGTGAGGTCGACAGTAGACAGTCTAAGGTTAAAGTTTTAGGGGTTTGGGGAAGAAACCACAGAGTCAGGTAGTGCATTCCAGGCGTTGACCACTCTGTTGCTGAAGTCGTATTTTCTGCAATCGAGTTTGGAGCGGTTCACCTTAAGTTTGCATCTATTGTGTGCTCGTGTATTGTTGTGGTTGAAGTTGAAATAGTCATTGACAGGAAGCACGTGGTAGCGGATAATTTTGTGTACTACCCTTAGGTCAGACCAAAAGTGTGGCGTAGTTCTAAGTTGTCTAAGCCCAAAATTTAAAGCCTGGTGGCATTAGGTATTCTTTGCCGGCAGCGGAGTGGAGGACTCTTCTCAGGAAATATCTTTGCACTCGCTCAATTGTATTAATGTCTGATAGGCAGTGCGGGTTCCAGACAGATGAGCTGTATTCGAGAATTGGTTTAGCAAATGTTTTGTATGCTCTGGTTAACACTGCAATATTACCAGAGAAGAAGCTACACAAGATTAGGTTAACAACTCTTAATGCCTTTTTGGCAATGTTATTACAGTGGGCTCTGGAATTTAGATTATTAGATATGAGTACTACAAGTTCCTTAACATGCTTAAGCAAGAGGGCTATCTCTGCTGAGACATCCGTATATGCTAACGTTCCCTTCTTGGTGTATCTGTAAAAAAGTGCAACAACAAGTTTTACTTGCTTGTGTAATTGTCTCAATTTCTTGCTGAGGTAGTGAGTGGACATCCTTCCAATCCTGGCCAAGTGCTCCTCGCTTTTTCAAGTGGTAGAAACAACACGCTGGTTGGCACAATAAGTCAAGGATGAGACATTAAAAAATGGGGCTAATAGTAGCTGCATCCAAAAAATACTCATCGCCAAAAGAAGCGGTTCTAAGGAAAACGCAACTGAGCAAGTCGGCTGGGATAGAACTTGGAACTACAGCTCCCAAAATGCCAGTGGCGGGAGTTGTCTCCTTCACTTCTTTGGAAGATGCAGTACTGTGGGAGGCTGGGCCACACTAGGAATAGCAATAGCAATAGTAATAGCAGTTAGACTTATATACCGCTTCATAGGGCTTTCAGCCCTCTCTAAGTGGTTTACCGAGTCAGCATATTGCCCCCAACAACAATCCGGGTCCTCATTTTACCCACCTCGGGAGGATGGAAGGCTGAGTCAACCCTGAGCAGGTGAGATTTGAACAGCCGAACTGCAGAACTGCAGTTAGCTGAAGTAGCCTGCAGTGCTGCATTTAACCACTGCGCCACCTCGGCTCTAAAGACTCATCCTTGCTAGTTTGTGATAGTTTGCCCTATGGTTGCAAGAAGATCCCTCTGAAAAAACCATGGAAAACTACAGCCCGTGCAAAATGTGTTTTGTAAGCCCCCTCTTATCTGTTTTGGATCAACAAACTATGTTGTAGTTGGTGTGCACAGGGTATTTATTCCAGGGGAAAGTGAAGACTGTGTGCTTTTGTTCATCACTGAAGGACTGGGGAAAGAGTACAGAAAAGAGCAAATAAATAAATAAATGAAAGAGAAAAATCTTGAACATAGAATGTTCACAAAACTTGGTTCTTATTTTTAGTTTTAGGAGTAGAAAACGGGAGTATGAAATGTTCCTTTCTGCTTAAAATTAAGAATTTGGAGTCATCCAATAATGGCTAAGACACTGAACTTGTTGATCAGAAAGGTCGGCAGTTCAGGGGTTTGAATCCCAACTCCTGGTAGCGGAGTGAGTTCCCGTTACTTGTCCCAGCTTCTGCCAACCTAGCAATTCGAAAGCACGTAAAAATGTGAGTAGAAAAATAGGAACCACCTTTGGTGGGAAGGTAACAGCGTTCTGTGTGCCTTCGGTGTTTAGTCATGCTGACCACATGACCACATGATCTTCGGACAGCACTGGCTCTTCGGCTTTGAAATGGAGATGAGCACTGCTCCCTAGAGTTGGAAACAACTAGCACATATGTGTGAGGGGAATCTGTACCTTTATCTTAACAAATTTGAAAGGCGATTCAGGAAAAGAAAAGACTTCACATGATAAGCTATAGACTTATGGAGTTCATTGCTATAGTACAAGCTAACCCTGCACTAGTGGGAATACGCTAGGAAGAAGAAGATGACTACAGTACAAGCTGAGGTGTGTTAATCCCTTAGTTCAGATGGCTTTAAATATGAATTAGTCATGGGAGAGTATCATTGGCTAATATAGAAGAAAACTGGGGAAGGCAGTTGAAGTCCATCTCAGAGCCTGTTCAAATTCACATCCTTCCTTCTTCCCTTAGGGCTATTTGTCCCATAGAAACAATTGATTTTTTTTAAAGTTTTTTTTTATTGAACAATTATATTATTTTAATATGAATTGGAAAGATGTGTACCTGGAAAAACAGACTGTTACAAACAAAAGAACGTAAGTATTGGCTGTCATAACTGAATATACTTGTGCTGTTTAAGGGGTATTAGTCTAGGAATTAAATACTGTTTCTTTAAGGGACTGCCTCTCCGGTAATAGTCTTGCCTTCTGGGAAATGTGGTTTTATGTCACGTGATCACACCTGTGTTTTTGATTGGCTACTGGGAGTTTACTAGATAGTGCAGCTCAAACCCCGGGCATAGTGCAACGTGCTTTTCTCACCATGGTAGTAATTCTACCGTGTTTTTTTCTTCACTATATTACATAAATAGGACAAATTAAGATCAATTCGAAAGAATCTCTTCATGACTCTAAGTGACTGATTTGAGAATGCCTGATAATAAATCTGATCTGCTTGAACCTTTGCGCAAAGTTTATCTGTCTGAGAAGAGCGATCCACTTGGACCAGAACAGTGAAAAAATGGTATTTTTGCAACCAAACTTCGTTTGAGTAAGAAGAAAACTAAACTTCTCCTTGCTAAAGAAAGACTGTTTTTGTGTGAGGAGTGTAAAGCCTCTCTGTGCAAAGAACAGATTCAGTAAATCAAAGTGGAGGATTAATTTCCTCTTTTTGCCCAAATAAGCGAAAGCCTTACTGCTTAACTGATTGTAAAAGCCTCATGGAAAGGTTTCTATGGAAACTTAATTTGCATGATAAAAACAGCTCCTACAACCTAGCCATCTCAATCTGCATGTTAAAGCCAGCTCCTATAGGAAGCTTTTTGCATCTGAATTCCTTATAGGCAACACCTTCAAAGTTAACAATATAAAACAGAGCCTCCAGTCCAATGTTGTCTTGATTTTCGTTTGCTAAACTGGCGACGCAAAATCCTTTGGAGGTTTACAGAGTATCCACAGTCCAAGTTGAAATCCCAATCAAGGGAATTCAGTATCGGAAGGCTGGCTTGCAATCCTCATTAAAAACAAAAACAAAAAAAAGCCCGCCCTTGCCAGTTACTCCAAACATTAGTCACAAACAGCACCCTCTGGTGGCTCCTCTACAAACTTGAAACCAGTATTTCAAGCCAAACACATGCAGTGCACCCTAGGGACCAAAAGGTGAACTGCACCTGCATCTCCCAAAGCTTGCAACACACCCTAGTAGCCAAGAAGTGGAGCACGCCCACATCTTTCAAAGCTTGCAATGCACCCTAGTGACCAAAAGTGCAAATTTCACTGAACATTCACAATACATTCAGGAAATTTCCTGTACTTACCCTAAGTCATGGAATCTTCTCCAGCCACCCCTACTCTTACATGCTTTACTTGTCGGAGCCAACGGGAAGCCATTGGTCCTGATCCCACCAAATCCATGGGGTACACCTTCCCATCTCCCCCTGCATACGACACCGGTGCAGAATGGCAACCTTGGTGGTAGAAGGTGGACTTGGCAACTAGCAGGCCACAGAAGTTCTCTGACAGGCCAGGCAAAGATTATTTGGAATGGATCTGTACCTTCTCACATATCGTCCATGCCAAAGGGTTGGAGCCTCAGGAGGAGATCATACATATGAAAGCTTGGCTAGGACCAAATTCTGCACAATTAGTGATACAAATCTACTCCATTTATTTAGATGATCCAGTCAGCACCCTTAAAGTAGCTTGGGAAGAACTTGATCAATGGTATGGTGCACCTACGTTCATAGAGGCCATACTCTTGGACCAGGTCAGTGATTTCCCTGACATCAGTCTACATCACCCTGACCAGTTATGAATATTCTCTATCCTCCTTAAGCAACTACGGGTAGCTCAACAGGATCCCATCCTGAAGGGACTGACATGTCTTGACCACTACAACATGCAGAAGCCTATCATTCGAAAGCTACCAGGACAGTTAATTGAAGAATGGCTCAAACTATCTGATGTTTACAGGGCAAATAATCTAGACAGAAACCCTCCCTTTGCTGCTCTCGCAGAATTTGTTGCCCACCAAACAAAGCTATACAACGACTTTTGAAATCGAGGCCTTAGAGAAAAAAGGTTCCCAATTGCCAAAAAGACCATTCAGAACTCTGGTTCAATCAAGAGTCCAGGGCAAAATGTTTATGTATCTGTACATAAAACACTCCACCATGAACAACTCAGATGTGCAATTGTCAAGGAGAGTTCAACTCCAAAAAAACAATAAAAACCCATTCTGTCCACTTCACAAGTCCTCACATGCTCTGAACAAGTGCAGAGAATTTGGAAAGAAGTCCCTGGAGGAAAGGAAAGCTCTAATTAGGGAGTACAAAGTCTGCTACAAGTGTTGCGAGTCTACGGAACACATGGCCAAACCTGTACAGCTAAGGTGCAATGTCACATCTGCAAGAGTAACAGACACCCAGGTGCCCTAAATCCAAATTCTGAGATGACATAACATCCGACTGCTGACCCTCCTCCGAACAATAAGTCTCCACACAACACCAAAGCGCACCCAGAAGCTGCCACAAATGTCAGCTGCACCTCAGTATGTGGTGCTTCTCCATCACCTCGCACATGCCACCAGCTCTGCCTAGCTAAAGTCTACCCAGCTACACGCCCAGAAGAAGCCGTGAAATGTATGTAATAGTAGACTCACAAAGCAATCAACTGTTAGCCAGGTCAGCATTCTTCGACCTCTTTGACATCCAAAGCACAGAGACATACTTCACGATATCAATGTGCACTGGCACCCAGCACACTGCGGGGAGGAAAGTTGATGGACTGCATATAATCATTGGATGGGAGTGCACAGTTCCCACTGCCGCCATTGCTAGAATGGGATGCTCTACCAGATGATTGCAGTCAGATTGCAACACCAGAGTTAGCAAGCATCATACCTCACCTGAGGCACCTGGCTAATCACTTTACTGCCCTAGATCCTAAAGCTAAAATCATGCTTTTGCTGGGAGCAAACGCCTCCAAAGCTTTTGGCCCTCCCGGAGTGGTCAAAGGCCGAATGGGTTCCCCATTCACTCTCAAGACAGGACTCGGGGAAAAAAGGAGCTGATGTTGCGATGGTATGACATGCGATCTCGGAGCAGTGTAACCATGCATGATTAAAACACAACAGTCATACCAATTCGAGATGGGGGCAACAGTTCTTTAGCCCCAGGCCTGTCAGAGCAGCCAGGTTTTAAGGGCTTTGCGGAAGGCCTGGAGGGTGGTGAGGGTTCGAATCTCCACGGGGAGTTCGTTCCAGAGGGTCGGAGCAGCCACAGAGAAGGCTCTCCTCCGAGTAGTCGCCAGTCGACACTGGCCGGCGGATGGGATTCGGAGGAGGCCTAATCTGTGGGATCTAATCGGTCTAGTGGAGGTAATTGGCAGCAGGCGGTCTCTCAAGTACCCAGGTCCAATACCATGAAGGGCTTTATAAGTGACAACTAGCGCCTTGAAGCGTATCCGGAGACCAATAGGCAGCCAGTGCAGCTCGCGGAGGATAGGTGTTACGTGGGTGAACCGAGGCGCACCCACGATCGCTCACGCTGCTGCATTCTGAACAAGCTGAAGTCGCTGAATGCTCTTCAAGGGCTGCCCCATGTAGAGCACGTTGCAGTAGTCCAGTCTAGAGGTCACAAGGGCACGAGTGACTGTTGTGAGAGCCTCCCGGTTCAGGTAGGGACGCAACTGGTGCACCAGGCGAACCTGTGCAAATGCCCCCCTGGTCACAGCCGACAAGTGGTGTTCAAAAGTCAGCTGTGGGTCCAGGAGGACTCCCAAATTGCGAACCCTGTCTGAGGGGCGTACTGTTTGACCCCCCAGCCTGAGAGATGGAACACTTGGCCAATTAGTAGGAGGGAAGCACACCAGCCACTCGGTCTTATCTGGGTTGAGTACAAGCTTGTTTTTTTTTTCTGTTTAAACTGTTTTATTTCATTTTCATTTTCATTTTATACAATCACTTATATACTGTGCATAACAAAAAAAATCCACCATAAAAAACCAACATAACACTTCAATCCCCCATACACCCTTTCTTCTCCCCCTCCAACTTTCATTTCTCCCCTCCAACATTCCCCTCTTCTACTTCCCTTCCCCCTCAGATATCTTCCCTTCCCTCCATCTCACCCTCCTTACATTCCCCTCTCACTCCCTCTTTACTTCTCCCTCTTCTTTCCCTCTACTCCTCACTTTGGTGTATCTCTACAATTCATTAATCTATTCAGTTTATATTTTACACTAAAATTAAGAAAAATTAAAAAAAAGGAGAAAAAAAAGAGAAAAAGAAAAAAAAAGGAAAGAGAGCAACAGTATACAAGTGCATTCTTATTGTTCTGAGAATTGAAACTGTATTTCCCCCCTCCCCCCTCCCCCCTATAGTCCCCCCTCCCTAACCCCCTTACGACTTCCCAGGTCCCATACCCGGCATAATTATTTATCAAGCACTGGGGTATATTAAAACCAACTAACTTTAAAGTTAAAAGATAAAAGATAAAGGAAAAACAAAAAAAAGAGAAATAGTAAAAAATAAAAAAAGAAAAAGAAAAACAAGACGCACACACAAAAAAGGAAAAACAGGAAAAATCAATAAACCCACTACATTAACACAGCTTCCCATCATCTTTAAATCTTAAACAATGTACCTCATTCCTAATTTCAGTTATTTTATTACTTGCAGGATTTCAAACTATATTGGAACCAGGTAAGTTAGTCAAATGGAATTTTCCAACTAAGGGCCTCATTACTTTATCTATATATTCAAACCTTTAATTTATCTCTTTTTTATCCAAATATCCAAACCTTTCTATAAAGCCATTAAACTCAAGTACTTCTTTCATTTTTCATTTCCAACACCTCCCATCCTGCCCTTGCCCACATCCACATATAAATTTTATACCTTCCACCCTGCCTTTACCCGTGTCCACATATATATTTTATCCGCATCCATTGCTCCTCCCATATTTACTCCACCTTCCTGGAGACTCTCCGACTAATCTTTCTTAACCTTATATTCAAATAGCAATTCATACAAACATCAGCTTACATTCTGACCCCGAGTAATCTAATTGAACTTTCGCTACCCTTCCATCTCCCCCGCACCTCCCAACTCCGTTCGTCCCAAACCACAACTCAAGAAAATCACGATCTCCGCTCTCCTCGCCTGGAAAAATAATTCATGCGCAATTTAAATTAGAGTTCAAACAAATCTTATATGTCCAAAATCAGCAGTGCTTCTTTCAGCCTCCATGTCTCATCATCGATATACAACTTTGCCATTTTATACCAGACAGAAATCATGAAATTTTATTCGAACTAAAAATTTGAAAAGTATTTTAAAAGCATCGCTGAATCTTTATTCTTTACTCTTCTGCCCTTCCGGAAGAGGAAAGCCTTGTAGCCACGTGTCCCGCTGCTTGTCTTCTCCTTCTCCTTGTCTCTCTCCAGGTCCGGATGAATCAGGAAGTCCCGCCTTCAGAATCTTGTAATAAAAATCTCGGGCTTCACAAACAGAATTAAGACGATGTTTTTGATTCTCAAATGTAACTGTAATGCCAGCTGGGGCTTCCCATTTGTATGGTATCTGAGAATTTCTGAGTTCTTCAGTTAAGAAAGTGTAGTCTCTCCTTGCTCTTAATATTTGAGATGGTATTTCTTTAAAAACAATCAAGTCCTGTCCATCAATTCTCAGCCTCTTATTGTAAAGCTTCTGTATTATCACATTTCTGGATTCCCTTGTGGTGAAATATATAATTATATCCCTCGGAAGCTGTAGCTGTTTTGCTACACACGAGTTCTGGCGGTAAATTTTTTGAATCTGCCAATCAAAGTTAAGTCCCGGACTTCCCACCGAACGACTAAGAGCCTCAAAGAAGATCTGTTTCAAATTCTCCTGTTCCTTTTCACGCAGTCCTCTAACTCTTATTGCAAACGCAGTCTTATTATAATTTATCATGACAAGTTGTTTTTGAGCATTTTCAATTTCCTGTTGTAACGTTTGGATTTTGGATGTCAAATTAGAGTTGGTTTCTTCCAAAAGTTCCAATTTATCCTCCATTCCGGCAATATAGTCTGTCATAACTGTCATAATTCCGATCATATCCTCCTTTGTTTGAGCAATTTTAGCATCAAATTTATCATATAAATCCGATATAAGTTGATTGATTTCCTGTCTGAAATTATTAAGGGTTTTGAAAAGAAATTCTTGCGTTAACAAATCTCCAGTAGAGGGCGTAGGAGGCAAGGGCAGCGACTTTATAGCAATTTCTTGAGATGTGTTATTAAGGAAACGCTTCTGCTTCGATTTGGGAGCCATTCCAAAAAAATAAAAAAAAAGTTAAAAAACGAGCAATCAAACAAGCCAACAATCAAAGTCTCTGCTCCCCTCAGTTTTAAATGGGATACTATTTGTAATCTTTTAACAGTTGATACGGAGAAGTCTTCAGGAGAGTAGGGCTGATTGAGTACGTCACATCAAACGCAAAAGCTATAAGATCGCCATCTTGTGACGCAGCTAGACAAAGAAGCCTTTTACAAAGTTGAAGCTGGTATTTTGAATAATAATAGAAGAGATTTCTCAGGAATGGTCCCCGCCCGGATTAATTTTTAAATAGCTTAGCTTTGTCCTGGGGGGGGGGCAACCTGCCTAGCGCCAGAAAGGGGAGATATCTATAGATCTTATAAGATATACAGATCAGAACTCTGAGAGGAGCTCCGTTGAGCTCCCGTCGGCGACAGATCCTCCCCCAGAAGTCCCGAGTAAAAGCTTGTTAGCCCCCATCCAGTCCCTAACAGCCTCGAGGCCCTGGCACATCACGTCAACCGCTTCACTGAGTTGGCACGGGGCGGACAGATACAACTGTGTATCATCCGCATACTGATATTTAATCCCGTGCCACCGGATGATCTCACCCAGTGGCTTCATGTAGATATTAAACAGGAGGGGGGACAGGACCGATCCCTGCGGCACCCCATAATTCAGGGGCCTAGGGGTCGACTTCTGCCCTCCGACCAACACCGACTGCGACCTGTCCGAGAGGTAAGAGGAGAACCACCGAAGGACAGTGCCTCCCACCCCCACCTCCCGCAGTCGTCGCAGAAGGATACCATGGTCGATGGTATCGAAAGCCGCTGAGAGGTCAAGGAGCACTAGGACGGAGGCATAACCTCCATCCCTGGCTCTCCAGAGGTCATTGATCAATGTGACCAAAGCGGTTTCCGTGCTGTAGCCCGGCCTGAATCCTGACTGGAAGGGATCTAGATAAAGATCTAGATCTAAATAAAGAGAGTAATAATCCTAGAGGGAAAAGAAGTTACACTGCCACTTGGAGGTTGGAGGTTGATTGCTTTTTTCTTTTTTTCCTTTGATATTTTGACCTTGCACTTCAAAGGCTTCAGCTTGTTTATAGAAGAAATAAGGAGAAGAGCATGGGTTGTTTACACAGGTGCTCTTTGGATGCTTGTTGGTAGCTGGAAAAAAGTGAAAACAAAGATTTGTTTTTAAACCAGAGTGGTAGTGTTTACTAATTGGAAGGATGGCACAACATCCAAAAATCCTATAACATTACAACAGATTATGTTTGGAATTCAAAAATTATTAGAAACAACAGAGAATTGGGAAGAGATGGGAAAATATTGAAAATATAAATTATAATGTGGTAAAACCTGATGGAAAAATGGAAGATATCCAGCAAATGGAAAAAGTGGAGACTAGAGTCCTAAAAACCCAAGGGAAAAATGAGCAAAGAGGCAAGATAATCATGGATATTGACAGTGAACTGAGTGTGATTGGAGATGGAAAGAGTGGAACAAGGAAAGGGAAAATGGATGGAAAGGTGCTTTACTCCAGATTTCAAGGTATAGAAGAAGAAAAAAGAATTGATTGACTTAAGGAGAGAAACTTAGACAAAAACACTTCTGATGTACACAGTGTATTTATTCAAGAGGGAGATGAAAACAGTATGTTTTTGTCCATCACTGAAGGACTCTGGAAAAGAGTGCAGAAAAGAACAATAAATAAATAAATGAAAGAGATGACTAAAATTACAAACAGCCCGAGAAAAATCTTGAATGTAGAATGTTCACAAAACTTGGTTTTTATTTTTAGTTTTAGGAGAAAAAAAGGGGAGTATGAAATATTTTTTTCTGCTTAAAATTAAGAATTTGGGGTCATCCAATAAATTTGAAAAGCGATTCAGGAAAAGTCAAGACTTCAGATTTATGGAGTTCGTGGCTACAGTATAAGCTGACCCTGCACTAGCAGGGATACCCTAGGAAGAAGATGGCTACAGTACAAGCTGAGGAGTGTTAGTCCCTTAGTTCAGATGGCTTTAAATATTAATTAAATTAGTTATGGGAAAGTATCATTGGCTAGCATAGAAGAAAACTGGGGAAGGCAATTGAAGTCCATCTCAGAGCCTGTTCAAATTCACATCCTCCATTCTTCCCTTAGGGCTATCCGTCCCAGAAACAATTGATTTTGTTTTTAGAAAATGTTTTTTTATTGAACAATTATATTTGTAATAAGAATTGGAAATATTTGTACCTGGAAAAACAGGCTGTTGCAAACAAAAGGATGTTAAGTATTGGCTGTCATAACTGAATATAGCTACCACATTTATAAATAGGATGTAGCATTGGCAGTCAAAAAAAAAAAGTGATAAACCTTGTTCTCATAGACATTTGTGTTATCATATTGCTAAATTTCAGTCTTCTTTTTATTTTGCTCTAATTTCATATTGTATTTGTTCTGCCACTTCTTTCTATTACTTTATAACTTTTTAAAATAACTAAAGTTTTTTTTTAAATACTAAAGGCTAATAAATGCCAGTGGTGGGAAAGATAGACAAAAGAGTTATGGTCTTAATAGCCTGAATGCAAAATTTCAGAAGGCATCTGATCACACAATTAAGAGCCTTTATTAGGACTTATCTAGTGGCGATACGGGGGGCAAAATGTGCGCATTTTTCCACTCTTATCGCATCCGCAGAATCTCGCCCAGCCGCCCTGTTTAGGATAGCCCGCTCCCTCTTGAAAGGGAGGGATGCGGATGAACCCTTACAGGGTAGAGCTGAGGAATTTGTTCAGTTTCTGTCGGATAAAATCGCTCGGATCCGGACGGACCTGGACTCCACTTGGATGGTACCAGCCGAGGCGCTGGGGGAAGGTCCTGATCAGATTTTATGGAGCGAGTTTCAACTTGTCGCTCCTGAGGAAATGGACAAGGCCATAGGAGTGGTGAGTGCCTCCACCTGTTTACTGGACTTGTGTCCCTCCTGGCTAGTCTCGACCAGCAGGGAGGTGACACGTGGCTGGCTCCAGAGAATTGTTAACACCTCTCTTCTGGAGGGATCCTTCCCACATCCTCTAAAGGATGCGGTGGTGAGACCCCTCCTCAAGAAACCATCCCTGGATCCAGCCATTTTAAACAACTATCGCCCAGTCTCCAACCTCCCGTTCATAGGGAAGGTTGTCGAGAAGGTGGTGGCCTTTCAACTCCGGCAGACCTTGGATGAAGCAGATTATCTGGATCCCTTTCAGTTGGGTTTCAGGCCTGGTTACGGCACAGAAACTGCTTTGGTCACGCTGATTGATGATCTCTGGTGGGACAGGGATAGAGGACATTCCTCTATCCTAGTGCTCCTTGACCTCTCAGCGGCCTTCGATACCATTGACCATGGTATCCTTCTGCGACGGTTACGGGAGGTGGGAGGGGGAGGCACCGTCTTAAGATGGTTCTCCTCCTACCTCTCGGACAGGTCGCAGTCGGTGTTGGTTGGAGGACAGAGGTCGACCCCTAGGCCCCTCAACTATGGGGTGCCGCAGGGTTCGGTCCTGTCCCCCCTCCTATTTAACATCTACATGAAGCCGCTGGGTGAGATCATCCGGCGGTTTTGTGGTTTGGCAGGAACGCAGAAGCCAGGATTACAAACAGCAGCAAGTTTATTATTTAACATTAAAAGAAAGGTGCTAGCTAGCTTAGCTAGGAAAAGCACGCCCAGTATTTAAAGTAATTATACGATCACATAACCAATCATTAATTAGGTGTGGCCGGCAACACCCTCAACTGCGTCCCAGCCAACCAGGATGCAAGAGGCTGTTGCTGGCTAGAATGTAATGCATTTAAAGTGGTAGACCATTCTGAATACATAACACCCCTTCCCCCCAGTTTGGCGCATGCTCCCAGATGGAGCATGCGTAGTCGCGAAGGTAGGCGGGACGGTGCCGGACCCGCCCAGATCTCCTTAGTTCAACAACAGTCGTCGGCGGAGATGGACCTGCTCGTTGTAGCTCCTCCCCGAAGGGAGTGCAGCTCCGAGGGACGCCATCTTGGCATGGCCCTGGAGGCGGGCTCAACAACGCCGGTAGGCCGGGCCGGGGTGGCGCGTCCACAGATGTAGGGGAGAGCATTGGAGGGGTGTCTCGGGGGGTAGGAGCATCGACCGGTAACTCTTCGATGGCGGTTTGAGCCGACGATTTCGCTTCCTGGCAGGGGGCGCTCGGACAGGCCGGACCTGGCTTGGAAAGGGCCCGTTGTCGCAATTCGTCGGATTTAGCAGTGTCTGGTTGTGGATAGGCGAGGCCTGGGTGTATAAAGGCCTCACACGGCAACCCCGAGTGTGCAGCGTCGTCTCGCCCAGCGAAGTCCGGATTGCCCGCCTCCGCTGGGAGGCGCCTCCTTAACTGATCCAAGTGGCGCCTCCACTCGGATCCATCAGCCAATCCGACCCTGAACGAACAGGGACCTGTCAGGGCAGTTACTCTAGCTGGGACCCACCTGGGCTCCCCGGCAAAAGAGCGGGCCCACACCAGATCCCCCTGTCTAAAGGAACGGGAAGGGAGAACCCCCAGATTGCATGGCTGATCCCCTGAATAGAGCGGATGGAGTCTATCCAGGGACGTCCGCAGGCGCGGGCCCATCAAGAGCTCCGCGGGGCTTTTGTTGGTTATCGGGCAGGGGGTGGAATGCTGGCTTAACAAGTAAGCCGCCACTCTCATCTGCCAGTCGCCCCGGTCCATACGGCCCAGTGCCTCCTTAGCTGAGCGGACCGCCCGCTCCGCCCGGCCATTACTAGCTGGGTGGTACGGGGCTATGGGCGCATGCCGGATCCCTTGCTCGGCCAGGAACTCCTGAAATGTGGTGGCTGTGAATTGCGGGCCGTTATCCGACACAAGTATGTCCAGCAACCCATGGGTTGCGAACAGTCTGCGTAAGGCCCGAACCGTACTCTCGGCCGTGGTGGAGGCCATCAGGACCAATTCCACCCACCGAGAGTAGGCGTCCACCACAATCAGGAAATTCTGGCCGTGGAAGGGACCGGCAAAATCTACATGGAGGCGTGACCACGGGCCTCTCGGAACCTCCCACTCCCGAGCAGGCCCGGCCGGAGGATTGGGCCTGGAGAGTTGACATGTAGTGCAATGGCCCACATAAGCCGCTATCTCTGAATCCAACAAGGGCCACCAGACATAGCTACGGGCTAAGGCCTTCATTCGCGCTATGCCCGGGTGGTCCCTGTGGAGCAGAGGCAGGACTTGTGGCCGTAGTGCAGCAGGAATCACTACCCGATCCCCCCAAATGAGACACCCCCCATGAATGGACAGCTCCGCTTGTCGAGCTTTAAAAGGCCGGAAGCCCTCTGCCACTTTATCTGTGGGCCATCCCCTCAAGACCCAGGAGGAGACCTGGGAAAGGATAGGATCGGCCTTCGTGTAGGCCGCGACCTCCGCAGCTGAAATGGGTAGGCCGGAGGCCGCGATGGATAGAACAGAGAGGGCTGGCACGGGGGCGGTGTCAGTCTCCGGCAGTGGGCAACGGCTAAGAGCATCCGCATGCCCAATCTGCTTGCCCGGACGGTATTGCAGCGTATAAGAATACGCCGCAAGGAATTCCGTCCAGCGTGTCATGCGTGGGGAGAGAATGGGGGGGGGTCGGCCTGTCACCTGCCAGAAGCCCAAGGAGCGGCTTATGGTCAGTGACAAGGATGAAGTGCCGACCGTAGAGGTAGTCGTGGAACCTCTTAATCCCGGACACCGCAGCCAGAGCCTCCTTGTCGATCTGACTAAAATAAAAGGCCACCGGGGCCTCCGAGCCATTTGGAAGAACATGGCTCAGGACCGCCCCCAAACCGTAGGGAGAGGCGTCACATACTAGTGTCAGAGGCATCTTGTCACTATATTGAACCAGGACTGCCGATGACGTCAGCACCTCTCTGACAGCCGCGAACGCCTGCGCTTCACGGCTCCCCCAGCGCCAGGCCGCAGATCGGTCGAGCAACCGATGCAGCGGCTCGACTAATGACGCCTTATGCGGAATGAATGGCGCGTAAAAGTTAAGTAGCCCCAGGAACGCCTGTAACTCCGCTTTAGAGGTGGGTGCAGGGGCGTTCCTGATAGCTGCAACCTTAGAATGCGTAGGGTGGATGCCTTGGGCGTCAATTAAGAAACCCAAGAACTCCACCCTCGGGACAGCAAACGAACATTTGCTGCGCTTTAACTTGAGACCTGCCCCCCTAAAACGCAAGAGGACCTCCCTTAGTACTTCGACGAGTCCCGAGTGGCTGGAAGCAGCAATCAGGACATCGTCGAAATACGGTACTACGCCAGGAAGCCCGTGGAGCAACCGCTCCATAAGGCTCTGGAAGATCCCCGGGGCCACAGAAACGCCGAATTGAAGGCGGCGACAACGAAAAGCCCCACGGTGGGTGACGATGGTCTGCGCAGCCGCCGCATCGTCATCCACCGGGAGCTGTTGGTAAGCCTGCGCCATATCCAGTTTGGCGAATGTGCAACCCTGCCCCAGTGAATGGAGCAGGTGTTGCACCACAGGGACTGGATAGGGATTCGCCTGAAGGGCCAGGTTGATCGTCGACTTATAGTCGGCACAGATCCTCACCGAGCCGTCCGGCTTAACTGGGAGAACAATCGGGGTCTCCCAGGGGGAGTCGTCAACGGGCTCGATGACTCCCTGCGCCAGGAGCTTATCCAGCTCGGCGTCAACCTTGGCCCTTAAGGCAAAAGGCACCCTGCGGGCCTTCAGCCTAATTGGAGCAACCTGGGGGTCGAGACTAAGGGATATGGGGGTGCCTTTATAACAGCCTAGCTGGCCGTCAAAAACATCCGCAAAGTCGGACAGGACGCTTTCTAGGGAAGACGAAACAACCCAGTGCACCCCCCCAATTGAAAGACCCAGGGCAGGAAACCAATCCAGGCCTAAAAGAGCAGGGAGGGAATCCCTAACTACCAGGACGGGCAATTTTCCCTCGAAGGGGCCATAAGAGACCGAAATGGGGAAAGAACCCAAGGTGGGAATAAAATTCCCCTGATAGTCCCTTAAAGTGGTCTTAGCAGGCAGGAGCTGGCTTTGGGAGACCCTGGGGCAGAGGCGGGAGAAAAGAGCCCAGGACAACAGAGAACGAGAGGAGCCGGAGTCCACCTCCATCCGGCAGAGCTGACCTTCCAGCTGGACTGAGGTAGCGATCTTCCGGGCTCCGGCGGGGGCTTGGTTAAGAGAGCAGTCAAAGGCTTGCGATTGATCAATGGTGTAGCAGTCTTCAGCCCGCCGAGTGGGCCGCGGTGGTTGGCGGCGCGGCTGCGCTTGGGGTTGAACAGCGGTTTGCAGGAAGGATGGAGCAGGCAGCGAGGCCCGGCAAAACCTAGCGATGTGCCCTTGCCATTTGCAACGGCGACAGATTACGTTGCGAAAAGGGCAGGCTGTACGGGCATGGCGACCGCCACAGCCACGGCAAGGAGCGCCAGCTGTTGGAGGCGCAACCGACTGCGGTTGAGGTTTGCGCTTCGGCTGCGTCCTAAGCTGCCCCACAATTTCATCAGTTGGCTCCTCCAAGGGTGGCAGGTCATCAACTAGGCTCGTTTGCGAGAAAGGGCCAGCAGAGGTGTGGGTAGACGAAGCCAGTTGTAGCCGCTCGATATCGGCCGTGGACTGCTCCGAGAGCTCCGCTGCTCTAGCAGTCTCCACGGCCTGGAGTAAGGTAATGTCCTGATGGCGGAACAGACGGCTTCGCAGGTTTACATCCCGCACACCACATACAAACTGTTCCACCAGGTTTTCTTCTAAGTTGGTAAAGTCACATTGGGCAGCCGTAGTCCGCAGGGACTCTAAAAATTGGCTAATTGACTCATTAGGTCTCTGCACCCGACGACGAAAGGCAAAACGGCGGACAATCTTTGAGGGTGTCGGTGCATAATGTCCTTTGAGCCTGGCCATTAGAGTGTCTCAGCCTAACTTATATGCCGGCCTTGGAGCGGCCAAGGCTCGGGCGGAGGCGAACATAGAGGGTTCGCAACAAGAAAGGAAGAAACTGCATTTTTCCTCGTCGGTCTGTGCCTGGCTCCTGGACGCAATGAGGTAACACTCGAAACGTTCCATAAATCCCTCCCAGGATTCTCCCCCCGAACCGTAGGGAGCAAACGGAGGCAAGGCAGAAGTCATCGTGGCTTAGATGCGAAAGGACTTACGGAGAAAAGGCCAGAAATTTTCCCTTCCGCCGGTCAGCATTCGTTGTGAAGAATCCCACCTTCGTCGCCAGTTTTGTGGTTTGGCAGGAACGCAGAAGCCAGGATTACAAACAGCAGCAAGTTTATTATTTAACATTAAAAGAAAGGTGCTAGCTAGCTTGGCTAGGAAAAGCACGCCCAGTATTTAAAGTAATTATACGATCACATAACCAATCATTAATTAGGTGTGGCCGGCAACAGCCTCAACTGCGTCCCAGCCAACCAGGATGCAAGAGGCTGTTGCTGGCTAGAATGTAATGCATTTAAAGTGGTAGACCATTCTGAATACATAACAGGCGGCACGGGATTAAATATCATCAATATGCGGACGATACTCAACTGTATCTGTCCGCCCCGTGCCAACTCAGCGAAGCAGTGGAAGTGATGTGCCAGTGCCTGGAGGCTGTCAGGGTCTGGATGGGAGCGAACAAGCTTGCACTTAATCCAGACAAGACCGAGTGGCTATTGATGCTGCCTCCCAACGTTAGTCCAGACATTCCACCTCTTAGCCTGGGGGGTGAAATTATACACCCCTCAGAGAGGGCCCGCAATTTGGGTGTCCTCCTGGACCCACAGCTGACGTTAGAGCACCATCTGTTGGCTGTGACCAGGGGGGGCTTTCATCCAGGTTCACCTGGTGCACCAGTTGCGGCCCTACCTGGACCGGGAGGCACTTCGAATAGTTACTCATGCCCTCGTCACCTCAAGACTGGATTACTGTAACATGCTCTACATGGGGCTGCCCCTGAAGAGTATTCGAAGACTACAGTTGGTCCAGAACGCAGCCGCGCGAGCGATATGGGGTGTATCTAGATACACCCATATTATACCTATCCTCCTGAGCTGCACTGGCTTCCTATTGGTCTCCGGACGCGCTTCAAGGTGCTAGTTGTTACTTTTAAAGCCCTTCATGGTTTAGGACCTGGCTACTTGAGACCCTGCCTCCTGCCACTTACTTCCCAACGACCAACAAGATCGCACAGGTTGGGCCTCCTCCAGGTGCTGTCAGCTGGACAATGCCAGCTGGTGACTCCCCAGGGGAGGGCCTTCTCTGTTGCTGCGCCGGCCCTGTGGAACGATCTACCTGCAGAGATCCGGACCCTTACCACTCTCCCGGCCTTCCGTAAAGCCATCAAGACCTGGCTGTTCCAGCAGGCCTGGGGCTGTTGATTGATATCCAGCCCCATTTAGATGGAATGGGTGACATGAATTTTAATACTGTATTTTTATTTTTTATCTCTATTTTTTAAAATTAAATGTTTCTTGTCTGTTGTGAGCCGCCCAGAGTCCCTATGGGAGTGGGCAGCATACAAATTCTAATAAACTTGAAACTTGAAACATATTTCATGCGGGTGGATGGGTCCAATCAGATTCTTCTAAGTCTTTATAGAGATCTATTAAATCTTTCTTTTGTGCTACTGCAAGGGAGCCAGTGGTACATTTTCCTGGGATCAGAGGTTGCATTCAGCATGTTCTGACCAGTTCTGGAGACCCGGTAGCGGAAATTTTGATTAATTTGGAGAACTGGTAAATGTCACTTCTGACTGGCCCCGCCCCCTTCTATTCTCTGCCTCCCGAGTCCCAGCTGATCGGGAGGAAATTTTACAGTATCCTTCCCCACCAAGCCACACCCACAGAACTGGTAGTAAAACAATTTGAATGCCACCACTGCCTGGGATCCCAGCTTTTTGAGTCAGAGTGCACATTTGGAATCTTAAGAATGTATGACTGGAAATTCTCACAACACAGTTGCCATGGTAGGCGTGGCCAATCACAAAGCACTTGACAGGTGCCATCTGTATATCAGCAAACAAGCCTCTGGATTACAATTTATTCTATTTTATTTTCCTGGGAATGTGTCTATATAGAGGGACAGCTTTACGTAAGTGGGATTGCGATCTTGAAGAAAAATTGTGGCCTTTTACGATCGTTACGTTATATAGGTGGAATTTTTAAAAAAGTATTTTAAGATAATCTGAATTTGTCCTACAGTGAGCAGGATCTTGATTTTTATTATCAGATTTGGGGTCTAATTTGCCAAGGGCGGAAGCAGGGATTTAGGGGACATCTTTCTGGTTTTTTTTAAGTAGAAACATTTTTTTCCCCAACCACACCCGAGACGACCGCAGAAGCCAACCGGAGATGTGGGAACGAGAATCCTAGCAAGAATAAGGACAACCTGGTCACAGAAAAAGGGGTAGTGAACGACCCCCGCCGACAGAGGCCGCTGCGAAAGGACGAGACGCGGACCTTCTCTCCTCTCCCCGCCCTCCCCCCCACCTTCCGAAGGCTAGGCGGAGCCTGGTGGGTTCGGCGCAGCCGTGGCGTAACCTGATCGGAGGGGGGGGCGGAGTCTCCGAGCCAGCCGGCAACATGGCGGAGGCGGAAGGGGAAAGCTTGGAGTCCTGGCTGAGTAAGTAACCCTTGCCCTCTTTCCTGCCGCCGGGCAAGCGAGGGGGGGGGGGTGTTGCGGCGGCCGAAGCAGCAGGAGTCTCGCCTTTGCCTCGGAAGGGAGGCGCGTTAGGAATGGGTGGCGGGCGGATGAAAAGCAGGGGAAGCGTTTGCACCGCTGGAGAGGAGGGCGAATGGGGGGATCATGACCAGCACTGGAGGGGACGTGTGAGCGGGTGGAGGAGGGCAACAAAGCCGGCTGGCTTTGACCCTGGTCGGCTGAGCATCGGGGATGCGGGGCGGCGGCGGGGACCGGGTTGAAAAGCTGCTCTGTTGCTTCCAAGGGTTCATCAGGTGGACAGCCGGCTCTTAGGACTAAAGGAAGCCCAAGGAGAACTCAAGGGGACGTTGCTAGCTGTCATTTACCTCCTGCCAACCTTTGCTTCTGAAGCTTTGGACCAGCGGCCTCTTGCAATCCGCCTTTTGGTTCCTTCTGAACTAGAGCTGGTGTGTTGTTCTTTCTAGCTATAGGAATGCCCTTAATAAACGGAACACTTCTTCTCTGGGACATGGTGTTATTTACTTCTCTGGCAGTGTGCAAATTATTATAATATTCCGTGGGTTACAAATTAGATCCAACTGCAATTTGGGCCAGTGGAGCTTATCCTTTAGGACAGACTCATGCAATCCTCAAATTGGGACTTCAATTGGGACCGGAATTGCTAAGTGATGTGATCCTAAAGCGATGTGTGATCACATCACTTAGAGACGACATTCCAAGCAGTCCTGATTGTTGTGATAACTCCAGTAGGGTGGGTCATTAAGTGGGAAGTGGAGAGAGTGCCTGTGCAGGAGTTGCTTGCAGGAGGGTCAGAGAGGCCCTGTAAAAGAAAGACTTGTGATGTTTCCTGCCAGTTTCCCCCATTGACTATGCTTGTAGAAAAGGCAGCAGGAAAGATCGTAAATGGGAGTCATGGGACCTGCAGGATTCTGCAATCAGTCATAAGTACAAGCTGGTTGCCAAGCCCTTCAGTTTTATTCACGTGACTGCGGGATGCTGCAACATCTAGAACTTTGAGAACCAGTCATAAGTCCCTTTGTTCAGCACCATCATAACTTCAAATGGTCCCTGAACAAACAGTTATAAGTCAAGAACTACCTGTTTAGTTTACTTCAGAATATACCCAAATCGCTTTCTACCCTTCCCTTTAATTTGTTATAAAAAGATCCCATTTCCTGAAATATACACTTTATTTCTACTCTCCTCTTATTTATCTCCTCTTTCCATTCACTTATTTGTAAGTTACTCATTAGTACTGATTTTGGCCTTGTCGCAATTTTCTAGTGTTGTAATTTCCTCTCTAGATTTTTTCAGAGTCTGTTCATTTTTTAAATTAATTGGAGGGAAAATCCTCCCCCACCCCCTTTCTACATTGAATTGCCAGTGAGGTGTTACGTTTTGCCTGTTGAAATAAGACTGTGCATTTCAATATACAATATATACACTCAATTAAACAGAAACTCTGAATTGCTTTGGCAGTAGTTGGAGGGTCCTGTGGTTTGGCTCCATTAAGAAGTCATTCGTTTTTAAGAGGGGGGAAAGTAAAATATTTTATGTGCATTTTCTTCTGTTAAATGACTACAATATTTCTCTTGGGCGTTCTATGGGTTTGCATTTTCAAGTTTTCTAAGTAAATTCTGTTTTATTGTTCAGCATAGAAAGGGGCGTCATGGCTCAGCGGTTAGATATTGAGCTTATCAGCTGGACAACTGACAGCTTGGGTTCAAAACCTAAATGCCCCTCAACAGGGCGAGCTCCCAGTACTAATAGATACTTGTCACAGTACTAATAGATACTTCTGCAAAGCCAAGTAATACCACATGACAGTACCTTTTTTAATTGTTACTCCCAGTGATTGATAGCATTACTGTTATTAATCTTGTAGATAGTGACGCTTGGTAGTGGATTGCCTGCATGTGGTATGTCCTTTGTTTGCTCTAAATACTTCACATACTTCAAAGTGAAAAAAGATTAATGCTGTTATTCTCATATAGCAGACAGAAGTTGATGCTGAGAGATAATTGTTTGCCGGTTAGTACTTGAATGGGAGATCAAATCACCAGAGAATAATAAAGCTGTAGGTTAGACAATTCCGGAAAAAAAGCAATTGCAAACCGGTTTTATATTGTTGCCAAGAAGAAAACCCTGCATGGTTTTGTCCAGGTATTCACCAAATTGGCATTCTTAATTCAAAAACTGCTTTATCATTTTTAAGGCTGCATAGCTAATGTACTGTAAAAATGGGGCTGGAAGGCATGAATTTACATTGTCCAGCCTTAGCAAATATTCTTTATCACTCCTTTTATATATTGTGTCATGGGTAACCGGTAGAGTGATTAACATGAAGTTCCTTTATTGAGTAGGCCTCAGTAGGCAGATACCAGAACATCAGTATCAT
Organism: Thamnophis elegans; assembly: GCF_009769535.1. Taxonomy (NCBI): domain Eukaryota; kingdom Metazoa; phylum Chordata; class Lepidosauria; order Squamata; family Natricidae; genus Thamnophis; species Thamnophis elegans. The sequence continues at coordinate 53,187,111 of NC_045542.1, read as the reverse complement.
TTATTGGACCAGCTCTGACTTGCTTGGAATTGGCATAGAAAATTTACTTCTATTAATTTTGATAGGAAGAAAGAATAAATTTGAGAAAACTCTACTTGATTAAAAAAAAAAAAACTTCCTAGTTTCCACACCAGTCCCTCTCTTTCTTCTTACGATTCTTTTATTTGAATCCCACCTTTATCACAGGTAGTCCTCGTGTTACGACCACAATTGAACCCAAAATTTCTGTTGTTAAGTGAGGCATTTGTTAAGTGAGTTTTGCCCCATTTTATGACCTTTCATGCCACAGTTGTTAAGGAAATCATGGCAGTTGCTACCATGGTTGTTAAGTGAATCTGGCTTCCCATAGACTTTGCTTCTCAGAAGGTCACAAAAGCTGTTCATATGATCTCGAGACACTGCAAGCGTCATAAATATGAACCAGTCACCAAGCATCTGGATTTTGATCATGAGGATGCTGCCGCGAAAACGGTCATAAGTCACTTTTTTCAGTGCCATTGTAACTTTGTAAGTCTGTTGTAAGCCAAGGACTACCTGTATTTTTATAACTAACTGAAGGCAGCAAACATGCCTTATACGTCTTCCTGTTTATCCCACAATAACAATCCTGTCAGGTGAGTTGTGTTGCGAGAGTGTAACTGACCCAGTTCCCCAGCTGGCTTCTGTGTCTAAGATGGGACTTAAAATTGCAAGTCTTTTTTAGTTCAAGTCAAACATGGAAATAGGTGTTAATGCTTCACATTATCTAAAGTATTATAATGTATATATGTGAACCAATTATCACAAATAAAGATCACAAATATTTTTTTCATATATTTTTAAGAAAATACTTGATGCCAGAGTCCAATACAGGTGAACATCTGTATTGGACTCTGACATCAAGTATTAATTGTTCTTTTACTGCTGCTAGTCTGTCTTGCTTACCTTAAATATTTCATTTTTTAACTAAGTGTCCTTTATTTGGATTTCTAATTATTGGAAAATAATGTTGGGTTGTAATTGGAATAGAAATTCCCTAGATTAAAAGCGAATGAATGTTTTTCATATTCTCACAACTTTATTTTTGATAACTAAATTATGTTAACTAAAATGATTACATAATTTGCTTTAGCATTCCTTATTCCTCACATCTACCTTTTAAACTATTGACTAGAAAATAATTACTGATTTCAAAGATTAAAGAGAAAGGAAAAGAAAAGATGTAAGATGCCCAGTGGCCTTACCATAGTTCCTTTTAAACCAATCTTGTATTCTGATTCACATTTTCTCTGTATCGGAAACAACATTCCAAAAAAACTTTGGCTGTGACAAAAACAGAATGTCTGATTAAAAATAATTGCTTATAAAATAATTTATCTCACTTACAAAATTGATAAAATCTCCTAACATCAAATATTCTGTCTCTCACCCACAAACCACTGTGACATAAGACACATGCCCACATTTTCCTCCTCTTTTCCAGCAGAAGCAGCCAAGAAGAAGACGGGAAAAAAACAGAATGGAAAAGGGGTGAACAGTTGCTGCATTGGAAGGCAAGAGAAAGATGGGAGGAGGGGAAACTAAACTGGACGGAGATGGGAAAGGAGAAATCAGTAACCGGACAGGGAAGGAAATAAGAAGAGAGAAGCCATGCTTTAGTGTTATGAAAGAGTTATATTCACCAAACATAAGTCTGTCTCAAGTCATCTTCAAAGCTGCCTAGTTTTTTCAGCAGAACTGTTTCCTATGTACAGGAGCTTCTCTTTGAATAACTGAACATAGTTATTTTGTCCTGACTTCCGGTTCAGAAAACATTGGTAGACGATATTGTTACACATCCAAAAAACTGTTGCTGTGACCACTAAAGTTATGTGGAAGGAGTGTGCAGAAACACTATGGTATTTTAAAAACAAAAACGCTTTTGGATTCGTTGCATCCATGTTCTAATATTGAAATTTTAAAATACATAAGCAAATGAAAAGCAAAAAGAGGTAAAAAAATTGTGATTCCTTTAAATTGTTTTTTTCTGGCATAGAAATGATATCTGCTTGGATTTTTTGTGCGTCCAATTAATACTAATTTCATTCACAATTATTCTCTTAAAAGGCCCAGGATAATATATGCTCTTCTTGTGGCTTGTGTTTTTTTTTCCTTATTATCATTTTGTTCTTCATGCTTAAAATTTAATCCCATTAATCTCCAAAGGACCTGTGACTTTTGCTGCCATCACCAAATTGTTTCATGGTGTTTAAATTATTTTTTCTCCTGTATTTCATGATATATATGAGACAATATAAATACATGGATTTGAGGGAAGATATAGAACAACATAATAACTTTGTTAATGTTTAAACAAAGACTTGAACTAAATGTAACCATTTAAATCACTTAAAATGGTTTATAATGAGATTCTCTTAATATCACAAAATAACTGTGGGTTGTCAAATCCTTGCTTTACCTGCATTAAATATATATTCATAAACCTCTCACTTTGACAGATGGAGCTTTTCTAGGGTTAGGATTTGAAGTTTTCCTCAGACACTGTCTTCCACCCATAGTTCCCAAATCCCTCTCTTCTGTTTTCATCTCCCTCTGGAATAAAAGCCCTGCCTTATTATGAATTTACTGGATTTCTCCTACCCAATGATCACATTCTGCAGACTTGGTACACAATAGGTCTCTGTTCTGCATTCATGGTCTGGTTTTCAGTGCCAATTCTCTTTCAAAACCACAGTTACTTAGAATTGGCTTCTTTTTTATTGCGGGTTTTGTGCATTTGAACATGAAATGTCAGTTATATTTCGCGTTTAGGACTGACTGATGTTCAGTTATCTTTTTCTAATTTAGAAAGGCACCTTTTAATCACAGGTATCTGCATCATAATTTGCTTGCTCAAAATATTAAATATTTCTGGTTTTACCCACTAACATAAGGTTTGCGATGACTATAGCTTTCCCCTTTTTTGGTTAAACAAGGGACTTCTTGTGTTCTATGAGTTCTCAAGGTTTATAGGGCAAATTGATATTGTCTAATGCAGTATTTCTCAATCTTAGCAATTTGAAGATCGTTGGCTGAGGAATTCTGGGAGTTGAAGCCCAGACATCTTCAAGTTGCCAAGGTTGAGAAACACTGGTCTAATGGATATCATTCAGGATAGAAAAAATCAAATACCAGTAGTAGATAAGGTTTCTGCAGGCCAAGGCTAAATTCTTATGATACAGGGACCTTGGAGCGTTCGAAAAGACCCCTCCTGCCTAGAATCTGTTGAAAAACAACCTGGAGATTTTCTGGATTTTAGCAAATCTCATCAGAGATTGATTACAGTTCCTGCCAAAGTCATTGGATATGTTTTATCCCCGATGGGCCCTGCAGCTACATAGCTTCAGATGTTTTCCAAGCCTCTGTTTAAATCCACACATCACAGAGATTTCTTGAGCTTACGTGCCCGGGTTGGGTGATGATAAAAAAGATGTTAAGCATATGATTCTATAGTGGCATGTCTAACGTGTGCCTGTTCATTCAGCCAGGCTTCCATGTATTTAACATCTATATGAAGCCGCTGGATGAGATGATACGACAGCACGGGGTAAAGTACCATCAATATGCAGATGATACACAACTGTATCTCTCTGCCCCGTGCCAGCTCAGTGTAGCGGTGGACGTGATGTGCAGATGCCTGGAAGCTGTCAGGATCTGGATGGGGGTGAACAAACATACGCTCAATCCCGATAAGACTGCATGGCTTTGGATGCTGCCCCTGAAGGACAGCACAGATAGTCCATCCTTAATCCTGGGGGGTGAAAATTTACACCCCTCGGAGAGGGCCCACAATTTGGGGGTCCTCCTGGATTCGCAGCTGACACTAGAACACCATTTGTCGGCTGTGACCAGGGGGGGCTTTGCCCAGGTTCGCCTGGTGCACCAATTGCGGCCCTATTTGGATCAGGAGGCACTTCAAACAGTTACTCACGCCCTTGTCACCTCAAGGCTGGATTATTGCAACGCGCTCTACATGGGGCTACCCTTGAAAAGCGTTCGGAGACTGCAGCTAGTCCAGAATGCGGCCGCGCGAGCGATATTGGGTATACCGAGGTACACCTACGTTACACCTGTCCTCCGCGAGCTGCACTGGCTACCAATTGGTCTCCGGAAGCAATTCAAGGTGTTGGTTATTACCTTTAAAGCCCTACATGGCTTAGGGCCAGCGTACCTGCGAGACCGCCTACTGCCACATACCTCCCAGCAGCCGGTAAGATCCCACAGATTGGGCCTCCTTCGGATGCCCTCAGCCAGTCAATGTCGGCTGGTGGGCCCCCGGAGGAGAGCCTTCTCTGTGGCTGCTCCAACCCTTTGGAATGAGCTACCCCCAGAGATCCGGACCTTACCCACTCTCATGGCCTTCAGGAAAGCTGTTAAAACCTGGCTATTCCGGCAGGCCTGGGGCTGTTGACCTCATTGTTGAGGTCCAGCCCCGATTAGAACAAATGCATGTGTTGTGATTTTAAATCTGTCCTTTTCTTATTTTTTTCTTCCTCTTCTTCTTTTTTGTAAGCCGCCCAGAGTCCTTCAGGATTGGGTGGCATATACATTTTAATAATAAATAAATAAATAAATAAATAAATAAATAAATAAATAAATAAATAAATAAATAAATAAATGTAAGCAGGCAGCTGATTATCTCGATCCATTTTTTAACTTTGTATATTTATTTTTTACAAAACGTTTATCTTGCCCCAATTGATTGACTCAATGCCAGTATGTCATTCACATGACATAACTAAAAAAAAAAAAAGGTCAGCCAGTCACCATCAACTTAATTAATTAATTAATTAATTAATTAACTTTTCAGGTGGAATATCTTGTCTGTATTGGTGTTGCCTCTCCTACTCCACTTTTTATTATGCTACACACTGGGAGCTCCTAATTTTTGAAAGTCCATGGTCCACGTTTACAATTCTGAAGGTGGTATTTGTATGCATTCTCTCAAAATTGATCCTACCATGGCAAAATTAAAATTAACTGAGGAAAAAAGAAAATGAGGTAGGGCAGAAAGGCTGGTTGTCTCCAGGAAACATTTTAATAGGTGTATTGATGCCCCTCAGATGCCAGTTGTAACAGAATAAAAATCCTCCTGGAAGCACCTGGTGTTATTTTTTTCTTCCTCTATACACATATAGCTCTCCTTTAAAAAAAACCTAACTCAAACAACTTCCAACTAGCTTTCTATATCTCAGAGAAAGATGTTTTGGGCAAATGATTTCTTGATAATATTTTTTGTAGGCGTGTGTGTGTGTGTGTGTGTATTGTGGCAAATACTGTTGAATATTGTATAAAGCACAGAAAGAAAAGCGCTTCAAGACACATGGAAGTCAATGTGAAGCACGTCATTTTCAAATATTTGAAGCAATGGTATCCTCTGAAGGGCTTGCAACACTGACTTGGATGCTACTCTGGCAGTCTCTTCATGCATGTTGATGCCCAACTGGTTTGCTTTAGTGAGAAAAAAATGAAGCAATCAGTTGCGCATCTGCAGGTGTTTGGAAAATGGGGAACAAGTTCTAAATCAGCTGCGTGAGCTGATTCAGGCAGCTGATGCACTATTTCCCTTTATTTGTTATATTTATGTCCTGCCTTTCCTCTAGAACAGCAGCCCTTTTGGGCATCAGAGATCAGTTTCGTACAGAGGGGTTTTCCCACGGACTGGAGGGGGCATGCCCACTTTCTGGCATGCCATGGACTGATGCTGGTCCATGGACTGGGGCTTTGGGACTTGCTCTAGAAGCTCAGGAGGCATCCCTTTTCTAGATTTTGTTATTGATAGTTTAGACTAAAAGGCAGGCACAGGGTGACCCAGTAAGTTTTCATGATTATCATGGATTTGGGGCTAATAACTTTGGTTCTTAGTCGCTACACTATGTGAAATATTTGTGTTTTTTCCCAAGGCCTTTCTGAAGGAGAAAGGGAAATAGGTGTGCTAGCATAATACTCACCAATTACTTCAGGTCAGAAGGAAGTTTTGAGGTTATTTTTATTTTTAAACCATTTACACCTTTGCTTTTTCTTTTTAACCAGACAAAGCCACCAACCCCTTGAATAGACAGGAAGATTGGGAGTATATTATTGGCTTCTGTGATCAGATCAACAAAGAACTCGAAGGGTTCGTATCCAAAACTATCCAGACTGCATCATGAGGTTTTGTTGAAGAAGGGATTCTTTGGAAAGCTGAAGGATTTGATCCTTAATTTAATACAGTTCATGTGATACTTGGATTTTGATAGATATTAATAGAGGTAACCATCGACTTCCAACCATTAGTTTAGCAATCATTCAAAGTTAGAACAGCACTGAAAAAGTGACTAATGACCAGTCCTTGTTCTTAAAGCTGTTGTAGCACACCATGGTCACGTGATCAAAATTTGGGCGCATGGCAATTGGCATGTATTTATGATGGTTGCAGCATTCTGGGGTCCTATGATCACCATTTGTGTCCTTCCCAGCTGGCTTCTGTCAAGCAGAATCAATGGGAGAAGCTGGATTTGCTTAACAACTGATGTGATTTGCTTAACAACAGTGGCAAAAATGGTTGTGAAAACAGGTGCAAGTCATTTAATAGTCACTTTGCTTATTAACAATGGAAATTCTAGTCTCAATTGTGGTTGTAAGTCGAGGACCACCTGTCTTTTGCACACTCAAATATGAAAACTGTACAGGGAATATTTTTTTGTATGATGCATAACCATGCATCCCAATTAATAGGGCTAGGGGTTGGTTTTAAATCCAGGGATAAGCTTCAAAACATTTTATTTCATTTCATTTCCGATTCTGAAATCGAAATAGCTTTTGGAATATGAATTTGCTCGTTTCAAGCATTTCCTCCTCAAAATAATGCAGTGATTCTAAATGTTAGTGGGCATATGGGATTTAAATGTTTCTAGGGGAAAAATAGATTTCTGTTGACAAAATGTAATAAATGGTAGCAATTTGAATGACTGGAAAATGTTATTTTTCCAATGTTTAGAAAATGAAGGGTGTTAAAACAGTTTTCTCTGGTCCTTCAAGAGTTCGCCTTGAGTTGGTCCAAGGTGGCTGCCTTTTCTTTGTACAATACCTGAGAACACTGCCAAAACAATAAACACAACCATAGTGGAGAATTTGGAGGCCTTGTTTCGACTGCATCCTTGTCTGTGTCATTTTATAAAACAACATCGGAATGAGAAGTTGATAAACCAATGATCGCTCTGTTGTTTTTGCATCATAAATCTTGGAAGTTCTAGCTTTCTCTTTTTCCCCTCTGAAGTGAGATTTAACATTTGTATTTAAGAATAGTACTTTGAAAATGAGATTGCTGCATATTGCAGGGACAGCTATGAAAATGAAACATTTTCTATTGTTCTGTATTTCCCAAACCTTAGTGTGAATAAGCAGAAGTATCTGAAATAATCACAGATTGTTATCCTGTTTAGTCTCAGTTCTCTCTCTCTCTCCATCCCTCCCTCCCCCCCCCCCACTCTCTCCTTCTCTCTCCTATCTTCTCTTAAATTTGAGATAATAGTTCTTTTCAGGGACAAAGAACAAGGGTCTCTTATCTTTCTCTGTAGGTGATCAGATACTTGGTGAATGCTATTTAAATAAGTAACCTATTTATTTTAGTCCACAGATTGCTGTTAGATTGCTGGCTCATAAAATCCAGTCACCACAGGAATGGGAAGCAGTCCAGGCCTTGACAGTAGGTCTTCCTTACCTCTCTTTTGAAATTCTGGATTTGCATGCAGATTAATATCTTCATGAAGTAAAACTATCAATGGTGCTACAAAGAGTTATTTAGATTAAGGGAAATTGTCTCATTGAATCATAAGCCTCTTCTGTGACAAATTTTAGATTATTTTTCTTATTGTATTTCTCTCTAGCTCTTTAATTATGGAACCAGATCTAAATACTGGCTTCACATACGAGAAAATGTATAGGATTGAACTATGTTTGCCTTAACATCCTCCTTACAAAAAGTTTTTACTCTTTATAATTTTGAAGTAAAGTATAAGGACATACAACTGTGGTTATGTCTAAAGTCACTGACTTAGTTGGCATTAGCTAGGAAAGGATATTAACACCTGAACAACTATCTGCTAAGTCTTGTGTGCTAATACAAATACAGTCCTCTTTCTTAAATGTACAACCTGGAAGGTCAGAAGTCAGTTCTTCCAGATGTAAAATGCATGTTTTCCTGAGATATAATGCATTAAAATGGTTTAATAATGTGTAATTGGTATCTTCATTTCATATTGCTGAGTTGTGTGACTTATGTTCCATAATTAGGTAGGTCAGTGAAAATGGATCAGTGTTTATATAGTAATGTAAAAAAAGGAGTCTTCTGACCCAGTAAATTAACTCTGAATGGTTTACTTACTATATTCTTTGGAGTTAGATTATTTCCACCTAGTCATCTAATATCACTCCATCCATATTATTAACTCTTTTAGTGTCCACAACTGAGGCAGTCATAGAGGAGCCTCATAAAAATGGCACTTCAATTTTTACAAATCCATGTACAGTTCTTATAACCATATCAAAATGTCATTTCACACTGCCTTCTCTGCAAGCTGCTCTTGGAGGGAAAAATAGTAGATTTAGAAGAGGTGGGAAAAGCTATTCATTTATTTAAAGGTATTAGCAAGGGGAATATATTTCCATGCACACTGTCTTTGGTCCTCTTCACAAGGAGGTCCCCAATAGATTATCTGAATGGGATTCTCAGAAGAAAACATGATCCACTTTTGTCTTACATGAAACCCTGATGGTATAAATACAATTGGGTGGTTTCATAGGCAACCTGTGGCTTTTTGGAGACCAGTTGGAGGACTTTCTTCCTGATTCTTTTTTTTTTTTTTTTAACACTTTAAAACATTTTATTTATTTCATTTTCATTTTCATTTTATACAATCACTTATATACTGTGCGTAACAAAAAACAAAAAAAAAGGAAAAAATCCACCATAAAAAAAAAAAAAACCCAACATGACACTTCAATCCCCCATACACCCTTTCTTCTCCCCCTCCAACTTTCATTTCTCCCCTCCAGCATTCCCCTCTTCTACTTCCCTTCCCCCTCAGACATCTCCCCCCCCTCCATCTCACCCTCCTTACATTCCCCTCTCACTCCCTCTTTACTTCTCCCTCTTCTTTCCCTCTTCTCCTCACTTTGGTGTATCCCTACAATTAATCTATTCAGTTTATTTTTTTAGAAAATAAAAGAGAAAAAGAAAAAAAAAAAAAGAAAAAGAGCCGCAGTATACAAGTGAATTCTTATTGTTCTAAGAATTGAAACTGTAATTCCACCCTCCCCCCTCCCCCCTATAATCCCCCCTCCCTAACCCCCTTACGGCTTCCCAGGTCCCATACCCGGCATAGTTCCTTAACAAGCACTTGAGTATAATAAAACCAGCTAACTTTAAAGTTAAAAAAATAAAAGAAAAACAAAAAGAAGGGAATAGTAAAAAATAGAAAAGAAAAAAACACACACAGAAAAAAAAAAGAAAAACAAGAAAGATCAATAAACCCACTACATTAACACAGCTTCCCATCATCTGTAAATCTTAAACAATGTAGCTCATTCCAAATTTCGGTTATTTTACTACTTGCAGGGTTTCAAACTGTGTTAGAGCCAGGTAAGTTAATCAATTAGGATTCCCCAACTAAAAGTCTCATTGCTTTATCTATCTATTCAGACCTTTAATTTATCTCTTTTTTATCCAAATATCCAAACCTTTCTATAAAACCATTAAACTCAAGTACTTCTTTCATTTTTCATTTCCAACACCTCCCATTCTATCCTTACCCAGATCCACATGTAAATTTTTTTACCTTCCACCCTGCCTTTATCCATATCCACATATATATTTTACCGCGTCCATTGCTCCTCACATATTTACTCCACCTTCCTGGAGACTCTCTGACTAATCTTTCTTAACCTTATATTGAAATAGCAACTGATACAAACATCAGCTTGCATTCTAGCCCCAAGTAGTCTAGTTAAGCTTTTGCTACCCTTCCCTCTCCCACGCGCCTCCCAACTCCGTTCGTCCCAGACCACAACTCAAAAAGATCGCGATCTCCACTCTCCTCGCCTAGGAAAATAATTCATGCGCAATTTGAGTTAGAGTTCAAACAAATCTTATATACAATATGTGTCCACAATCAGCAACGCTTCTTTCAGTCTCCATGTCTCATCATCGATATACAACTTTTCCATTTTATCCCAGGCAGAAATCATAAAGTTTTAAGAACATCGCTAAGTCTTTATTCTTTACTCTTCTGCCCTTCCGGAAGAGGAAAGCAACACCCTCCGCCTTGTAGCCACGTGTCTCGCTGCTTGTCTTCTCCTTCTCCTTGTCTCTCTCCAGGTCCGGATGAATCAGGAAGTCCCGCCTTCAGGATCTTGTAATAAAATTCTCGGGCTTCACAGACAGAATTAATGCGGTGTTTTTGATTGCCAAATGTAACTGTAATGCCAGCTGGGACTTCCCATTTGTATGGAATCTGAGAGTTTCTGAGTTCTTCAGTTAAGAAAATGTAATCTCTCCTTGCTCTTAATATTTGAGATGGTATCTCTTTAAAAACAATCAAGTCCTGTCCATCAATTCTCAACCTCTTGTTGTAAAGCCTCTGTATTATCACATTTCTGGATTCCCTTGTGGTAAAGTATATAATTATGTCCCTCGGAAGCTGTCGCTGTTTTGCTACCCACGAATTCTGGCGGTAAATTTTTTGAATCTGCCAATCAAAGTTAAGTCCCGGACTTCCCACCGAGCGGCTAAGAGCCTCAAAGAAGATCTGTTTCAAATTCTCCTGTTCGTTTTCACGCAGTCCTCTAACTCTTATTGCGAAGGCAGTCTTATTATAATTTATCATGACAAGTTGTTTTTGAGCATTTTCAATTTCCTGTTGTAACGTTTGAATTTTGGATGTCAGATTAAAGTTAGTTTCTTCCAAAAGTTCCAATTTATCCTCCGTTTCAGCAATATAATCTGTCATGACTGTCATTACTCCGATCATATCCTCCTTTGCTTGAGCAATTTTAGCATCAAATTGATCATATAAATCCGATATCAGTTGATTAATTTCCTGTCTGAAATTATTAAGCGTTTTGAGAAGAAATTCTTGTGTTAACAAATCTCCAGTGGAGGACGTAGGAGGCAAGGGTAGCGGCTTCATAGCAGTTTTTTGAGATATGTTATTAAGGAAGCGCTTCTGCTTAGATTTGGGAGCCATTCCAGAATAAAAATAAAAGACAAGCAATCAGGCTAGCCAAGAATCAAAGTCTCTGCTCCCCTCAGTTAATCTTTTAACAGTTAATACGGAGAAGCCTTGAGAAGAGTAGGGCTGACTAAGTACGTCACATCAAACACAAAAGCTAAAAGATCGCCATCTTGTGACGCAGCTAGAAAAGGGAGCCTTTTGCAAAGTTGAAGCTGGTATTTTAGATAGTAATAAAAAAAATTCCTCAGGAATGGTCCCCGCCCGGATTAATTTTTAAAAATGCTTAGCTTTGTCCTGGGGGGGGGGGGGGGGGGGGCAATCTGCCTAGGGCTGCAAAAAAGGCAGCTGCGGAGAACTGGCTGGAGTAAAAGCTCAGCTAATGTTGAACCTCTTCTCCATTCACAGCAAAAAAAAGCTATGAATTACAAAGAGATCCTAACGACTGACCTTCTCCCTGTCCCTTTCTGCCAGAAAGGGGAGATATCTATAGATCTTATAAGATATACAGACCAGAATCCTGAGAGGAGCTTCGTTGAGCTCCCGACGGCGGCAGGCTCCTCCCCCCGAAGCCCGACTTTCTTCCTGATTCTTGATACTTATCTCATGTCTGTTTGCTTCACTTTCAGGTGCTGGAAGCTTGTATGAAGAACTGTGGGCGCAGATTTCATAGTGAAGTAGGGAAGTTTCGTTTTTTAAATGAGCTAATAAAAGTTGTATCTCCCAAGGTTGGTATTAGTTCTGTTTTATTCATTTCTATCTGTTTAGTGGGTTGTTCATATCATCAATCATAGTTTTTTCTGTCACATCCTTCAAAGATGCATCAGGCTGTAAATAATAGAATTGCACCTACACTTGAAAAGTGCTTCACCCTATTTGAGCTTTTTTTAAGTATATAACGCACAACTTGGTAGGCAGAGGAATAGTGCAGAGATGGGAATCATTCAAGGAGGATATGTGCAATTCACATAATTAAAGGATTCTATGAAGTTCTATGTGTTTTAACCTGGGATTGAGTTCCATTGAATTTAGTGATGCTTATTTCTGAGTGGATATGCCCACGATTGCCTTGATGAGGTTTAGATATTGATGACATGTTGAATCTTTTGATGGTGCATTTAAATTGTTTGTGTGCGCAGGTGTGTACACACACACACACACACACACACACTGTTCTCAGTTCACACACTGTTCTCAGTTCTCTAGTCACATAAGTTATTCTTGGAAATTTGTTTTGGCTAGGTAGTTGCCAAAACAAATATGATTTTGTGATGTACAGTTTCTTAAGCTACTGCATGTGAAACCAACAAAAAAAATCATTTGTAATGTAGTTGATCTTAGATAAATCTTTTGGTTCAAAAATTATTATTTTATTCAAGGGCAGAAAAACTGAAATATTTTACCTTTTTGGGCATTCTTGCAGTACTTGGGAGACAGAGTGTCAGAAAAGGTCAAAACCAAAATAATTGAGCTGCTGTACAGCTGGACAGTTGCTTTGCCAGATGAGTCCAAAATCAAAGATGCCTACTACATGTTGAAAAGACAAGGTAGAGAATTGTTTCCTGTACTGTCTTTTTTCCCTCCTTTGTAGCTTAATAGAATTTTGTAATAATGTAATAACAGGCATGTACAATTATATCGTACGCTATATAGTTAGGTACCTTATCTATATGTTATAGAGTAGTACAGAAAATCTTCCCTCCACAAAAGGCTATGGAGTTCTCACTGCTATCATGATACAGTTCTGGATAGTGTTAATAGCCAATCCAAACACATAATACTACCGTATTTTTAGAGTATAAGACGCACCGAAGTATAAGGCGCACCAAGATTTTGAAGAGGCAATTTTTAAAAAAAAGTTTTTGCACTCTGCAACCCTCCCAAAAATGGCCTGTTTTTCGCAAAAATGGGCATTTTTTTCAAAAAAAGGGCATGAATAGCCTTTAGGAAGCTTGTAGAGTGCTCCTGGGGTATGCCCCCCCCCATGAGCAAAAACTGCCTATTTTTTGCGAAAACAGACCCATTTTTTGTCCAAAAAAAGGGGCATGCATAGACTTTAGGAGGTTTATAGAGTGCTCCTGGGGATTTTGAGGAGCGGCAAAATTGAGCAAAGAACGGCCCGTTTTTCACTCATTTCTGCCCTCCCCAGCCCCCAGGAGCACTCTGGAAGCCTCTTAAAGGCCATGCACGACCATTTTGGTGAAGGGGCGGGGTTTCGGGAGGCAAAAAATGCTGTTTTCAGTGTATAAGACGCAACCAGTATTTCAGCCTCTTTTGAGGGAAAAGGGTGTGTCTTATACTCTGAAAAATACAGTAATTACATTTTTGGCCTTTAGATCATCTATTTAGATCAAAATAACCAAGTTAAATGAAGTGTGCTTAATCTAATTCAGGCTTCTCCAAATTATTACTTTTTGGGTAGGTAGATTTACAGCTCTTATCACCCCCCCTAGTAACATTGTGGGTCAGATGACGAAAGTTCTAATTGTACCAACCAAAGGCCATGAGGTTAAATAAGAGTTAAGGAAGGATGGCTGTATCAGATTTCCCCAACAAGAACATCATCCTCTGTACCTATTTCAACTTTCAAATTTCCCTTAGCCAAGCTTGGCCCAACCAGGCTAGAAAGCTGGAGGCTGTGAGTTCAGGTCCCGCCTTGGCCATGAAAGCCAGCTGCGTGACTTTGGGCTTCTCACTCAGCCCAAGCCTACAGGATGGTTGTTGTGGGGAAAATAGGAGGGAAAAGATGTGTTGGATATGTTCACCGCCCTGGGTTCTTTGTAAAAATAATAAAAGTGGGAAATCAATCAACCTGAGGGTTTTCACCCATCTGGCAGGAAGCTAGTTTAGGGGAAACTGATCTGGACAAAGAGAAAAACTGTCTTAAAGCAGAAATGTTGTATGATGATGAGTTGCAAAGATTCAAACACAGTAGTCCTTCTGAAGGTGATTTGTCTCCTATTATTGAAAAGCAGGAGGTTAGCAGGAGATAGGACGAGAGAAGCAGACTCAAGCCTTTCGGGTACTTTAGTATGACGTTCCTATTGTTTTCTATTTGTTTTCAGCCATTGTCTTGTCTGATCCTGTTATTCCTGTGGAGAAAACTCTTATTCCCTCTCCACCACCTCGTCCCAAGAACCCCGTGTTTGATGATGAAGAGAAGTCCAAGGTAAACTTGAAGCCTCAGCTATAATAATATGCAACAGGCAAGTTCCATTGGGCTGCTTTTCATAGGATAGAGCAGTGTTTCTCCATAGTGAGGGGGGAGGAGTATCCAGAATGGGTTGACCTTGTCCTCTCATGATTGGATGAGTCAGATAAGCTCTTTGGGCAATGCCCCCTGGCCAGCAGGACCTCCCATATTTGACTCATCCCACTCAATGGAAAGGATGCACCACTCTGGACCTCTAGTAATTTACAAAGGACTAAGGAAAATAAACTTGGACCCGGCGAATCCTGCCTCCTTACATCGCACACAGCCTCCTCCTGCAAGGACTGGACTGCCACAAGCCCCCTGGGGCGGCACGCTGCCCTGGCCACTGAGTGAGACGGAGTCACTCAGGGAGGACCCTTGCCGGGCAGGCAGGAGGAAAGGGCATATATGCTTCCTAGAGGCAGCCCTTGATGCAGAGGCTTCTCAGGAGCAGAAGCGCTCCTCTGCTCCCCTCAGGGGTTGAGCCACGAGGGTTGTTAAAATGCCCTGGAAAGCCTGCGCTGGCAGCTATCACCAGTGGACAAGGTGAGAGCCGGAAAGGCTCAGAAAGAGCTGCGGGAGGCAGGGGGAGGCGAGCTGCAGCCACATGGCAAGCCTGCAAAGGCAAAAGCCATTTCCATGTGCTCCAGCAAAGAGGAGCCTTTTGAATTTGGAGCCGGGGGCCATCTTGAAACCACGTGGTCCAAGATGGCGGCCCCCAGCAGCTCAGAGGAGGCAGGCAGGAGTCCAGCTCTCAGCCCTCCAACAACAACCACAACCGGAGGCTCTGTGGAGCCCTTGAAAGGTGAGAAACCATCGCAGAGGCATTAGCCAAGGGCGGGGGACGCAGCAAAGGGCCAAAAGGAGGCTTATTAAGGAGGTTAGAGGCAGGCGGTGGATAACCACCTCCCCCAAGCCTATCTCCTAGATGAATCACAGAGGCAGCTGCCACAAGACTGCAGGAAAAACCCTCCCCCCCAACCTGAGAACTCCTCCCCCCCCCAGGGGAGGATTCCCTTCGGCTTCGGTGTTTCAGAAATCTTGCCTAAAAGCCCGTTCTGTCCCTTTCTAACTGCCTAGTAACAGGAGAAGGCTTCCCCCTTAAGGACACTCTCCTTTAAGTAGGAGAAAGAGTTGGGGGCGAGAAGGCCCTCAGAAAGAGGCTCCAGCAAGAGCTGTGTTTTTTTTGTGGCTAATTCTTGCTTCCCCCTTAAGAGCATTCTCCTTTGAGTAGGAGAAGGAGGGGGGAGGGGCGAGAAGACCCTGAGAAGTAGGCTGGCCTCTTAGCAAAAGCTGTTTTTTTGTGGCTAAGTTCTGAGGGCGGGGCTATGGCAATTGCCCTGCAGAGCCATTTGGAAAGAAGGGGGAGGAGGGGCCCCACGTGGCCCAAGCCGGCAGCCCCCGGCAGCCTGGAAAACACAAAGGGGGGAGGAATAATCAGCCCGGCTGCTAAAGGCTGCAGCTCCCAGGGGGAGACAGAAGAACCTCCAATCAGGTTAGAGATTACCCCCCTCCCCCAAGGCCTTCCAAGGGTGGGGGTGACTAGGCAAAGAGCAAATGCAATGCAATACAATACTATGCAATACAATAGCAGAGGGGGAAGGGACCTTGCAGGTCTTCTAGGCCAACCCCCCTGCCTGGGCAGGAGACCCTATACCTTTTCAGACAAATAGCTATCCAACAGCTGCTTAAAAAGCTTCCATTGTTGGGGCATTCACAACGTCTGGAGGCAGGTTGTTCCACTGATTAATTGTTCTAACTGTCAGGAAATTCCTCCTCAGTTCTAAGTTGCTTCTCTCCTTGATTACCGTATATACTCGAGTATAGGCCGACCCGAATATAAGCCGAGGCACCTAATTTTACCACAAAAAACTGGAAAAGTTATTGACTCGAGTATAAGCCTAGGGTGGGAAATGCAGCAGCTACCGGTAATGATGTCCCGTGCAGCCGCGGGAGCGATGTCCCACCTCCTATGACACACGGCACAGTGATTCCTATCATTGGATCACTGTACCAGAGGAGGTGGGACATCGCTATGTGGCTGCTTGCCATAACAAGGAGGAGGTGGGACATCGTTGCAGAGCGGCAGGAGGGGGAGGAAGGGGAATCGTAAGACAGCCCTGCATTACATTAGAACGTGAGGAGGGGGGATGGAGTGGTGCGCGCTGCGTGGTAAACTGACACAGAGGGAGGGGAAACTCACAGGGGCGCCGGGCCATTCACGAGCGTCACCCAGCGGCATGGCCCCGCTCCTTTTTCTCCTCCATTTCGGGCAAATTTTTCACTGACTCGAGTATAAGCCGAGGCGGCTTTTTTCAGCCCAAAAAATGGGCTGAAAAACTCGGCTTATACTTGAGTATATACGGTAGTTTCCACCCATTGCTTCTAGTTCTGCACTCAGGTGCCTTGGAGGATAATCAGGCTGCCTCTTCCCTGTGGCAACCCCTGAGATATTGGAACACTGCTATCACGTCTCCCCTAGTCCTTCCTTTCAGTAAACTAGACCTACCCAATTCCTGCAACCGTTCTTCATAGGCTTTAGCCTCCAGTCCCCTGATCCCCTCTGTTGCTCTTCTCTGCACTCTCCCTAGAGCCTCCACATCCTTTCTACATCATGGTGACCAAACTGAATGCAGAATTCCAATTGTGGCCTTTTCAAGGCCTTATAAAGTGGGAGGAACACTTCACGGGAGCTTGATTCTATTCCTCTGTTTATGCAGCCAAAAACTGTGTTGGGTTTTCTGGCAGCTGTTGCACACTGCTGGCTCATATTAAAGGGTTGTCCACTAAGACTCCAAGATCCTCTTCACAGTTACTACTGTGGAGCAAGGTATTCTGTACCTGTGCACTTCACCTTCGTTGCCTAAAGGTAGAACCTTACTTCATTGAATCTCATTTTCCTAGGCAGTGCCCAATGTTCAAGGGTATCAAGATCCTTCTGTATCTTTAGCCTGTATTCTGAAGTGTTGGCTATTCCTGCCAGCTTGGGGTCATCTGCAAACCTGATGAGTGTCCCCCCCCCCCCACTGATCAGCATTTAACAAACAGAGAGCTAACCGGCATACCAGCTCCTTCTTATGACCGCTTGAGATAACAGCAGTTCTTAAAGAAACAGTACTACTATCATGGCATATATTTTGCTAACCCAACTGTTAGCTTACACACCTAATACCCTCATTCAAATCACTGATGAAGATGTTGAAGAGTACTGAGCTCAACACAGAGCCTTGGGGCACTCACTGCATTCTTCCCTCCATGAAGAGGCAGTTCCATTGAGGAGTACAGGTGTGTGCGGTTGGTCAACCAGTTACCAAGCCATCTGGTGTGACTATGTCTAACCCACATTCTTCTACTTTATCTAGTAGTAGGTTATGGTCTACCTTATCAGGACTTGCTGAAGTCCAAGTTAACTATATCAATGGCATTCCTATGGTCCACTAGGGTTGTCACCGTATCTAAGAAGGCAATATGGCTAGTCTGGTATGATCTGTTTTTGACAAACCCATGTTGGCTTTGGGCTCTTGAGCTGTTTTTCTCTCTTTCTGTAGGGGGGAATCACATCAGCAATTCTATAGTGGTTCTCCGGTACTCCAGGATCTCTGATAGATATAGTTTCAGTTGTTTGGAGATCTCGTCCGCCAGTTCCTTCAGATCCCTGGGGTGTAACCACTGTTCCCTCTAAGGTGCGTGGCTGCGTGGTCGCGCACATGGCAAGAAAACCCCGCGCAGCAGTTTCTAACTGCCGCGCAGAGATTTCTTTCAAAGCAAACGTGGGGAAGTCCTTTGCAGGCAGCTAGAACTGGCCGCCCGCAAAGGACCTCCCCAGACTTGTTTTGATGAGCACTGAGCGACTGATGGTAGCTTGCGCCGGCCGCAGCTGCTCAAACTAGCATCAGTCGCCCCGTGTTTAGCAAAGCAAGCCCGGGGAGGTCCTTTGTGGGCGGCCAATCCTATCCCGGCGCTGAAATGAATCCCCAAAGCCCCCCCCCCCGCCACCAGAATATCTGCTGCCGTCCAGCTGAGGTGCTCCGAGCGGAGGGGGAGGCACCACCGCCACTGCCATGGGTGGGGGCGCCAGCAGGAGCTTTGCCAGCTTCACTTCAGCCACAGTGCTTTGCAGCAAATGTGTTGGTTCACCCTCTGACTCCTGCTGAAATATCCCCTGCCTGCCAAGATCCCTTTTTCCCTCCTCGAAGGATGGAGGAGGATCCGGCCTCAGCGTGGGGCGGGGGGGGGGGGAGAGGTCTTCTTCCAGGGCCCTGGAAGGCGCGCAAAGGAACACAGTGCTGTTTCCTCTCCCACAAACTTTACGGACAGAAGGTGTAGCTGTCCTGGGCAGATTTTAGCGATCTTTTCAGCCGCTGAACGCAAACTAGTTGCTCTGGTCGCAGGTGCAAAAGGCCTCACTATTCGGGCGGGGGGGGCGATGCAGCTGCGCCTGGGACCCCTCCTGTCCCTCGGGGCGGCGCTGATGTCTCTCTTGCGGGGCGGGGGGTTGCGGTGAGTTCCTGGAAGCGAGGAGGTGGGGGGGGAGATAGCCAGGGTCCGCGTTTGCGTCTTTCTCACTGCCTCCAGCTCTTTTCCCAGAAGGAAACGTCTTCCTTCCTCCACGTTACGCTGAGCCTCGTTTAAAGGCTGCAGTTTTGAGCTCAGGCAAGATGGGAACAAAGGAGGCGTTTTGCACAGAACTTCTTCAGCTCTGACAGGATTGTGGGGAATGGAAGCATGGGGAATCTCATGTCCTGCAGCCCAAACTTTCTCCTCCCAGCAACTTGGCCTGTTGGATACAGTGGTGGCGGGGGAAGAATGGGCTGGGTGGGCTGGCTGGCTGGGGAGGGGGGAGCCCTTTAAAGCCCTGCTGCCATGTCTTCCCAGCAAGACTTCGTTTCGGCTCGCGGTTTCCCTTGCCAAGCATTTTTTTTCCTCTTTAAAAGAATTTTTGGATCTCTCCTCACCAAACCTTTAAGACTGAAAGAGTTAGAGTTGAAATATAAAGAGATTGTCAATCGCCATACTGTTAGATTGATAGGCAGTTATGGACTATCTTGATTATATCCTCCTTAGAAAGAATATGCTACTGTATGGTTGAGAAAAAGACCAACTTCATTCCATGGAAACCCAACAAAGTTCATAGGGAGGGTTTCTTTCTATGATGGGCTTCTTGGGTCAACAGTGAATATCGGTTATCAAAAATGTATGTAGAAAATTAAGCAGGCAATAGGCAATTACAAAAAGGGAAGCCAACTTTCTGAATTCTGTTTCTTTGACTTAGTGACTAAATAGTAGACTAATGTTCTGCAAACGTGACCTAAATTTCTATATATTTTAAATAGCTGTAAAGCTATGCTGAAAAAGTTGTTCTCACGGTATTGTGATAAATTCAATAAAAAGAAGGGAATTCTTGATTAATTTAAGGAGAAATGAGAGTATTGGATAGTAAATGGACAAATAAAATTACCAATCAAAGAGAATATTTGCACCTCAGGGTTGAAATGAGATGTTCTCTCTTGCTCTTTCCTCTTCCTCTCTTCTCTCTCTGTCTCTCTCATCCTCTTTCTCTTTGTCTCTCTTCTCTTTCTCTCTCCCTCTTTTCCATTCTTCTGTCACTTTCTCCTTCTCCCTCTTTGTCTCTTTCTGTCTCTTTCACCCTCTTTCTCTTTGTCTCTTTTTCTCTCTCCTTCTTTCCTACTCTTCTGTCACTTTCTCTGTCCTTCTCTGTCTCTTTCTATCTCTCTTCCCTCTTTTTTTCTTCCTCTCTCCCACTCTTTTATCACTTTCTCTCTACTGCCCAACCTGTCCCCATACTTATCTTCGATTGATCATGTTTGCAATAATTTACCTTCTTTCCTAAATAGGCGCAGTTCCCTTACTGGATCCCTCGCTCACTCAAACACACACACACACACACACACACACACGCACAAAACCATTTTTCTCCATCTCAATTCAGATCCTATAAATCAATTGCTCTGTGAAACATCTGTGAAAAAAATTCAGGTGCTCAGGCATGAAAATGTGTTGCTCAAATACTATACTTTTCCGCACACACTGAAAAAAAATTAGAGGGAACATTGGGTGTAACCCACCCGGTCCTGGGAATTGGACTTTGCCTAAGATAGACAGGCTACCATTTCTTCCTTATCTCATCTTGGGTCCCTAATCTGAATTTGGGGCGCTGTTCTTGATAGGTTGGATTGTTTATCCCTTCGGGTAAAGACAGATGCCAAGCATGAGTTAAATAGTTCTGCTTTACCCCTGCTGCTTGTCAGCTTCGGGCCACTTTCTCCCAGCAAGGGACCAATCGTTTCCTTAATCTTCCTTGGTTTTATCAGGCGGGAAGATGCCCCCTTTTGTATTTTATTTTATTTTATTATTATTATTGTTGTGGTGGTTTTTGTTATTATTATTATTTTACCTTTGTGGCAGGCCTTTATTGTGAGCTTAGCTTCCCTCACTTCATCTTTACACGCACTCTAGTGGCCGCCCATTAAACTCTGTCCGTGTTTACATTCAGAATATCTCTGCGCTAATCCTAGCCATAGAATCATAGCACCCTTATGGCCGGGGGGAAAAGGGTCAGACAGGCTGGTCCCCATGCCAGAACCCACCACAAACTCAGAATGGGATGTCCGACTATGAGAGATTGCAGAAGCACCTCAGATAGCCTATGAATTTAGACAACATTCGCTGAGGGCAGAACATATGGCAGGGGTGGGGAACATCTGAGCCGACTGGCTCAGCCGGACCAAGGGGACAATTTGGAGCGGAAGCTGCAGCCAACAATCTTCAAGGAGCTGGTGGAGTGCTTCGGACGCCCGGAGGTCGAGTTATTCGCCACGCCCCTCAACACTCAGTTCCCGAGGTTCTTCTCCAGGTACCAGACATGGGGGGGGGGGCAGAAGGGGCAGACGATCTACGGCCCAGGGGTTGTCGGTATGCCTGGCCCAGGGGTTGTCGGTATGCCTTCCTCCCTTACCCCTGATCCCCAGGTTCATATGGGAAACCCTTCGGGAGGGGGCGGAAGGGGTTCTCTTGGCGCCTCACTGGCCCCGGAGGCTGTGGTTGCAGATCTCCAGTCGCTTTCAGCGGAGAGGCCATGGAGAATCCCCCAGGAGGGGATATCCCTTAACCAGGGGTCGCTGGAGCACCCAGACCTTCAATGGCTCCAGCTGACCGCTTAGCTCTTGAGCGGAGCATCCTGGAGAAAGACCTCTTCCCCCCAGGGTGATGCAGACTATCCAGACTGCCCGCACACCCTCCACAGAGCGTATCTATGGCTCCATGTGGTGGGCCTCTGCCTCATGGTGTAATTCCCTGGGGCACAATCCTAGCCAGGCCTCAGTGCCTCAGATTCTGGACCTCCTCCAGGCAGGCCGGGACAGAGGGTTAGCTTCTAACACAATTAGGAGACAGATTTCAGCCATCTCGCCAGTTCTCCTGCGTGGCAGGAGCCAGAGCTTGACTCACCATCCTATGGTCAGGCAATTCCTCAAGGGGGCTTCCAACCCCAAACCGCACACAGCGTTCAGGTACCATTCCTGGGACTTACACAGGGTAGGGGACGCTCCAATAGGTGCTCCATTTGAGCCTTTACGAACAGTTCCCCTTAAGTTCCTGATTCTCACGGTGGCCTTTCTGGTGGCCATCTCTTCCACCAGGCAGATATACGAACTGCAAGATCTGTCCACCAGGGAGGATCTCTGCTTCTTCCACCAAGACAGAGTGGGGTTACGTCCTTCATCCCCAGGGTGGGCCCTTGCTTCCACCAAACCCAGGAACTGATTTGCCCAACTTCTGTCCAGACTCTTCCCACCCGTTGGGAAAGAAGTGGCACACTCTGGGTATAAGGAGGGCTCTGAGGATTACCTCAGGAGAACCAGGCCAAACAGGAAATCCGAAGCTCTGTTTGTCTCCTTCCAAATAGGGGCCTGGGTATCAAGGTGACTTCCACCACAATAGGCAGGTGGTTGCGAACCTGCGTTGTCACTGCATACCAATCGCAGGGCTTACAGACACCAATCATATCACAGCTCACTCCACGCGGAGCGCAGCCACGTCCAGGGCCTGGGCCACGCAGACAGCCCTGGCCGGAATCTGCAGGGCAGCCACGTGGGCTTTCCCCTCTCCCTTTGCTAGGAACTATAAACTGGACTCTTTTGCCTCAGCAGAAGCCTCTTTGGACGCAGGGCGTTGCAGGCGGTTCACAGGGCGGGGCCCACGCCTCAACTGGCATGAGCGGGGGACATGGGGCCTCATGGGTCTCCCTCCCTAGGGACGTGCAGGCTTTGGTACGTCCCATTCTGGATACTCCTCCCCCCTCACTATGGAGAAAGGGCATTGGTACTTACCTGATACGCCTCTTCTCATAGTGGGGGGAGGAGTATCCAGTCCCTCCCTGACTATGTTTGTACGACTAAGTTTTATGTTCATCGTTTTATGAAGTTATATAAATATTGATGTTGAAGACGATAAAAGCTAAGAACTGAATTAAGAGTCTGGAGTGAATGGTGCAACAAGTTGGATGGAGCTCTTCGTCAAATATGGGAGGTCCTGCTGGCCAGGGGGCGTTGCCCAAAGAGCTTATCTGACTCATCCAATCATGAGAGGACAAGGTCAACCCATTCTGGATACTCCTCCCCCCACTATGAGAAGAGGCGTATCATGTAAGTACCAACACCCTTTTTCAACTTTGGCCATTTCATGGCTGGCTGGGGTATTCTTCAAGTGCCCAAGGTTGAGAAACACTGGGATAGAGAACGTAAAATTGGGCTTTAGTAGCTTTCCTGCTCCCTCTCCATCTGCAGCTTTAAAAATGTTCAAGAGTGAATGTTTCTTATTTCCCATGAATGTTGTAGCACAACAACTCTGATTTTTGGAAGCAATTGCAGATACTTCTGGGTGCACTACAAAATGTCATGCTTTTTTATTGTACTTGTGTTCCGAGCATGGGAACATTAGGGATTGCATTTTTTAGTGTAAAAGTCAGGTGAAGTGTTCACAAATTATGACCTGTTGTGTGATACAAATCTTATGTTTGTTCTGAACAAGATAGTACGGCTTTCCCTATTTGTGGATAATTTCTCTATTTCTTTGTGGGTGAAGAAAATGTTTCACTTTGGTCATCCTCTGAATTTAGGGCCAAATTGAATGGCTTAGGTTGTTCGGCATCATAGTAATTCATATCTTACAGTTATGTACTATGAATATGATTTGTTTTTCTTCTAAGGAAGGAAATTGTGGAAGTGGCTGAGTCAATTCATTAAAAGATCATCTGCACATTTTACTCTATTTATTTCATACATTAGCAATAGCAGTTAGACTCATATACTGCTTCATAGTGCTTTATAGCACTCTCTATAAAGACAAGTGTCATTATATTGCTCTCAACAATCAGAGTCCTCATTTTACCAACCTCATTTTACCAAAGGATGGAAGGCTGAATCAATCTTGAGCTGGTCAGAATAGAAATCCTGGAGTGAACAGTGAATTAGCCTGCAGTACAGCATTCCAACCACTGGAGCCACCATGGCTTTCTTATTTTTTAGCTTGGTTTTTTTATTAAAGAGAATTCCAAATTGAGTACAATCAAGACAGCTCAATAAAAATATGCAGAATTCAAAACTTAGAGTCATTGAAAGTTACAAGCATCTTTCTCTTGTTAGCAAAATTTTGCCTTCGTTTACTTGTTATAGTTCCAGGCCTCTAGACCCAACATTCTCCCAGAATTATGGCGATCCAGAAGTGAATTTGCCAACTCCAGGGCTGACTCTGAAGACTTGGTTGTTCTTTTTGTTAATGAGCTTGGATACATTGTGTTTATAGGCCACATTTCACCCTAAACAGTATTTCAGAGGGTTGAGATCAGAATGCCAAAAAGTCAGAATTTGATGCTTCAAATATGCATCAGGTATAAGATTTTTAGGGTTCCTTTAATGAATTTTGCAATAGCAGGGGGGGGAAATGAGCCAGTGATTTTATTTACTTATCTTTTCCTCTTTGCAGCTTTTAGCTAAACTGTTGAAAAGCAAAAACCCAGATGATTTACAAGAAGCAAACAAGCTTATTAAATCTATGGTGAAAGAGGTGAGACTGAGCACTTAATAATACTGTAGAGGTGATGATTGCTTGGAATTTGTTTTATAGATTCACGTATTTTAGAATCTTTTTAACCCGACCATTAGTTACCAGAAAATTAAATGGGCTGCCCTCTAGTAATAAGATTTTTGTTTTCCTTAGCACCAAGTTCTTATCTCTGTGTGAAATTGTATCAGGAGGTTGCGTAACAAATAAGACAAGCTAGTCAATGATTTGTAGCTCCACTCAGCCTCCCAACTCTTAAGTTAGAGAGTTAATAGGTTCTATTATCTTCAGTTCCCTGGCTCATTTGTTTACTAATGTCTGTATCATATGATAGAGAGCCAGTTTGGTGTAGTGATTAAAGCGCCAGGCTAGGAGACTGTGAGTTCTAGTTCTGCACAAATCCAGCTTGGTGACCACAAGTGAGTCACTCTCAGCTCCAGGAAGGACTCAAACTTCTTCTGAAAATCTTGCTGAGGAAACCGATATCTCTAATCTAGGTATTCATCAGGAATCATCATTGGCAACCTCGCCCCCAACATCAAGTGACAAGATATATATGCTTCCATCAGTTTAATCAATGATTTATGCCATTATTTCATAACTTGGTACCCTGCAGATATGTTGGACTACAACACTCATTCCCAGCCAGCATGGAATTTTCCTTACAAAAATATCCCCTCTCCCTTTCTTTTTTGTTAGGACACTCTCTCTTGATTAATGTCATGTAGTTTCTTGCTTTTATCCTTGATTTCTGCCCCCACCCTGCATATTGTGTAGTATAGTATTTATCCATTCCTTCTCAAATCTCTTAGCTCTATGACAAAATTCTTACCTTAAATAACTAAAAGTGATCTCGACAGATCAGTCAAAACTAAAATTTTCTGTTGTTTGATAAACTGCTATGAACAGAGTGATTCTTATTTTTTGTGTTAAGATTTGTCTTGACTACCTACATAAAATATTCATAAAAGCTTTTTTTTAGAACCATGTGAGGATTTTGTAGCCAGAATTCTAGAAATAGTCCTGGGAAATATGTGATCTCTTGAGCTCTTCAATCAGCCTGCCCTGAATTAGAAGGTGAAATATTAAAGAATAAACGTAATTTTAGCTCTTTTGTTTCAAAACTGAAGGATGAGGCACGGATACAGAAAGTAACAAAGCGCATGCATACTTTGGAGGAGGTGAACAACAACGTGAAATTGTTGAATGAGATGTTGATCCACTACAGCAAAGAAGACTCTTCCGAGGCTGATAAAGAGCTCATGAAGGTTGATATGAATCTTTTCCTTATACAATAGTTAGTTCTTGTCATGTGAGAGAGCTGCCAGCGTCACTCAGACAATCACATTTTACTCACTCCATGGGTAGATAATATCTTTTTGTGTGCGTGTGGCTTCATCACCTCTTTTCTCTTCTCCTTTCTGCACACAGGAGCTCTACGACAGATGTGAAACCAAGAGGCAGACATTATTTAAGCTTGCCAGTGAAACAGAAGATAATGACAGCAGTTTGGGTAACTGGGACTGTTTCTTTGCAGGGAAAGAAATGACTGGGTTTTCCCCCAGTAACTGGCCAAAACATCTCTTTGGCCACTGGAAAACTCCCCCTTCATTTTAAACAACTCTGGAGCTTTACATGAGATTTAACATTTTGGAGGGGTCCTTATATTAAAAAGCAAGAAACCTGTAGCTGCACTCTCTCTTTATACTTCCTCTAATGCAGTGAAATTGCAATGGTGGAAGGAATAATCTTAAGGAAGAGCCACAACTGAAACAGTGGTTTAAAAAAAAACTGAGTTGGAGCAGAAGCATAATTTAAGTAAGCATCTCAGACAGGACCCTTCCTAGTTCTCATGGGACCAAGGACCAAGTGGGGAGGCTCATTCAGACCTGCAAGATCTGTTATTGTAACCCAAGGGTGTCAAATGGGCATTGTCGCATTGTCACGTGACGTATTGCGATTGTCAACTTGTGAAGCTTTCCTGCTCCTGAGTTGCCATAGGCAGGGGCTTTTATTAGGGCATCAGTCGGAACTCTGACTTTTCCCCCCTTTGCTAAACAAGGGGTGGGCGTGGCCAGCGTGTGATGCATCTGGCCCGAGGGCTGTGAGTTTGACACCCCATTGTAACTTTATAAAAACCAGAAAATTAGCCTTCATAACTTTAGTTTCCTTACCTGGTCAACATTGAAGGGATGAGAGAATTATACAATGAAAAGTTGTGAAACGGTGGATGCTTTTCTTCTATTACTAAATTACGTAGGTTCTTTTACAAAAGCCTTAGCCAGGACCATGAATTCGGTGAACAAAGCACTTACCATTGATAAGGAAGGATAGTTTCAGTTGTTATTCACTGTTCACTGGACTCCTGCATTTTACGGTCCATTTTAGCCAATTTAAATTGCCTTCTATCAACCTCATTTTCCCCTTGGTATAAGGTGGAAAGGAAAAGAGGGAGCAATATACATTGGAAACATTGAACGGCATGATAGTATGCTAAGTGGTTAGGATGAAAAATGATCACTGATATAAATTTCATTTTGTGGATAGAAAATTTGTTTCAGCATCAGCTAACTATATAAAATGTAGATGTATGTAAAAAAAAACAAATGGTATGTTTGTATGTGCATGCGTATGTGTGACATCTTCCCTATTTTCTAAATGAAGCAGTTTATTCTAAAATAACTTAAACGTGATGCTTAAATTTTGAGCTTGCACATTGCTTGATTAAATATTTAATATATTAAAATATATATATTTAAATATACCATAGATGAATATTAGAAGATGGAGCTAATGCTACAGTTGTTAATTATATTCCATCATACTTAGTTTCAGGAAGGTGGTGCCTTAAGTGCCTAAACCACAAGGATTAAATAGAAAAAAATCTTTAAATGAAACTCAGTTGGCAGTGTTGTTTCTAATATACCAGTTCTTCATAATACATTTCTGAATATTCAAAGCTTAAACTATGCAGGTAGTCAGCAGGGCATACTGTTACAATGGCATAAATCAGATGGGCTGATTATTTATTTGTTTATGGTTACATGAACCACTTCAGGCAACCATAACCTATGTAAAGAAACAACGGTCATAGCAGTAATGCAATGTAATAATACACATACATCCAATATTAAATTACGGGAAGAATTATGGCTCTATGGAGCTCTATGACACTTATCCCAAAGATAGGTTGATAATGTTTCTAGACAGAAGAAGCATTCTTGAAAGCTCAGTGGGCTATTTCTATGCTATACGTTTTTTTCCCCTTACAGGAGATATTCTTCAGGCTAGTGACAACTTATCACGAGTAATAAATTCCTACAAAAAAATTATTGAAGGTCAGGTCATCAATGGTGAAGTAGATCTTTCAATGCTGCCTACAACAGAAGGTGAATCGTATTTCTCAGAAGATACTTAGTTTGTTCCTTTAATGATTCTGCTTCTTTTATGTAATTTTAAAATAGTATGCAATTTGGAAGTTTTTTTAAAAATATCTGTAGTATAAATACACATCAGACTCAGTCATACTGAAATGCTGGCAAGAGAATATTTCAGGCTCCTAAAACATTATTACTTCCCATGTAACGTGGTCTTAAACCTGAGAACTTCAAAGGGAAATCCCTGCCTAAAAGCCCTGAACTACAAGCTTAGGAAGTAAGTTACTTCTTTCAGTAATGACCTCAATTACAGTAATAGATTTTTCCCATAATAGGTTACTATTAAGACTAACTGAAGGATAATCATTATAATTATTTTAGACAATTTAACCTTCAGTGTTGTCAGCTTGCATTTCCCTGGTTTTTTTCTCTCCTCTGCTAAGCTTATTGCTTACAGACACTCTGTTTACAACTCAAGGTCCATATTCCTGCTGATTTAGAACAACACTCTGTTGTATTGATAAAATGAATTTTAATTGTGAGATAGGCAGATTGCAAGCTTTGGAAATTCTTTTGTTTCTATTGGAATCCAAAGGTCCCTGCAAAATAGTAATGGATAAGGAAACTAGATATCAAATTATGTAATCTATGAGCTATGGTTGTGCTGTTGTATATAAAAATGTATGTGAAAATTATTACCATTGGATTTTGTTCTGTTTTCCTCTTGCCATTATTTTAATCTAAGGAAGCTTCAGCTGTTAAAACCAGTTAGCCTTCAAGGTGCCTTAAGATTTTTTTGTTACATTTGTCGTGTTTTGCTGGCTGTTTTGAATTTGAATATTCCTAGCCATTTCTCCTGTGTGCTGTCCTTTCGGCTTTGGATTTGTCGCCTGGGATCGGGGGCTGTGAGGTCCACAGGCTCATCGCGCCTGGACGCAGTGGCAGCGCTCCCAAGAGTGGAGTTTGGGGTCCCTTTCCCTCGCTTACTGTTTACGCGCGTCCTGGGCTGGTGCGCCGTCTCTCACAGGGAGCGACCCGCCTGTGCGGCGCGGTTAATCCCCAGGCGTTCTCCTTGCCACCGCAGCAATTATCTTTAAACGGAGCTGCAGCCGGTCTCACCACGGTGCTTGCGAGCTTGCACGACTCCCTGGCGTTCATTCAGTGCCTTGGCAGTTTGAATTTCGCACCTTCTGTGGCGGTCACCATTTTTGGATCGAGGCTCTGCGCACGCGCCAGAAACAGCTGGAGCATGTAAATTCGTGCCCAGGCATCGGCGCTGTTCTGACGGCCCTCCTCTTTCCCTCACTTGCGGCTTGCTGGCTTAGTGAGGAGGTCATCTCAGCACAGCTACTGTCTCACGTGGCGCCTTGTGCAGTGGAGCGAATTCGTGGCACTTGCTATATTAAACGAGGTTGAGCCCTTTCAAATCTTCCTAATTGCAATGGCAGACCAGTCCGTTTGCAGAGGTACTGTAGAGCCCATGTGTGAGCCCCATTCCCTCGGTGAGGGAGAAGCTAGCCCAAGGACTGGCAGGGCCGCTACTAGGGCCTCCAGACATAGGCCTCGGGCCTCATCCGCCGTTCGGGATAAATCCCATAAATGCAAGGATAAGACAAAGCCGCATCTAAAGCCTCTGGGGCACCTAGCTGCTCACCCCCGGTCCTGATTCCGCAACGAGTTTCACCAGTGCGCCTTACAGAGCAGGGTTGGTCTCCTGATACACAATTGCCCCGGGCACCCTTTTCTGCGGAAGGGGTATTGGGGCCCCAATCCCCCCCAGTCATATCGGAAGCTAGTGTGGCTTCGGCCCGCTCGCCCCCACGTGCAGGGCCCTCTGCTACGTTCACTCCTACTGCTGCAGGCCTCAGGCCGATGGAAGGCCAGGATTTGGGCCTTCCTCCTGATCTTTACCAGATGATATCTGCAGCTATTTCTAGGGGTGTGGATGAGGAGCTGCATCGTAGAGCCCAGGTTCCTAGGGCCACTGTGGCCCAGACTGGTCCTGATCCCCAGGCAGTGCAGGGGGATTCATCTATTCCTCAGACAGACCCACCTTCGCCTCTGCCCTCAGTCTATAGTGAGGAGTCAGCCTTAGTGGAGGAAGGTGAGGTTATAGACAGGGATTTTTCCGATGATGAGGGTTTGCCTCTGGATCAGCCTACTGCCCCTGGATTGTTTCGACACTCTCTATTTAAGTCCTTATTGTATAAGGCTAAAACCACCACCCACATGGAGGAGGCAGCCTCTAAGGATAGCACAGCAGTGGGTTTGGATGCAACTGAATGCCTCTTCGCTGAACAGGTGGCCTTGAAGGACGTTATTCCCTCACCCAAGCTATTTCTAGATCTGATTCAAAAGCAGTGGGATCAACCGACTGCGGTTACCCCGCCCAGCAATGGGGATAGGAAATTGTACACTTCTACTCCAGAATTGGAAGGTATTCTCTAGTTCCCCACCGTAGATACTCCTATTGCTGCCCTCGCTTCTCCAGCGTTAATTCCATCAGAGATCTCTGAGGGCTTGAAGGCAGAGGACCGAAAGGCCAAGACAGTCATTCGTAAGACCCATCAGGCTGCGGCCTGGGCCCTACGCTCAGCTACTGCGGCGTCCATCTTTAATAGAACCTCCTTGGTCTGGCTTAAACAGTTGCAGGGTAGGCTTGCCCCAGAGGACATGCGCCTTCACCAAGATATTACCAAATTGATGGCAGCCTTGGAATTTTCTGCGGATGCCACTCTTAGTGCAGCAAAATTTGCCTCTCGAGTCTCTAATGTGGCATCCCAGCGTTTGCTGTGGCTTCGCCATTAGCAGGCTGACGTCAAGTCCAAATGGTGCCATGTGTCCACGCACTTCAAGGGTGGGGCCTTGTTTGGATCTGTCCTAGATCCCATCCTCATTGAGACCAGGGATAAGCGTAAGGTTCTCCCTTCTACCAGTGGTCGCACCAATAGGAGACAACAGCCTTATAATAGACGACAGCCCTTTTGGGCCGGGGATTCCGGATTCGCTCCTGCTCCCTACATTCCCCACTACAACAGGGGGTTTTCCCAGTCGCAGGACCGCGGCCAGGATCGTGCGGGGGCGAGGGATAGGGGTCGCCAGCAGACCCAGGCGCAGTCCCAGGCTAGAAGGCCATTTCGTGGAGCTGGCAACAGGTCCTTTCGGAGGTAACGGTGACTCACAAGGGGAGGAACCCATTGGATGCCGCCTCCTGGCCTTCACTCATCAGTGGGCGGAGATCACATCCGACGCCTGGGCCCTTCACATAGTGAGGCTGGGCCTCACTCTAGAATTTCTCTCCATTCCCCCGAGGCGGTTCATCAAGTGCCCCGTACCCAGGTGCCCGACAAAAAGGCGTCTCATGGACACCGAAATACAACACCTTCTCATCATCAGGGCTGTAGAGCAGGTACCAATGGGTCAAGAGGGGCTAGGATTTTACTCCATCTTGTTCCTTGTGCCCAAGAACTCGGGATGGCGGGCCATCCTAGATTTGAAAAGGCTCAATTGGTACATCAAGTACCAAAACTTCAAAATGCAATCTCTCAAAAGCATATTGGCCTCCATCCGCCAAGGCGACATGATGACATCAGTCGACATCAAGGAAGCATACCTCCACGTGCCCATCCATCCGGCACATCGGAGATTTCTACGCTTCCAGTTCACTTTCAGTACCGGGCCTTACCCTTCGGCCTGTCATCGGCCCCTTGCACGTTTACCAAACTCCTGGCAGTCGTAGCGGCATCACTTTGCTCGGTCCCAATACGAGTGAATTGTTATTTGGACGACATCTTGGTTCTGTCTCCATCTCGGAACCAGGCCCTACGGGATCTGCAGGCCACAATGGACTCGCTGCGCAGTCACGGGTTCGTCCTCAATCTCCCCAAGAGTCACCTGCAGCCGACCACATCGCTGCTCCACCTGGGGACCATCGTCAATTCAGTAACGTGCGAAGTCTCCCTGTCTCCAGAGAGGCGACAGAGCATCCAGCACCTGGCGAATCAGGTACTATCTCAGAGACACTTACCATTGGCAACACTGTCCAAATTACTGGGAAAAATGATTTCTTGTATCAATGTGGTTCCCTCAGCCAGGTTCCATGCACGCCCACTTCAATGGTTCCTGCTTCCCTTCCAGAGGGTGCACACCAGCCATTCCCAGATCAAGGTTCGGTTCCCACCCAAACCTCCCAGGTCTCTCCGGGGGTGGACATCCTTCAAACTCCTCCAAGGGTGCCCCTTCAAATTACAATGGATGCCAGCCTATTTGGGTGGGGGGCCCATGCCCTGGGCCGAGTCGCTCAAGGACGCTGGTCGAGCCAGGAGCTGGCAAACAGCATCAATTGGCTGGACCTACGCGCCATCCGCCTAGCCCTCCAAGAGTTTTGGGACATTGTATCACACAACCACGTGCTGGTTTTGACCAACAGTGTAGCCTCCAAGGCCCATGCCAACCGCCAAGGGGGCACCCACTCCAGGGCCCTGATGCTAGAGGCGGAGAAGCTGCATCACTGGGCGGAGAACAGACTGTTATCAATTTGGACGGAGCACATCTCGGGCGTTGCCAACACGCAGGCAGACTGGCTAAGCAGAGCCACCGTGGATCAAGCGGAGTGGCAACTTCACCCCGACATCTTCCAGGAACTCTCTCGCCGGTTCGGCCATCCCGAGGTGGATCTGTTTGCGCAACCTCACAACGTGCAACTACCGCGATTTTACACCAGGTACCAGACTCCCGGGGTGGAGAGGGTGGATGCTCTACGCAGTCCGTGGCTGGCCGGCCTCCTTTACGCCTTTCCTCCCCTCCCGATCCTCCCGTCGGTCATCCAGAAGATCCTGACGGAACAGGCGGAAGTGCTGTTGGTTGTCCCGATGTGGTCCAGACGACCCTGGTACGCAGACCTCGAGCACCTGTTGGTCTCACGTCCGTGGAGGATTCCGGACGACCGGATCCAGCTCAACCAGGGGGCTCTCATTCACCTGAACCCCCAGCTACTGCAGTTAGCCGTGTGGCACATGAGCGGGCTATTCTGATCGGCCTTCACTATTCAAGTAAAGTTATTGACACTATCCAGGCAGCCCGACGACCATCTACTACACGTATATATGAGGCCACCTGGCAGGCCTTCTGCAGGTGGTGCCGCCGCACCGGTGCTGACCCTATCAGGGCTTCAGTGCCCCAAGTCTTAGACTTTTTGCAATCAGGACTTGACAAGGGCTTAGCGCCCAACACGCTTCGCCGGCAGGTCGCAGCATTATCCACGGTGATTGGGGGTGGCCAGGGCAGCTCACGGGTCAAGTCTTTCCTGAAGGGTGCGGCTAATCTGAGGCCCCAGACAGTGCACCGTTATCCTATCTGGGACTTGACCTTGGTCCTCAGGGCGCTCACATCTGCCCCATTCGAGCCCATTCACTCCATCAGCATTCGGTTACTGACGCTTAAAATTGTGTTCCTGGTGGCCATTACATCAGCCAGGAGGGTGTCGGAGTTGGCGGCGCTCTCGGTTCATGCGGACCTCTGCATATTTCATCCTAACAGAGTTGTCCTCTGTTTGGACCCAGCCTTCCTCCCGAAGGTCAACACGTTGTTCCACAGGGCTCAGGAGCTCATCCTCCCGGACTTTTGCCCACGCCCTTCCCATCCTCAGGAGCGCCAGTGACATCATTTGGATGTTCTCAGAACTCTTTGACGCTATGTGAAGCGCATGGCATCGTTCAGGAGGTCGGAGGCAATGTTTGTTTCATTCCAGCCATCGTCCATGGGACAGAAGGTGTCTTCCCACACCATCGGCCGATGGTTAAAGGCGTGCATCGCTCTGGCGTATGACAGCCATTCCCGACCGGTTCCCAGGCGTATTACTCCTCATTCTACCAGGAGTGCGGCCACCACGGCGGCCTGGGCTACGCAAGCCTCAGTGGAAGAGATTTGCAGGGCTGCTACTTGGTCGTCGCCTTCACCATTTATTCGACACTACAAGATTGATGTGTATGCCTCGCCAGAGGCCTCCTTTGGGCGGAGAGTGCTGCAAAGGGTTCTTTCTTCTCCGGAGGATCCTGACCAGCCTAACTCCCACCCTGGAACTTAATTGCTTTGGCATGTCCCATGCTTGGATTCCCCAAGCAGCACACAGGAGAACGACCGTTGACTTACCTGAACGGTCCTTCTATGTGTGCTGCGAGGGGAATCCAAACCTGCCCGCAGTTTCGGCTGGCCAGGGCTACACCTTGACGCTGACTCAATGACTAACCTTGCTATTTTCCTGACTGGACTACTCTGGACGTGACTCTTAATACCTGTTTTGGATACGACCATAAGTGACATTGACATACATCTTTCAACGGCTGACTTCGTACAAAACTGACCCATCCAGTCAGAGGAGGCGTGGTCAACATTTACATACTCAATCTCTAGGCTAATGGACAAAGTTAACCATGCTTGGATTCCCCTCGCAGCACACATAGAAGGATGGTTCAGGTAAGTCAACGGTCAATTCATAATAATAGGGCACATTTCTCAGTAATGCTGAATGACAAAGAATAGAAAGGTGAGATACAAAAGAAAGAGCTCAGGCCAAAACATGGCAGAAGATAATGCAATCTAATATACTCTTGGCATGGCAGTTTCTGTTGCTCTTTAGAATTAGGGAACACGGAAGCTCTTGTCTGTTGAAGAAATGGACAAGGCTGGAAATCTGCCTTGAGAGTTGACTCTTGATGTCTTAGACGTGCATTCAGGTATTAAAGCAATGCCCTTGTGCTTAAAAGCAACTATCCAGTATTGTGATGTATTTGCTGAAAACTGTTGTATCCTTTGGCATCTTTTTCAATTCTCTCCTTTCCTTCCAGGAAGCAATTCTGCCGATAACGTCAATACCCTCATTGATTTGGAGGGATTGGAGGTTTCAAATGTGCCACCACAACCACCATCACCACTCCTTATGTCAAATGCAACACCAACCCTAACTCCAGCTCCAGCCTTATCAGAGATCCCCATCCTCCCACCCCCGCCTCAGGCAACTGGTCACTCCTGGAGTCATTCAGTCGGCTATGCTGAATCCATTGCTACTCAGTCAACTAGTGCAGCCAATTCCCTCTCTCTGCTTGATGAGGAACTCCTGTGTTTAGGTCAGTTGGATGTGGTTTGAGGGTATTTAATGTGTAGCTAGGAAGCCATGCTGCTGTGGATACTTTGTCCACAATCTGGTAAAAGGAAGGTCTTTGTCGCAATCCATTAAATAAGCCTGTTTTCTGGACTAGAATATCACTGAGAGCTAAGGAAGACAGCATAGGCAAAGTAGTACTCTGTTTTGAGTGCTGCCACTGTATTGAGATAAGAAAGACAGAGAGAGATGGAATGCCATAAGCTAAATGGAAACGTTATGAGTCTTCTTTTTCCCAACTGCTGTATCTACAGCAGGCATGTCAAACTCGATTGCATTGTGGGCCACATCAGGGTTGTGTTTGACCTCAGGAGGTGGGGGGGGGCATGGCCAGAGGACATGACCAGCTCGACATTACTCGTGTTGGGGGCATCTGTGGTGGCCTCAGTGCTCTGCCAGTGAAAGTGGAGTTCAGGAGAGCCACATGCGGCCCTCCTGATTTCAGTTTTTGCCGGCAGAGGCCCTGCATGCTGGTCCTTTGCTGTTCCCAGGGCAGCCCCACGGGCCAGGTCTAACCACCCCATGGTCCTGATTCAGCCCACGGGCCTTGAGTTTGACACCCCTGATCTACAGTAATTGGGTAGCGTCCATGGGTAGCATATGTATGTGTTTATTTAATAAATGTATATAGGGTACCCATCTCATATACACCGCTCTGGGCGACTCCCGATTAAAATTGAATATAAAACAAAACAGCCAGAATTTTTTAAAAAATCATAAAAATGGCATCTGAGAAATAAAAACTCAAATTAGCCATGAAACAAGCTCACTTGTTTTATCCAAGCCCTGGGCTTGAAAGCAAAGTCAGGTTAATGTTAGGATTGGACTAGGTCTAATTGTGGAGGGGTGGTGGTGATGTTCCAGAGAACAGGCACCATGGCAGAAAAGGATTTAATGCTGGATCGAGATGATGCTCTCTCTCAGACAGGATCTGGAATACACCTCCCCTGGACGGGTAGATTACACTGGGGTCTTTTGAGAAGGCATGTGATAGTATTTATTTGTTTGAATGAGCTGGGAGCACTAAAATTACTCATACTCTCAGAAGAACATCTGTAACTTGCCCTACTTGCTTCTGCTCCTAGTTGTTGAGTAACAAATGCGGTCTAAACAGTAATAGTTGTGCAGTTAAAGAGCAGTAGAAAAAAGAAAAAATTAAGAAATGGCTGTGTGAATTGGCCCAATGTCTATTTTTTAACAGGTTTTCAAAGAGTCGCTGAGCCGAATGTAAGCATGAAATCTGTCAGGGAGAGGGTGATATTGCAATTAACTCCCCACCCCCACCTCTGTCCTTCATCTCACAACATAGCACTCTTGGATACTGTCTTGGAGAACGAGGGTTTGTTCAAGGACCCACAGTATAAAATGTACCTAAACTTGGATTTGCACTTGGGTCCACAGCCTAAATGCAAAATACCGCATGCCTCATCAGCTTACTTAAGAGTTTTTTCCTACTAAAATGTGACTTGCCTTTATCCCTTCCCATTCCTAACACTGTTTTTTCTCCCCACTCAGGCCTCAATGACTCTGCTCAAAGTGTAGTAAAAGAATCAGTGGAAAGCAATCAGTGGAACCTGCTCGAGGTATTTTGTTTTCTGTACTCTACTAGGTTTTAGGGCTGTGCAGCCATTTAGATTCCAAAGAGATGTACTGAATTTGGCAGGCAGGTAAATATAGAGTTCTTGGATACGAGATGGGCAGCAAATACATTACATTGTGCGTGTGTGTGTGTGTGTGTGTGTGTGTAATGTTTGTCAAGGCACCTGGTATGCCCCAAATATGGGAGGGAGCATACTGCTTCCCTTTTGCCTTTCAGCTCCACCCTAGGAACCTTCCAGGCCAAAACCATTTTGTATTGAATTTTTTGCTGATAAATAAATGAAGGGAGATTAGTATAGATCTATTTCAAGCTATTTAGCTCTCATCAGCTAGCCATACCCTTACTGGGATTTGAAACAGCTTGAAATAGATCTATACTAGTCTCCCTTCATTTATTTATTAGCCAAAAATGTATATATACAATATATATGAACGTGTTTGTATGTGTGTTCAGGCATAATTCTGGAATGCCTCGAGCAATTTCAACCAAACGTCGTACACAGATGATAAGTCATTGTACACAGGTAAGACACCCCTAAAACCCCTCAGGGTGTGTGTTCTGTTAAGATACAGCCTGTTGTGCCTTAAAATGGCTTCTATTGTACACAGTACTTCATGGCTTCACAGTACTCCACAAGGGAGCTCCTTCTGGTAAGGGGGAAAATCCAAAGTTAGAAATTACGTTTGGTCCGGACATTTCCCCCCTATAAATAAAAACCCAGGCAATTCCAGGTTATCGGCTAGTAAATAAATAAAATACATCATTTATCTGCAGTTCTTTAAAGCAACCACACCTTTTCCTGAGGTTTGTGACTATAAAGCAGGGGTGTCAAACTCGCATCACATGATGTATTGGGACTTTCCCCCCTCCCTTCGCTAAATGGGGCATGGCCACAGCGTGATGCATCTGGCCTGCAGGCTGGGAGCTTGAAAACACTGGCATAAAGAGTTACAGATAGATGCCATCTTTGTTCCTTCTTCTGCTCAGAATCACATTTTTGAATTAAATTTGAAATGCTGCATAACTTCCTCGGTTTATACTTCAGAAGATTTTTAGGAAAATATCCAGAATGATTCTGTCCTAAATAGAATTGTCCTTTATTTTTCTGGCTTATTCCATTGTTAGAGGATGCAGTAATGAAGAGCATCCTATTTTCCATAGGAGATACAGATCAGATTTATTTTCCATAATTGTTTCTATAACAAGGCAACCCATTTGAAATAGAGAAGAGCTTTTTAAAAACCTGTTGTGCCCTTGGCTTCCTTCCCCTCATCCTTTGTATAGAGCAGAGGTGTCAAACTCAAGGCCTGTGGGGTGCTTAGATCTGGCCCATGTCACTTGTGTCGGGAACCCCTGTGGTGGCCTGAGCACTCTGCCAGTGAAAACGGAGCTTGGGAGCCTGCAGCGGCCTCCTGTAACCCTCTGTCAGTAGCTTGGGAACTCCATTTTCGCTGGCAGGGCGCTTGGTTCACCACAGACGCCGCTGACATGAGTGACATCAAGCTGGCCATGGCTACCCTGGCCATGCCCACTTGGTCCCAATGGTCAAACACAACCCTGAATGAAATCCTCAATGCAGTGGTGAAATGCATTTTTTTTTACTACCAGTTCTGTGGGGCGTGGCTTGTGGGGCGTGGCAGGGGAAGGATACTGCAAAATCCCTATTCTCTCCTCGCTCTGGGGCTAGCCAGAGGTGGCATTTGCCGGTTCTCCGAACTACTCAAAATTTCCGCTACTGGTTCTCCAGAACCTGTCAGAACCTGCTGGATTTTACTCCTGCCTCAATGAAATCGAGTTTGACACCCCTGGTATAGAGGAATACACACGGCCTGATGAAGGCCATTCTAGAGTGTGATAACAGAAGAGAGGTGAAATACTGCAGCGGTACATCTCTTTCCTGTGTTGCAGAATGAGCCAGTAGATCTGGACTTCTTGAATCCAAAGCCAGTTTCTGTACCTTGCAACTCTGCAGTGAACCCGCTTCTTTCATCTGTGTCACAGCCCGGATGTGGAGCATCAGTACCTCTTCCTTCTACCTTCACAGCCCCTCAGCCTGTTTCCAGTATGTCTGCTCCTACCTCAGTCTCATTCATCTTTTCCACCGGACCATCACTTGGCTCTTTAAGTACAATGCCTGTAGCTCCAGGTTACTTTGGCTCAGCAATGGGAATGAATGAATTGCACAAGATAGACCCATTAAATCATCTTCTAGAGGAAAACAAAGGGTAAGGGTTGGTGTTTTTTCCCCTCTGTTCTCTCTGCTTGATAATGGCTCTTTCTCTCGTTTAAATTAAAAATGGGGAATGAGGGCATTTGCTTTAATGTCAGTTTTCAATATTTGGGACTATTTTATTAAATGGTTCCTTAAAATAAGCCTCTGGGCTTGGCACATAAATTACTCTTTAATCTTCCCGTGGCTGTGGTTCAGCGCCCGTGCTACTACTCTCGTTTAAATTAAAAATGGGGAATGAGGGCATTTGTTTTAATGTCAGTTTTCAATATTTGGGACTATTTTACTAAATGGTTCCTTAAAATAAGCCTCTGGGCTTGGCACATAAATTACTCTTTAATCTTCCCGTGGCTGTGGTTCAGCGCCTGTGCTACTGCAAAGAGTGTGGGGGTCAATTATCTATCCATCTTCTCCACCAGCTAAGAATATATTCCATTGAGCACCACTGATGAAGATACAATACAGCAGTCGTGAGCAGGGTTTTATCTTCAAAGGGCCATTTTCTGTGACAGGAATTGATATTAACCATAAGCATTTCCAATGATTTGTCCTCTCCCCCACCCCCCATTAAACAATACATGAACAAAGGGTGACAATATCTGTCTTGTCTATATTTTAAATTTACATTCAAGCTGCCTTGAGTCCCGTTTGGTGACCTTATACTTTAAATAAATCAGTGTTACTATTAGCCTGTGTGTAAATTAGGTAATTATTTGGAATCCTCCTTTCAGGTCTTCAGCAGCCGTAACGGCCTCTACAGTCCCTGCTGCTACTTCTGCACTTCTGGCATCTGCCACAGGATTGCCACTCACTGTTCCAGGAGTCCCTCAAGTTCCATATCCAGGAAGTCCCATCTTTCAATCAGCCCTGTTCCAGCAACAAGGAAGTCCCTTGAAAGGACCTGAGATCTCCTTGGCCAATATCCATGTTCCACTGGAATCAATTAAGCCAAGTATGGGTCATTGCTGGCCAGTATCTGTTTAATGGTGAAGTAAAGGGTGCATATTTTTATTCTCAGGGGAAAAAACATAGTTCTTCACAAACACACCCCTTTTGTCGGTGTAGATGTGGTGTCCTTCATTCTATGTAATGAAGGTGTGGATTATTTTTTTTAACCTGGTTTATCCTTTTAGTTTTCAAAAACATAAGCTTCTTATCCTGGGAGCAAATGCTGGAAATAACGCTGTATGTACTCCCCTGCCTCTTTATTGCCGTTCGACACTAAATGTCTGTTAACAGGTTGTTGTTTTTAAAGCATTTTGCTGCAATAAATTGAAGCAAAAGAAATTTATAGTAAAGTGATGCTATTTTTGAGGTAGTTCTTCTATCTGTTTAGGGAAATATTTAGGGAAATTTAGAAAAATAAGTGTGGTCCACCTAATCTGTTTGCAATGTTTATCCTTACATTTGTAATCAGTGAGAGCTATTTATTGAGGATGGTGGGGTGGAGACATGGGGACAGTGACCGGCGAGTGTCACCAAAGAGGTAGCCTCTTTTCTCTTGTAGTGAGACTAAGGATTCATTAAGTATGACATTCGAAGTCCTTGAATCTTAACACTCAACTCAAGAATTATTTCTTGCCTTTATTCAAAAGGCTTAGTGCTTTCTCTGTTAGGCAGACTCTGCTATCCCTCCATCACTTTTTCCAGCTTTCTCCATCCTATTAGTGGACCTTATTTTCATGGTTTAAAGATAGTGGCACTAAGGACACAGGCTCAAATCACATGCAGTTACTTGAGATGCCCTACCCCATCCACAACACTGAACTGCATGCCTCTCTAGAGTCATATTTTGATCTGTTGGTGCCTATTCTTAGTTTAGGCCCCTAACATTCATGCTGATGACTGCCGCTGGATTGGACTCTCAGATAAAATAGCAATAGTAATAGTACCTAGACTTATACACCACTTCATAGTGCTTTGTAGCCCTCTGTAAGCGGTTTACAGAGTCAGCATATTGCCGCCAATAATTGGCTCCTCATTTTACCTACTTTGGAAGGATGGAAAGCTGAGTCAACCTTGAGCTGGTGAGGATCGAACTGCTGGCAGTCGGTATTATTATTATTAACATGATGTAAAAAATATATTGGCAGGGACCTTGGAGGCATTCTAGTCCACCCCCCTCCTTAGGCAGGAAACCCTACAGCATTTCAGATAAATGGTTATCTAATCTCTTCTTAAAAACTTCCAGTGTTGGAGCATTTGTGCATCTGACAATAAAGGTTTAAATTGAATTGAATTGAATTTACAATTTCTGGAGGCAAGTTGTTCCACTGATTAATTGTTCTAACTGTCAGGAAATTTCTCCTTAGTTCTAGGTTGCTTCTCTCCTTGATTAGTTTCCTCCCATTGCTTCTTGTTCTACCCTCAGGTGCCTTGGAGAATAGTTTCACTCCCTCTTCTTTGTGGCAACCCCTGAGATATTGGAACACTGCTATCATGTCTCCCCTAGTCCTTCTTTTCATCAAACTTGACATAAAGGGGAACAGTGGGAAGCATTTTGAGATTGCACGATTCTGTTATGACTGTTTAATAATAATAATAATAGTCGTGACCTCCATGGCATTGGTTTCTTAGTCTAGTCACCCTCATAGAACCGACAGGCATGAGAGGAAGGAGAGCATGGGTTGCGGTAATCCTTATGAGATGAAGACTTTATGGTGATTAGCATATCTGCTCTTCCAGAATGATATGCCTTCCTCAAGGATGAGTGATAGCATTGACATCTAGTAGGGGAGTGGGAAACTCAGATCCCCATGGAGGGCCCAGCTTTATTTTTTTTAACAACCTGTTTGAAAGCTAGGTTGCAACTTCTGTTGCGACACAGTCACCCTGTCAAAGTCCATGCTGTTTATTCTATATTGCTTTTCTATCACATAAACACTTCCTTCGCCTTGCAGGCAGTGTTCTTCCCGTGACTGCTTACGACAAGAATGGTTTGCGTATTCTGCTGCACTTTGCCAAGGAGTGTCCTCCCAGGAGGCCTGACGTGTTGGTGGTGGTGGTATCGATGCTGAACACAGCACCTCTTCCGATCAAGAATATTGTGCTACAAGCTGCGGTGCCAAAGGTGGGGGAAAGAAGATAACAGTTGGCCAAGAACCAAGCGGAGGAAGAATGTAGAATTCTTTTATGGGTGCAGGCAGAAGCTAAGACTTCCCAGCAAGGAATCCCTCTGGGTCACAGGGCTAAATCAAAGATAGATACTCCACCTAAGGGGAAGCAAGAATCTTTGTGCTACCATTTTGCAGGCTTCTTGTTCCCAGTTACTGCATTAGGACCAGAGGTGGCATTCAGCAGTTTCTGATCAGTTCTGGAGAACCGGTAGCGGAAATTTCGAGAAGTTTGGAGAACCGGTAAATACCACCTCTGACTGTCCCCCCCCCCCCCATCTATTCTCTGCCTCCCGAGTCCCAGCTGATCGGGAGGGAATGGGGATTTTACAGTATCTTCCCCTGCCATGCCCACCAAACCATGCCACGCCCAGCAAGCCACACCCCCAGAACCGGTAGTAAAATTTTGAATCTCACCACTCTTAGGGCATCTTTGGATACTGTTGATTTCCACGGAGTCTCTGATAATTTCTTCAGCGGATCCCAAATTAATTATATGAAAGCAGTTAATACTAAGACAGCTGAGTGGTTTGGCCGCCTTTTAGAAAGTATTCCCAGTTTCCAGAGTGAGGTGTGGGAGGAGTAACAGATGGGTATTAACCCAGCCCCTTTGCCCTGGAGTCTTTTGAAGCCACGCCTCTGATCCTCCTCTCGCTCTCCCAGATTAACCTCAGACTCCAGCCCAGAAGGAGTGTTTCCTGACTCTCCCGCACTTTGGAAATCTAGATGTTTTTTAGTGTAAGTTTTTTCCTTTAGCAATCTTTCTCTCACCAAGAAGCTTCCAGCGCTGCATCTCTCC
Organism: Thamnophis elegans; assembly: GCF_009769535.1. NCBI lineage: Eukaryota > Metazoa > Chordata > Lepidosauria > Squamata > Natricidae > Thamnophis > Thamnophis elegans. Next base: position 53,144,332 of record NC_045542.1, on the reverse strand, counting down.
TCCAACGTGCTCAGCGCTACTAGCGAAGGCCTTGCTGCCCGGCTAGCACGCGCGCGCTCCCCAAGTGGCCGGACGGTCGTGTAAAAGAGGAGGAAGCCTCCACACCGATCGGAGTGCGTGGAGAGGCCTTCGGACTGCAGCCGGCTGATCAGGCTCCGGAGGACCAGGGATCCACAGGGGATTGCCCCACCGCTCTCCAGCTTCAGGCAAGCTCGGGTCGCAGGCTGACGGCCGCCATTTTGAAAGGAGCACGTGGCTGAGCGCATGACCGGCAATCATCTACGGTAGCCGGGAGCGCTCAAGAGGCACTGAGGAGGCCGGAAGAGGCCTAGAGCGGCCCCCACTCTGCCGGTGGTTCCGCAGAGGGGCCTGATTTTCAGTGCAGGCCGGTGCTCGAGCCGTGGATCGGCGGCTGGAAGAAGAAGCAGCTGAGCTGGCAGATACCGAGGAGAGATGAGCGGGAAAAAGAGTAAGTGCAAGGCGGACGTGACGAGGAGCGGGGGTGCTGGGCCGAGATCCCTAGGGGACCCAGATCCAGACAAAGGGACCTCCAGGGGAGCTTCCCAGGCCACCAGAGGGAGGTCTCCCACCAGGAAGGGCACCCCCAGGGCATCCACTAAGGAGACTCGCCCTAAAGGGGGCAAAACTACCAGGGCCTCATCTAAGAGATTTAGGGCGACCATCAGCCCATCGCCTTCTAGGTCACGCTCCCCCCGCAGACTCCCTGCACTGGCTCCCCCAGGAGCTCAGGCAGAAGGCATAGCTCCATTTCGACCCCCCTTTCACCTGCTCATTCCTCTGAAACGAGGGGGGATCCCTTTGGTCGCAGGGTTTCCAGCCCAGCTAGGCCCAGATTGGCACCAAGTTCACCAGAGGCAAGGGATCACCTGAAACCTCCAGAACTCTGCCCTGCCCTCCCAGAGCTACCTGAGAGTTTTCAGGAAGTTTTAGCCAGGGCCTTAGCTCAAGTGATAGCCGCTGGGATGTAGCACCAACCCCAGGCCTCACAACAGGGATCATCCCGGGACCAGCCCAGGGATCATCAGACTCTTCCCAGAGCCTCTGTGGCCAGAGTCCCCTTCTCCCTCCACTGCCAGTGAAGCCTCAGATTTAGAAGGGGAGCTGAAAGACGTGGGGTTCTCTGAGGATGAGGATGCTCAGTCTACAGAGGCCCCCAAGATCACGGGCCTGTTTCCCCCCTCCTTATTTAGTTCCCTACTCCGTAAGGCCAGGGACACAGCGGACCTGGATCCCCCACCAGAACCCAGGCCGACCACTGCCACACCTAGCACCAGTAAGGGTAGGAAAAAGGGTCCCTTTCATAGACCCCCGGTAAAGAAGGAGGGGATTCCAACTCCAGAGATGTTCATGGAGGTCCTAAAATCTCTGTGGGTCAAACCAGGCTCCTTCCCCAATCCGGGGGGCAATGAGCGGAGGTTCTATAACCTCAACCCCTCCTTTGACCAGGCACTCCAGCTCCCGGAGGTGGACAACCCGATCGCCACTCTAGCCTCAGCCTCATCCGCGGTGACGGGAGACATTGCAAACTGCCTTAAGCCAGAGAATAAGAAGACGGAAACTGTGATACGTAAAACATTCCAGGCAATAACCTGGGCCATTAGGGCGGCCGCTTCTGCTTCCTTTTTTAACAGATCCACGGTGTTGTGGCTGGAACAGCTGAGAGACAGAACACCAGCCACGGAGGTGCGGCTGCTGCAAGCCATTTCGAAGGTGCTGGCAGCCACACAATTCTCTGCGGACGCCACCCTGGATGCAGTTAAGTATGTGTCCCGAGCCTTATCTTCCTCCGTAGCGTCCAGGCGCTTACTGTGGTTGCGCCACTGGCAGGCAGAGTCCCGAGCCAAATGGCACCTTGCAGGAGCAGATTATGTCAGGGACAAGCTGTTCGGTGCCTTGCTGGACCCGCTTCTGGTGGAGTACAAAAACAAGAAGAAGGTTCTCCTAGCCACGACCAGACGGTCGGATAACTGACACGCCCCCTACCCCAGGAGAACATCCTTCCGCCAGCCTGATTCGGACGCTCAGACTTACAGGTACCAGTCCCCCAGGTTCCACAGACAGGGGGACAGACAGTTTTTTAGGGACAGATTCAGGGGCCAGCAGCAGGGCAAGCAGCCCTTTCGAGGAGGAGGCGGTCGCCCATTCCGCAGGTTCAAGTGATCCAACCCCATTGGTGATCGCCTCTCCCTTTTCGCGGATGCCTGGGAACGCATCACCTCTGACGAGTGGGTCCTCCAGACGGTTAAGCTCGGGTTACACCTGGAGTTCCGCTCGCAATCCCCTAACAGGTTCTGCACCTTCGCCTCCTCTGCTGACCTGGCCAAACGGGCCATTAAGACTAGGGCCATCAAACATCTTCTGGATATCAAGGCCATTGAAGAAGTCCCAGAGGGGGAGAGAGCTTCCGGATTCTATTCTAACCTGTTTCTGGTTCCCAAGAGCTCAGGAGGGTGGAGAGCTATCCTGGATCTTAAACAACTCAATTCCAGGGTAGTCGACCGTATATTCAAGATGGCTTCCTTGAAATCCATCTTGGAAGGCATCCGACAGGGCGACTTCATGGTTTCCATCGACCTTACGGAGGCCTACCTCCACATCAGAATCGCCCCAGAACATCACAGGTTCCTTAGGTTCTCCCATGAGGAAAATCACTTCCAATATAGGGCCCTTCCCTTCGGGCTGGCCTCGGCCTCCAGGACCTTTACCAAGTTGTTGGCTGCAGCCGCAGGTCACCTGCGTTCCCTACCAGTCAGTCTATTTTGCTATCTAGATGACATCCTAGTCCTAGCCAGGTCCCCAGCCACGGCCAGACAGGATCTGGGGACCACCATTGACACCCTCAGGTCCCTGGGGTTCTCTATCAACCTAGAGAAGAGCCAGCTGGTCCCATCTACCCGGCTCCAACACCTCGGATCTATTATAGATTCGGTGTCTGGGGAGGTGTTCCTTCCCCAGGAGCGAAAGGACAGTATTGTGTAGCTGATTCATGAAGTTCGTAAATTACGCTCTGTCCCTGTAGTTCTTCTTTCCAGGCTCCTTGGGAAATTCATTTCTTGTATAGGGATCGTGCCTTGGGCTCGCCTACACGCCAGGGAGCTGCAGTGGTTCCTGCTTCCATACCAGAAGGCGGGGACGAGCGACGCCAGATTCAAGATCCAAGTGTCGCCCCAGGTGCTGCTCTCATTCCGTTGGTGGCTGACTCCAGCACTGAGCAAGGGATCCCTCTTCAAGGAGCCAGCGAGGAAGGTACTCACGACGGACGCGAGCCTGTTCGGCTGGGGAGCACACTTGGAAGCTCAGATAGCCCAGGGACGCTGGACTCCAACAGATCTGCACAACAACATCAACTGGTTGGAGCTCAGAGCCATCCACTTGGCCCTACGACACTTCAAGACCACGGTCACCGGTCATCACATCCTGGTCCTGACGGACAACATGACAGCCAAAGCCCACGTGAACAGGCAAGGGGGCACCCACTCCAAGGCCCTTCACGACGAGGCCCTCCGGTTAGGCAACTGGGCAGAGAGACATCGCCAGTCCATCAGAGCGGAACACATCCCCGGGACGGAGAACCAGCAAGCAGATTGGCTCAACAGGGAGACGATCAACAACGGAGAGTGGCAGCTCCATCCCAGCATCTTCCAGCGGATCTGCGAAAGGTTCGGACAACTGACGGTGGATCTCTTCGCAACTCCAGCGAATGCCCAGCTGCCGAACTTCGTAGCGAGGTTCCCCTCCAGAGGAGCCATGGACACGGACGCCCTCCGCTGCAGATGGCCACCAGAACTACTTTACGCCTTTCCCCCCCTTCCCCTCATTCCCGGGGTTCTGAGGAGGCTCGTGTCAGAAGAGGCAGAGATGATTCTAGTGGCTCTACATCAGGGGTCTCTGGAGCATCCGGATCCGGAGTGGCTCCATCTGACTGCCTGGCGATTGAGCGGGAACAGCTAAGAGAGGCCCAATTTTCCTCCAAGGTCATTAGGACCATCGAGGCTTCCAGGAGGCAATCTGCCACCCGCATTTACAACGCCTCCTGGGTGGCTTTTGCTGACTGGTGCAAAACAAGGGACATTCAACCTGCCTCGGCCTCAGTACCTCAGGCCCTGGACTTCCTATAGGAAGGTCTGGAGAAGGCCTCGCCCCCAGCACTCTTAGGAAACAGGTCTCGGCCATTTCCACCATTCTGCGGGGGGTGGACGCTCCACCCTTATCCCAACATCCGATCCTCAGGCGCTTCCTCAAGGGAGCGGCGAATATGAAACCCCCAGTGGTCCATCGATTCCCTTCCTGGGACCTACCTACGGTCCTCCAGGCATTGACGGAGGCACCGTTCGAACCCTTGAGGGAAATTTCCCTTCAATTTCTGACCCTTAAAGTCTCTTCCTGGTCGCCATCACCTCGGCCAGGAGAGTTTCTGAGATCAACGCTCTCTCCCTCTGCACATTCCTAGAGAACCGGGTAATTCTCAGATTGGACCCCGCGTTCATGCCCAAGGTCAATTCCCCCTTCCACAGTGCTCTAGAGATAGTTCTGCCGGACTTCTGTCCGCAGCCCGCCAGGGATAGGGAAAGATCTTGGCACAGGTTGGACGTCAGAAGAGCCTTGCGCATTTACCTTAAGCGCACGGCTCCCTTTAGGCATTCAGAAGCCCTCTTCGTATCATATCAACCTTCCACCAGAGGCGCTAAGGTTTCCCTGGCCACCATCAGCAGGTGCATCAGGGCGGCCATTTCACAGGCCTACGAGGCACGGGGAATTCAGGTTTTAGAGGGCATTACAGTGCACTCCACCAGAAGTGCGGCCACCTCAGCAGCCTGGGCCACCCAGGCTCCCATAGAGGAAATCTGCCGGGCCGCTGCCTGGGCGTCTCCTTCACCATTCATTAGGCATTACCGTCTAGATGCCTACACCTCCATAGAGGCAGCCTTTGGTAGGAGAGTTTTGCAGGGAATCCTAGACTCTCGAGGGGCTCAGGCCTATTGATCCCTCCCTAGGACATCTAGCTTTGGTATGTCCCATCTGTTACCCCTCCCAGATGTCCCATCTGTTACCTCACTCTGGAAACTGGCAGTTGGTCTTACCTGAACTGTATGTTTCAGAGAAGGTGTGGGAGGAGTCACTTCCCCTTGTTTAGGGCGCCCCGCGCCAGGGGCCTAAGTTAGCTCAGTGGTCAGTCAGGGTCAATAGGAAGGATATGTGCTTGCGTTGTTCTGTTGTTCTTTCCTTCCAAGGCTCTGCTACAACCATCGGTTAATCTGGGAGAGCAAGAGGAGGATCAGAGGCGTGGCTTCAAAAGATTATCCTCAGACTCCAGGGCAAAGGGGCTGGGTTAATACCCATCTGTTACTCCTCCCACACCTTCTCTGAAACATACAGTTCAGGTAAGACCAACTGCCATTTTTCTAAATACGCTTACGATCAAATGTGCTAGGTGTATAGTACTATTTTTACAGAAGCAGCCATTGTCTTAACTTTTGTTTTTGGTGTTTTCCTTACAGTCCATGAAAGTAAAGTTGCAGCCACCTTCAGGGACAGAGTTAGTTCCATTCAACCCCATCAAGCCACCAGCTGCTATTACCCAGGTCATGTTGCTTGCAAATCCTAGAAAGGTGGGAAGACTTGTGTTCCACATCCTCATCCTCATCCTCATCTTCTTAAAAGATATAGACCCCTTATACCGGGTCATGTTTTGTATGTCTCAAACACTGTTTTCCTGGACTGATGTAATGGGCAGCAAACAGACTATGATATTTTTCAAGGTTATCCTGTTTCCCTGAAAATAAGACCTCCCTGGATAATAAGCCCAATCAGGCTTTGAGCATATGCACTGAAATAAGCTCTCCCTGAAAATAAGCCCTCTCTGAAAATATTGCAACACAGCAGCAGCCATGAGGTGACCATGCTCACCACCTCCTGCACCTCAAAAATAATAAGCCCTCCCTGAAAATAAGGCCAAGTGCTTATTTGGAGGGTCCAAAGAAAATAAGACCCTGTCTTATTTGGGGGGGGGGGAAAGCACAGTAGGATAAATAAGAAAGAGTATGAAGTATTACTTAATTCTGCTAGGCCTTGTTTTTCTTTCCCCTCATGCTTCACTAAGACAACTGAGTAAATCTGTGAAATTAGGGGACATATCTCAACTTCTCAGTTTTCTGTAGCATCACTGGAACTGTTAATGTCACAGTAATTATGTTAGGCTGAAAGTGGGGGGGGGGGTGAGGGCTTGGCTTTTTCATTTTTTTCAGGGGTGGGACTATAAACAGAAAGCCCCTAGAAAGTAATATTCCTTTACATTTACTCCAGAGAAGAGTCCAAAATCATGCTATTGGTTTCTACTTCCCAAATGGTAGAATTTTCCATCAGCGCAGCTATGTGACCATTTGGGGTGGGGGTGGGCAGCTGGTTTAAAGGTGAGGAAATTATCCCACCCAAAATCAGTCCTTTTATCCAAGAATCAGACACAATTGAGTGGAAGAAAAAACAATCTCAGAGAGTACTAGGATACAAAAGGGCTTTCCGTCCCTGATGTGGCATGCATCATGTACTCTTATTTAAGTGCTCTTTTACTCTGTATTCTGTGGCTGGCTGCTATATTTGGTTTTCCTTTTTCGTTGCAGGAGAAAGTAAGGCTGAGATATCGACTGACTTTCACATTGGGAGACACGCCCAGCACCGAAGTGGGGGAAGTAGACCAGTTTCCTCCAGTTGATAATTGGGGAAAGCTATGACCCAGAGCTATTTCATGGGGGACTGGAATGAATGCGACATGACAAAGGCACCGGCGGTATCAGTTAGTGATATTTAGCTTTGTTTACATGTCCTGTCCACCCCACTTGTACCCATAGTCCAGAATGTTTCCTGCACTCTGGGATGGTAGTCTGGCGCGTAAATGCCAAGTGTAAACTTGTGGGAACAGCCAAGAACAGAGACCTGGTTGGTTTCTTTACTTTGGCCAATCCAATTCTATCTTCCACTTCATTAAAACTTATAAATGTTCTGGAGAATTTGATGAGCAGAAATTGAATACACTGGAACAGTATTTCAGTGAGGCTAGAGGTCTACCAAGGGCTATGATGCCTTTGCAAATTCTTTTGGGGTAGAGTCCTATTGACCTTCCTGTACCCAATTCTTTTTACCTCTGTGGGATCAGAAGTAGGATAACCTTTAGATTTGCTGAGCAATGATACACTTCAAGAAATGATGGTTTTTGCCATGATCAAGTACTCCATTTACAGAATATCTGTTCCAAGAGCCAGCAGAGCCCATGCAGATATTTTACACTTGTCACTTGAGAACATCAACACACAGGTCTCAAATTGCTGCAGCCTTCTAATTTTATATTTGTAGCTGGCTTGCTTGTGTGCTTTCCCAGTAGCTGCTGAGTTTTGTATGCACACAGCCGTTTTTCCTCCACGTACACAATGTCTCATTTTTGTGCATTAGCTACAATAAAGATCCACATAGTTTATACACTGCTCAAGTGGGAAGCATGGAGCGATGGAAATACGAATAGTATTGAGGAGGAGCATCCATTCAGGTGCAGTTGCTTTATGGGGCTCAAAGGAGGAAGTGATGGAGCGAAGGATCTGAGGCATCTCCTGAAGGCACTATTGTTAGTTAAAAGTAGGATATGTATATTAAGCTATAGGAATATACCAGATGTGCAGAACAGGGAAAAGAGGAGCCAATGGCCATGCATGTGCAGGGGTGATACACTCCAGTTTTATTCTTTTTAGATAATAGGTGGGTAAGTGCAATTGTCTATAGGAAGAGATATCTTTTATGTTGACAGAGGCCGCTTTTCTAAACAGCGATAGACACGATACGGTTCAAAAGCCATAGAGGGAAGTCACTGCTTTGATTACTTACTTCCTCCTGTGTGTAACACAGTTTTGGTTTAACTATGTGCTCATCTGGAACAAATTGTTTTGTTCCCTATTGAAGAGAAGGCCCTGAAAATCTACTCTATGCTACACTATATAACTGAGGACTTTTTTGTGTGGGAATTTAAAATGTTGCAATTAAAATTTTGGTATTAAAGAGCTCGTGGGACGATCAGACCTCCGTTACAATGGCTGTGATTGCTTTGCATTAAGCTTCTATAGACAAGATACAGTTAATGGTCACAACAGAAAGAACCTCATTGGCTTTTAAAGGGATCCAGTTTGAAGTGTGTGATGAGAGTCCCTGATTAGCCAAACTCATGGCCACATTAATTATGTAAAGCTGATGGCAGCCCAACAGTATTTTTTTGCTCTTGATCTCGTCCTCTCTAATATTATAGTCTCCCTATTATCAGCATTTTACTTAAGCTTCTAAGTCTGCCCCAGTGCCATACTTATTTATACAGAGCAGATTTCACTGTTAGAGATGGTCTGCAAATCACTCTGATTGAGGAAACCTCACACACACACACACACACACACAAAGCACAAGGGCTTTCTGCCAAATTGCTTTCATGCTATCAGCAGTGCCACTCTGTCTATGCTTATAATCCAACAGAAAGATTTCATAGTCTCACTGTGTGGAAATGTACTACTACAATCTTTAGAAATTATTTATGAATGTTCCTGTTCACAGGCTGAAGTTGCAGCTTTCTATCAAACACTCAAGATTGTAAATATATCTCTGAAGCATTTATTATTCTGCACGCTCAATTAAAATACTTTCTCTACTCTGCTTTAGCTACGTTGCAGCCACTTCATACTAAAATATATTTTTGTCTGAAAATTATTGGACTTAACAACCTGTCCTACATGTTTCTTTACAGTAGCTGTGATGTAAACAGAAAGCTTTACGGCTAAATATCAACTACTATATGTACCCAGACAAATATCTTTTGGTTTGTTTTTAAACACTTGAGTAAGGAGAAATCAAGATTTATTGCAAGGAGATCAGATTGCCCCTGGGTTTAAAAGAAGCAAATGAAATGGTTTGTTTCAACTTGCATGAATAAAACAATTTGGGTTATTTTAATGACAAGATGGGTTTACCCATCTTATAAGATTGTAAAAGTCTCAGTTTGCAAAAATTCCTTGAAATTTGCCACAAAAAGGATAAAAGAAATGCAAAATATGAAATTTATTTTTTATCAAAATAATAACAATCCTGGTATGTACACTAAGTTAACAAAGTAAAGTTTAAGAACTATTTTAATTTGCTGCTCTCATGATTCTTCCAGTGTGCCCTCTTTAATGATAGCTCTTGCTAAGTTTCTTGCCAGAGCAAGTCTTAGCATTTCCACCTTCATTATCTCTGCATCATCATCCTAGAAACAAGAAAAGAGGGAGAAAGAACTGAATAACATAACCTGAAATCAATTTTAGAAATATAAAAGGATTTTATAATCAGAGCATACCTACACAATCATGGCCACATTACTTCTCATATTTAGTATGTAACTCAGGGGAGTCCCTAAAAGGATAGTCCAAAGACTACTGAATTTTTCAGTTCTTCCTCCACGACTGGGGAAACAGTTCCATCTTTAATATTAATTTAGCATGTAATACATATTCAGGATGGAATTAAAAAGTATTGATTAGAATGAAGCTGCTTGCTCATCAGTCTTGGAGAAAGACCCTGCAATTTATTCATTCAGAACATATCCAAAATATCACAAGCCACTTCCAGAAATGCATTAAACTCAGCTAGACTGGTCCTTCTCAGTCCACTCAACCGTGGAATATTCACACTTCTCTGGTAGACATCAGTAATTCTATGCCATTCCCAGAGAGCATTTGTGGCTATTTTTATTGCTTGGTCAGAACAATGAAAAGCATACCCCCCCTTCCCACTAGCATCCTGAAATGTAGAGAAGCAGTGCTGGGAGAGGCTTTTGGCAACACTTTTCATACCATTAGAAACAATATTTTATCTTATGCTCCTTTCCACAGGTTTCAGGGACTCGGTGGATGAAACGCAACCAGGAAAAGTACTGTATTTTTTGGAGTATAAGACGCACCTTTTTTCCTCAAAAAAAGAGGCTGAAAATCTGGGTGTGTCTTATACACTGAATACAGCATTTTTTTTGCCTCCTGAAACCCTGCTCCCTTCACCAAAATGGCCATGCATAGCTTTTAGGAGGCTTTCAGAGACCTCCGGGGGCTGAGGAGGTCAGAAATGAGCAAAAAAACCGGACTATTTTTTGCTTGTTTCCCCTCCCCACCCACGAGCACTTTACAAGCCTCCTAAAGGCTATTCATGCCTTTTTGAAAAAAGAAATAGGCCCATTTTTATGAAAAACGGGCATGTTTTTTGCTCATTTTGGCCCCACCACCCAGGAGCACTCTACAAGCCTCCTAAAGGCTATTCATGCCCCTTTTGAGGGGGAGGGGGAACAGGTCCATTTTCCCCAAAAACAGGCCGTTTTTGGGAGGTTTGTAGAGTGCAAAAAGTTTCTTTTTTAATTTGCCTCTTCAAAACCTTGGTGTATCTTATACTCCACTGCGTCTTATACTCCGAAAAATACAGTAGGCATTAGAAGCAATAAAACACTGAAATGGGAAGGATTGTCCCCTTGATGCAAAGGACAAATCTTCTGTCTGATACACTAATTCTTATGGGTAAACTATTCTTTTAACACAGAACATACACCTTTTCCCAGTTTCAGCTTTCACTAAAATGCACATTTGTAACAAGGCAATTTAGTCAAATTAACAAGCTCAAAGAAGTTACAATTACGATAACTTAAGTGCATTATGAGTATGCACAAACATACATAAGGAAAATATACAGAGATTAAAACATAATTGAGTTAGTGTTGCAGGATCCTATCTGGGTCGGTTACTGGGACCAGAGGTTTTGTCTTCTGAGCTTTCGGACTCATACTGGAGCCCATCCACAGGGATCTTCTCTGTGTACTCTGGGCTGTTCTGTGTGTGGTATTTATATGACAGCTGTTGTGTGTAGCTTTTTAGATGTAGATTGGGTTGTTGATGGCTGACTATTGTCATTAGCTGCAATTTCCTTGTGCTGCCAAGCTCTCCCCCTCCTCCTAACTTATAAGTACTTGATAAACTGGAGGTAAAACAGCACTCCTGTTGATGGGTGTGTTACCATATAAATATCACACACACAACAGCCCAGAGCACACAGAGAAGTTCCCTGAGGATGGGCTCCAGCATGAATTCAAAAGTTTGGAAGACAAAACCTCTGATCCTGTTGATGGACCCAGATTTGATCCTGCATCATTATCCTGGGACACGTATATTTACCTGCATTTGTGACATAATGTTCTCCCCCAATGCACTGATCTCAACAAAGCAATAACAGTGGGGCTAAATCATGCTGTGTCCTCACATCCTTAAATTGTAATGTATCAGGCCCTTAAAACAGCATAGTTGTATAAGATTACCTGGAGTTTCTCTTTTTTTGGCTCTGCTGCCATCACATCTTCTAAGCATTTCATCAATTCATATGTCTGATCAGCAGAAAATATAACCTGCAGAAAATTGATTGTAAACTTTATTTAATGGAACTTTCTCCCCTCCCCCCATTTAATTTTGAAAGTGGGATTTGAAATTTGATATTCTGGTACGTTTGAACCATAAGCATATATGGTTATCCCATTAACAACTAGAGAGAATCCTGAAACTGGCAATCTTTCTCTTTTTTGGTCTATGTTTAGTTTTAAGAAAAAATCAATATAACATGTATGAACTCAAGGATTGTTTACTTTTGTGGCCGCTGTAAATATTACAAGGCAGGACCAAAGGAAGGTCACTACTTTCATTATTCATCTACTCTTGAACAAAGATTCCATTAAACAATGCTGCTGGAATTGAGAAACTGGCACATACAAATTAAACTTGAATCAAATCGTGAACTTCATTTTAAAGCAGGCATCAAACTTAATGGACCCTACCTATCTGCAGCAAAGCTAACTCTTCTACTTACAAACCCCTCTTTTTGAAGGAGTAAACAGACTGGTGCTCTACCAACATTACTTGAATTTTGGTAACAATATAGCACTGAAGCTCTTAGGATCACAGAAATTCTGGCTCAGCGCTGTCTTTCTTAGTTTAGAGTATTGCATAACTGGTATCAATCAATTCATGTTGTATACAGGTAGTCCTCGACTTACAACCACAATGGAGACCAAAATTTTTGATGCCAAGTGATAAATTTGTTAAGTGAGTTTTGCCCCATTTTATTACATTTCTTGCCACAGTTGTCAAGTGAATCATTGCGATTGTTAAATAACATGTTTGTTCCCCATTGACTTTGCTTGTTGATGGCTGCAAAAGGTGATCACATGAACCCCGGACACTGCAATGGTCGTAGGTATGAAACAGTTGCCAAGCATCTGAATTTTGATCACACGATTGTGGGGATACTGCAAAGGTTGTAACTCTGAAAAATGGTCATTTGTCACTTTTTTCAACTTTGAATAGTCACTAAGTGAACTGTTGTAAGTTGATAACTACCTGTATTGTATTTCAACAACTACTCCCATCAGTTAACAAAAAACATAATCCACAGAAATACCACACTTGCCTCTTTATGTTCTAGGAGAGGAAGTGCATCAGTCAACAAAGTCATCCAGAAGGAGCAAGGAGCAATACGAGCTGTCATCAGCATTAGTAACAGTTTGGCTGCTGCAAAGAACTTCTTCTCCCCATACATGCGATGAAATTCCCGGTACTTGCCTGTAAAAGATGTTAAAGCAGTCCTTTCCTATTTAGAACACCCATCAATTCTCAATCTTTGACCCTACACAATTGCAAAAAGGTTGCCCTGTATTATTTATTTATTTATATGTGTGGCATTTTTATGCTACAAAATTGCTCTGGGTGGCAGCAAAAGACAGAAAAGGCAGTGGCTAAGACACTGAGCTTGTCGATCAGAAAGGTTGGCAGTTCAGCAGTTTGAATCCCTAGCGCCACATAACAGAGTGAGCTCCCATTACTTCTCCCAGCTTCTGCCAACATAGCAGTTCAAAAGCATGTAAAAATGCAAATAGAAAAATAGGAACCACCTTTGGTGGGAGGTAACAGTGTTCTGTGCGCCTTAGCCACATGGCCATGGAGACATCTTCGGATAGCACTGGCTCTTTGGCTTTGAATTGGAGATGAACACCGCCCCCTAGAGTCGGGAACTACTAGCACATATGTGCGAGGGGAGCCTTTACCTTTAACTAAGATCCATTTAAAGTAATAACTTGAATCCCGTTCATATCAAAGAAACAAACTGTTAAATCATTACAGGATTGTGTTTAAAGGTATCTGTAATGGTTTGTGCTAACTAGGACAGCTTTAAAATAAGTCTAGCTTTTATTTGGAAACGAAAATATATCTTATGAACGCAATAGCTTTTGAAAAGGCAAGGAAAAGACACTGATATAATCAAAGTAAAATGTTTAGATCAAAGACTGTTTCTCAATCATAAGGGCAACGTACTGTCCCTGCTCACCATAATATCTGAGCCTTTGAAATCCTCCCATTTCAAGAAAACAGGAGGGATATTTGCAAGGTTGGTGTTTTTCAGTTTTGGAAGTTTTAAGTGGGAAGTGGGAACCTTTAAAGTTAAGAGCAAATGTTTCAAAAATAAAGGATTAAAAATTTTTTAGTTCCACCCACTCAAAACAGCTATTAGTCAGGGCAAAAAGAGAAAGCATGAGTCCCAAACCAAACAAAATGGAACCTTACTATCAAAAGATGGAATCACTCACCAAGAAACGTTAGTCGATCGCTAAGCAACATGGATGGACCCAAGTTGTCAATGAGGTCCAAGTCTGAGAAAGTACCTCTTTCACAATATTCTCTCAAAAATCTAGGTAACAATATAGGTAAAATAGCAGATTAGCACATACAGCCTTTAGTATGTACTGTATATACTATTAATTCTTAAAAAGAAAGTTACTTATAAGCAAAGATTACAAGGATTTAGATGTGAAGCATTTCCCAAGTTCTAATCAAGTAATCTGTTTTTATTTGCATTAAATTACCGTACATAATATTTTCCCCAAATTTTATGTAATTGTAGTCAATGAGTACCCCAAAAAATTGAAAAAAATTAGAACAACATATAGCTGAAGTTCCTAATATATTTTAGGGGGGGGGGAGAAAAACCACAAAGTATTTCTGTAGGCAATCTCTCCTGTATCTAATCTATTTTTCTCACAGAGCGGAGAGAAGGGGATTACAAGAGAATAAGGCACACAATGGTAAATATACCAGACACTCTGCATAGCCAAATTGCTTCCAATGTGTATTCCCCCAGTGGATACCTGCTTTATCTTCTTGCAATATTTTCCTAATATATGTAAATAAACATTAATTTCCTTTTTGTTCATTAGTCCAGAGCCAGAGTGAGCATTCCAAAGAACAGGAGTGTGGAAAAGAAGTAGTGAAGCAGACATTAAAGGAGAAATAACATCAGTGATGCAGTTGCCAGTCCCAACTGTGGTAACTGAGGATTAGGTGCAGAACATTTTAATAAGAACAGCAGCAGGAATTCTCTGAAATGTAAAATGGTTTCTCTTATATACGTATTAAATACTACAGATCATTGATAAAAATTGACATATTAACTGGTATCAACTTTTTATCTATTCCATTTCCTCATTCTATTATTTAATGTACTTGTGAGCACAAATAATCCAACACTAACAATCACAATATCATCATTTATTAGGATTGCCAAATTCAAAGGAAGCATTGTCTCTAGCAATTAATTATCCTAAACGTTTAAATATCTGTAGTAATTTGCTGTTTCTGCAGCTTAATAAGAATCCTGCTTCCCCAAATCCTACCTGTCTGATATGAGGGTAGCAAAAGCAGCATCTTTGGCTCGGATGCTCCAGGATAGTGCTGAGCCAAGCCGATTGTTCCTGACAGCCTTCATGGACATGATTTTACAGATGCTACGAACTAGGATGGGAAATGATGGAAGCATACTTGGTAACTGATTCTTTAGAAATGATTACATTTAAAAAAAAACAGTTTTAGGGAGAGTCACCTTGTTCAGTCATCGTTCTCTGTTCACAAATCCTCAGTACTTTCAGGGCTTTATGCTCCGTATCCAAGGAAATCCGTTCAATATGATGCTCCAGGTATGCTTTACCATATTCTGGACAATAGTCAAAATAGTCAACTGCAAGTTGCCATAAGCTGCAAAGATGGAACCATAAATATTGAACTGCCTCTTCTGCACAGAGTAACTGCTTCAGCCATTAGCCTACACAACCAAAGCAGTGAATCTCCTATTAGTTGTGTACATTGTGTACAGACGCCCGGAGTCCTACGGGATTGGACGGCATATAAATTTATTAAATTACAATTACATTCACTTTAGACTGAGCTCCCTTTACCTAATTGCTTTTAGAGAAGCCTAAGATCAGTAAGAAAATTGTTGGAAAAGCTTTTTAAAATTGAGAAATTAAGTCAATATAATGCATGAACATTTTGTTTAAATAATCTTATCCCCCCCACCCCATTTTTTAATTCAACAGATTTAAAACAGTCAGAATCTGAGAATAACATCTAAAAGATTTGAGGGAAAGGGGACATATATGTATAATATATGTATATACTACTTGAGCATGGTCACTGACATATGAAAAGTTTTTGGCCAAGGGACTTTTGTGAAAAATCACTTAATATTAATATTGGTTAAAGAAATGATGAACTTCATAATACTGCTTTCTCTAAAATATTCAGAGAAGTCAGACATCAGTATGAAAGCACTACAGATATCAGCAGCCTACTAGCCTCCTATAGAGGATACAGAAGTAAAAAATAGGCATTCTTTGTGGGAGAGTTTTGTCGTTTTGTCTAATGTTGGTATATATTTTTATTTTACTCATTCTGGGAACATGGTGAAGGTCTGGATATGACCCACCCATTTTAGATTCCCACTTAATCATATTTTAACCAGCCCTAATATCAAAGAAATTGTGGCCACTGAACTTTCTACAGTAGCTGGAAATGGGAGAGTGTTTCAAATTTATTCTGTCTTGCTGCAGGATATTTTCTTGGGGACCACAATCTCAATGCCTCAGCTACATAAAAGTATGTCTCATTGAACAAATGAGATTATTAGACTTAACTTACTGAATCAGAACCATTATGTTTATTTATACCAGATACTTAATGAAATTGATTGTTTTATCATTCCAGCTAATTGAGAATTAGATATGTTTCTCTATTCTTTAGTATCAGGAGATTCTAATTAGTGCTAAAAATAACATCCCATTTTGTTCTTTTGGATGGTTGTAAGGATGGTATCAACTAGCTTTAAGCATGAAACATTAGGAATTCAAATAAAACTGAAAACCTTAAATCCAGAGAAACAACTAGTAAATAAAAAAGCACTTGCACATAAAACACTTTGCTATTTAAGTAATACAAAATTAATATATTATTTCAATTTCACCCAGCAGGGAACCCTTAGTAAATTAGAATAGAGATTAAATATATTTTATTCTGCTCTTGAAGCCATTTGGGAAAACTATCCAAATGCTGCCTAGCCTTTATTACAATTTTATCATATGCATCATTTAAAACAAGCAGATTCTATTCTTCTAGATTAGATATTCTTCATTGTTCTCTTCCACTCCATTTGCAACAGATTTTCCTCCCTTGTATGTATCACTGCCTACTCTAAGGTTTACAAGATTCCATGCCAGTTTGGAAGTGCACTGGAGCCAGCAGATTTAGGATATCCACAATCTCACTTTATGGCACTTTTTCAGGGGGAGGGGGAGGTACACTTTCCAATATACATAACAGCTTTCTTTATTTGAAGTCAGAGCCCATATCCAACTTCAGAAGGGGAAATCTGACACATCAAAAGATGCTTGTGATACTTTCCCAAAGACTAGAATTGTAGGGCTCCTACTCCTTTCAGGACCAATGACTCTTTGTGAATCGTGTGGTTTTTTTCCCCTTGCTTTTTCATTACTGACAATACAATACTGTCTATAGATGTGTGCATGTGTATAAATATAAACAAAAAGTCTTACCTATGATGGGCAAAGAGCCCAGAAGCATATTCTAGCAGGAGGTATTCACGCATATTGGAACCAAAGCTAAGGAGTAACATAATATATCAATTTTCTAACTGACATAATTTTTTTACTTCTGACATAATTTCTTTCAATTTTTCTCTTTCAATATCATAACTTCTTTCAATATCAAATATTTTAAGCCCCACTAAAATATTAATTAGAACAGAAATTAGTGGAATAATATCATGAGAAATAGGATAGTTATTTTAAGTTCAGTCACAGATGCATTAAATGAGATTCAACCTCAGCCTTGCTTCTGTAAAATGGCAATGATACTGTCACTTCTCTTTTAGGAATTATCACAATAATGTATATAGAACCCCTATGGACAGTTTGAAAGATTACATACATTATTCTAAAAAAGGAATTTAAAATTAAGGCAGTTTTAGAACTGAGCCCGATAATGAGAAGAAAGGGAAACTTACTAAAGATTGTGGGACTGGAGTAGATTGCAATGGTTCAAGAGATCTGTCAGATGAGCTACAAACCACCAGTTGCTCAAGGCAATGCTGCAAGTACAAAATCAGAAGCAATCTAGGATAAAATGTATTTACATTCTCAGAAAAACAATAACCCATTATTTTATTACACCTGCAGAATCCCACTTGTGCATACTTTTGCCAGTTTTTATTTTTAAAAGCTTTCTGGCTTTTTGGTTTGTATGTTGCTTTGTTTCAAATCATGATGTCAATCGTATACAAATCAAGAATTCAAAACACAAAGACGACAAAAATCACCTGCATTCTTTAATCACTTGGTGGATATCAAATTCAAAAGCTGCCAACAAGATGCTGTCTAATGGTTCTGGGCTGCTTTCTCCTCCCAGAAACATGTCCAGGCTGGACTGTGGAATACATAAAGATGAAAAACACTGAAGTTGTGTCTAGCTATACCAGATACGTTCTCTCTCAGTAAAGGACCACCAAGATTTCTCAAAATAACAAACAGATTACTTAAAATGCACACTCAACTGCTTTTTTCATATGAATTAGCTATTTTCAATCACTGGGAAAGTCAGAGCAATATTAGCATTTCCCAAATCAAAGCTAGCACACTGATACCATGTTCTGATAGCATGTTTTGATAAGACTGAACTTAGTCCAATACAATGGGTGTTCTATTCTGGAGGTTTTCCAGGATTTGCTACTTTGTAAATGCCAAGCAAAATTATCAACCTTCTACATAAAAAGGCACTACTCAGACAGACCATGAAAGCTGCATCATCTTTCCTCTGTACAAGGTATAATCACTTGCCTTCCTATTGGATGGCAAAAGGATGGAGACAACCCTACTCTAATGGCAAAATATGTCACCTGTGCATAAAGATGGAGTTCCACGTGCTTCACGGTAGGATGACAATATAATAGCCGGGTCACAAGAAAATGATACCAGGTTGTCATTAGCTCTTTCTTTTCCAAAATAGCATTCTCATCTCCAAGTAGGATCTAAAAAAATAAACAAGAGTCCTTAAGAATTCAGTTTTGACCTAAAAAAAACCTCCCATCAGCTCAGGGTTTTAACATATAGTATATCCCAATTGTGACCTTATCAGGCTGAACATGACCATTATGCCTCTGTTATCTAACAGCTGAATAAATGTAATTCGCATGCTTATCAGGCACGTGTACTACAAGTACCGTATTTTTTGGAGTATAAGACACACCAGAATATAAGATGCACCAAGGTTTTGAAGAGACAATTAAAAAAAAGAGTTGTTGCACTCTGCAAACCTCCCAAAAACGGCCCATTTTTCACGAAAACGGGCCCAGGTTTGTTTGTTTTTTTCAAAAAAAGGGCATGAATGGCCTTTAGGAGGTTTATAGAGTGCTCCTGGGGGCCCCTCCAAAAATGAGCAAAAAGTGGCCTGTTTTTTGAAAAATGGACCCATTTTTTGTCAAAAAAAGGGCATGGATAGCCTTTAGGAGGCTTATAGAGTGCTCCTGGGGGTTGGGGGGAGGCAAAATTGAGCAAAAAAGCAGCCCGGTTTTTGCTCATTTTTGCCCTCCCCAGCCCCCAGAAGCACTCTGAAAGCCTCCTAATAGCTATGCATGGCCATTTTGATGAGGGGGTAGGGTTTTGGGAGGCAAAAAATGCTGTATTCAGTGTATAAGATGCACCCAGATTTTCAGCCTCTTTTTTGAGGGAAAAAGGTGTGTCTTATACTCCGAAAATAAGGTAGTCCTCCTTTAACAACCATACATTCAATGACCAAAGTTACTGCAGCAAGCAAATGATAGTTACAACTGGTCCTTTACATACATGCATACACACCTTACAGAGAACTTCCATGTGAGAATTAGAAGCAAATGTTCCATCTTTCAGAAACCTCTCACATTCCTCATGCCAGTGCTGCCATTTTAACTCCATCTCTGTCAAAGTCTGGTTACTGCTAGGCTGCAAAGGGATACATAATGACAACGTTTTTGAAATTCTTAATGCAGTGTTTCTTTTACTAATTTTCCATAAAAACAAAACGGTTTTGGTGTATGTTTATCAAGAGTTTCAAGAGATTTATGCAGAATAAAAGATAAAGTTTATCCAAGGAATGGAATACTTAAATTGGAACTTGAAAGAATACATACGATACAGATAGTTTTACAGTAGAGCAGGAGAGCATGCTGGTGACAAGCATCTATCTTTAACTTATAGGAAATTAATTTTCACATCTTGAAAGGAAATTCTTTCCAAATGTTTGTTCAGGAGTACAGCCAATCTACAGAAACAGCATTTTTCTTAATGCACTATCAATGATTTTATAACATTATTTGGCTGATGAAAGGCTCATCTTCCTGTAGTATGGAAAAAAATGAACTAATCCACATGGAAAGATCTCTCCTGGAGACCTTCAACCACTCAAAAAGAAAACTACTGAAAACTAATACAAACCAATGATAAGACTCAGAATTAAGCAAGTTTTATGTGTTTTTGAAAATATATTTTTACTTTATCATTTCAGATCACCCAGGTAACATTACAGAAAAATTGAAAACATACACTAAGAACAGGCATCTTCTTCATCAGCTCATCTAAAACTTTGCACATGTGCACTGAAGTGGGATTGGTACTAGCTTCTTTAGAAAGTAATTGCCGAGCCTCATCCATTCTACCCTGAAGCACATAACCAGTTACCTGAAAAATATAAAAATGATTTCACATATTAATACTATCATCCAAACCATGCATGTATGGTTACACTGACACATACCACCTCGTAAAAAAGATGTTTAAAACTGCAACTTAAGTAAAACAGGTTTAAAGTGTTCTGGCAGAATTAAATATGATGGCTGAAATGCCATTTTTCCTGTTGACAAAAAACACTAAGGATCGTTACTACACAGAGCTAAGCACCAATACATTAAGCTCCATTCTAGGTCTACATAAATTGTGTGACCCGTCAAAACCGCAGTCCACAAAAGCGCGATCGACGAAAGCGCGCATTTGACGTTATCACAGCGCGACGAAAAAAATTAAAAATTGAAATAAAAATTAAATTAAAGCAAGCCGATTCACATAAAGGTAAGGGTTAGGTTTAGGGTTAGGTTAAGGGTTAGGGTTAGGTTTAGAGCGATAGGGTTACGTTTAGCGTTAGGTTAAGGGTTAGCGTTAGGTTTAGCGTTACGTTAACGGTTAGGTTTAGGGTTAGATTTAGGGTTAGGTTTGGGGGGGTTAGGGTAAGGTTTTCGCTTTATTTTTACATTTTTCGATCACAGCGTGATGTTTTCGTCGCGCTGTGATGACGTCAAATGCGCGCTTTCGTCGTCCGCGATTTTGTCGTCCGCGGTTTTGTGGTGGAACCCATAAATTGTAAGTACAAAGTAGTGACGTGCGGTGAGTTTTATGGCTGGTGAGGCAGCTTTTTAGACTTGTGGACTTCAACTCCCAGAATTCCACAGCCAGGCATGCTCAGTTCCGATTTAAAGCGACAGCATTTCCCCCCCTTGCAAAATAAGTTTTCCCATTCTTTTTCTTCTCCCTCCCTGTCCTTCCTCCCTCTCTCCCTCCCACCCCCCTCTCTCAAACAGACACACGCACACAGAGAACTTGGATCCCTCTCTCACTCTCAAACAAACACAAAAGTTGGATTGGATATATTTTCCAAAGGCTTGAAAGCAGCTCCTCTGCCATACCCCCACCCTTCCCCTGCTGCCTTCCGATTGGAGCCTGATTGCAGGTGAATCACATTGCCGTTTTCAGTGAAGCTGGGCTTATATACTTTTATCCAGCTATGTGTGTGTGTGTGTTTGAAAAGGCAACATGGGTTCTGCATGCAATCAAACTTATTGAATTCCTCCCCCCTCCCCACACGCGCACCTTTTCCAGCTGTTTCAGAGAGGATTTCAACTCTGCCCTCATGAAAGGCCAGAGCTCTGAGTCAGACTGAGCTAGTTGCTCCCAGAGAACTCTAAAAAGCCTCTAAAAATGCCCTCTACAGGAGGCGAGAGAACACGTGCCTCATTTGCATAAGGAATTCTTTGCTTTTTAATCCTTGGTTAACTCTTAAAAGGCGAAAAATTCCTTATGCAAAAGAGGCCCCTAGTTCTCTGCCTCCTCCTATAGTTAACACTAAGCACTGTTCCGTCACTGTGACTTAGAATCTGGTAGCAACTAACTTGGTTTTAATTATTTTTTAAAAATTCTTTAAAATTCTTTCCTTTTCCTCATGACTGGTGAGGCCACGCCTCCCCTGCCTCTAGTGACTGCACGTTCCTGGTACAAAGTTACATAAGGCAGCCTTACAGTAAACTTTTAAGCTGATTTTGATGGGAGAGTTTCTTGCAAACCACAGAAACTACACAGATGACTCAAACACTACAAGCTTTCTGTTATTGTTGATTCATGTAATAACTTGGAAAAAAACCCTTACATTTCACACTGGATTAAATTAAACAGCTTTCTGAGCAAAAATGAAGCACAGCAGCGAGACACTACTGCTTTCTGGATAAAAACATGCCTTACCACATTCCAGAAATGTTCATGTTTTGCTGGATTCTCACTCCTCAGAACTTCGCAAACCATGTTATCTATTTCACACACATGAAGACGGACCCAATCGAGCAGGTGACATAACACCAAACCCGCTGGGGGAAAAAAAAGATACATGCCCATGAGCCAAAAGAACTGTCTGAGACACTATTTTAATAAGATGAAATCCCATTTCTATATGCTTTGCGCTGATCCATTGCAGGCAGCATCACAAATGTTATTTCCTATATTGATCGTATCATATCATAGAGAAGATGTAGTTATGATTATATGGTGGGATGATATCATACAGATTTATTTGACAATTACAATTACAACACTTTGAAACTAGCTGCTGAATCACAGTGTAATAGGAAATAGTTCAAGACAAAAGTCCCCTGGGACGATGCAATGTTGCTTCCGCTTCCTTGTTTTCTTGCATGCTGGTGGGGAAGGCTCCTCAGTTTGTAGTGGCAAGGACCAGACCCAGAAAACCAAGCATGTGAGCTGCTGCAACCTGGGTTCAGCCAAATAACGGCTCAATGCACCCTTTTTGTTACATTGCAAACTTCCAGTTCTTATAGTACAAATAAATTATTTTGTTGCACTAGATCAGCAACCCAAATAAAATGTGAACATCAGAAATTAATCATGTCTCCACCCCAGTAACAGTATGGTCTGTCAGCATAAACAGCCTTTTCCCCACAACTGTTGCGAACAGTTTTGTCCTTAAATTATAGAGGAAAAAGCCATTGTCTTCAATAGGAGAAATTTGAAGGCAGGGAAGTATTTCTTCCTCAGCTCAGAAAGTTATTATGAAGATATCTAATTGGAAGAGCAGCACATGAATTCTAAGAGAATATGTGAAAAACATAAAAGTAATCTTGATTTCATTATAATTCAACATTCAATCCGTTGAATTGATATTTACCAATTTTTGGTGTTGAGTTTATATTTATCGAATACCAAATTTACATAAACACAGTTTGTCACGAAAGCAACTGCAAAGGCTCCTCGATTGGGGCTGAAAGGGGAAAGCAGAAGCAATATGCTGCATCCCGTATTTGGGTAGACCAGGTTGCCCTGATAGACCGGTCTCACCAGATGGGGAGAAAACTAACATTCACCTGGAGCAGCTTCAATAAACATGATTTCACACAGATTCCAGATCAACTCCATTGCGGACAAAACAGAGACCTAAGAAAGATAAACATCAATTTACTATAGATTTCCATTATAAAGCTTTAATCTTGAACTCTTCCTAACATGAAAAATAATGGTCAAAAATGTGAATACTTAAATTGAATTTGCTGCAAATAGGCAGGATATTATTAAAATAAGTCTTTTAGATTCTATTATTTACTAGCTGAAGAGCCATTTTCGTGTAATGGTTAAGGTATTGGGTTGAAAACCTGAAGAATGTACATTCTAGCCCACCTTAGGCAGAAAACCTCAAGCGAGTCACACTCTGAGGATAACCTCAGGCAAGTCTTTCTCTCAGCTCTAGAAAAGAAGCAAAGGGAAATCACTTCCATAATATTGCCAAGAAAACTGAAGCAACTAGTCAACTGCAGTCGCTTTGAGGCACACCCCTCCAAAAACACCAGTAAGCTCAGAATGTTCAAGCTCAAAGTTTAAACTCTTTATTCTGATGACTATGAACATCTATGAATGTATATTTTTCCATAACCTGAAGCAGAAGATAGGGATCTTCTTTAGAAGTGGTTTAGAAATTCAGAATTAAGCAAAATTCCCATCTCCCTCAAGTGGGAAATGGAATTAGCTGAGAGCATGCAATCTATGAATCTTTGAAAACGGCACCTACCATACTGTAATAGTAATACCATAATGATAGAATATGACATCAATTTTTCCCATAGTATATTCTATGTTTCTAAAACTTTTAACATTTTTTTATGATAACAAAATGTTTTAAATAAAAAATAGAAATAGCATTGAAATGGCATTTTAGGCAAAACAGGCTTCAATCTGCCCTATGGAACATAACTCACAATTTAGGCTCATATTTATGACCAGTTGAAAGCAACTGTTTATTTTGTTAAGCTGTAGGAACACCACCCATCCTTTAATCGAAAACTTTTTGGGTGCAGTTAGTTTAGAGTTAAAATCAATGGAAGATATAAATCTATAAGAAAAACAGTTGCTTTTCCAAATGAAAGTAACTTTTAGGAATAAAAGTTAGAGCAGTATAAAAGGATTATGTAGTCTTTTACTTCATGCCATTACTCCAAAATCACCTGCAAGAAGCATATTCATTCCCACAGG
Organism: Thamnophis elegans; assembly: GCF_009769535.1. Lineage (NCBI taxonomy): Eukaryota > Metazoa > Chordata > Lepidosauria > Squamata > Natricidae > Thamnophis > Thamnophis elegans. The sequence goes on along the minus strand of NC_045542.1, from coordinate 53,120,055 downwards.
ACTGCAGAAACATTTTGAAAAGAGTAAACACAGATTGGCAAATGCATGCACATACAAACCCACAAGTGGGCAAATAACCTGAAGACAGGTTATTCAGAAAAATAACAATTTGGGAAATAATTAAGCCTTTACCATGTTTTACTACTACTCCATTATCTTTGGAATATAAACACAATTGACTAGCTATCCAAAGTTACGTTCGCATTTATAGTTATATTCGGGACATTTAATTTTTGAAATTGGTTGATGATATTATAAACGATACATCAATGGAATCTATACATATGCAGAACAATTATTGGAATGTTACAAAAATCAAGGACTAAATATTGTTGGACAAATTAACAGAGATGATATAAATTTAGAACTATGATTAAGAAGTAGAAACATTCCTGAACAAGTACAATTTAATTCTAAGTTTAGATTGTGGCATTGTGCCTGCTATTGTAAACAGCAAATATTCTACCAGAACTCCAAAATAAATTCAATGGGCTGCATTGAAACTAAAATAATGGAAAATGCTAGTAGTAAATTGTTCTCCAATACCCTATCAAAACTATATACATTACCTGAGTACTGTAGTGCATGTGCATTGCAGGATCCCGTGCAGATACTAAATCAAAGAAAAATACAGAAATCAATATTTATACATTGTTATTATTCAGCTTCACCAAACCAAAACCATTGTTTATTCCAGCTCTACTATACATTGCAGAAAGATTTGTACATTGTTCATTTACCATTTTTACTAGTTACATTCAAAACACTATAACTTTTTATCAGGTGTCTAAACAATTATCATAGCAAATACATAAATCTTAGTGGGCTCATTGACTTCATTTTTGGAACCAACTCTACACCCAAATTTCACAAGCAGTTTTGCAAGTACTTGTTCACACTATGAATCATTCTGATTTGTTTTAACACAGTCTGTTGTAGACTTGGTTCCAGAGGCTTCCATTTAATAAAAAGTAGAAAACTTACTAGCCATCTGATGTGAATCTTCCATGCAGGCTCTTATAACGGATCGATAGCTTTTGCTTACTCCAACCAATCTAAAAGGAGAAGAGTTTGATTTTGTTTTAAGCATCATGTCACCTCCTTGACAAATGTCAGGTTCTTTAGTAAAAATAAGCGATATCAGATCCCAACAGCCGCCACAGCTTCATTCATGATAGCAATCTGAATGTTTTGCAATCTGCTTGTGCTTACAACTGGTTGCAATAACCCACAATTACGTGATCACCATTTGCAAACTTCTCTGCCAGCTTCCCCAGAGGAAAGGTTGCAAATTGCTGGATTATGTCTCCCTCCCTCACACATCCTCCTCAGACCCTTAGAACTCATGCTGCACTAGCCATACACATACCATCTCTAATGATCACTCTGCCTTCCTTGCACATCCCCGTGGACTCTCCCTATCCTCCCTTGCAGCCCTGAGCACCCTTGCTGAGCTTTCCTTCTATCGCACCCACTTTGCACCCTCGCTGATCCATGCCATGTCTCCCTTGTACACTTGTGTACCATGAGCATCCTCACCAACTAGCTGTGCCTCTTGCACACCCTTCCCAGGCCTTTCCTCCCTCATACTCTGGTGTTCCTCTTTGCATTTTTCACATCCTCTCCCCAACTCTTGTCATGTCTCCCTTGTGTCCCATCCCTCGCTGTACCTCCCTCACACTCCCCAAGCCTCACCTTCCCCGTAACCCACCCTAACTGGTGCTCATCTGCCTTTGCCTCTTCATACACCCTTTGCACCCTCCTACACCTGGTAGCCGCCTCTTAAATGCCTGCTGGCCTATTTGAAAACCACCTGTGACTTGCAACTTTCTGCTGGCTCTCAGTGATTTGGTTGTGGGAGGTTGCCCTGCCTAATCACGGTAGGATTCAGTTAATGACAGTAACTGGGACTGCAGGTATTGCTGTCATTGCACTACACTTTATGACATTACTTAGCAATGTAAATTGCCATCATAAATCAAAGGCTACCTATATTCTGAAACATATATGAATGTTTCCTTTATGCCAACAAATAATTACATACAGTAGGGCTTAAACGTTTGTGAATGCTTTTAAATTTTCAATATTTCTGTAAAAATGTGACTTAAACCTGATTTGAGTTAAATTCCTCCAAGTCAATAGGTAGGAATGATCTAGTTATTGGAAACATTGCTGCCTAAGAGGGGCATACCAATTACTGAAAGCAAAGCTTCACGTATTTTTGCCACACACAAATATATAGCTTTGGATCATTTTACTCAATAAATAAATGAACAAGTATAATGTTCTTGACTCATTTTGTTTGATTGGGTTCACTTTATCTAATTTTAGGATTTGTGTGGAGAAGAGGTCAACCTTTAGGTCACACTGATGCAGAAGTATTGAAAATTCGAAAGTATTCTCAAACTTTTAAACACTTCTGTGCACCAAAATACAGAAAGCACTGCAGAAGACTGTTTAAAACTCAATAACACTTTAGATAATTACTGTGCAGTTCTTGACTTTCCAGCCTTTTCTTTCTCATTCTTCTGTAGCCCAACAAAGATCCCATGTGATTCATTGAAAAGCTTCCGCAAAGTCTGAGAATAAACATCTTGATCTTTGCGTACTACATAGACAAAAGGACAACCTGGAGTCTTCTCTTTAGTCTCTGAAACAAATCATGTAGACGTTTCTATTTTAATTGTGCAGTGAATACTATTATTTAAAATTGGAATTCTAAATGTATTATAAATTGATATTATATGTCAAAGGAACATTTGAGGAAATACTATATAGAGATTAAGTTGGTATCCTCATTGTTGGCTGTTAAAGAGACAGTAATTCTGTAGGGCCTTCAGGGAATATTCATAGTTAAATTCCAGTTTCATATCTATGTTCTTATTGACATTTATATCTTTAGTGTTTTTATTCTGTATTGTAAATCGCCAAAATCATTTTTGTTAAATGTGATGGCATACATTCAAAATATTTATATAACCAAATAAAATAAACATGTAGCTTTAGTTATTAACAATATTCTAGAAAACTCATATTACAATAAGTATAAGGTATATTACACAGATAAATAAAGCAGAAACAAATAATCAAAGGTTTAAAGCCCTACTATTACACTGTGCAGGCTTTTCTAATAAAATCTGTGTACTGCATGAAGAGACATAAATATTATGAGGCAAAACAAAAATGAATAAGCTCTAACATAAACAATGATCTTTACAATCAGTTAATAACATAATAGTAAATCTGGAGATTACTGATAACGGAAGACCATCTATTTCTGTCTTCCTTTTCTAATTTTACTTTAAACAAACTCTCTTCCATGCCCCAAATGCTTGTCTCTTCCGATCAGAAATACTCAAAAAAGATAGCACTATTGACAGCAAATGGTGGTCTATGCCTCAGAATAGAACAACGCTGACCCTTTAATTGTCTATGGCAATATTGAGGCCTGCTTGATGAGGAAGCAACCCTCTACTTCTATCAGGAACTCTTTGGCTTTTTATGATGTCAACTGTTGGGCGTAATAGAGGAATTTACTGGAAAGAGAGAGTCCAAGAGAACTCATGCAACTATGGATAGCTTTTGAAGCAGTCAAACAAATCATTGTTTTAGCACACTGAAGAGAGAACTTTTAAGATCCCTTGCAAACATCACATTCAAACATTTTATATAGTCCTAGAACAGTGATGGACAACCTTTTTGGCGTGGTGTGTCAAAAATCGGCAAAAAATCGAGCATAACTCGCGTTGTGTGTCACTTCGACAAAAACATAATTTTGCGCAATTTATAGTTTAAACTACAAAAATGTATAATTGCAATATATAATTGTATTTAATAAACCAAAAACAAATTATTTAACATACCTGCTTAGTAACTTCTTTGTTCATCAGTCGATTTCGTATGTTGCCCTTGATATTATTGAACTTGTTTGGGGTGCCGTGAACCAGGGCTGTGGAGTCGGCTGCTTCCAGCTCCACGTCCTCATCAACATGCCGCTCCAGCCCGCCCCTGCTATGAATATTCCTAGTGACGCGAGGGCGAAGAATATGAATATTCATAGCGGGGGCGGGCCGGAGCGGCATGTTGATGAGGACGTGGAGCTGGAAGCAGCAGACTCCACAGCCCTGCCGTGAACTGAGATAAGTGTGGTGCGGTCGTAACCGACAGTCCCAGGAGTAGACTCTCTGTGCCGGCCTGACTGGAGAGAGGCGCGCACTGTTCCCGCGCTCCTCTCCTGCGGGTCCTCCCTCGCCGTGCTGATGTGTGTGCGCACGGCACGCACGCCTTACCAGCAGCCCCTGCGCTCAGAAAGGGGCGGCGGCGATACAGTAAGTGAGTGTGGGCGGGGGAGATCACACGTCCCGCCCCCCCCCCCCCCGTTCCTCCAGCACAGATTCTTTCATCCTCGGCGGCCGTGCAGGAGCTGAGGATGAATCGCATGAAATCCTGTGCGTGTCACCCCAAATGGCTACGCGTGTCAGCACTGACACGCGTGTCATAGGTTCGCCATCACTGTCCTAGAAAGATGTGATTACAAAAGAGGTGTGAAATTCAGGATACACTGGACCACGCTGCTGTTAATATTATTACTAATTTATATGCTATCCAACTCCCAGGGACTCTGAGTAGTTTACAAATTGTTAACAATATTTAAAAGTAAGTAATTATACAAGAAATATTTAAAAAGATCAGTAATGCAAATACCATATAAGCACTAAAGTTTTAAATTTATTTTTGGCAAACATTTTGCTTTATATGTTTTAACAATTACTTGTGTGATAAGGTGCCCATTTTATTTTTCTAATATTTATTTCCTTTTAAAGACAGAAGGGCTAGGGTTATGGAAAATGTTAAAAAAGGAATGTAGTTAGCAGAAGAAAGGCTATCAAAAACAGATCACTGACAACCATTTGCTCAAAGCTGAGAAAACTGGAGCTTCAGTTCAATCTAGTTCCAACAATTAATCTACTATAAAATATTGCTTTAGTTTATTCATATCATGACCATATTAAACAAAACTACATTTAATAAAAGACATTGCCAACCTGTTGGCCTAAACAAGGTTTCACACACCAACATCTCTGTGGGTCCCCATGTAAAGCATAACTGCTTCTGGTCAGAGTTCACTCCTGGAATAAGCTGTTTGATTAAAAAAAGAGAAAGAATTGGACAATCGTTGATGTTGATGCAATCAAAAGCTATTTAACTCATCAATAAACATTGTGAAAGCAGTAACTACAGCTGAAAGTATATACATTGCTGTAGCCAAAAGAAACTGTCATCTGTCATCCACGTCATCTCCAAGAAAGACAAGCTATAGTTATATGGTAAGCATAGAGGATTCTGTTAGGTTATGATCCATGAGATCGCTTAGCAATCACAATGTGAAGTGCTGGGATCAGAGTCAAAGTGATCACATGGTATCTCGCTTATCAACCATTTCACTCAATGATGGAGACTCTGGTCCCACTTATGGTCATTAAACGAGGACTACCTGTAACCCTTTTCAGAAAAACATTCCAGAATTTGAGTGAAGCTGTGTCAAGCAATTTCATCCAGATATCGGGACAGCGAAGTTATCCCGACATGCACAAACTGCAAACTACAGGACAAAATCTTTCATGTCTGTACTATACCAAAGAAATCTCATGATGACAGACAACATAAACAGTATATTTAAAGTTTTTATCAGTTCCACACTACCTGAGCTACATTTACATTTATCCACAGCTTAAGAGTTGCTACTTAGGTAAAGTCAGCCTTCTGTGTAAAACAATTACTACCAACCTGCCTTCCATTGAGGACCTGTATACTGCACGAGTCAAAAAGAGGACTGTGAAAATATTTACAGAACATCCTAGGCATAAATTGTTTCAACTCCTACCCTCAAAATGACACTATAGAGCACTGCACATCAGAACAACTAGGCACAAGAGCAGCTTTTCCCCAAATGCCATCACTCTGCTAAACAAATAATTCCCTCACCACTATTCACTAAGGTTGCATTACTATTACTATTAGTCTTCTCATTGTTCCTATCACCCATCTCCTCCCACTTATGACTGTAACTTTGCTTGTAGTCTTACAATTTATACTGTTTCCTAGTATGATTTGATTGCTACCCTATGACTATCATTAAATGCTGTACCTTATGATTTGTGACGAATGTATCTTTTATTTTATGTACCCTGAGAGCGTATGCACCAAAGACCAATTCCTTGTGTGTCCAATCACACTTGGCCAATAAAGAATTCTATTCTATTCTATTCTAAAGCTAAAACCTTGGTTAGATACAGCCAGTCACTCAAAAGTTTGTATTCATTTTTATTCCACCCCACCTTTATTCTCTAGAGGTTTAACAGCGATGCCATTCTCTTCTAGGCATAAGCATTCATACATTGCATAACTGAAACAATTCATGTAGTTAAAAAAGTGCTTACACCTAATATTCCATGTGTGAAATACCGAATGAATCTTTACATGTTTTCACAACTTACAATGCAGACAACCGTTATTTTTTTAAAATAAAGTCGTTAGGACGTCTTCTTTCTGGTCCTCACAAGGTTCTCTATTGGCTTTTCCAACAAGTCCTATCTGACATCGCCTATTTAGGGCATCTCCTAGGACACTGCTGCGTCAAAGGCAACAATACGAATAAACAGGGCTTCGATTGCTTCAGCGATGGCTGAGCAGAGAGGACCCTGCAGTGGGGCTTTCCGTCCCTAACGGGGAAACGGCCTCAAGTGAAGCCTTCCCTTCCAACGATTGGGGGGGGGTGTCTTCCTGCCGCCTCGAATTCTTCCCCCAGTGCTCCTCTACGATGGTTCCCTGAGCGCCATTCGCCAGAATGGGGGCCCCCTGAAACTCACCGTGACCGAAGGCTCCACATCCAACTCCTCCATGCCGTCCAGCGGGAAAAGGCCGCGCTCCGACCTCCCTCGATTTCTTCTGGTCCTCGGCGACTCGGCGGCGGCGCTCTCAACCAATCGCCGGTCGAAGCAGGCCTCCCGCGCGCGCGCCCGAGCCGAAGGACCCCATTTTACCTTTCTCCGATGCTAGAGATAGGAAAATTAGAAGTGTCCGCCCCGCCTGTGTTTTTTAAACTCCAGAGCCGATTGCTCGTATTTTCCCATGTACCGATTGTGGGCAAGTGGTTGAGCTGGGTGCATCTCTCAAGAATTGCTAAGAGATGGGCCAAGATTTCTTGCTGCCCAATTCCTTTACAGAGCAGCCCCAATAAGAAAATCAAGCTGAAGAATTGGGGGGGGGGGGCGGAACCACCCTAATTCATGGTTTTAGTATGGAAGCAACTGAATGAGCTCTTCAAAAGAGGCCTTCTTGTCTTTAATTTTAATGGAGATCCTTTTTCAAAATGTTCATGGCTCCGATGGAACTTGCAAAATCAGGAAATAAATAAATGATATGAACCTCAAAATCCATAAGTCTTTTGAACCTCTTTCTCTGTGCTCAAGACAAATCGAACATATTTTGCAAAACAACGAAGCGAGATTGGTATAGTACGATTGTGTTGAGTCAAAAAAGAAAAAAAGCAGGAAGACACAGAAACGATAGCTTCTCCTATATTTCTCACTCAGACCCATGTTCTGTTATGCTTGTGAAAATTGGAACTGAGAGTGTCAAAGGACGCTGTTGACACAGATTACATTTCTAACGCAGAGGATTCGTTTTCCCTTCCATCCCCTTTAAATAAACCTCAACTTTCAGCGAATAAATACTTCATCCAAATTGTCTTCCCACAACCCAAAGCTAACACTTGCATGCAAGAAGACATTTGAGTGCTCTCTCTCTCACACACACATTTTTTCATACGATGGAAAAGTTTACTGGAGAAGTTTCTTCGCTTTCAAGTTAATTAGTTGAGCCACTCTGTCCCATCCCAGCAATGCCGGAATCCTGGGATTATTTTGTGTACGACTGACACTTCCACCTGCGCCCAAAAGAGGACTCGAGCTTCAATGAAACGCATTATTATGTACACGTGATTCCAGCATTCATGTTTCTTTCCCCGCCTTTGTGGCTCTCTATCAGAGTGCCTGGCGGGTTATGAAGTTACCGGTACAAAGGTCAATGTCAAGTTCTTGTGCGGTGATCCTCGGTGCCTCTTTCGTAAAAAGTTTGTGCTTGATAGGATTCGGATTTGAATCGAGCCGCGGAAGTGCGCATGGAGACTGGCGCTCCATTGCACATCGAGGGCAAAGTCTTTTATCCCAAAGCTAAATTGACTGAGTGGCAAACTGGGGAGTTGATGCTGCACCCTACGAGTGGGTTTTCTCAAATACTTGCCGATGAATTGAAAAAAAAGATACCTTTTCCATCACGAAGGCTTATAGTTTTCCTATAGCAAGAAGCCTCTCCAGTGAGGGGGCGGGGGGGGGGGGGGAAGAATCAAATTGAAAGAATTCCTGTCCGCAAACCTGCTACCTTCCTGATAGACAGCCTGTAAAGCTTATAAGGAATTAATTGTGACGTTTTATTCTTGACATTCTTCTGTATTCTGAATTTTAATTGCATGCAAAGAGTTTTTACGTTGTGCTGGTTCCGTCATACTATCGTGCTTTTTAATGATATATTGTATGATAAAAACTGGCAAGGTTCCCTGGAGAATATCTTTGAATTGTTTCCTTCTGGTGTTTGAAGAGTAAGGAACAATCTCAGCTGCTCAGGAAGGAAGATGTTAAATTCATATCAAATTACGAAATGTTAATAGCGTCTATGATAGACCTGTAAGTATCCCGCTGCCCCAGAATCTGGATTATTGTTGGAGCGCATGTATTTTAATCACTTCAGCTTTGGTTCATATAGTGATTCTCTTTGAAAAGTACGTGATTGGGAGAGCTCAGGCAAATTGAAATAAACACATCAGAAATATGAATGGTTATGATTTTTTTTTGTTACAGATTTCACTGCATACCCTGATTCATTATGAGCAACTTGATTCATAATACTGTAATATTCATTTCTGAGCAAACCTGAAATTGTACTTAAATCTCATTTTCTTCAAAAATTAAAGATATAGTTTACTACAGATGTAATCAGGAGCAAACTTCATTATATTATCTAACATCTCTGACTAAACATGCAGAGGTTCATTTTGGATAGGCAGCATTTTGCTTATTTTGTCAGGTGGATCATTTTATTTCAGAGAGAAATGTTACTACACATGCAATAATGCATGTCTAAAAGTTAGCTCTGTTGAATGCAGTGAAACTCCAGTATACAGTAATAGAAGTTGAGCTGTTTAGCAGTTAACTTTAGTTTGCTGTAACTTTAACTTGCAGCAGTTACGAATTTCATATTCTAGACACAATATTTTTCAAATAGTGACATTTAATCAAAATACATGTCTGATAAATTATGATACATGTCTTTACCTTATATGCATTTAAGGGTGAAAAGCAGTAGTTATGTACCACATACCAGAAGTCAGCATGTGAAAATTGGGAGGCTAATCCTTCCTTCAACATCACTGCTTCATGAAGACAATGGTGTTCAAGTATTTAGGAAGTCCAGATAACTTTTTGGAGAAAACATGAAATAATGATATAATGATATCAACCAAATGAATAGGTTGCCATTTCCTTTGAGGAGGAATTAGGGGCTGTGAAGACATTTTAGTGGCTCTATAATAACCCTGCAGATGAGGCTTAGCATGTCTTATTTCTTCTGAAAAGAGGTTATGTGATCACAAAACATATTGTAGGGAGGGGTACACATTTCCAGTGGATGGGTCAGCACACAATAGTTATGCCAGACACGGGATAAACTATAAGTCTGTATTATGATTTAAATAAATTTAGAAGTGTTCTAGTTTGAATCTTTATTTTATAGAAGCCAGAGAAAAAATGGCAAGAGTCCTTGTAACTCTTCTGAGCAGATTTATCCAGCTAATTCTTCAAAAGGTTTTTTTTAAATGTCTTTAAAGACATGACTAGGTTTATGAAAGGAAAGGATCAGAGTGCTTTGAAGATGTCTCCAGTTTGCTATTGGAAATATCCTAGAATCTTGTCTGTGGCTCCAGAGTTTATGCAGATTTAGAAGTTTCAAATACTAGTATGAGAAAATAAGAACTAGCTTGGTTTACTAGTGGCTAAGGCATCAGGCTACAAACTGGGAGACCGTGAGTTTTAGTCCCACTTTAAAACAAAACCAGCTGGGTGACCTTGCGCCAGTCTTTCTCTCTCAGCCCTAGAAAGGAGGCAATGGCAAACCACTTCTGAAAAACTTTACTAAGAAAATTGCAGGGACTTGTCCAAGAAATTGGCAAAAATCAACATTGACTCAAAATCTCCTCATTCAGAAAAATACAATATGTGGGTATACGCTTGAGGGTTGCTTAGTTTATAGAAGATGGTCATTAGGATATTAGAGAATTAGGATATTAGAGATATTAGGACATTAGAGATATTTGATAGGATTTTTGGCGCAGTGGTTAAATGCAGCACTGCAGGCTACTGCTAGATCAGCAGTTCAGCGGTTCAAATCTCACCGGCTCAGGGTTGACTCAGCCTTCCATCCTTCCGAGGTGGGTAAAATGAGGACCCGGATTGTTGGGGGCAATATGCTGACTCTCTGTAAACCGCTTAGAGAGGGCTGAAAGCCCTATGAAGCGGTATATAAGTCTACTGCTATTGCCACTGCTATTTTTGTTTTCTATGCTACATTTGCCTCTGATTATTTATTATTGTTCTCAGTCTCTAATTCATAGATGTATGAAATAATCTTTCAGGGCAATGCATTATGCATCTGATCAAATCAGCCATAATCCATAAAATATTTTTGTTTATATGTTCATCTTCAAAATTGTGTTCTTGCTGTAGCAGACTATCAGTATTCCAATCTAAACTGAGTATTCAGAATTAACTACTGTATATAACTTGTTTTGTGAAGGATTGTGGATGTACACTGGAAGGGCAAAGAAAAATAACAAATCCTATTGCATAAGAATGTCTATTTGAAAACATCATGTTGTTGGGAGAAATGTCCATGTGGGTTCAGTTCCAAGTGGGGAGAAAGACACTGGAAACATGGAAGCTGCTTGGAAGGATGGTTTGAACAGGACCACATGGGTTTTAGGTCCTGGGTAGCTGAACACATGGAGTGGAAAGTGAGTGTTATTTATACCCTCTCTTGGGCTTTGAACTTGAGCTTCCTGTTCCTGTAGCAAGGGCAAGTATCCTATTGGCTGTCAGATTCCCAGGGAACCGGGAGTCTTAGTTAACTTTGTACGCTGTGTCCCAGGCTTGGTTGAATCTTGCTGGGTGATCTAATAAAGGGGCTTTGGGCAATTCCTTCTGTGGCTAAGGGCTAATCCTACCTTGGTTGGATCTTGAGTGAGGCTATTTGCTTATGAATAGACCTAGCGATCTCTTTATCTCTCAAGTGCTGACATCTCCTGTGGGCTATTAAGGTGGGTGGGGGCTATTGTGGGGCTATATGCTTTCTGCCTCAAAAAACATTTTTCTCCATTTCTCACCCAGGGAAATATAATATTCTGCCTTTTAAATATTTCCTAGAATATTTCATTCTTCTAGGAGAGGGGTGGGGAGTAACTTTCTACAATATGTATTTGCGGTATTATTCATTTAATATAACATGTTTTCCATTGCCCTACTTTTTGTTATTAGCCCCATATTCTATGATGGTAAGATATTAGCTTAGATTTTAACCCATTTCCTAAAAAGGAATGCTTATTACAAATAGGGACTTTGGCTAGTTAAGCTCTAAGGTCTCCCCCAAGAAAAGGGTCTGTCAAATGGTCAAACCAGTTGGGCAGCTCTATCCTCTACATTTATTTGTTAAGCAAATTAATGGTTAGAAGTTGCTATGGAAACTAATTTTGCTGATTGACTTCAATTGACTTCCCAATGAGTCCCAAATATCTGAAAGGGGAGGTGTTTCCCTTATTTCCCAGCTGGGAATAATGCAATTAAGCTATTGGCCTTTGGAAAAAAAATACATTTGGAATGTGGGATCATTTCTAATCATGCTATGACATGGTTTGCTGAATTTGATTGGCTGGGTTCATACAGTCTGTTAACTCAAAGCCAGCAAACCACATGATACTGCTTGAAGTACAAATTAGACTTACACACTAGAGAAAGAGCTCCTTTATGCTCATCAGCAGGGGTGGCCTTCTTAGCACTTGTAAGGGAAACCACTAACTTCCCAGAAAGTAGATTACATTGCAAAGGTTGTTTTTTTAAAAAACAAAATAAGAGAAGACCACATTTGTTTTGGCAAAAAAAACCCCTGCATATAAGCATCCATATAGTCACAATGAATTGGGCTCAGTTTAAAAAAGAGAGATACTTGAATTTATCCTGGAATGTTTAAGTTGTGCATTTATTTATACATAGCCTATATGTCTGTATATTAACTAAGTATTATAAAATTTATGATAACTTCTAAGGCCTTTCAAAAATGGTTGATTACATCCACGTGATAAAAATGGAATCTACACATAAAATACCTGTATATCACAAATAAAATATCTGCACAGGTAATCCTCAACTTACTATCACAATTATGTTGCCCAGACATTTGTTAAGCAAATTACTGCATTTTACAACCTTTCTTGCCAGAGTTGTTAAGTTAATTACTGCAGTTAAGATAGTAACATGATTGTTAAGTGAATGTGGCTTCCCTACTGACTGTCAGAAAGCTGCAAAAAGTGATCACATGACTTTGAGCCACTGCAACTATCACAAATATGACCCAATTGCCAAGTGTTCAAATTGTCAGGCCTGCAGTCATATTTCGTTTTGGATCTCAGTCCTGCCACACTTTCTATTATTCTACTATGCATTTTCTATTGTGGGAAAATGGGAGGGGGGAATTATACAGAGTTGGATAATATGTAGCCATAACAAAATTCTTTCTAGAAAGCCAAGATCATCCTTTGTCTCTGCACCAGGCCAGAACTGGATGGGTGGATTGGACCATGTGATGGACTTGTGGGTGTGAGGGCAAGATCTTGAACTTTCAACTGGGTGGGAAAACAAAAACCAGGAAGCTTTCAGATTCAGGTTTTCCTAGATGTGCCAACATGGCTCTCTTAATTGGAAATTTGAGGGATCCTTTGCCTTGGACTCTGATTTACTTTTGGATGCTATTTGGAATCCTGACATAAATTTTGATCATGTGACCACTGGGATGCTGCAAGTATCATAAGTATGAAAAATGGTCATAAGTCACTTTTTTCAGTGTGTTGTAGTTTTGAATTGTCACTAAACAAACTGTTGTAAGTCTAGGACTACCTGTATACCACAAAGTTAGTTCATGTATCGTATAATTCATAGCTTGCTTCTCCAATGTAAGTAAGCTTTATTGGCTGGATTCATGCGATGGTATACAGAACATAAAGCATGTTTTACAAATACAAAATATAATGGCTAGTTTCCTATAATACTGCATGTTAAGTGGAAATGAAACTAATAAGTTACTTCAACAATGTAGCAGCTGGACTGGCTTCTTGTTAAACAGATTCAATCTCCACAATACAAAAGATACTCAATGGCTTGTGTGCTTTTGTTCTTGCCTTTTTGCCATTTTTTTTTTTTTTTGGTTAACATGTTCCTTTGATCCTCGAAGTGCAGTGAAAATGGGCATGGAAGAATAAAACAGAAGCTGTTTGGATAACAGCACAGTCTGCATTGTTAAAATTGGTGACATTAAAGCGCAATGAGTCAAAAAGCAACATATTTCTGGACACAGTTGTACATTCAGTACTATACCATCCAGGATGTTCAAAAATGTTCAAGTATAAAAACTTAAATTACCAGTTTTCCTTTCTGTATGTCTTTTTTATATTTTGTGTTTTTTGCACTGAAATATATGGATGTATATCAAATATTCATATATTAGTACCTTCACAATCTTCCCAGTAACACATGGCATTCTTCTCATAATTTTTATTAACGAAGTTCCAATAAACATCCTTACAAAACAATAGCTAAACAGATCATTATTGAGATCACTAATTCGCAATTAAGATTATTAAGAATTATTGATATCAATGCACACTGCTCAACTGGGAGGTGATATGTAACTCATGTTTTTTAGCTTCCAGTTTAGCTCAATTATGTAGGATTCACATAGTGGTTTGATTAGTTTAGCAAATCAAGGAAATGAAGTAAATCATGGTTAAGTTAATCATAGATAAGTGTGCAAACAAAATCAATAATTATAAGGAAAAACTTTTTAAAGCCAACCCTGGATTTCTCTATAATATTATGCTGAGACTTGTAAAAATTGAATTACCAGCATCTTTCATTCATCACAAAGATAAGGTCAAAAATCTAACTTTTTTTATTTTGCTTGTTGGGATTTGATGTGCTACTTTTAAGGGATCAAAAGAGTATATTTTGCACATTCTTAAGAAACCTAATATGCCTTTTAAAATTGAAAGCAATATATGAAATGGGTTCTTCCCTACTCACTTGCAGAAAGCAACCCTTCACATCACATAAAGCCTATATAGCCTTCTAGTTGACATATTGGGCATAGTTATAAGTCGTATATACATTGTAAATATTATTTGGAAATGACTTGTGGCATATTTAAGGAGTTGCAAAGCAACTGAAGACAACTTTGTCCTGTACTTGATTGATTTGGGCTGCTGCTGATATAAATAATGTATAGCTTAGTCCTTAACATGAAACTGTACTTACAAAATTTAATAATTAAATGTCTGATAATGAGATTACAATGTCCCTTCTTCATGATTACAAGAGTTTGTAGAGTTCTATTAACTGAAAACTAAAATGAATACCTGCATTTTTCGTGGCACGACAAAACCGCGCTACGCAAAATAGCGGAGATTAAATCGCGTCACTAAAGTCGCGACGTCATCACCGCGTGTCATCACCGCGGGGACAACAGCGCGGCGACAGAAGGGCGTTCTACATACTTCGTTCTTTGCCTCCAAAGGTAGCCCTCCTCCTCCAGCTGACAGTGGCAGCGGGCACGGGGCAAAGCGGGCTGCCCAGCAGTAGCAGCCTGCGGGAAGGGTCCGAGCAGGGCCGCCGACGCTGGCGGCGGAGGAGGACGCAGCAGCGGCGGCGGCTGAGGCTCTCCTGGGCCGGCGAAGCGGGCTTGCCCGGCGGAGGCAGGCCGCCCTCTTCTTCCTCAACAACATCTCCTTGGATGGGCAGCTGCCGCCACCGGGCAAGCCCGCTTCGCCGGCCCCGGGAGAGCCTCAGCCGCCGCCCGCCCTGCCTCTTCCTCTGGGAGAGGCGCCGGCGGCGGAGGCTGCCCGTCCAAGGAGATGTTGTTGAGGAAGAAGAGGGCAGCCTGCCTCCGCCGGGCAAGCCTGCTTCGCCGGCCCGGGAGAGCCTCAGCCACCGCCGCTGCCGCGTCCTCCTCCACTTCCTGCTGCCCCCCATGGCTGAGCTGGACCCTTCCCACGGGCTGCTACTGCTGGGCAGCCCGCTTTGCCCCGTGCCCGCTGCCGCTGTCAGCTGGAGGAGGAGGGCTACCTTTGGAGGCAAAGAACGAAGCATGTAGAACGCCCTTCTGTCACCGCGCTGTTGTCGCGGCGGTAGGGTCGTTTTTTTCTTAGCCCTTCGGACGCCGCAGATTTGCCTCCGCACTTATGTCGGCGCGGATAAGGGCATCGCGGTTTTGTGGTGGAACCGCATTTTTATCTTTATTTGCCCTTATTTTCATTTGCTTGGTTAATTTTTTAGCAAGTACAATTGTTACCATCTAAAACATCCTTGCTAAACCACACACTACAGTAGCAAATCTAAAGTTTGTAAATCAGACAATGAGTTCAAGTTTAGAGTATTTGATTTTAGAAAATTGGGCTAAGATAGTGAAATTAACTATAATTAAACACTGCTCAGGTACAAGTCAGAAGTGAGTTGCCAATTTTTTTACTACCTGTTTGGGTGTGCTCTCGCATGCGCTCATGCTGTTTCTATGCAAGCGCAGAAGTGTTCAGGTGGGTGGGCAGAGCCTCCCGCTGCTGCTACCACCAGTTTGACCAATCCGGGCTGAACCAGCAGCAACTTACCTCTGGTACAAGTTGGTTAAAGTCTCCTGAGAGATGGCATGTGGCTGAGTCCAAGTGGTAGTTAATGCCTCTTTGAGGATAGGGGTAATACCACCTGCTTTGGTTGACTGATTGATGTGCTGCCCTTCTGCTTTGAAGGAGACAATGGTACACACACACACCCTGTCAAGATGTCATCTTTGGACCCAACCATTGTAGATAACTCATCCAGTCTCCCATCTTCCCTTCCGGAGAAAGGTTGTTGAGAGGGTAGTTGGTATGCAGCTTCAGAGGGCCCTGGATAGATTGTCTGGACCTTTCTTGGTTGGGGTTCAGGCTGGGTTATAGCACCAAGATGGTATTGCTCATACTTGCTGATGACCTCTGGAGAGTCTGGGGTGTGCATGGTACAACTGTTCTGAATTTCTCAGCAGCTTTTGATACCATCAATCATGATATCATTCTGGACATGCTTCTGCAAAGCATGATGGGTTCTGGTGGTTCTCCTTTCTCTGTGGCTAATTCCAGCTGGTATTGGTGGATGGCCGCACCCTAAGTCTCCACAGCTTGGGATGCCTCAGGGATTAGGTCTCTCCCCTCTCCACTTTAAGGTCCACATGAAAGCAATGGGTGTGTCACCTGATGGCACTGGGTACAGAAACATCCATATGCTGGTGATATTCAACTATACAGCCTGGCCCAGGCCAATGATATTGTTGCAGGGCTGACCAAGTGCCTGGAAGCTATCAGGGTGTGGATGGGGGATGAACTAACCAGCTTAACCCTAGCAAGATGGAGTAGGTTTGGGTTTTGGAACCCTCCTGGGTCTGGCGACTTCTCAACTCTGACTTTGAGGAGAGTTGCATTTCCCTTGGCCAAGCTGGTATGCAATTTGCATCTCTGCTTGATGAGAAGTGGCAGCCATGGCTAGGGATCCTTTGACCAAATTCATCTTGTGTGTCAATTGTGCCCTTGCTTGGGAGGCCTTCCTCTCAGTCATTCAGACTTTAGACACCCTGCTGGCTAGATTGCAGCAATACATTTTATATGAGGCTCCCCTTGAAGACCACTGTGAATAACTGTTCCAGAAAGCAATAACGGACACAGTATTGGGTGCCCATGTTACACCTTTATTTAGCTGCACTGGCTCCTGTTTTTTTTTTCTGGGTACAGTTCAAGTTGCTGGTTATTATCTTTAAAGCCTACTTAGCATGGAACCTGATGATTTGTGGGACTATATTTCCCTAGAATACCCACCTGTCCCACTAGATCAGACAAGGTGGGCATGTTCCTAGTCCTCTCTCTGAGATTTTGCCATCTAATGGTACTTGGAAATGTCTCTTTGCCATGGCTGTCCTTGACTTCTATCTTATGGAAGGGTGAAGGCCTGTCCAAGATTTGACAAGCTTCTATCCTTTAACTTTTTGAAAGTCTCTGAAGACTTTTTCCTGAGGCTATGAAAGTGTATGGGTAGAAAATATGGAGGGAGGTTGGCTATGCCTGCTGTGGGGCATGCCAGAGGGCATGATTACAATGCAGCATTTTTGTTTTATTGTTTTGATTGTTTTCAAGATTGTTTTATTTACAGGGTATTATGTTTTTGAAACTCCTTTTAACAAATGCTATCAAAATTTAATTGTTCAATTTTTACATGTGATTAAGAAGTAATGAGATCCTCCTTGTTTGCTCAACATATGTATGCAGGTCGCCTTGACTACCCTACAATCATTTAGTTATTGACTTTCAAAGTTACAACATCACTAAAAAAACCTGACTTAAAACTGGTCCTCGCACAACTGATGCAGTATCTGCATAGTCATGTGATCAAAATTTGGGTGCTCGGCAGCCGGCATGTATTTACAATGGTTGCAGCATCCTGGAATTATGTAATTGCCATTTGCAACCTTTCCAGATGGCTTTTGACAAGCAGTCAATGGGGAACCCAAGTTTACTTAACGACCACATGATTCACTTAACAACTGCTTAACAACCATAAAAAACGTAAAATTGGAAATGACTCACTTAACAAACACAGTGCTTAACAAGAGAAATTCTGGTCTTACTTATGGTTCTAAATCAAGATCCACCTTAATAAGCTTGTTGTTTATACAATTTAATTTCCTGAATTTGCATGACATCCTGCAATTTTTTCATATATGCTGAGTTTACACAGCAATCCAAGATTAAACACAGATGGTTAATTTGAAGTTTAACATGTTGGGGGAATATAACCACAACGTAAGGTAAGAAGATTAAACAACAGCCTCCCACAAGGTTTTATTATGGCACCTAAACTATTCAACTTATACGTATCAGATATGCCGGTGTCAAGGGGATGCAAATTTGGATTTGCTGAAGTTTTGGCCATAGGAGTACAAGAAAAACACATGGAGTTGTGTTTGGACAGCCTCCTGTCCAAAGATCTTAAAATATGGGGAGAATCTTCATTGGCTGGTGGCTTACTCCTAGCACCAGCAAAACGGTACCTATGTGCTGCCACTTAACAACAAACTAGCATATGAAGCCTCGAAGGTCTATTTAAACAAAAATTTACTCCTCTATAATCCTCATCCAAAGTACCTTGGGGTAACATTGGACTGGACTCTCTCTTATAAGATACATCTAGAGAATACAGTGGCAAAAATCAATACTAGGAACAACATACTCCAGAAATTATGGGGTTGGTCTATTCTGCAGCAGAATGCTTAACAACTGCCATACTAGTTAAGTTAGAAGTCAGACTCAACAATATCATGAAGATTACAAGTGGATGTATTAAAACTACTCTGGCTGGCTGGCTCCCTGTTCTGAACTATATAGCACCACTAGCTTTACGAAGGCAAGATGCATTAGTGAGAGAATAGAGAAAAGTTATGAACAACTCACTCTTACAGATGAACGCCAACCTTCCTCAATTATCAGCTGGATTCAAATCCAGGAACTTGCACAAATCCAGGAACTTGCCCACTAACTTTAACATAAATTTCCAATGGAAAGCCAATGGATCGCTCAACGTCCAGACATAGGAAGACATATGACCCCACAAAAATGCTTTGAACTACGACATTTGAACTACGACGATCCTGAAAAGGATTTGCTCCTCACATGTCTGCCGAGACTCATTGAATAAATGGGGCTTAGTATCCTCCCTTCAGTGTGACCCAAATCAAACTGTAGATCAGATTGTGACTGGATGTAAGCTGAGGGCGTATATCGGTCCAGCATCTGATTTTTTTTTCATACAAATGATGTTGCGCTTCAAGGGTTAGATATTGGTATTTGAACATAGATCTTTTTAACATTTATATTTTATGTTTTATCAATCTAGGTGAAATATTTATATATATTGCTAGTCCATGTATGTGATATGCCATATTCTAAATAACATGATGTAGCATTGCAGGTTAAACAGTATAATCTGACAAGTTTACTATTCCCATAGTGCGTTATAATGGGACATAAGCCGGAGCAACAAAATCTTGGCTTTGTGGGTGGTAACCATACTGGAGACAGTGAGAATAAATAAACTTAGTCCATTAACCAATTAAAGCCAATTACAAGGCAACACACATTATCTGCAATTTGTAATTTACAAAAAACGCAGAGTTATATAGAAGACCATAAAGGGTGACTTCTCCAACCTCACAGGCCCGGCGGCCATTTTGAAAAGACAATGCCCTCGTCGCGAGCGAGAGTAGAGCTCCCTGCGCCCAGCAGGGCGCGCGCACGTTAAACAGGGGCGCGGACGATGCACCTGGGTGCGCGCACGCACTCTGGCTTTATCCTCGCGCCGCCATTCTCTTCTGAGTTATGTAACGGAGCTGCGCGCTCTCGTAAGCCGAAGCCCAATGGGGAAGCGGCTTAAGGGGGAGGGGAAAGCAGAGCGTGCGCGCTCTCGCAAGCCAAGGCGCGGCCCCGCGGCATTGCGTGCGCGTTCATTCGCCCCCTCCCCCAGTCTTTCTGTCTCGGCCGTTGCGGTCGCTTTTTCATCTTTCCGTCTCCCCACTTGCTCTGAGGTGCTTGGAGCGGAGCGGACCCCGTCGAGTCGCTATGGCTGACGAGAAGCCCAAGGTGAGCGAGAGGGAGAGAGAGAGAAAGAGAGAGAGAGAAGTGCTGCGGGCCGGTACAGAGGAAGAGGGAGGGAAGAGGAGGAGGAGGAGAAGAAGGGGGAGAGCGCAGCGCAGGCTGTGCCGTACCGGGTCTTGCGCGCCATTTTCATCCCCCCCCCCCCTCCTCCTCGTCTCGGTCTGGGCTCTTTCCGGAGGGCGGGGGAGGAATAAGGGCGCTCTTTCGAGAAAATAAGGCTTCCTCATTTTCTCCTTCTTGTGGGAATCGGGAGCGCTCTTGACTTTGCGAGGCAATGAGGCTGCCTTCGCCTTCCGTGGGATACGGGCTCTCCCTTCCCACTCCTTGCTTAAAAAAAAAAGGCACTAGTCCCTCTTGTGCCGGGCGCCGTCCAGCAGCTTATGGACTGGGAACGGGTAGGCCTCTTTGTGTTTCGCTTCTTTCGCAGTCGCTCTACGCGCTTTCGTGAGCCGTCCAGCAGCAGATAATCCCTCCCCCTCCCCAACCCCCCTCCTCCTTTTATGCCAGCGATAACCGATGATCGGCTTCTCCTCGTTTTAAATACGAGACTGGAGGCGCCAAAATTGTTGATGGGTTTCGGAGAGCGCTCTTCCCGGGATTCGCGGAAGGTCTGGGAGAAAAAAAGGCTTTGTGGCTGAAGAAAGGAGGCTTTTGCTTTGTGCATCTCTGTGTGCGGTGCGTAGGGAGGAGAGATCGGGGCGGTGCGTGTTTTATGGGAGAAGTGCTCCGCCGTGGGATCCAGTGGTCTTTTTGAACAGAAGTGGTGGCATGCGTGTCTCCCGGGGGGAGGGAGGGGGGATGTTTTAGGTCCATTGGGGGGAAGCCACCAGATTTCTTCATGTAGAGAGACACAAAGTAGGATCTACAGAGGCAGGGGATGGTTCTTGGAAGTTCTCTGCACGGTCTTGCCTTAAAGTACTTGTGTTAAACGGTACGTTTTAAACTGAAATGACAGTGTATCTTTCCTATGGGGTAGCATTGAAGTTTGCTAGTTTTTTGGTTTTTTTTTTAGAAAGGAGTGTAAAACATTTTTGCATAAAAACTCTTTGCAAATTTCTTTATGCTACTCCCAATTATTTGGAATTGT
Organism: Thamnophis elegans; assembly: GCF_009769535.1. NCBI lineage: Eukaryota > Metazoa > Chordata > Lepidosauria > Squamata > Natricidae > Thamnophis > Thamnophis elegans. The sequence continues at coordinate 53,098,867 of NC_045542.1, read as the reverse complement.
CTCCCTTATTTTGCATGGTGTGTTGTTTAATGGAAGCTTCAGAGTTTAAGGACCACGTAGAAGGTTTTTGTGCCTTATTTGAATCTTATTAGAATTCTCAATCTTAAATCTCACCAGAATCAATAAATTAGGCTTATTTTAAGAGGTTGTAGTATAAAGCATTTGGTTAAAAACAACACCTTGTTAAAGAGCATAAAATTTTGGGATTGTATTTGAGAATGGTGTACATTAAATATATTAGCATAATAATGCTTAGTTTTACTTAAAAATGGTATTGGCAAACAAGTGCACTAAACTTAAAATCCAATGAATAGTTACAGCTTTCCAAGAAATACTAGATTGATCATTTAATTCTTTAAAATTAAATGATGCTATCTTTAAAAATTCCCTTTCAAAATGTCCCAAAAGATGCTTTTTCCAATAGGCAGTTGGATTTTCTTGGTTTTTTCTTTGAAAACATGTCACTTCTCATCCAAGAGGTTTCTTTAGTTCTAATTCGGAAAAAAACCAAGAAAGTTCAAATGCCTTTTGGAAAAAAGCACCTTTGGGACAACTATAACCTGGATGATTGAGAATCTACATACCGGTAGATGCTCCCCTTAAAAGGAGAAATAACTCATTTTACTACATTAGCAATGTCACTCTGGTTTCCCAAACAGCCCTATGCATGTCCACCATTAATTATTTGTTTTATGAGTTCAGTGGAATTTATTCCCATGTAAGTGTGTGTGATGTAATGAATCTTGTTAATTTAGCACTGCTATATATCCATAGTAGTATGTTAATCAAATTAACTCATAATGTTTAAAACAAAGCATGGGATTTATTGTAATTATCTGACATGGCCTTTTGTTGTTCTGGTAATACTTTACTAAATTTTATTTATAAATTGATAACTAGCTAATTTTATTTCTGAGTTTGAGAATTATAATGGTTAGTCCTTCAGTAATATTACAACTACAAGATGTAATATGAATATTGAATGATGACATGTACTAACTAGGTGAAGTAAATTGCTCCTAATATTTTGTCTCCTCCCCCCCCCCCTTTACAGGAAGGAGTGAAGACTGAAAATAACGATCATATTAATCTGAAGGTTGCAGGGCAAGATGGATCTGTGGTGCAATTTAAGATTAAAAGGCATACACCACTTAGCAAACTAATGAAAGCTTATTGTGAACGACAGGTGAGAAGCCATATGAAACATTTTTTGAAACATTTTTAAACTGATTTGTAGGATATTAAAGCTTTGTAACAATGACTATAGAGTTTAGCATTGTATTAAAACACATCCTGGTTATAGTTCTTGCTATTCAAGATAAAATGGCAAAACAAAATCTTGTTATCTTGGTTAAGTGAACTGTATACTGTGAATTCAATCTAGAGGCATTATTTAATAAAGATACCTTTATTAACTAAAGTTAACTATCTAGATGATCACCTGATAGTAACAGAATGTCTTCTGTCTTTTGCTTTCCCATGTACAATAGTATGTAACTAACCAAAGGTGGAAAAGAAGTTATCTCTTTTTTTAATGAAGGTTTTCTCAGTGGTGTGTATTCTCTTTTATAATTATTGTATAAAAGAAAATGTGATTATGGATCCATTGCAATTGGTACCTTAAACATAATCTGGAAAAATCTAGCGCTTCTTCCATGTTGTTTCTGGGAGTTACCAGGATTTGAGTGTCACTTGAGAGAAACATTACCTTTTTAATCATAGTGTAAAGAAATAGAATTATGGGATATCAAGAAACATGGGACCATTTACTACAACAGTTTTGAAGACTTCCTGTATTTGTGCATTCCTAAACATTAAAATTATATTCAGTGGGGTTGATGTTGCTAAACTACAATTCCACAGAGTTACTTTGATGAATGGCATTGCTTGTTATTTAATCAGCAGATCTCTAATACTTCTGTATTAGAAAAACATATTTATTAGGAATATAGTCTACTGGGACCAAGTACTCACATAAAGACACTTGGTATAAAGAAAGTCTCCACTGAACCATATTATCTATTAGCATGAAAGTTGGTAAAAGATCCACCCCCCTCTCCCCCTTTCTGAGTTTGAGAGGACAGATGACACAAATCTGTGTTTTTCTGTGCTTTGTTCTGTAAGAATAAATTTCTATCAAGAGGATGGTTCTTGACTGATAATGTACAACAAAATTAGGTGTGATGGCAAAAATGCCCAATTTGTATCTTGTTGAGTCTGGTCCTGCCTTGTACAAATTCTGACTGCACAGTACAATGGATCCAGGAAGGATTTTTAACTGTCTTGGTGCAGATATTTTAAACTCTACATTTATTTCAAGTTGATTTAACTAGTCATCTGGTAAAACCTTTTCAACTAAAAGTTTATTAAAAGGCATAATGTGTGCTGCAGCTCACTTCATCAACTGCATAGTGTGACTAAACTGATGCAGGATGGAAACTAGCCATTCTGTACATGAAATTACCGTATTTATCGGCGTATAACACGCAGTTTTAAAACTAAAATTGCAAGCTTAAACCCTGCCTGCGTGTTATACGCCGATACTGCGTGTTATACGCCGGGTCCACTGTTCCCTCTAAGGTGCGCGGCCGCGCGGCTGCGCACATGGCAAGAAACCCCCGCGCAGAGGTTTCTAACTCCCGCGCAGAGGAGACGTGGGGAAGTCCTTTGCAGGCAGCTAGAACTGGCTGCCTGCAAAGGACCTCCCCAAACTTGTTTCAGCGGCAGCTCTCAGCCTGGCGGCAGCGTCACACAGACTGTGGAAGGAGGGGGAGGAGGAGGGAACCAAAGAGAGCTTTTACCGAGTCTGCGCCCCACAGCCAGGACCGTCCTGGCGCCTCCAGCCGCGTTTCTTCCTGCAAAGCCCTTCGGGCAACCCGAGAGTTCCGCTTGACGCCAGAAGGGCTTTGCAGGAAGAAACGCGGCGTTTCTTCCTGCAAAGCCCTTCTGGCGCCAAAAGGAACTCTCGGGTTGCCCGAAGGGCTTTGCGGGGAAGAAACGCGGCTTGAGGCGCAAGGACGGTCCTGGCTGTGGGGCGCAGACTCGGTAAAAGCCTCTCTTTGGTTCCCTCCTCCTCCCCCTCCTCCTCCTCCTCCTCCTTCTTTCTGGAGCCCCTTCCTCAAAGATTTGGTACCAAAGCAATGGCGGTGAGGAAGTTGTGTCTTTTGGATTTTGCACTGTTGTCTTTTCAATGGTTCTCAGACTGGTTGAACCTTTAGCAGCTGGGGTGATATTCTTTACTGTTAAGGTTACAATTGGATGTGTTGGACAAATCTTAAAAGATGAAACTTTTATTAAAACGTTTGACTTAACTAAAAACGTCTTCCTTTTTCTTCTTCTTCTTAAATATGATTTATTTATTTATTTTTACTTCAGAAGTTTGATGACCGTTGTACAAACTAATCCAACCTAAATGTAGAGGAGGAGAAGAAGGGGGGGGGATTTAAAAAGAGCAGAGGAAAAAGAAAAGAAAGCATGAAGAAAACATAAAGAAAGGGATGGGAGGGAGGGAAGGAAGGAAGGCACTTTATGTTGAGGAGTTAATGTTATAATTCATGTTCTAATGTTATAAATTTTAATCCAACATTAAGTTCCGAGCTTCCAAGTCATTTATTTTTAATGAAAAAAATTTTTACTCAAATTTTTGTGTTAAAATGGGGGATGCGTGTTATACGCCGGTGCGTGTTATACGCCGATAAATACGGTAGCTGCAGCTCAGAAAACTTTTATATCTTTTAATACCCTTTGTTAGTTGGAAAAGGAGCTACCACAGAGTTTTTGTCACTATATATTAACCTGACTATCCTACAAGATAGTCACTGAATATGAGTCCGCTTTGACTGAGCTGCTGTGTAATGCTTGCACGAAATTTATCTTTGCTTTTTTCAGTTACCAGAAATCCTTCAAAATCAGATTATCCAGAGATTATGGAATACTAAACAATATTGCAAAAAGTCTAATTAATGAATATCAGTTTAGTAGACTTCATAATTAATGGACAATCTACTGAAAGGGATTTACTTTGGTAGGGACTGGGGAAAGCTAGGAAGATGTGAAATGGGGCAATGCTACTGTGGGAGCTGCCATAGGCCCACACAAGCCTTGCTTTGCTTAACGGTCTTGCTTTACTCACTGTTAGAGTTAGAGCAAGGGCAAACCCACAATGGACATTCAATTTTATTAGTCTTCCCCCTCATTCCCATTCATACATTAAATTAGTGAATTTGCTATAATTGGCTTTATACATTCCACTAAGCCTCAGTTTCTTTCATTCATGGGTTATTAGCTAAGTTACATTAGATGGTTTTGCATAACATAGTTTGTTATGATATGTGAAGTATGCCTGTAAACATTCTTTAATATTTATAAAATTAAAACCAAAATGTCACCTGTATTTTAACAATGTGAACTTATTATACAGAATATTGTACAAAAATGATTGGTTTTTCAAGAGGAAGGTCATTTTCAACTTACAAATATAGTACTACTAAAGTGTAATGCTCTATCTATGCAGCAGTTTCCTTAGTTTAATCTTGGGTCTCAGTTGATTCTGAGGTCACTAATGAACACTAATGCTAAATAAACTGAACATCTAATCCCATTTTTAATAATTTAGACAGGAAGTAGTATATAGTCTTAGAAGAATTCTGGTTGTTTGCTATTTCAATTGCATGTTTTATTTTTGAATTTATGTAGGGTTTGTCAATGAGGCAAATCAGATTCCGGTTTGATGGGCAACCAATCAATGAAACAGATACACCTGCACAGGTAAAAAAAAGGCATTAAAGTACTTCCTGGTGTGAAAAAATAGAATTTGGTTAGAAGTCTAAATCCCAAAAAATGTTTTAAAAGTAACCTTTACATATTTCTTTGTACCTAACATTGCTTACGTATGAAAGACAATTGAAGTACAAATGTATGCTTAAATTTGTACCACTGAAGACTTGATGCAGCAGTTAAAAAACAGCAATATTGCAATGTCTTTAAAACAGTTTGAACACCCAAGCTTCCTCTTGCGACATGGTTTTCAAGTTGGGAATGGGATATTATTTCTTCCTATTAACAACTGAAAATCCCAATTAGTTTAGACCTAAAAAGTAATATTAATGTTTTTAATATCTATCATGTGAAATACTAAAATTAACTCTATATAATAAAAATCTTGACTTGTATCTAAAAATGCTTTTATTTGAAGAAAGAAGCCTGCTCTTAATTCTGTCAGTTCCTCTGCCCTGCTTATAGTAGAGATATTATTTTTGGCTATTCCAAGGAGACTTTTAATTGAAAGGAACAGCTTTGGAGGTTTACAAGGGCTTCAGTTAAAGTAAGATTCAATAAAACCCCATTGGCTGAACACTTAACACATTCTTGAATTCAGCCTACTAAGAGACAAGCTGACCAAACTCTTATTGCATAATAAAATGTCTCTTTACAAATAAAGTTGATTTTTTTTTTGTGGTGGGGGTGGTTGTTAATGAACAGAAGAAAATGGAGAATTAGATTTGCATTACTTACCAATCCAATTACAAGCTGATCTCTAGTTACATTTTGTTTTGTCTTTTTATACTCTTGGGAGTGTATGAAAAACTAAATAAAACTTGTTATACTTATGTCACTTACTTGTCATGTGATAACATGATATTACTTATCATACTTTGAACTTACTTACAATTTTTTCAATACAGTTGGAAATGGAGGATGAAGATACAATTGATGTGTTCCAGCAGCAGACAGGAGGCATGAACTAAAAGAAAAAACCAAACTTCCTTTCCCACAGGCAACATATTCACAGTTAGAAAAAAAGAGACCTGATTCAGCCACATCTTGACTACTGCAGTATAGCTTTCTCTCTTCTTTGATTTCTTTTCTTATTCCTTCTATTGTACATAAAGTAACTGGTGTATGTGCACAGACATGCATATTTTTTTTAACTAAATAGCCAATTGTGTTTTGATCAACATCATATGGAGAAAGGGTGGTAAAAACAATCTGGTCTTGAAAACATCCCATTTCTCCACTTGTGGCATGCTCCTCTAACTTTTATCTTTATATTCCAGTAAGTTATTTTTGCTCTCATTGTTGGAAAAAAACAAAAAAAAACTTACATACTTTGTTTGATTGGACAATTTCATTGTTTTTCTTTTATCGTTGTACAACCAAGGACAATTTTATAACTTTTTTGTACGTAGCTGTTACATGTAGAGCAATCTGTCTTTAAGTAGGGGTAAATTACTCTAAAACAAAAGTTTGATCCTGGATAGTTTTCCCTTCCGTCTTGTTGTTTAAATAAACTTCTTGTTTAAAATAAAACAGCTTATCTTTTGTGCTGCTATCATCTCAGCCTAGAACCAATCACCTGGTAAAAAGAGATAGAAATTTTCTTGCTGTTTCATCAGATTTTAATTTTAGTTTTTATATTTCTGCTGACAGTCCAGACAAGTTTTAAATTACTAGTTACAGGGAGGCTGACTGGATGTGAAGGGCACAGTAAATATCCCTTCTTGCAGTGAAAATCTTGGCAAGAAATGTGGGTTTTAATGTAAATTGCTAGATAAAAATGCTGTGTTTCTTTTTTAGTGGAAATGTTTGGGATTGAAAGCAACATGTTCTTCCTTTCTAAATGTAAACTTGGGCAGTTATTTGGGAAGACATGATACTGTGCCCAGTGCAGCTGATCTGCAGTCAGATTCTTGTGCTCTTGTATAGATAGGTTATGTGATAAGCTGATCCATATGACTTTTCAGGACCGAAGAAGGGGAGTGCAATTGAAAACCCTATCCCTGCTTGTTTTAATATTGGGATGAGAAAGGCATAAGGTACTGAGGTTGTAGATGGAGCTAATATTCTTAAGGGACTAAAGGGAAATAGTATGAGAAATATTTGAGGTAAATCTACAGTTTTCAAACCGGCAATATAGAACTGTAATATTTTATATATATATATATATATATATATATATATATATATATATATATATATATATATATATATATATATATATATATGTATTACCTAGTTTGGCACATCAAATATCTCTTTCAGATATCATAATAGAAAGCAATGTGGAAAACAAATACTATTTGCTATAGTAGAGGAACTTGGTTAACTACTGGTGAAGTAAAATTACTATATTAACAACAGGATAAAAAGGTACATTTGAAAATTCTCAGTTCTTGGCTGTCATGCATTATATTTCTCATCAAGTGCACATCTATTGGGATGTGTCTTTAATACCGAAGTGGGGTATTGTTGGTTTTTGTCAAGCTTAGAATTAGTAATGCAGGTCCAGTACTGGTCTAGAACTCTAGCGGTAATGTGAAAGGCCCATTCATCTTATGTTAATATTTGAGATTTTGAAAGTTGCCCGAAGTCCCTTACTCATGATGCAGCTCTGCTGCACTTTATGGTTAAATTGCTTTGTTCCTTTTGGTTTGGATGGGCTTCCATAAGTACGTTGCCATGATCGCAGAAATGAGACATGCCATTTAGCCAATAGTTTAAAGCAATCTTCTGTAATATGTTGATAGTTAGACATCAGGTTATATGTGTCCTGCTTCTATTATACTTTTAAACAGAAGAAACTGTTGAGCTAGGTATGTAATGCCATGATTGTATTTGGAACACGTAATCTACAAAATAAGTTTTTTACAACCCTTCCCCATGATGTATGGTAATGCCCTCTAATATATATTGATTGTTAACTTCTGTAACACAATTTCAGAATTTGAGGGGATAGTTTAATCTTAACAATTTTCTAAATTTCCCTGGTGGGACCTAGGAATTCATTCAGTATATTTTAAAAATACCTCAGTCTTAAGGAGTTTACTGAATTGCTTCAAATAAGAGGCGATGGCTACATTATGAAATTGTGTACTTTCCTTGTTGCAATATAATAATAAAATAATATTTTTGTTCCAAAAATGGTGCTGCATATCCTACTCTGCGTGTGTGCAGTCCTGGCTTTCAGAACTTGGAAGCAAATTCCTACTGTTTATAATCTTAAGTATCTATTGTCAGTATCTGTTCTACCAACTTTCAGAAATATATTAGCTTATGCAACGTAAGTTCAAAGTAAAGTACATGCTGGATAATGAATCAAGTGGCTTTTTTATGTTTATAATTTGCAACTGAGCACCTGCATTGCTGAGTTTTCAGTTTTCTTTTCTTGAGCCCAGAAGGAAAAGAATAAATTATCATGTGGGGATTGTATGTTGCAAAAATACCAAGTTACAATGAATAATGTTTCAGTGTCCAGAATGCCAAAGTGTAATTACCCCAAGATATAGTACATGGGGGGGGGGGGAAATGAACATTCAAGGAATGTATAATATAATAAACAATTTCACTTATTTCTCCTTTATGGAAACATCCATGATTCAAGATGATTGTATCACTGAAATCATCTTTTGCCATAATGTAGTTCGTTTGCATCTTTTTGTGGATCTGGCTATTGTAACTTGTAAAGATTACTGTTTAACATGAAAATCATGACTTAGCAAAATATATGAATCAATTTGGCCTTGCTCATCTATCAACACTTTTTCCCTTTTATGATTCCTGTAAGTAGAAATTTACCCAAAAGGGCAACAGAAAATGTGGTAAGGATAGTCCATGAATGTGGAGATTTTTATCCTATCTAATAGATCTCTCTTTTTGCAATCAATTTCACTGAACACTTTTTATTAGAGATACTAAGCTTGAGACCATTATGGTATTATTAATTGTTCAGTTTCACTGAGTATGGTGGTAGAACCTGGGGTAACAGTACTTCGAAGCAGCAAAGTAATGCACTTGTTTTCAGTTTTTGTTAATATATTGTTTTATTATACATAGATGCACATGTCTGATGCTTTTCTGTTCAAACACTCATCAGGTCTCTGGGATATAGAGCATAACATGTTTATATGTAAATGTTCAGCTAAAAGATATAGACAAATTAATCTCTTCTTCAGCAAAATAGAAATATTTGGATAGCTTTGCACAATAACATTGCAGGTATTCACATTACTAAACAGGTCCTGCTGAAATCATTGAGAATTACTCCCTGGTAAATATGTTGGATTATGAGGCAACTAGCAGAATGCATACTTTAAACCCGGGGTAGTCAACCTTTTTATACCTACCGCCCACTTTTATATTTCTGGTAGTATTAAAATTTTCTAACTGCCCACCAGTTCCACAATAATGGTGAAGTAACCTTATAAAATTTATAAAGCTGAGTTACAGCAAACCCCTACTGCCCACCATGAAAGCTGGAACGCCCACTAGTGGGCGGTAGGGACCAGGTTGACTACTACTGCTTTGAACATTTAAACAAGTTTTGTTTAAACTCTCTTTTTTTAAGGGACTTGTAAAACAGCTTCATGTGTAGACTGAGAATAGTTTTCTCTGGTAGAAAGTGCCATTTGTAATACCTTTCTAAAAAATTGCTTTTGTTTCATGGGTCTCCTGCCATATACCTAGTTTTTTCTCCCATGTCACATCCAGATTGATCCACACATCAGTACAAGATACTTGTGTATTTTTCCTGTTCATGGTGTAAGGTATGAATACCATAGTTAAATGAGAGGCTTAGGGCATCATTCTCTAGGAAATAATGATTTGAGGTGCCCTGCTAAAGCAACGATTTGGTAGATTTGATACATATTTTGTGATACATTTCGTATTTTACGGCACTGGCGTTAACTTCCATTTGATTCATCCCGGATCCCAAGAGAGATTGGAGAGCTCTCGCTGGAGGGCTCGCTGAGCTATGCCACTCCCTTTGACCGGATCTCTCCAACTGCTACTCCATAAAGAAAGACTGAGAAAGTTGTTTGCTGCCTCATGTGCAGTCTAGCCAATGCCAACCCATTTTTATTTAAATGACAGCTTCGTCGTTAAATCGCATGCCAAGAAGCCGGGCAGGAAGTAGCGACCAATGGGTGCGAAGTAACAGTCGCTGTCGACGAATCTATTTCCAATGACGTTGGCGAGAATGTTGCTGGGCTTGGAGGTGGGGCCACGTCCGGAGTGGCACGAGGCTCCCTTAATCACGTCAGGACAGCGCGTTTGAACTAGCCAATGAGGTGATCGAAAGGAACGAACCTTATAAAAGAAGCTGCCAGCGCCGAGTGGCTACTGCAGTTGTACCCGCCAGGAGCTGAGCGCGGAAATATCATCTTCCGCTGGCTTCGCACCCGGGCGGTTTCCTCCAACTTCTTCCCCATCATGACTACCACCACTACTTACACGGGGATGGACCCCAGTGGCCGAAGTAGCTCAAGGTTCGTGGGTGGGAAAATGCCTTGTCCGCAAGAAGTTGCTTGTTCGTTCACTATCTCTCTGCCTCCCTCGACGCAGGGCTGCCTTCGCCCGAGATCCCTCGTTTTCTCCCCCGTGCGGCAAGACGCCTTGGATTCCGGGGAGGCGGGCCGTACTGGGGCTGGTTCCAGACATGCCCTCAATTCCCGGCTCGGAGAGAGGCGGAGAAGGAACCCCAACCCTGGGTGGGATTTCTTCCCCCACAGGGAAGGGCTCCGTTTCTTGGGATCGAGGGGCCTGCGGAGAACGCTTCCCACTGCCCTGTTCCCATGGCCGCTGGAGAGGAGGCGAAACGCCGGAGGGGCTCATTGCAACATCGGCGCTGCCGCCTGCCGGCATACGCCAGGGGCCTCCCATCTGTTGAGTCGGCGAGACGAGGGCAGCTCTCTCCTGACTTGTTATCCGTCTGGAAGCCCTACAGGCAGGCAGACAGGCGAGGTATCAACTGCACTCTGTTTCCGCCTAGGCCTTGGTACTGCGTAGATCCGGGAGCTTTCCTCGCCCCTTTGTAGGTTTCGGGAGCGGGGCCTGGCGGGGGAAGAAAGAAACCTGTAGCGGACTTAGCCTTTTCCGCCGTCTGCTGTCGGGGTGGGGGCTCGGGAGGGGGGCTGTGCCTGCCTGTCGCATCTTTCTGGCTTTCCTCCTGCTTAGCGACACGGCTGCGGGATGCTGGGGGCGTTCTGGCAAGTCTAGGCGATGTTCCTTAGCACGAAGCGCCCTTCGGCTCTGGTCGGAACAAAGGAGATTCTTACTCCGGGTAGTTGAATTGGAGGTTTTCAGCCTTTCTCCCTCGGTGTGTGTCTCTCGGCCCCGGCACGGTTATCGACTTATCTTTTTTGTCTTGCTGCTCAATGTCTTAGCCTGGCTAGGCTTCCTCTACTACTAAAAGGTGCTTCTCGCTGGGTGGGGCTAGCCACACTTCTTTTGTCTTGCATCTATCGCTGCCTCTCTCTACCTGTTAACGGGGCTGGGATTAGGTCAGCAACTTCCAAGCATTCTTGGAAAAGCTGCTTCCTCCTCTCTGGTCCAACTTCTGCCACTCGGTTCAGGGGTAGATACTTCAAGCAAGGTTGGTTAGTAGGGGTGTGTTAGTTAGTAAAGGGGTGTGTGTGTGTACTAAGCTTATTGTGTATTATTACTCTAAAGGGATTGGAGTTGAAATACAATGGGAGGGGACAGTGGTGTTTATTTGTAGTCTTAATGCAGGATGATTTTGCTACAGTGTGGATGTTGCAATGGCTGTCCTTGGGATTGTGGGAGAGTTGGTGGGTGACTGTTTCAATTTGGGTGTTGTTGTTTTTAAAAGTTAGCCAATGATTGTTCTGGAACAAAGAAAGGTTGAAATATTTTTGAATTCCCATGTTATAGTAGTGTGCAACAAAGAATCATGAATGTAATAGTAACCGTAATTATACCAAGTGGCTCTAGTCTGAGGAAATGTCTCATCAAGTTTTCATAAAGAATTTCCTTGAAATTGGCTTCCCCTGCTTTTATACTGTCCAAAAGCCCATAATATATTGCAAAGGTGTGAACCTCTGTCCAGATGATGATGTGCAGCGTAACAATTATAATTGGTATGGAAGGTAGTCAGAAATGGTGAGAATTGAAGTCTAGGGATAACTGGATATTAGCGATTTTCCCATACTTATTACTGAGTAGGGAGGAATGTTTGTGCAAATTTCCATGTCTTGGCAGGGATGTCCATGTTCAATGGCAATCAGAATAGAGTTGGAAGATACCTTGGAGGTCTTCTAGTCCAACTCCCTGCTCATGCAGGAGACCCTTATACCCGTGATGGTGAACCTATGGCACGCATGCTACAGGTGGCACACAGAGCCATATCTGCTGGCATGCGAGTTGTCAGCTCCAGCGCCCACGTGTGCATTGGCCAGCTGCTTTTTGGCCTTCCGGAGGGCTGGGAGAGGCCATTTTTTCCCTCCCCAGGCTTCAGGAAACCCTCCGGAGCCTGGGGAGGGCAAAAAATGGGCCCAATGAGTCAACCGTAAGTTTGGAGACAATCTGTTTCTGGCTTCTGGAAGCTTTCCTAGAGCCTGGGAAGGGTGAAAATGCCCCCCCGCGGCACTCCGGACACCCTCTGGAAACGGATCATTTTCAAACTTCCATTTTTCACACTCCCCAGGCTCCAGGCTTTCCTGGAGCCTGGGGAAGGCAAACCTCCCCCCGGAGGAAATACCAAACTCAGCTTGGAAGCAAGCAGTATATCACACGTGGGGGGAGGTTGTGTGCACATGTGGAGCGCACTGCATGATGGGTGCTGGCACGCATGCACACTATTGCGCATGTGCTTTTGCATTTTTGGCACCTAACAACAAAAAGGTTCGCCATCACTGCTTTATACCATTTCAGATAGGTGGCTGTCCAAAATTGTAATGGATGTTCTTGGGATCTTATACATTGTGTGTTCAATGCTTGTGGTCCTACTTGGTTTTCAAAGAATTTCTTATCTATAATGCTGCTATCATATTGGAATTAACTGAAGCAATAATTGGGTGAAAAGCAACTGGGTGACAAATAGGATGAAAACAGCTCTAGGCAACAAAGCCAGAAAATATTTTATTTCTACCATGCACCCTTCATTTTCACGACATGACATAATGTGAGCAAATAGGTACACACATCAATTGTAGATATATGATAAAATCCAATTTTACCATATATCTACAACTGGATAGGGTGAGACTTGTCCACTCTTTGCTCTCTAAGTTCTCTTTGTGCTGTTAGAAACATCATTACATTCAAATCATATAATTAATGCCGTAAAGTAGAAAGTTCTGCGGAAACATTTGCAAGACTGAATTGTTATTTAGTAAAATTCAGTCTATAAATGCTTTTTTTTTAGTCTGATGATCATTATTAAGCTAATAAAATTTACTAAAATATGTAATTGACAGCCTTTTTACAACTTGCAGTTGATATGTAGACCAAGTTTGTATTTTTCCCTCTATAGCAGGGCTGTCAAACCCTCAGGCCGAATGCATCATGCACTGGCCACGCCCATGCCCAGTTTAGCAAAGGGGGGGAAGTCCTGATATGTCACGTGATGCTGCCATGATGATGTGAGTTTGACACCCCTGTTCTAGAGGAATAGAGCATAATAGAGCATCCTGTTCCACATATTTCTTCAGACTATCCAGCCACTTCTACTTCAACATGAAAAGTTTTACAATAAAAAAGGGTTAAATTTTGAGATTTCTATATTTTGAGGCTCTCAGTGTGCAACAGTTTTCACTAATGAAGAACATGCACTTCCATCAACTACACATATGGCATTTTTTTCAGTATGTTGCCACAAATGATGATGGTAATCTGGATTCATATACACATGGTCTTTGACCTACGACAATTTTAGTGACCATTTGAAGTTACAATGACACTGAAAATGTGACAGTTTTTCAGATGATCATTGCAACTCTTAAACACAACCCCAATCACTCCACGCACACGTGGAAACATATGACTAGTTTTTTCTTTTTCATTTTCCCCTAATTACTTGTCTTGGGATTATTCTTTATACTATTTATGTTGTTTGAATTTGTTGCTATGGATTGCACCAGTGAGGCTAAAACCAATTTCATTGTATTTATTTTGTACAATGACAATAAAGCTATACTATAACATCCCCATAGTCACTTGATCAACTGGCTTGGCAACTGCTATGTAGTTATGACAGTTTCAAGGTCCTGGAATCATGTGATCACCTTTTGTGATCTTCTGACAAGCAAAGTCAATGGGGAAGACAGATTCATTTAACCGTGTTAGTAACTTAAAACTGCAGTGATTCACTTGGTGGTGAGACCCCTCCTGAAGAAGCCATCTTTGGATCCAGCCATCTTGAGTAACTATCGTCCAGTTTCCAACCTCCCCTTTGTTGAGAAAGTGGTGGCCTTTCAGCTCCAGCGGTCCTTGGATGAAACCGATTATCTGGATTCCTTTCAGTCTGGATTCAGGCCTGGCTACAGCACGGAAACTGCTTTGGTCGCGCTGATCTATGATCTCTGGAGAGCCAGGGATGGGGGCCATGCCTCCATCCTAGTGCTCCTTGACCTCTCAGCGGCCTTCGATACCATCGACCATGGTATCCTTCTGCGGCGGTTGCGGGAGGTGGGAGTGGGAGGCACCATTCTTCGTGGTTCTCCTCCTACCTCTCAGACAGGTCGCAGTCGGTGTTGGTCGGAGGGCAGAGATCGACCCCTAGGGCCCTTAACTATGGGGTGCCGCAGGGTTCGGTCCTGTCCCCCCTCTTATTTAATATCTACATGAAGCCGCTGGGTGAGATCATTCATTGGCACGGGATAAAATACCACCAATACGCGGACGATACACAGTTGTATCTGTCCGCCCTGTGCCAACTCAGTGAAGTGGTTGAAGTGATGTGTCAGTGCCTGGAGGCTGTCAGGATCTGGATGGGGATGAACAAGCTGGCACGCGGCTCTCAAAGGGGCTGACAAAGACCAGCGGAGGTCCAGGGATACATTGGAGATCGCCCCAGTGCTCCCCAGCTCCAGGAGGAAGATCGGACCGCAGATCGGCGGTCGCCATCTTGCCACCGCCATATTGAGCATATGAGTGAGCGCGTGATCGGCGTTCTCCTATGGACGCCGAGAGCGCTCAAAAGCACCAGCCAAGCCAACTCCGCCGGTGATCAGGGGAGGGCTCCAGAGCAGTGTCTGCCGGTGTCTCGGGCCGCTGATAAGAGAGAAGAGCGTGGATTCAGGGACAGAAGACTGAATCCACCCGATTGAAGCTGGCTGAAAGAGAGAGGAGGTTGGTGGTCAGCACAACTATAAGTACTATGGCGGAGGCGGTGAGGAGCAGGGATGCTAGGCCCAGATCCCCAGGAGGTGTGGATCCGGATGAAGGGACCTCTGGGGGGGGGGCTTCCCCAGTTCCAAGGGGGAGGTCTCCAACCAGGAGGGGCAACTCCAGGACCCACAATAAGGCAACCTCTAAGAAGGTCACGATGACCAGGGCCTCTGCTAGAAGATTTAAGGCTACCGGCTTGCTGGTGGGAGCTGGTCGTTACAGCTCCGGAATCCTGGTCACGTTAAACTGTCTGATGAGCAATCCATCAGCCGTCTGACAGCTTGTTTACCTTTTCTTCGGGCTAAGAAGATAAGGTGAGTTAATTGTGCTGGGCATTGCGCCAACTAACTCTCTCAGATCAACTCTGGGAGGGGAGGAAGGGCACCCGAGAGCAGAATTGTCTCCGTGCCAGGAATTCCTGCTGTTTTTTTAGCAGCACAAAGCAAACCACCCATCCTCAGAACAAAAATTTGATTTACTGAATTCAAGACGAGCAGACCCTATACACGTGAACTTTTAATTGTTTGTATTAATCCTTAGCGTCATTTTTACAATAATTCCTTCTGATATCTTACTTGCTAAAGAAATATTCAAAATGGCACCGAGCAGCTTCGTAACACTGATCGGGCTTTGAATTTCTATGGAGTTTAAAACTTCAAAGAAAAGAAGTGATTTAATACTAAATTAAACATTAACAGCTGCACAATCGACCAGCAGAGACTTATTAATTGGCTGAAGAAGATTAAAACTTGGAATGGCTTCTAAGCAAAACCCTATCCAAAAGGTTCCCCCCCCCCCCCCGTTTCAAAAAGTGCGGGCAGTTTGCCCGCCCCTGGCACAAAACTACAGTCATTACTTCCTCCCCCCCATAGGGGAGCCGTTAACTAACTAAAGAAACTTTTCAGAAGGAACTGGCTGAAGCATTTAAAAGTCATGTAGTTACGATGGAAACAAAAATTAAGGAGGAGATATCCGTTGCTCATAAAGAACTGTCTGATAAACTTGAGACCGGGGTTCAGAAGATCAGGGATGATATGTTGGGGGTTCTTAATTCGTTTTCAGATTATGTGTCCGGAATTGAAAGCAGATTAGAAGATCTTAATGACTCTAATATTAATTTGGTATCCAAAATGGATGTGGTTCAACAAAAAGTTGGAGATGCTGAAAAAGAAATTATGTTACAGTATAGACAAATGGAATTTGCACTAAGAATAAGAGGTTTGCGTGAAAATAACCAGGAAAATCTGAAACAGATTCTCTCAGAAGCTTTCAATAGTCTGATGGGAAGGCCAGGGGGGAATTTTGATTGGCAAATTGATACGGTTTATCGTGTTAACTCCTGGCTGGCTAGACAGAAGCAACTTCCAAGGCACATTGTGATTTACTTTACCACAAGAGACATGAGGAATATGATATTGCAAGAGTCCTATAAAATCAAGCTTCAAATTGGGGGTCAGGAAGTGACTGTTTTGAAAGAGATACCACCTCAAATGCTAAGATCTAGGAAAGACTACGCCTTTTTAGTCGAAGAGCTTAAAAATCGTCAGCTACAGTTCAGATGGGATGCACCAGTTGGGTTAGCACTCATTTTTGAGGGGCAAAGATACCGCCTTAATTCAGTATGAAAGGCCCGAGATTTTTACCATAATATCTTGAAGGCCAGACACCCCGCCCCACCTGGACCTAGAGAAAGAGAACAAGGACAAGATAGACAGCAAACTACACAATTATCAACAAGGATGGATCATCTTTCTCTCTCAGAAGCACAAGGAGCCAAGGAACAAAGACAAACCCGTGTGATTACCAGACGAATGGACCAACAATTTAAAAAGCAACAATCACAACAAACACCTGTTACCGGTCAAGATGCTACAGTTACCAGCTTAGAAGCAGTGGAAGGAGCCAGACCAAAGGTTAAATTCCAGGATGTTCAGATGGCTCTAAAAAAGCTTCAGGGAGCCAAAGATGACAACTAAGTTTCTAACATGGAACGTCAATGGATTAAACTCTCCACAGAAAAGAAAGAAAATATATCACTATCTTAAACAGTTCAAGAATGATATAATTTGTTTGCAAGGAACTCACATTAGATCAACTGATCAAAAATATCTGATTAATACAAGATTTGGACAACATTTTATAGCTTCTGCTACAGAGAAGAAAAACGGTATAGTTATATACTTAAGGAAGGATATGAAAGCTGAATTAATCGAAGCAGATCCCCACGGAAGATATATTGCAATAGACTTGGTATTAGAAGGGAAAAGGACATTGCTACTGGGAATATATGCTCCCAATCAACAACAAGATGGATTTTATAGAAAGCTTCATGCCAAATTAGTACAGTGGGATTATAGGTCCTGCATACTATTGGGTGACTGGAACGGTGTTATCCTTGTTAGCTGAATCAATCCCCTATGCTACACTCAACGTGCTTAAAGCTTTTTACGAAGGTGGAATGAGAGGGACAAAATACCTGGGAAATGTGTCCCCACCATTCTCAATAACTACCGGCGTCAAACAAGGCTGTATTATTTCACCAATGCTCTTCAATATAACCATGGATTGGATCCTCAGACAAACTTTTAAAGACACACCAGGCGTTCAAATCGGGGCTCAGCTGTCTCTCACAGACTTGGTGTATGCTGATGACATCGTCTTCTTTGCTGAAACAGCCCAAACCGCCCAAAATACCCTGGATGCATTACAAGCAAATGCTAACAAGCTCGGCCTGGTGATAAATGGTGAAAAAACCAAATTCATTTTCACGGGCACTCAACCAGCTCAAGTGCACCTCGAAGGCAACCCTATCGAAAGAGTAGACACGTTTAAATATTTGGGGTCGATCATCGACAGCCAACGTGTAGTGGCTACAAATGACATCAAAAGCCGCATTGGCAATGCTACAGCCACATTCGCCTCTCTAAGGAAGTGCCTGTGGAGCCAAAATGACGTGACGATTGCGACTAAGATGAGGATATTTAATGCTTCCATCCGCACAATCTTACTGTACGGCTCGGAATCGTGGACTTTACTTAAAAGCGACCTGAACCTATTAGAGCGATTCCAGCTAAGATGCCTGCGCAACATTCTGCACATAACTCTACGGGACCGGTGGAAAAACGAAACGGTATTGCAGCTGTGTAAAAACCAAACTACAATCGAACTTTACCTAAGAAGACAACGACTTAGGTGGTTTGGACACGTTTGCCGTATGGACAATAGCCGATTACCTTACCTATCGATTAACTCGCTGCGACCGGATGGGTGGAAAATCACACGAAATGCCCCAAAGAAAACGTGGATATCCCAAGTGGCTCACGATCTTCAACCACTCCATTTTTCGATAACCGATGCCCAACAAGCCGCCCTAAATCGGAATCAATGGCGTGCTGTAATCCGTGACGTCCTGCCCCTGGCCTTCACAATGCAACGGTCACTGCCTTATGGATGTTGACATTTACGAAGATTAAGTCCAAGTAAGTCCAACAGTGTTATGGACACTAAGAAAGATAAGAAGGCTTCTCGCCCAAATACTCAAATGCGAGCGAAACTACCTAAGTCCTTTTTTGATATGATGGATGGTTTCGAACTGAGAGATATTTGGCGAGAAAGAAATGCAGAAGAATATGATTTTACCTTCTTTTCTGATAGACATTTTCCAGAATTGATTTCATACTAACTACCAATGATTTGCTTTCTAGGGTGAAGAAGACAAAGATATGTGCCAGAGTTTTATCAGATCATAATCCAGTTTGGATGGAGTTGGGAGGGGTGACGCACACAAGAAGGTCTTGGAGATTGAATGAAAATTTATTTAGATATGAGAAATATACTAGTGAATGTAAAAAATTATTAACAGAATACTTTGTTTTTAATATGAATAAGGGTACATCTATGGAAATTGTATGGGATGCAAGTAAAGCGTATATGAGGAGCTTTGATAAATCTAAATAGATTACATAGACGTAAACAAGAGGAAAAGCGAACAGAACTGGAAGATGAAATTAGGAAGAAAGAGCAAGAGTTAACTTTAAAACCAGGAGATATAAAGATTAAAGAAGCAATTACCTTATTAAAAGACCAATTTAATATGCTGATCTCAGACCAGGTAGCCACTAGTCTGTTATATGCAAAACATAATACTTTCTGCAATGCAAATAAATCTGGTAGATGGTTAGCATATCATATTAGGAAAAAACAAAAATTTTGTAACATAGCCAAATTGCACTACAGAGGGAAAGAAGTGTTTCAACAGGGTGAGATTCAAAAGGTCTTCCGTGAATTCTTTACAGTGTTGTACAAGGGTGACAAAATCAATGGTCTAGATATAGAGAGAGACTTGGATAAAGAAAAAATACCCATAGTTAAAGAAGAGCAGAGGCAAAGATTGAATCAACCAATAACTTCGGGGAAAATTTTACAGGTAATTAAGCAGTTAAAGGCAGGGAAGGCACCTGGTACAGATGGCTTGACAGTGGCTTACTATAAAAATCTACAATTAGAAATGGTAGAACCTCTTAAGGAGTTATTTAATAAGATTCAAATGGAAGGTAAGGTACGTCCATCTTGGAAGACAGCTTTTATATCCCTGATACCCAAAGAAGACCAAGATATTACCCAACCAAAAAACTACAGACTTATATCACTACTTAATGTAGATTATAAAATCTTTACTAAAATACTAGCAAATAGGTTAATGTTGGTTATTCAACAATTGATTCATAATGATCAAACAGGTTTTATTCAAGGGAGACAAATGAGAAGTAATGTAAGATTAATCATTAATGCACTAGAATATTTGGGAAAGAATAACCAAATTCCTGCTGCGTTCATATTTCTGGATACTGAGAAAGCCTTTGATCGAGTTAACTGGCAATTCCTGTTGAAAACACTGCAAAAAATGCAAATAGGAGAACGTTTCTTACAATCAATTAAAGCAATATATCAACAGCAAACAGCTCAAATTATAGTTAATGGAAGTTTAACAGATTCTTTTCAAATTGAAAAAGGTACAAGACAAGGTTGTCCCTTGTCCCCATTACTGTTTATTATTACTTTGGAAATATTGTTGAATAAAATACGGGGCTTGGAGGGCCTAAAGGGAATTAAGATTAGGCAGCAAGAATATAGAGTGCGTGCTTTTGCAGATGATCTGGTTATAATATTAACCCAACCGCAGGAATCTAGTATGATCTTAATATGATTAATCAATATGGTCAAGTGTCAGGATTTAAAATAAATCTAGGGAAAACAAAAATATTAGCTACAAATATGAATACTAAACAAAAGGAAGAACTAGAAGGAATGATAGGATGCGAAATAGTTAAAAAGGTCAAATATTTAGGAGTTCATATTTCAACCTCAAACGGGAAGTTATATAAGTATAATTATGAACCACTTTGGCATAGTATACAGACAGAGATGAAAAAATGGGAAAAGTTACAGTTATCCTTGCTGGGAAGAATAGCAGCAGTGAAAATGAATATTTTACCTAAATTTTTATTTCTTTTCCAAATGCTACCTATACTTAAAAAGGATGTGAACCTGTTAGAATGGCAGAAGGGTATTAATAAATTTGTATGGGCAGGGAAGAAGCCGAGAGTAAAACTAAAAATAATGCAAGATGTGCGTGAGAGGGGAGGTTTGAAAGTACCCAACCTAAAATTATATTATGATGCAGTAGCATTATCTGTAATTAGTGTTTGGATTGATTTAACAAATGATAGGATACTTAATATCGAGGGGTATGATCTGGTATATGGCTGGCATGCTTACCTGCTATATAACAAAAAAGTGGACAAGAATTTTAAAAGTCATATATTAAGGAATGCTTTACTGCGGGTCTGGAAAAAATATCAATACAAATTAAATGATAAGATACCTATGTGGGCAATTCCTAGACATGCAATAGAAAATATGAACATAGTACAAAAACAGGATATAATTACTTACAGACAGCTTCTTACCCTAGAAAGGGGTGTATTACAACTAAAATCCTTGGATGAATTAAACGAGGAAAAGGTAATTCAAACATGGTTCCAGTATGGACAGCTACAGGCCAGGTGGAAAACAGATCAAAAATTGGTTTTATGCAAGTCGAGGATAATTTATTTAAACAAATAAGAAATCAAAGCTTAATGCATATAAAGAAACTATACAATGTATTAATACAGATGGATTCCGAAACAGAATTAGTTAAAGACTGTATGATAAAGTGGGCTCAAAATATTGAAGAACCAATAATGTTGGATACATGGGAAAGGATCTGGGTAAGAAATGTAAAATTTACACAAGCCCAAAATTTGAGAGAAAACTTTTATAAGATGTTTTATAGATGGCATTTAGATCCTAAAAAGTTGGCTTCTATGTATCCGAACTTACAGCCCAAATGCTGGAGATGTGACTCTCTCAACACTACATATTTTCATATATGGTGGACTTGCAAAAAGGTTAAGGCATTTTGGATAAAAATATGGTGGATTATGCAAAATGTTCTTTAAAAAAGGATAAAATTTACCCCTCAGTTATTTTTGTTAGGTATAATTACTGATTGTACAGCTGTAGAGATTAATTTGATTTTGCACTTAATAACTGCAGCTAGATTGTTGGTGGCGCAATACTGGAAGAAGGAAGATTTGCCTACAATTCAAGAATGGACATTGAAAGTCACAAATTTAGCTGAGATAGCTAAAATATCTGCATATCTTAAGAACCATTCAAACGAGAGATATAAACGAGACTGGAAAAAATGGATCGATTATATACAAAATAAATATGGGACTAAGAAATTCCAGATAGCTTATGATTAAGATCAGGAATGATATAAATTGTTTAAAGTTAGCCTAGCAAGGAGGAGCTAAGTTCAATGTAAAGATGTTATCAATTTTCTAGTCTTTTTTCAAATATATTTTAGACTGTTTTTGTTAGAGATTTATACCATGTATGGGTGCTGGGAAGTCGGGGGAGGGAAGGCTGGGGGGGTTGGGGGGGAGGGAGGGATGTATATTAGGCTTGATGAGGGGTGTTAGATCTTAATGTAATATGATTGCACATGTATACTGTCTTCTCTTATTTTTTCTTTAAAATTAAGATATGTTAAGTGTTGTGACTCGGCTAGAGCCTTGGGAGCTGTTATCAGATTCTGACAGCGAGGGAGATTTTGAGTCATGTTTGGAAGAGGAGGAGGGTTCTGGACAGGGGTCTGCCTCCGAGCAGGGCTCAGAGAGACTAGTTGGTCCCCAGGTAATGGCTGAGCCTTGGGCTAGTGGGGAGGACATAAGAGAGACTGAGCCTTGGAGCAGTGGGGAGGAGACAAGAGAGGCTGAGCAAGACCCCTTCTGTGAATATTTTCAGGATGCACGTAGGAGACGAGCTGACAGGCGTAAGGCACAACTGAGGACTCCCGAGGAGGTGATTGCAACCAGATGTGCCTCGTTAGAGGCTTCCCTTAGGGATAAAAGGACTGGTGGTGCTGCGCCCTCCTTGCAGAAGTCAACGTTCCTTGATCCTGGATTGTAGTTTCTTTGCTGTGCACTTCGAAAAGTGTTTGGACTTCTGTAACCCTGCTTCGGAGAAACTTTGAGAAGAAGGGCTTTGCTTCCGTTTGGATTCGTCTTGTATTTACCGTAAGAGACATTTCTGTTTGAGACTGTTTATCTTCTGGCAAAGACTTTAATTAGTTTAGTTTGGCTCGCAGCCATTTTGAAACTGAGAACTGATAAAGAGAATTCCCTTTCCTTTTATTTGCCTGTCTGTTAACAAGTGAAGGAGAGGGGTGAACAGAACAGATTTACTTCTGCCAGACAAACCTCCATTTCATTTAATATGGAGCAATTACAGGCTGCAAATATGCTACTCGCGCAGCAAATGGCTGTCCTGACGGACCAAATGGCTCAAATGCAGAGGCTGGTGCACCCCCAACAGACACGGAGGAAGTGCCCAGTGCCCATGCCGGAGAAATTTGACGGCAACCAGAACATGGTCGCAGCATTCTTGGGACAGATGTTTATTAGCCTGAGGGCAGAGGACTTTCCTACTGACCGGGCAAAGGTAGGATTTCTGAGTAGTTTGCTCTCAGGCACAGCTGCTCAGTGGGCCACACCATTGCTCAGTCAGTCTAGCCCCTTGCTGGATGATTTCCAAGGGTTCTGTCAACACTTTCAGATGATGTTTGAGGATCCCATCAAGGGAGAAACGGCAACTAGGCGACTGAAGGCATTAAGGCAGGGTCGTGGATCTTTGCAGGAGTACGTAAGCAAATTCCGGCTGCTGAGTTAGGACTCAGCATGGAATGAACCAGCGCTTATGGACACCTTTCAGGATGGCTTGTCCGATGAGTTACAAGATGAGCTGGCGAGGGTGGACAGGCCACCGACGTTTGACTCGTTAGTTCATTTGTGCCTTCGTATTAATGCTCGGCTGCAGAGGAGGAGCCCTCGCCGTGCATCACAGGGAACAGCTAGGATGCCAGTTGCCCAGGAGTCTGCTGTAGCACGGGAGGAGCCCATGGAGTTGGGTGTGATCAGACCCTGATTGTCACGCACAGAGATGGACAGGCGGCGTGCGGGGGGCCTGTGCTTTTATTGTGGGGATCCTGGACACGTTGCTGTGAGTTGTCCTAAGAACAGAAGGGCTGTGCGACCTGCGGCCACCCCGCAACAACGGAATTCCGTGTCGGGAAGCAAGCGGGCCCCGATCTAAGGGAGACCTTAGGTCAGGCACAAACGGACACTGAGATAAGCGGACCGCCACGGCACCTGATTCTAGCAGCGCACATCTTCTCCGGTAGTCAGCGAGGTATTCCAGTGCACGCCATAGTGGATTCCGGGGCTACCATGAATTTTATGGATGCGGCGTTTGCTACAGCACATAATGTCCCTTTGTGTCCCGTGGAACTGCCGATGCGGGTTGAAACTATAGAGGGTCGGTTGCTTTTGTCTGGACTTGTCACGACTGCCACGCAACCCTTGCGTTTGGCCCTCGGGGAGCATGAGGAGGTCATCCAATTCTATGTGGCGTCGGGCTTGCATTTTCCCTTGGTCGGTTGGCTTGGCTGCGGACGCACGACCCTCAGATCTATTGGTCGCAAAATCTGATCATGTTTCCGTCCTTGCAATGCGTCGACCACATCCGGCAGGTTTGTGCAACCCAGTTATCCAGCCCGGCCAAGGTGGAGGTGCCCCCAGATTTGGTGGAGTTCACGGATGTATTCAGTGAACAGGAGGCGGATCAACTACCACTGCATCGGCCTTACGACTGCCCCATCGACCTGGTACCAGATGTGAAGCTCCCTACGGGGCGATTATACTCCATGTCTGAGCCGGAGTTGGCTGCGTTGCGGGACTTCCTTGATAAAAACCTTGCCCGAGGGTTTATCAGGCCTTCGTCTTCACCCTTGTCTGCCCCGGTTTTGTTCATGAAAAAGAAGACTGGGGTTCTGAGACTCTGTTGCGACTATCGGCGCTTGAATGCCATCACGGTGCGGAACCGGTACCCGTTGCCTTTAATTTCGGAATTATTGGAGCGTCTATGGGAGGCAACAGTCTTCACAAAGTTGGATTTGCGGGGCGCTTACAACTTGGTGCGCATGAGGGCGGGTGACGAATGGAAGATGGCTTTTGGCACCCGATACAGACATTTCGAGTATATGGTCATGCTGTTTGGGTTGACCAATGCGCCGGCGGTCTTCCAACATTTTATGAATGACGTCTTCCGGGACTTATTGGACCAGTTTGTTGTCATTTATCTGGACAACATCTTGATTTACTCAACGTCCCAGAAGGACCATCAATGTCATCTGCGGACAGTGTTGCAGCGACTCCGAGAGCACCGTCTGTTCGCAAAACTGGAGAAGTGTCAGTTTTGGCAGACCACCATTGAGTTCCTGGGGCATCGTATTTCTTCCGAGGGCATCGCGATGGAGCCTGGTAAGGTGGAGGCGATGTGTAGTTGGCAACCTCCTCGACGTATGAAGGATGTGCAGAGACTCCTCGGGTTTGCCAACTACTATCGGACTTTCATTCCCAGATTTGCTCTTTTGACGGTGCCCCTCACTCGGCTCCTGCAAAAGAAAGTGCCGTTTTGCTGGGGTCCTGCTGAGCAGCGAGCGTTCCTGGCCCTGAAGCAGGCGTTTATGCAGAAGCCGATCCTGAGGCACCCTGATGCCCATCGTCCATTTGTCGTGGAAGCGGATGCGTGGGTGCGGTGTTACTGCAGGCTCACGCCCCTGATGGAACCCTTTTCCCTTGTGCTTACTACTCGGAAACTCAATCCTTCCGAGCGCAATTATGCCATCTGGGAGAAGGAGTTGTTAGCTATCAAGGTGGCATTCGAGGCCTGGCGGCATCACCTGGAGGAGGCCAGGCACCAGATAGTGGTCCGGACGGATCATCGGAACTTAGAATTTCTGACTACGGCATGTAAACTGAACCAACGTCAGATTCGGTGGTCTTTGTTCTTTGCCCGGTTCAATTTCAAGGTGACGTACATTCCTAGCGGATTGAATCAAAGGGCAGATGCCCTGTCTAGAAAACCCGAATATTCTGACCCTGCGGACTCGCTTCCACCCAGGACTGTGTTACCCGCCCAATTGCTCGCTGCAGTTAAGGAACCCGTGGATGTCCAGTCGCTGATAAGGGAGGCGCAGCGGAATGATGAGTGGGTGAATCAACGGACGGGGGAGATAGGGCCGGATTCCCCATGGACTTTTGAGGATGAACTTTGGAAGTATAGGAACCTGCTCTATGTGCCCGCAGGACCAGTCCGTGGCCTGATTCTCTCTCAGTGTCATGATACTCCAGCAGCGGGACATTTTGGGGTGTTCAAAACATTGAATCTGGTCTCTCGTACATTTTGGTGGCCTTGATTACGAGACGATGTGCACAAGTATGTGACGTCATGTGTTCAATGTCGACAGGCCAAGGCAGCGACGGGGGCTCCCCCAGGGTTATTGCAGCCCTTACCGACCCTGGACAGGCCCTGGGGAGCTGTGTCCATGGACTTTTTGACTGAGTTGCCTCCCTCATCAGGGTTTACCACGATCCTTGTGATAGTGGACATGCTCACTAAGATGGCGCATTTCATTCCCTGCCGTAGATTACCGACGGCCCGCACCACGGCCGGCATGTTCATCCAACATGTATTTCGCTTGCATGGCTTGCCTGATCGAGTCGTGTTGGATCGGGGGACACAATTTACAGCGCAGTTTTGGACAGGGCTGATGGAGGCTCTCGATGTACAAGTCTGTTTGTCCTCGGCGCACCATCCCGAAACTGATGGGGGCACGGAAAAGGTGATTGGGATTCTGGAACAATATCTGCGCTGCTTTGTAAATAAGCAGCAGAACAATTGGGCGGAGTACCTGTCCGTGGCGGAGTTTGCCTTTAACAACTCTCTGCATACCTCCACACGGATGACGCCATTTATGGCGAATATGGGATTTCACCCTCGGTTTTTCCCTCTCACCCAAGTGGATTCCCCGGTTCCCGCAGCACAGGACTTCCTCTCTGAGTTCAGGCGGTTCACCACATGGTACGTCGTTACCTGAACCAGGCCAAGGACGATTATAAAAAAAAACAGCAGATAAATCTCAGCGGGCGGTGCCGGAATTGGCTGTAGGCGATCGCGTGTGGCTGTCCACACGACATCTTCCATCCCATCGGCCAGCGAAGAAGTTGGATGACTGATATATTGGACCGTTTCCTGTGGAGGCCATCATCAACCCCGTGGCGTATCGCTTGACTCTCCCACGTTCGATGTGAGTGCACCCGGTGTTTCATCGCTCGCTCTTGATCCCGGAACGATCGGCTTGTCCTCTTCGCCGACCCTCGTCCCCTCAACCGTCTTTGGAGGAGGAGGACAGGCGGCCTTCACACACTGTGGTCCAGATCCGTGATTCTAGATGGCTCAAGGGACGATTTCAATATTTAGTGGACTGGGGGCATGAGGGGTCGGGTGAGGGAACCTGGACCAATGCCACGGAAGTGCATGCCCCTGCTCTAGTGAGAGCCCATCATGCGGACAACCCATCCCGACCGCATCCGAGCCATTAGACCCGGGGAAAAGGCCCTGCGGTGAGGGATAGTGTTGTGACTCGACTAGAGCCTTGGGAGCTGTTATCAGACTCTGACAGCAAGGGAGATTTTGAGTCATGTTTGGAAGAGGAGGAGGGTTCTGGACAGGGGCCTGCCTCCGAGCAGGGCTCAGAGAGACTAGTTGGTCCCCAGGTAATGGCTGAGCCTTGGGCTAGTGGGGAGGACATAAGAGAGACTGAGCCTTGGAGCAGTGGGGAGGAGACAAGAGAGGCTGAGCAAGACCCCTTCTGTGAATATTTTCAGGATGCACGTAGGAGACGAGCTGACAGGCGTAAGGCACAATGGAGGACTCCCGAGGAGGTGATTGCAACCAGATGTGCCTCGTTAGAGGCTTCCCTTAGGGATAAAAGGACTGGTGGTGCTGCGCCCCCCTTGCAGAAGTCAACGTTCCTTGATCCTGGATTGTAGTTTCTTTGCTGTGCACTTCGAAAAGTGTTTGGACTTCTGTAACCCTGCTTCGGAGAAACTTTGGGAAGAAGGGCTTTGCTTCCGTTTGGATTCTTCTTGTATTTACCGTAAGAGACATTTCTGTTTGAGACTGTTTATCTTCTGGCAAAGACTTTAATTAGTTTAGTTTGGCTCGCAGCCATTTTGAAACTCAGAACTGATAAAGAGAATTCCCTTTCCTTTTATTTGCCTGTTGTCTGTTAACAAATGAAGGAAGGGGGAACAGAACAGTTAAGTATATTGATATGGAAGCATAAATACCATCAACATAGAATGGAGTTTGCTCAGAAGCTGAAATACACCAATGAGAGGAAGAGTGGGAAACAGAGGAGAGAAGAAAGATTGGAAGAGAGGGATAGGAGAGAGGGTAAGGGGGGAAGATGAGGATAAGGAGGAGTGGACTGAAGAGAGAGGAGAAGGAGAAAGGAAGGGGATGTAGAGTAGAAAAGGATGATGGAGTGAAGAAAGGAGGTAGGAGAGAGGTAGAAGAAAGGAGAGCAGAAGAGCTAATAATGGGTTTTTATCTTTCTGGGTGTTGATGACAAGAGGAACTGATGTAATTACTACTTAATACAATAGGATATTGGCTATGTAATAGTATACATGTGATTATATGTT
Organism: Thamnophis elegans; assembly: GCF_009769535.1. Taxonomy (NCBI): domain Eukaryota; kingdom Metazoa; phylum Chordata; class Lepidosauria; order Squamata; family Natricidae; genus Thamnophis; species Thamnophis elegans. Next base: position 53,070,581 of record NC_045542.1, on the reverse strand, counting down.
ATGAAAATGGAAAATAAAAAAAGTATATTTCAAAATTAGAAGATTTAAGGCTACCATCAGCCCTTCCCCCTCCAGGTCCCGATCCCCTTGCAGGCTTCCAGTCCTGGATGAGGCCCGGGCAGTATCCCCAGGTATCCCAAGGGGCTCAGGCAGAAGGCACAGCTCCCTATCGCCCCCCTTATTGCCTGCACTTCCATCTGAGTCTAGGGCTGACCCCTTTGGGCGCAGGGCCCCCAGCCCAGCTAGGCATCGGTTGGCACCACTATCCCCTGAACCCAGGGAATATTCACAGCCTCCAGAGCTCCACCCTGCCTTGCCTGAGCTTCCCAATAGCTTTCAGGAGATGTTAGCCAGGGCCTTAGCCCAAGTGATGGCCTCTGGGATAAATCAGCAGCCTCAGAGTTCCAGGAGTAGGTCTTCCCAGGACCAGCCCAGGGGCCACCAAAATCGCCCCAGTGCATCTGCTGCCAGAGGAGCCAGGTCTCCCTCCCCCTTTACTGCCAGTGAGGCTTCCGAATTAGAGGAGGGAGAGTTGAAGGAGGTGGGGTTCTCTTGACGATGAGGAGGCCCAGGCAGAGGACGACTCAACCATCGCTGGCCTTTCCCCCCACCTCCTTATTTAGCTCCTTGCTTCGTAAGACAAGGGCACAGCAGACCTGGGCCCCCGCCCCCCAGATTCCAGGCCTGCGTCTGCCATGCCTAGCACTAGCAAGGGTAAGAAGAAGGGGCCCTTCCAGAGACCACCGGTGGAAAAGGAGGAGATTCCTACTCCAGATATGTTTCTAGAGGTGCTTAAATCTCAGTGGGTGAAGCCATTTCCCCAATCCAGGGGGAAATGAGAGCAAATTCTATAATCTTAACCCTACCTTTGCCCAAGCTCTCCATGTTCCCAAGCTGGACACCCCGGTTGCCACCTTAGCTTCAGCGTCAGCGGTGATCACATGGGACATCGCCAACTGCCTCAAGGCAGAGGCCAAGAAGGCAGACATAGTGCTACGTAAGACCTTCCAGGCAATAACCTGGGCCATTAGGGCAGCAGCTTCAGCGTCTTTCTTCAACAGGTCTACGGTGCTGTGGTTGGAACAGCTGAGGGACAGGACTCCGGCCACAGAAGTTCGTTTGTTGCAGGACATCTCTAAGATGCTGGCAGCCACGCAGTTCTCAGCAGATGCCACCCTGGATGCAGTTAAGTATGCGTCTCGGCCAATGTCATCTTCAGTGGTGTCTAGGCACCTGCTGTGGTTACGCCACTGGCAGGCGGAGTCCCGGGCTAAGTGGCACTTAACAGAAGCAGACTACACCGGTGACAAGCTGTTCGGGACTGCGTTGGATCCTATCCTGGTGGAGGATAAGAACAAACGGAAGGTTTTCCCGGTGACTACCAGACTTTCAGATCTCCGGCACGCTCCGTACCCCAGGAGAACTTCATACCGCCTGCCTAAAGTGGAGAACCAGAACCAGAGGTACCAGAACCCCAGGTTCCACAGGCAGGGGGATAGGCAGTTTCCTAGAGACAAGTTCAGAGCAAACGTCCCTTTCGAGGAGGAGGCGGTTGCCCATTCCGCAGGTTCAAGTGATCCATCCGCAGATTACCTCATTGGCAGTCGCCTCTCCCTTTTCGCGGCTAACCAGGAGCAAGTCACCTCGAATGAGTGGGTCCTCCAGACTGTAAAGCTCGGGCTGCAGTTGGAGTTCCGCTCGCTACCCCCTAGTAAGTTCCGCACCTTTGCCTCCTCCACGGATCCAGCCAAATGGGCCCTTAAGGCCAAGGCCATCAAACACCTGTTAGATATCAGGGCCATTGAGAGGGTCCCAGAGAGGGAGAAGGGCTCCGGTTTCTACTCGAATCTGTTCCTAGTCCCCAAGAGTTCAGGGGGGTGGAGAGCCATCCTGGATCTTAAACTACTCAATTCCAGGGTGGCCTACCGTAGGTTCAAGATGGCCTCCTTGAAATCCATTTTAGAGGGCATCTGACAGGGCGACTTCTTGGCCTCCATTGATCTCACGGAAGCCTACCTTCACATCAGAATCGCCCTGGAACAGCGCAGGTTCCTTAGGTTTTCCCATGAGGGCAACCATTTCCAATATAGGGCCCTTCCTTTTGGGCTGGCCTCAGCCCCCAGGACCTTTACCAAGATGCTGGCTACAGCCGCAGATCGCCTGCGCTCCTTCCCAGTCCGACTGTTTTGTTACCTAGATGACATCCTTGTCCTAGCCAGGTCCCCAGACTCTGCCAAGCAGGACCTGGGGACCACAATTGACACCCTCAGGTCCCTGGGATTCTCTATCAACCTGGAGAAGAGCCACCTGGTCCCATCCACCAGGCTCCAGCACCTAGGATCCATTATAGATTCAGTGGCTGGGGAGGTCTTCCTTTCTCAAGATCGAAGGGACAGCATTGTGCAGCTGATTCATGAGGTTCACAAATTACGCTCTGTCCCTGTAGTTCTTCTTTCCAGGCTCCTTGGGAAATTCATTTCTTGCATAGGGATCGTGCCATGGGCTCGACTACAAGCCAGGGAGCTTCAGTGGTTCCTATTCCCATACCAGAGAGCTGGGACGAGCGACACCAGCTTCAAGGTTCGAGTGCCACCCCAGGTACTACTCTCGCTCTGTTGGTGGCTGACCCCAGCATTAAGCAAAGGATGCCTCTTCAAAGATCCAGTAAGAAAGGTACTCACAACAGACGCAAGCCTGTTCGGCTGGGGAGCACACCTGGAGACCCAGATAGCCCAGGGTCGCTGGACTCCCAACAGACCTGTGCAACAACATAAACTGGTTGGAGCTCAGGGCCATCCACCTGGCCCTACGCCACTTCAAGAGCATGGTGACCGGTCATCATGTCCTCGTCCTGACAGACAACGTGGCGGCCAAGGCCCACGTGAACAGACAAGGGGGCACCCATTCCAAGGCTCTTCATGACTGGGGAACTGGGCAGAGAGGCATCTCCAGTCCATCAGAGGGGAGTACATCTCCGGGACAGAGAACCAGCGAGCGGATTGCCTCAGCAGGGAGACGGTCGACAACGGGGAGTGGCAGCTTCATCCCTCAATCTTCCTACAGATCTGCGAGAGGTTCGGGCACCCGACGGTGGATCTCTTTGCAACCCCAATGAACGCCCAGCTGCCGAGATTCGTATCGAGGTTCCCGACCAGGGGAGCCATGAACACGGACGCCCTTCGATGTAGATGGCCACCAGGTCTTCTCTACGCCTTTCCCCCCCCCTTCCTCTCATTCCCGGGGTTCTGAGGAGGGTGGTGTCAGAGGGAGCAAAGGTCATCCTAGTGGCTCCCTTCTGGCCACGCCGTCCCTGGCTAGCAGACCTAATGGAGCTGTCCTCAGCCCCCCACTGGAGGATCCCCCCGGGGGAGGTGTCCATACACCAGGGCTCTCTGGAGCATCCGGATCCGAATGGCTCCATCTGACCATCTGGCGATTGAGCGGGAACAGCTGAAGGAGGCACATTTTTCTGCGAAGGTCATTAAGACCGTCGAGGCTTCCAGGAGGCAGTCCACCACTTGAATATACAACACCTCCTGGGTTGCTTTCGCGGACTGGTGCCAAGCTAGGGATCTTAGCCCAGCTTCGGCCTCCATCCCACAGGTTCTGGACTTCCTCCAGGAGGGACTGGAGAATGGTTTGGCCCCCAGTACCCTTAGAAGACAGCTCTTTCCATGGTTCTGGGGGGGGATTGCTCCCCCCTTGTCCCAACATCCGGTCCTTAAGCGCTTCCTCAAGGGAGCGGTGAATCTGAAACCCCCAGTGGTCCATCGATTCCCCACCTGGGACCTTCCCACAGTCCTCCAGGCATTGATGGAGGCAACCCTTGAGGGAAGTTTCCCTACAATTCCTGACCCTTAAAGTCGTCTTCTTGGTTGCCATCACCTCAGCCAGGAGAGTATCTGAGATCAACGCTCTCTCCAGCAGAGCGGATCTCTGCACCTTTCTAGAGAACCGGGTCATCCTCAGACTGGACCCCGCGTTCATGCCCAAGGTCAATTCCCCCTTCCACAGGGCTCTAGAGGTAGTTCTGCCGGACTTCTGTCCACAGCCCTCCAGGGATAGAGAAAGATCTTGGCACAAGTTGGACGTCAGAAGAGCCTTGCGCATCTACCTGAAGCGCATGGCCCCCTTTAGGCGTTCGGAAGCCGTCTTCGTTTCTTATCAACCATCCACCCAAGGTGCCAAGGTTTCCCCAGCCACCATTAGCAGGTGGATTAGAGCGGCCATCTCACAGGCCTACGAGGCCCGAGGACTCCAAGTCCCAGAGGGCATCACAGCGCACTCCACCAGAAGTGCGGCCACCTCAGCAGCCTGGACCACCCAGGCACCCATAGAGGAGATTTGCAGGGCTGCTGCCTGGTCTTCTCCCTCGCCTTTCATCAGGCATTACCGGCTAGATGCGTATGCCTCAGCGGAAACAGCCTTTGGCAGGAGGGTATTGCAGGGAGTCCTTGACTCTCGAGGGGCTCAGGCCCATTCACTCCCTCCCAGGACATCTAGCTTTGGTATGTCCCATCTGTTACTTCTCCCACACCTCACTTCGGAAACTGGCAGTTGGTCTTACCTGACCAACTGCATGTTTAGAAGAAGATGTGGGAGGAGTCACTTCCCCCCCTGTGTTAGGGCGCTCTGCGTCAGGGGCCTGAGCTAGCTCAATGGTGAAGCAATGGCAGGCAGGCAGGAAGGATGTGTGCTTGTGCTGTCCTTTCCTTCCAGGTGCTCTGCTACGATCCATCGGTTAATCTGGGGAGGTCAGAAGGAGGAACGTAAGTGTGGCCTCGAAAGATTACCTCAGTCTCCTAGGCAAAAGGGCTGGGTTAATACCCATCTGTTACTCCTCCCACACCTTCTTCTAAACATACAGTTCAGGTAAGATCAACTGCCACTCTCATGCTCTTTATTACTTAGCTTAAATGTTACCATACTGAAAATGACTACTCCAGTTTTCCAGCCTTTCTTTTGTATTCAAGGAATTATTAAATATTTTTTTAAAAAGTTTATGATTAAAAAATTAATTACAAAAAACCATGGTGATACTGAGTTTAAAAGTAGCTGTTTGCAGCATATACACCTGCTTGAGCATTACTATGGACTACAACCTACGCAGTGAAAATGAAGTATTGGAACATAGCTATCGCCATAATAATGCAGCATGATAAGGGATGCAGTGGCTCAGTGGACGCTGAGCTTGTCAATCAGAAAGGTTGGCATTTTGGTGGTTCGAATCTCTAGAGCCACATAATGGAGTGAGCTCCAGTTACTTGTCCCAACTTTTGCCAACCTAGCAGTTTGAAACCATGTAAAGATGCAAGTAGAAAAATAGAGACCACTTTGGTGGGAAGGTAACAGTGTTCTGTGCACCTTCGGCATTGAGTCATGCCAGCCACACGACCATGGAGATGTCTTTGGACAGCGCTCACTCCTCGGCTTAGAAACAGAGATGAGCACACACACACCCGAGTTGGGAACAACTAGCACATATGTGCGAGGGGAACCGTTACCTTATGATTGTATGATCCCAGAGATATAATATTCTGAAGGCCATGGGAATTGTAGAGAAGGAAGTCTTATAGACATCAAGGAGCCCCCTCCCCAATTCAGTTTATTTTTCTTGTGGATCCCATGCTATAGTCTTAAAATTAAAAACTTGGTGATTGTATAAACAGCTTCATCTGCAAGAAGGAAATGGATATTGATGTCATCTGAATGGCTGTGCATGTTTCTAGAATGTTGAAAGCATGTGGGTGTGGATTCACAAAATGGATACCATTGGCTGTTCACAAAAGGACTGACATAATAGGCATGTCCACTCACAAACATCCACATTTCACAAGTGGCATTAGCCCTATCTCCCAAAATGGTCTCCATCATCCACTAAAGCCATTGTGGGGCCCAAAGGCACTCCTGGACATAACTTTGGTACTAGAAGTGGTGTTTTGCTTTACATCATGACAACTCTGTTTAAAGGCCAGGGGGGGGGGGGGGGCGGAATTAAGATGTAAGATGATATCGACTGTCTACTAAATACCAAGGAGATGTCTGGGATTCATTGTCTCTTTTGTAAGTTGTCTGTCTAATAAGCTTCACAACAGAAATAATTCTGGAAACACATCTTTGTTTTTAACCAAGCTTATCTATGAGATATTGGCTTATCATATAATCTGAAAATAATTATCAATGTAAGTATCTACTTAGCTCTTTGTTTGTTGGAATTACCTCTCTTGCACATGTAGCTCAATGCTTCAGAAAGAATGTAGGAAGCTGCCCTCTACACCTGGTCCATTTGTCCATCTAGATCACCTGCTGGATCTGGGACCTGCAGCAATCTGTGTAAATGTTTTCCCCTTTTCATTTGTTCTTTCTTCTTAGTCTTCTGAAACATACATTTTAAACAGTAATTCGTGTGAGAATGTCTTAACTGAAATGAAAAAAATTAGGGTCATATAGGCCCTTGTCTCAAGTCGTGATTGTACATCAGTATTTCAGTCATTTGGTTGGAGCAAAATGGAATTTATGGTTCCTGCCATATCTTTCTAATACATTGAGAAACAATCTCAATGAGTGGTGAATGAACACACTATATTTTATAACATATATGTAAGTTCTCCTTGGTACTATTGTTTCTTAATACAAATAAAATGCATTATTCTTTTTCTAGGGTTCTCCGCCCCCCAGGTGGTGGTTCTAATTTCAACATAGGGTTTGATTTGCCAAAAGATCAGCAAGGAGGAAAAAGGAACAAGATGGCATCTTCCATTTTTGGGACTCCAGAAGAAAATCCGCCATCTTGGGCTAAGTCAACAGGTAAAAGGTTCCTTTCTTAAAGAAGTTGTGGATGCTTATGTATTTAAATTTGGATTTAGCTCTTCTATTAAAAATAGACACGATATGGCAGATGAGATGGGCTTAAACAACTTGAACTGGTTCAGAGGATTTATATTCCTTCCTTTTATTGTTAACAATCTTGATCTTTAATTCCATTGGATGTTGTAGAATTTGGTTCTTCTCTTTTCAATTTTGCCTTTTCTCCCAAAAGCTTCTTTGAGGCTTTGGAAAATCCAAAGTCATTAATCAGGTTGTTCTCTTAGTTTATGATTTATATTTCCACATTAATTTTCAAAATTCTAACCATTTTCTTTTCTATATTGAGCAGAAAGTCTTTATATGTGTCATTCTCTTACTTGTCATTTCCACTTTAGCAGCCTTCTTTGCGCAAAAACCCCACACTTTGTTTTTACTATTTACTGTTTCTGGTTGTAATATTTCTACATCAGACAAAATTTCTTTCACATCTGTCACTACTTCATTAATATTTTTGACAATAGTCTATTCATAGTAGCATCACCATTCCCAGCATTGAAGTTGCTAATTTCTGACTCCTTTCTTCAATTTCCTGGGACATTTGAGATGTTATAAGCTAATTTCTCCCCTTATTAGAATGCTTGCCCTCGTTGAAATGTGTTCACATACACTGTTTTAAATGATAAGTGGCTGAATGCTTTCTATTATGCTTTGCTGTACTTGACATGTCTCATTCAATGATAACTTGCAGCCAAGCCCACTGAAGTTGAGGATAATTCTGAAGTAGTTGTATCTGAAAGGAGAGGTTCTTCTGATGCAAGCTCTGGTCACTATGTAATTCCAAAGGTAAGCGTTGCTTTCCTTTAAATCATGAATATATTGTAGTGGCTAATTATTGTGCCTAATAGCACATCCCTTGTTCTGTCTTGAATTAGCGTATGTTCTTACGATGACGGAGTTTTAATACTTTTATCAACAATATCAGGAATGGAGAATCTTTGGTCACCAGATGTTGTTGATCTACAACTCCCCATTGAGCATACTGGCTTTGCTGCTGGGAATTGTTGTTCTGCAAAATCTGAAAGCTACAAGTTAATCCATCCCTTTTCTTTAATATCTGTTTAGGTGGGGGAATTAAATAGGAAATCTGTGTTCTGCATGTGCTATGTCGCATAACCAAAATGATACACACTTTTCAATTTGTGAGGAATGGTTTTAATCTAGAACTCATTCTCCTATTAATACAGGTGACCATTTATATAATAATATCGCCATAATCTATGAAGTCGTTGCACTTTTTAATACTTGCTATATTTTGCTTTTAAGATAGCTCACATTAACATTAGCAAGAAGAAGAAAAAATTCTGCTCCATCCCTGCTCTATCATGTACATGATAGCAACCTGAATTGATAAACTCATTACAATTGGCAACATGTTTAATGTTCCTCAAATTAGAGTATATGATTAAGAATTTGAGTTAGGATTGCTATCAGAACATGGGTCTGTTGTTCGATGATACTATAGCTTTTGTGAAACTAGTGTTCCTTTGCTTATTATAACAATTTCTAGTTGTTACAATTTATACATTTTAGTATTTCTGTGAACTCTTCAATTCTTTAATGAATCATCTAACATAAAAGTAAAAAAAAAAAATTGCCATCATTCTCTCCACTATTCCGATTCACTGATCCAGAAACTGTGAAGGGTAGTTGCTAGAGAAATAGTGCATATTATCTAAACTGAATCTGTTTATAATATATTCTCATTTAAACATGTAGACTTTATCCCCTCTTCTGTTCATTTTTAAAATGTTGATTAATTCAAGTTTGTCTATGTTTTATTTTAAGCTAGATTGCTTTCTTTCTTTACGTAGTTCTTTTTTGTAATTCCTATGAAAATGGTTTTATATACTAATTCAAACTGTTTCAGCAACACATTATAAAAATGTAATATATAGATTGATTTCTCTCTATTCTTAAGTGATAAATATTAAATTGTTGCCATTAAATGAGACATTTGCTATGCCAGCTTCAGGGCAATACATTAAAATTCCTTGAGTACAGTTACTTAAATGGCCTGACCTAGAATTTTGCTATACAAATCCTATAAGCAGCAGAAGTTCTAGTGTTGTGTCTCTTGTTATTCCCAGACAATAATACTTGAAAAAATGTACAAGGGCAGAAGAACTCCCTTCAGGAAATCCTTTTCTGCTGCCAGTAGTGGTGATGGTGATTGCATAGCTACGAGGAGCATATCTTTGAATGTAGTACAAGTAGTTCACATTTAGTGACTTTCATTTAGCAACCATTTACAGTTGTGATGAAAAAATAATTTTACAATGAATTATCTCATTTATGGCCTTCACATGTTGTAAAGCGAAGGAAAACTGAAGATCATAAACTGTTACAGTTTCACTGAGTGACTGCTTTGCTTAACAACCAAATTGCCAGTCCCTAAATAATTGTCACTAATTGAGGATAACCTGTAATGCACTTAGGGAGTGATTGAATGATCCAAATAGCCTTGGTTGCTCTCAAACAATTGACTGTTCAGAAGATAAGACCAAAGCATAAATTGTACCAAGGCCCAAAGGACAAGTTACCTAAACATCAGCATTCAAAAATACTTATTCTGTAAATATAAGCAATTTTCCTGTCTGGCTCAAGTTTTAGAATCAGTAGTCTTAAGATTGAAAAAATATATGTCCATTTTATGTTGTATGTATTGAACCTCTAATTGCACTTTTGGTGCTGTGTTAAAAAAATTAAGGCATTCAACTGTAAATAATTTATTTGATAATTAATAGTTACAAAACTTAAGAAATATTTTTTGTTTGTTTGCAGGGTGTGGAAAGTGAGGCTCCTGGTAAGTATCTCCCTACCCGCAAACGCTACCCCTTGCTTCTAAGCTTTTAAAAAGTTCTTCCCAACTTGAAGAATTATCACTGATTGAAAGCAAGAACTGTAGGGGAGGCTCAAAGAATAAATTTATTTAGACAGTCTGGAAAGAACTCTTAAAAGATTGGTGTTATCACATTGCAGTGCTGCCTGTCAGCTCTGTGGCCTCTTGGTCTTTTACTAGGTAAAAGAAAGAGATTTGGAGAAATGCAATAGGTTATTTGCACATTTTAAAATGTAGTATTGGAATCCTTTTTATAAAAAGGAACCATTAGGGAGTTTAATAAGCTATGTTTAAACTAATCCTGCAATAGCAGAATATATAGTCAGATCACAGTGGAAAAGGATGATAGGCTATACTAAATCCAAAGCATTTTATACATTATTCCTAGAGGACCATCATCCATCTTGGATGGGGATAAATATTTGATATGGGCTGTAAGAGAATGTAAGACACTATGCTTAGATTGCCACATGCAACTTTAAATGGACAACTTCAGTTCAATTTACATGAAACAATCACTTTAGCAAGCCACTCTGCTGGATCATGAACAAGCTTAAGTACTACTGGCATTTCATTGTGTAGAGTTATGTTCAGTTTTTCCTTTCAATCAAGGCTGGATGACTTTCTCTGCAATTCCTTGCACTCAACTACTCTTCTGGCATTTTGGAAATTATAATAATAATGATACGAGACATAAGGGAAGCTCTTGTCATTTTTTAGGAATATTCTGCAATAAGACAGACAGCCCAAAATATAAACAGATATTAGTCTGTACTTTCTATAGCTATCTAACTTTACTTACATAACCTGAAATGGATACTGGGCTTTTTTCCATAAATAATTTACTTTTAAAATGGAAAGGTCATCTTTCAGGCATGAAGATTACAATAATGGAAGCAATGAGTATTGCTCATTGCAATAACTAGAATAACTGCTGCCATCTCCTCCTCCAACAGCACCACCATATTTGCTGCCCAGCGCTGCGGCTGAGGTGAAGCTGCCAAAGCTCCCGCTGCCCATGGCAGCAGCGGCGGCTCCCCCTCTGCTCGGAGCACCTGAGCTGGGCACAGCGTTACCCCTGCCCCCTCCTCCACCGCCGTGCTTTTGAGGAGCCTTTTTATCCTGCTCCCGCCCCTCCGCCGCCTTCCCACTGGCTCCCGTGGCCTCAAGGCTCCTCAAAAGCACGGCGGGGGCACTGGCAGGAGCTTTGGTGGCTTCACCTCAGCCGCAGCGCCGGGCAGAAAATCCGGCGGTGCTGTTAGAAGAGGAGGAAGCAGCAGCAGTTAGTCTGGTGGTGGCGGGGGCTTTGGGGCTTCACAACTACCATCAGTCGCCCCGTGCTCATCGAAAAAAGTCCAGGGCCAATTTGCCAGTTCGAGCCACCTGCAAAGGACCTCCTCCCAGCTTCCGGAGCCTGTGGCAGTAGAAATCACTGTGCGGGAGTTGAAAAGTGCTGTGCGGTGTTTTCTTGCCATCTGCGCGGCCGCACACCTGTGCACCTTAGAGGGAACAGTGGCCTTGACTACTAGACCAAACTGGCTCTATCCAAAAGTGTGTAGAAAGTGAAGTAAGTGTCTATCAATGCTCCGCCACAATTGAGAGCTTGATTGTTTCTCCCATCTGCAAGTATTCAAACATGCTGCTATCCTCTGGTCTTCTTGGGAGGAGCAAGCATCTGGAAAAGTGAAAGAGGTTCCACTGAATCAGATCTATTGGGAGTTCTCTTCCAGAAATGTCTTACCTCACTTGGAAGTCCTGCATCTGAATACCTTTTTCAAGGTGTTCATGGCTACTCTACCAGGTGCTAATCTGATACATATTTCTTCACTTCTTGTCTTTTTACTGTAGTTGGTTGATCCCAAAAGGCAGAAGCTATCAACCACCTCAGTGTCTTCATTGTTAATTCTAAGACTGACAGTTATGCTGTCATTAGCTTGATATTCTTTATATTTAAATTTAATCCAATTTCTTTTCACTGTGCTCCTTCACATTTGCTAGCAGAATGAAAAAACCTCTTCAACAAGCCAAGCACATTGTCCCATTTTACTAGCTGTGGAGCAAAACAGCATTTATACTCAGTTTATTTGAAGAAAAATAAGACATGATTTAGGCTTTCCCATGACTTAAAATTTTAAGAATCGTTAATAATTTAATCATCATAATTTTAGTTACTATCTGTCCACTGCAGGAAGAAGGCCTCTTCCTCATGTTTTCAACTAATATGGTCCTGAGCTTTCTTTTGCCAGTTGGGCCTGCAATACTTGCTAATGTTGTCAATCCATCTTGCTTTAAGTCTGTTTTATGGGTGCTTTTTATCAAGTGGGATCCACTCTATGACTGCCTTGGTCCACCTCCCATCAGTTCTTGCTATGTGACCAGCCCATTTCCATTTCAATTCTTTTACTTTCTTGACGATATTGTATACTTTCTTCTATATGCTCCACACTATTTTGTATGAACAAGCAAAAATGATTTAAGTCTCTCTTCACTTATGAGCAACTGCAACTGGAATTGCATTGGTGCCACAATTTAATAGAGATTTTAATAAGAGGTGAGCCATTCACCCCACCTTAACAAGTAAATATTTGTCCAAAATTGCCTGAGGTCAAGTACAGCTTCAAAAGTTTGTTATGACAAAAACATACAGCTGTAATCTGTTATTTTTTTAGCATCAGCTTGAAAGACTAGATGTAGTCATTTGTTGCCACATTTTTCTCCTTCATTCCTTAAGGTATTTTTGCCAGTGTTAGACCTGCTGGTTGCATTCAGTTTTATAACACAGTATTAATCTCTGCTACATAAAATGTTCTGTTTAATTGATGTATTTTTACAGCTCCTTGAATCAAGTAAATGCTGGAAACAAGGTTTCTTGTATTAATACCACATACTCACACATGCTTGCTTGGTTAATATTAGGTAGCTGTGAATTTTTAAAAAAAATCTGTTCCAGTGTGGCTCTTTTACAAAAAGTGCTGTGACAAGGTGAGCCTATTCACAAATGGAGAATCACAAGAAGCCAGAAGTTCAGCATTGCTTTCTTTCAGACAGTGTCTGCACAAATTAGTCTTGCAGTGGATGGCAACAGCAGCAAGGTTGTCTAAGTGGTATTGCTCCCAACGATCTGGTTCCTCATTTTACCGACCTTGGAAGGGTAAAAGACTGAGCCAACCTTGAGCCAGTCAGGATGGTATTCCTGGCAGCGGACAGAGTTAGCCTGCAATACTGCATTCCAAACACTGTGCCACCATGGTTCCTATTGCAGTTCAATTCTAACCACTGAACCACCACAACTCCTATTGCAGTTAAGCTAGTGTACATCTGAAAGAGAGGGATTTCAATTAATGTTCCTATTTGTATAAGAATTATTATTTTAAGAGAGTAGTACTGATACCTTGAGTTCGGAAAAAGACAGGCATGCATATAGCATATGTAGGTTCAATACAGTAGACCTCTGATTCCTACTTACTTTAGGAGTTCTGAGGGCTTCCTTATTTCTTGCCGAAAGTGAAACCTACTCAGAGTGTGAATGTTTCTATTTTTATAGAGTCATTGTCTTGGTTTTTCCCCCCCAGAAAACACAGAAGAAACTGCTTCAGGCTCAAGTGAAGAAAAGCCCCTACCAACTGCGCCTCTTCCTAGCCCAGAAGTTCCAGCCGCTGGGAGGAATCCTAACCCAGCACCAACCAGGAGAAATCCACCAGGGGGAAAGTCTAGTCTAGTGCTCGGTTAAGCTCAATTTTCCTTCACTCCTTAATTACTTGGAACTCGTGTCTGTTATCTTTGTTTTTTTCCATGCTTGTGAACTGCACAACTTGAGATTGACTGTACTTCCAAAACTACCATTAAAGGGGCACTTTATGTACTTCATATTTTTTTGTTTTTTTTTGTTTTTTTTTTTCCAGCCAATCTTTTCTTAAACTTCTTGTCTTGTCTCTCTTGAGTCTAACAGAAGTGACGTGTAATTTTTTTTCGTAATGGTAGACAGTGGTATTTGCTATACAGCCCATGGCTGACAAAAGATTTCTGAGGTATATAGTAATGTCTGAAGCTAAGATGGATTAATTCTGAGTGTGCTAAGTGGCATTTTTGTCCTAAAATTTGTAGAACAGTCTTGGTTGACTTAGAAAAGTTGGAAACTGGGATTGTACAGGTAGTGGATGAGTAACAAATATACTCTTTCTGTACACAACTTTGCAACATATTTTTCCAAGGTACCATATAATAATTGGTAAACAATTGAAGCCCTGTTGTGCACTAAGAACTATCAAGTTGTAATGCTAGAAATTAACCATTCTCCTTTCAACAAGTGGGATCTTGGATTAGTTATAACAGGATGGGATCAGTGCTGAAGATAAACTTAAAGATATGAGATTTTAACTGTTTTTTGAATATCAGGTCCCATTATAAATGATGATAGAATGCATCTTACAAAAATAAATATTAGTTGGATAAAATTTTGGGGACACATTTCCCGCACAACTGATTCCAGTACTATGCATGATCATGCTGGTGCTTAAACAGAAGGTGGAAAAACCTTCTAAATGTGTATTGTACCTTGAAAGCTGGATTGTTGCTAAAAAAAAAAATTAAAGGTATAGAAATTTTGAATCTGCGTCAGAGCCTTATTTTCAAATTTCCTTGGTTTGCTGCTTGAATAATTTCTGAAATGAAAACCCAAAAGAGAAAATGCATGGACTTTTAAAATTGTTTTATAATACAATTAAGAGGGAGTGAGAAGGGAATGTAAGGAGGGTGAGATGGTGGGAAGGGGAGAAAGGAATGGCCGAGGGGGAGGGGAAGTAGAAGAGGGGATTGTTGGAGGGGAGAAATGAAAGTTGGAGGGGTAGAAGAAAGGGTGTATGAAGGTTAGAAGTGTTATGAGTTGTGTTTATTGCTTTTTTTTAACTGCACAGTATTTAAGTGATTGTATAAAGGAAAATGAAAATGAAATAAAAGATGTTAATTGAAAAAAGGTAAAATTGTTTTATAATACAGACATTGTTGTATCAATGGAAGTAATGCTGGTGTGCAGCTAGAGCCTTTCTCAGTTATTGGCATGGTCAAAATAATGTGTCTCTACATTTTGTACTAAAAATATCTCTGCATACAGGAATGGAAGACACATTTTTTTAAAAAATAGCGTGGTTTTATGGCATTTTTTTCCAAATCCTTTTAAACATTAAATAAACCTAACCTACATGTTCTACTATTACCATATGAAAAATCCAGTTTGTAAGAGTATCTGTCAAGCATGCCTCCTTCAATATCCCAAGAAAGGAAACCCTCAACTCTATTTTAATAGAGATAAAGTACTTTTACTAGATATGAAAACAGCAAAAGGAAAGCAAGATCTGAACCAGAAAGGCGGAAACATATACATATCAAACATTTACCCAGCACCCTCCCCACAATTCCCCAACCCATTGTCCAATCTGCAACTCCCTAAGGTGTCATGTGGGGTGCATCTTCAAACAGCCTCATCAAGTTGGTATGAGAAACGGTTGGCCTTGACCAAGTTCAAACATCAGCCACCAGCATCTGCAGAGGATGGTGAGAACAAGACTCCTCCAGTACAATATAATTCCCTTTCCCAATACTATGCACACACACACACACACACCATTCCTATGGCAGCCGATAGCAAGCAAGTGTAGCAAGCAAAACAGGCTGACATCCGACCCTCCTTCAGAAAGAGATATTACCCCTGCAGGAAAAGAGAGAGGGAATACAATACAAAATAACAACATAGTATATACATCCATCATAAAATCAAGGCTTTTCAGGATAGCTGGTGTAGAACTACCGCAAAAGTCTGGGAGCCCTAACATGAGATTTGTCAACCCATTCAGCATGGGAAAGGGAAAAATGTTTCCAGGAGACCAAATATTGAATGTGACCTCTATGTTTTCTGGAGTCCAAGATTTCTTTAACTTCAAAATGTTGTTCTCCCTCAATAAGAAGAGGGACCGGAGGTGAAGGAGACGAAACGAAGAGTGTTCCGGTTTTAACAAGTTCACATGAAACACAGGATAAATTCTGCTAAGGTTCTTTGGCAACTCCAATTTCACCGATACAGGATTTATGATTTTCACAATACGGAATGGACCTACATACTTTGGGCCCAGCTTCTTCGATTTTTGGGTGGTTTGCAGGAACTTTGTGGACAAAAACACCCTATCCCCAACTCTGTACTCTTGGCTTTGTCCTTTTCTTTTCCGTTTGTTTTTTGTGAGCTTTGTGAGCTGCATTTAATGCTTTGCAGGTCATGGGCCAAAAGTGCCGAAGTTAACAACAATATGGTCATGCCGTCTTGATGCTCTGAGACTGCAGTCAATACTTTTGCCGCTGGGTGGTCCAAACGGACCTAAACCGTCCTGAACAGCCGGTGAACAGGAAGAATACATCTTGCTGATCTCGGGGATATCGCAAAATCCCTGAAAGAAGCAAGATAAGTTCTTCAAGGTGGCAGTAAAAAATCCAGCCAAGGCTGACAAAGTCGAGGCAGCTCCAAAATCGAAGGATACGGAAAGAGAAAGTGTTTCCAGCTGGTGAGGAACTTTTACCGTTTTAAAAAGAGACTGCCTATAAAAACTTAAAAATTAATTTAAATTGAAGAATAGAAGAGTCAAGCGGCAGAATTAAATTTGGAATGGTTTTGGACAGTGGTTATCTTACTTTTTAAATGCTATCTTCATGGATGGAATTTATGCAAGCCTTTTGAAATGGATGGATGAAGTTTTCTTCTACCTTCTCTTTATGATTCCCTAGTCTATAGGCTAAAGTTTTCCTCTTTCATTGCTGTGGGTATTTTTCTAATTCATTTAAAGATTGGACTCCTTTTTCTAACTTGAAATACAAAAAAGATACAAAAGGAAACTTTTTAACAGCGTTACCGCTGCTCAGAAGCTGGGAGGTTTTTGTTCTTTCATGGATTGTTTTTGACTTGGCACCATAAGGTTTTACTGCTTGGCTACAAAGGGTGATAAGAAGGGAAACACTCAGATGGCCCTTTGAAGTGGAAACAACATCCTTTGTGAAACTATGCTTTAATCTTATTAACCTTCCAAGCTAGAGCAGCTGTGTTTGTTAGAATGGCAAATTTGCAAAAGATACTTTCAGAAATATAGAAATTATCAAATATATATGAAAGGATAGATGAAAAACTGGAATACTTAGAGCACATAACAATAAAATATGATGAAAAAACTGAGGATGTTTATCAAATGCAAGACGGGGTGATTGAAACTCAAAAAAACCGAAGTGGAAAATGAATATAAAGAGATTAAACCTGCTGATATTGATGGTAATTGGTTTGTTCCTGAAAATGGAAAAAATGGAATACTGAAAGAGAAAGTAAATGGAGAGGAAATCTATTCCAGAGGGCAGGATAAAGAAGAAGAAAAAAATTAAAGAATTTATGTACTCAAAGAAATTCTACTAGCAAAAGTATTGATAACACTGCTGACAATCAAAGACAAGCTGAATAAGGAAACAGAAAGAGGGCATCAAGATTATATGAGAGATCTTACAAGCAAGGGGTTGCTAAGAGAAGTCCGTACAAAGCTGATCAAGAAGATGATTAGAGGATTGATACCACAAATGGCAGAAGATATGGAATTGTTTTGTTATTGGAAAGATACAGATTGATAGATGGAAGAATATAACTTAAAACTAGTTAAACCTAGTGAAATTTATTGATAATAGATATAGCTTAAATAAATAACTGATGTTACTAATGTATACAATGTGTAGTGTTATGATTAGTATAATTGGATATGGATATTGAATGGTATTCATGTAAGGAAGATTAGCAATCCCTTAATAATAATAATAATAATAATAATAATAATAATAATAATAATAATCCTCTGATGATGCCAAATGCAGACTTTGCAAAGAAGCTGATGAAACTGTTGATCACATACTCAGCTGCTGTCAAAAAATCGCGCAGACTGATTATAAATTGCGGCACAATTCAGTAGCACAAATGATCCATTGGAATTTGTGCAAAAATTATAATATTAAAACAGCAACAAACTGGTGGGAACATCAGCCTGAAAAAGTCACCGAAAATCAGATGGTCAAGATCTTGTGGGATTTTCGCATACAAACAGACAAAATACTATCGCATAATACACCAGACATCACACTGGTTGAGAAAAATAAGGTCACAATCATAGACATCGCAATACCAGGTGATAGCAGGGTCGCTGAGAAGGAACATGAAAAAATCGCAAAATACCAGGACTTAAAAATTGAAATTCAACAACTATGGCACAAACCAGCAGTGGTAATTCCAGTGGTAATTGGCACACTGGGTGCTATTCCAAAAGCACTGGAATTACATTTAAAACAGTTAAAAATTGACAAAATCACCATCAGTCAAATGCAAAAAGCCGTACTGCTTGGATCTGCACGCATATTACGAAAATACGTTACGATGTCCTAGGCCCCTGGGTGGGGCCCGACTAGTAACCAATGCCAAATCCGGCGAAACAACTGGTCGCTGTGATACAATTGTATAATAATAGTAGGGAATGAGATCTACGGAATGGTTAATATCAAGCGAGGAATTTTCCAGGGTGATTCACTTTCACCTCTTCTCTTCATCATTGCAATGATCCCACTATCAGTAATCTTAAAAAAAATGAAATTAGGCTACCAAACAGCCAAAGAAGCTGAAAAAATTTCGCATTTACTGTATATGGATGATTTGAAACTCTATGGAAAGTCAGAAATAGAAATCCAATCATTGACAAACACAGTCCGAGTATTCAGCACCGATATTTCAATGCAGTTTGGCATGGAAAAATGCACCACTGTATCCATAAAAAGGGGCAAAATCACTGCATGTGAGGGAATTGAAATGCCCAATGGCCAATTAATTAAATGCAAAGAAAATGAAGCCTACAAATACTTAGGCATTCTGCAGTTGGATAACATCAAGCATGGAGAAGTAAAAACTATTGTCAGGCGAGAGTACACCAACAGAGTTAGGAAAATTTTGAAATCTAAATTGAATGGTGGAAATACAATCAAGGCCATAAATACCTGGGCAATACCAGTTATAAGATACACAGCTGGTATAGTTAACTGGACACAAGCTGATTTGGACCTTTTGGACCGAAAAACCAGGAAACTAATAACAATGCACTACAGTTTACATCCACGTGGTGATACTGATAGACTATATCTGCCCCAAAAATCAGGTGGCAGAGGATTATTACAAGTGAAGCAAACAGTTGAAGAAGAAAAACATGCACTGGCTGATTATTTAAAAGAAAGTCAAGAACATCTATTAATCGAAGTAAAGAACAAAAATCTACTGAAGGCCCAACAGACGAAATACAGAAAAGATGTGATAAAATCAAGAATGGAGAGTTGGCAGAACAAAGCACTGCATGGCCAATTTCTGGAAAAAATAAAAGATAAAGTGGACAGTGAGCAAACTTGGTTATGGTTAACAACAGGTACATTAAAGAAAGAAACAGAGTCACTAATCCTGGCTGCGCAAGAACAAGCTATCCGCACAAATGCCATTAAGGCCAAAATCGAAAAATCCTCTGATGATGCCAAATGCAGACTTTGCAAAGAAGCTGATGAAACTGTTGATCACATACTCAGCTGCTGTCAAAAAATCACGCAGACTGATTATAAATTGCGGCACAATTCAGTAGCACAAATGATCCATTGGAATTTGTGCAAAAATTATAATATTAAAACAGCAACAAACTGGTGGGAACATCAGCCTGAAAAAGTCACCAAAAATCAGATGGTCAAGATCTTGTGGGATTTCCGTATACAAACAGACAAAATACTGGCGCATAATACACCAGACATCACACTGGTTGAGAAAAATAAGGTCACAATCATAGACATCGCAATACCAGGTGATAGCAGGGTCGCTGAGAAGGAACATGAAAAAATCGCAAGATACCAGGACTTAAAAATCGAAATTCAACGACTATGGCACAAACCAGCAGTGGTAATTCCAGTGGTAATTGGCACACTGGGTGCTATTCCAAAAGCACTGGAATTACATTTAAAACAGTTAAAAATTGACAAAATCACCATCAGTCAAATGCAAAAAGCCGCACTGCTTGGATCCGCACGCATATTACGAAAATACGTTACGATGTCCTAGGCCCCTGGGTGGGGCCCGACTAGTAATCAATGCCAAATCCGGCGAAACAACTGGTTGCTGATACAATTTTGTTGTTGCTAATAATAATAATAAACTAAGTTAGATTCAATTAAAGTTTTGATTATTAGGGGGAAAATGTTATGATACAGGATATAGTCAAATAAAGGAGGGATAAGAATAACAATGCATATATAGATATGGGTGTAACATAAGGAAACTGGATGTAAACTTTAAACAGTGATTTGGAAAGAAGGATAGAAAAGGTTGTTATTAAATATTATGGATGTTTAGCTAGAACAGGACATAAGGATTTAGTGTTAGTGGAGGATTTTAGAAATAGTAATTGAAAGGCCAGTATGTGGTTATGTATTTAACTTTGGTATATTTTACAATGAAGGACGTTTAAACAATTATAGTCAAATGAAAATGGAGATATAATGATAGTGACATGTATAAATGTCTGAGATAAAATACTTAAGTTAGTATGAACTATGTTGACTGTGGAAGAGATGCACGAAAGTTTTTTTTTGCAACCAACTGATAGCAGGAACATATAGTTTAGCCCCCACCCAAGCCAGTCCATCCTTCATGGTGCATTCATCAAAATGTTTCTTGAACCAGTCATCAGATTCAAGACCCTCCTTGAGTTTGTTCATTAGGTATGTATTCACATCCAAGTCAGCTGGCTTCTGGCTTCTAGTAACCATTGGGGCAGCCAGATTCTGAGCTGGGATGACTGGATGAACCACACTCAGGTTGGAGCTGTTGTACTGGGGAAGCCTGGACAAGGCATTAGCCATAATGCCATCTTCCCCCGGGATGTATTTCAGGGTAAAGTTGAAACAGTTCAAGTGTGCCCAATGCACTTGTTTAGGTGACAGTTTACGCAGGGTTTTCAAGGCTTCTAATTTTTATGATGAGTCCATACTTCAAAAGGGTGTTTCGCCCCCTCCAGGAAGTGTCGCCAGGTCATTAAAGCCCATCTGACAGCAAAAGCTTCCTTTTCCCATATGACCCATCTCCTCTCTGTCTCTGTAAGCTTACGTGAGGTGTAAATGCAAGGTTGCAATTTACCCTCAGCGTTTGTTTGAAGTAATACTGCTCCCACCGCCATGTCACTGGCATCAGCCTTTACCACGAATGGCGCATCCATATCAGGGTGTTTCAAAACCGGTTCTGCTGCAAACAGTCACTTTAATTTCTCTTTTAATTTTTTTTAAATTTTCAAAACAAACACAACACAATCCTCCTTTTTTACATACTGTAGAAAGTGTATCAGTTGGTTACAAAAGATTTCCGTGTATCTCTTCCACAGTCATCAACCATAATTTAATATTAACTCAAGTATTTTAACTCAGATATATTTATACATATTACTATCATCATACCTCCATTTTCATTTGACTCTAATTGTTTAAACATCCATCATAAAATATACCAAGATTTAAAACATAACCACATACTGGCATTTCATTTGCTATTTCTAATATCCTCCAATAACACTAAATCCTTATGGCCTATTCTAGCTAAACATCCATAATATTTAGTAACAAAAATTTCTAATACTCCTTTCCAAATCACTGTTTACAATTTATATCCAATTTCCTTATGTTGTACCCATACATATTATATGTTGTTATCATTATCCCTCCTTTATTTGACTATATCCTTTATCATAACATTTTCTCCCCTAATAATCAAAACTTAACTAAATTGAACTTAGTTCTTTTTTATTAACCTTTATATATAACCCAAAAAATTTAATCTTCCTTTCATAGGTACCATTCAATATTCATATTCAATTATTACTTATAGCAATACATATGTATACATTATTATCATTATCAATTATTTATTTAACTATATCTATTGTCACTAAATTTCACTAAGTTTAACTAGTTTTAGATTATACACTTTCATCTATCAACCTGTATCTTTCCAGTAGCAAAACAATCTCATGTCTTCTGCCATTTGTGGTATCAGTCATCTAAGCATCTTAATCAAATTTGCATGAACTCCTCTTTGCAGCTCATTGCTTATTAAGTCTTACTGCTTCTGTTTCCTTGTTCAGCTTATCTTTAATTATCCGTGGTGTTATCAGTGATGTTAATATTTCTCTCTTTAAATCCATAAATTCTTTTACTTTTTCTTCTTGTATGTGGGGTAGAGTTTCCATCCATCTAACTCCCCTTTCCATATTCCACTCTTTCCATTTCCAGACACAAACCATTCACCAGCAATGTCAACAGATTTGATTTTTTCGTGATCATTTTTCTCTTCGGTGTTTAGGACTCTAACCTCCACTTTTTCCACTTGATAAACATCTCCAACTTCATCATATTTTGCTGTTAAATGCTCTAGTTTTTCCAACTTCTTTTCTATTCTCTCAGATGTATTTAATAATTTCTGAATTTCAAACATTATCTTTTGCAAACTTAAAAGTTTCTTTCTGCTGTTGAAATTGTACCATTATCTCCAGCTGACAAACACTGCTGCTCTGGCTTGGAAGGTTTTTACAAGATTAAGCATAAATTCACAATAAGGTTGTTGAGAAAGTGGTGGCCTCTCAGCTCTGGCGGTCCTTGGAGGAAACCGATTATCTAGATCCCTTTCAGTCGGGATTTAGGCCTGGCTACAGCATGGAAACCGCCTTGGTCGCACTGACCGATGATCTCTGGAGAGACAGGGATGGGGGGTCATGCCTCCATCCTAGTGCTCCTTGACTTCTCAGCGGCCTTTGATACCATCGACAATGGTATCCTTCTGCGACGACTGCGGGAGGTGGGGGTGGGAGGCACCGTTCTACGGTGGTTCTCCTCCTACCTCTCGGACAGGTCACAGTCGGTGTTGGTCGGAGGACAGAGATTGACCCCTAGGCCCCTGAATTATGGGGTGCCACAGGGTTTGGTCCTGTCCCCCCTCCTGTTTAATATCTACATGAAGCCGCTGGGTGAGATCATTTGACGGCACGGGATAAAATACCATCAGTATGCGGACGATACACAGCTGTATCTGTCCGCCCCGTGCCAACTCAGTGAAGCGGTTGACATGATGTGTCAGTGCCTCGAGGCTGTTAGGGTCTGGATGGGGGTTAACAAGCTTGCACTCAATCCGGATAAGACCGAGTGGCTGGTGTGTTTCCCTCCCACTAATTGGCCAAGTTTTCCATCTCTCAGGCTGGGGGGTCAAACAGTACGCCCCTCAGACAGGGTTCGCAATTTGGGTGTCCTCCTGGACCCACAGCTGACTTTTGAACACCACTTGTCGGCTGTGACCAGGGGGGCATTTGCCCAGGTTCGTCTGGTGCACCAGTTGCGTCCCTACCTGAACCGGGAGGCCCTCACAACAGTCACTCGTGCCCTTGTGACCTCAAGACTGGACTACTGCAATGTGCTCTACATGGGGCAGCCCTTGAAGAGCATTCGGAGACTTCAGCTTGTCCAGAATGCAGCCGCGCGAGCGATTGTGGGTGCACCTTGGTACACCCACGTTACACCTATCCTCCGCGAGCTGCACTGGCTGCCTATTGGTCTTCGGATACGCTTCAAGGCACTAGTCATCACTTATAAAGCTCTTCATGGTATTGGACCTGGGTACTTGAGAGACCGCCTGCTGCCAATTACCTCCAATAGACCGATTAGATCCCACAGATTAGGCCTCCTCCGAATTCCATCCACTGGCCAATGCCGACTGGCGACCACCCGGAGGAGGGCCTTCTCTGTGGCTGCTCCAGCCCTCTGGAACGAGCTCCCCGTGGAGATTCGGACCCTCACCACTCTCCAGGCTTTCCGCAAAGCCCTTAAAACCTGGCTGTTCCAACAGGCCTGGGGCTGATGAGTTCCTGTCCCCGCTCGAATGGTGTGTCTGTTGAGTTGTTTTTAAAAATTGTGGTATTGTTTGTCTATGTCTTTTTTCCCTCCTATTTGTATCCCCTATCCCCCCCCCCCTGACTTGGGTTGTGAGCCACCCTGAGTCCCTTCTGGGAAAAGGGCGGCATAGAAATATAATCAATTCAATTCAATTCAATTCCTCTGCCGCTTTAATTTCTCGAAAGCGACTTGACACTCCATAGTCCAGTTCAGAGGCTTCCCCGGCGTAGATTTGGTTTCTCCTTTAGATTTTGGAAGACTCGTAATGGGCAGAGCGATGCTAGCGAATGAGGGAATAAATTGACCATAAAAATTTGCAAATCCCAGAAAACTTTGCAATTGCTTGCGGGTGCGAAGAGGTGCCCAATCAGTAACAGCCTGGACTTTGCCAGGTCCATCTCGATGCCTTTCTGGGAGATACAGTATCCTAGGTAATTAATCTTCTCCTGATGAAATTCACATTTAGATAATTTGGCATAAAGTTCAGCGGCCCGGAGTTTTTTGAGGACTGAATGCACCAATGTCATGTGTTCCTCACGTGTTCCTCACGTGT
Organism: Thamnophis elegans; assembly: GCF_009769535.1. Lineage (NCBI taxonomy): Eukaryota > Metazoa > Chordata > Lepidosauria > Squamata > Natricidae > Thamnophis > Thamnophis elegans. The sequence goes on along the minus strand of NC_045542.1, from coordinate 53,046,309 downwards.
TTCCGTGTAGATAAGGATGTCATCGAGGTAGACTAACACACCTTTGTACAGGTGCTCATGCAAAACTTCATTTATTAATTGCATGAAAACTGCTGGTGCCTCCTGCATCCCAAACGGGAGTACTCTGAACTGGAAGCATCCCAAAGGGCAGTTGAAAGCAGTTTTCCACTCATTTCCCTTCTTGATTCTGACTCTATAGTAGGCTTCTATTAGGTCTAACTTCGTGAAAATCTTCCCCTTCCCCAAGTGGGCCAGCATATCCTTCATGAGTGGCACAGGGTATACATTTTCCATGCAAATTTCATTAAGGTTTTTGTAACTCACACATAAACAAAAGGAGCCATCTTTCTTTTCTCTGAACAGTTTGAGTTTGAGTTTATTCAATTTGTAGGCCGCCCTATTCCCCGAAGGGACTCAGGGCAGCTGAACAAAGCCAAGGGAGGGGAAATTACAAAAAGTAAGACAAAGACAATCAGACAATACGAACAGTTTAAAAGCACAACAGACACAGCAAATTCGAGTAGGCGGGAGGGACTCAACCCCAGGCTTGCTGGGACAGCCAGGTCTTCACGGCCGTCCGGAAGGCCTGAAGGGTGGAGAGGGTCCGAATCTCCACAGGGAGCTCGTTCCAAAGGGCCGGGGCAGCCACAGAGAAGGCCCTCCTCCGAGTAGTCGCCAGCCGACATTGGCTGGCACATAGAAGGCCTAATCTGTGGGATCGAATGGGGCTGTGGGAGGTAATTGGCAGAAGGCGGTCTCTCAAGTATCCAGGTCCAATACCATGTAGGGCTTTATAAGTAATAACTAGCACCCTGAAGCGTATCCGGAGACAAATAGGTAGCCAGTGCAGCTCACGGAGGATAGGTGTAACGTGGGTGTACCGGGGTGCACCCACAATCGCATTCTGGACCAGCTGGAGTCTCCGAACACTCTTCAAGGCCTGCCCCATGTAGAGCGCATTGCAGTAGTCCAGTCTTGAGGTCACGAGGGCATGAGTGACTGTTGTAAGATCCTCCCGGTTCAGGTAGAGACGCAATTGGTGGACCAGGCGGACCCGGGGAAACGCCCCCCTGGTCACAGCCGACAAATGGTGATCTAAAGTCAGCTGTGGGTCCAGGAGGACCCCCAAATTGCGAACCCTGTCTGAGGGGCGTATAATTTCACACACACACCCAGCCTGAGAGATGGAATACTAAGCCAATTTGTGGGAGGAAAAAACACAAGCCTTGTCTTGTCAGGATTGAGAGCCAGTCTGTTCACCCCCATCCAGACCCTCACATCCTCCAGGCACTGGCACATCACGTCAACTGCTTCACTGAGTTGGCACGGGGCGGACAGATACAATTGAGTATCGTCCGCATATTGGTGGTATCCTATCCCATGCCGTCGGATGATCTCTCCCAGAGGCTTCATGTAAATGTTGAACAGGAGGGGGGACAGGACCGACCCCTGCGGCACCCCATAATTAAGGGGCCTAGGGGTCGACCTCTGTCCTCCAACCAACACCAACTGCGACCTGCCCGAGAGGTAGGAGGAGAACCACCGAAAAACGGTGCCTCCCATCTCCACCTCTCGCAACCGCCGCAGCAGGATACCATGGTCGATGGTATCGAAAGCCGCTGAGAGGTCCAGGAGAACCAGAACGGAGGCACGGCCCCCGTCTCTGGCTATCCAGAGATCATCGTGCGACCAAAGCAGTTTCCGTGCTGTAGCCAGGCCTGAAACCAGATTGGAAGGCGTCTAGAATAGATAATCGGTTTCCTCCAAGGACTGACGGAGCTGAGAGGCCACCACTTTCTCAACAACCTTCCCAACAAAGGGGAGGTTGGAGACTGGACGATAGTTATTTAAAATGGCTGGATCCAGGGACGGTCTCTTCAGTAGGGGCTTCACCACCACCTCCTTTAAAGGGGGGGGGGGAAAGACCCTTCCCGGAGAGACGCGGTCACAATCGCCTGGATCCAGCCCCGTGTCACCTCCCTGCTGTTCGTGACCAGCCAGGAGGGACACGGGTCCAGTACAAGTGGAGGCACTCACTGCTCCGATGGCCTTGTCCACTTCCTCAGGGGTAACAGACTGAAAATCAATCCAACGATGGCGCTCAAGACCCTCCCTCGGTACCTCGGCTGGCTCTGCGCAATTGGAGTCCAGGTTTGCCCGAAGCCGAGCCACTTTATCCGCGAGGAACTGACTGAACTCCTCAGCCTTACCTTGCAAGGGAGTGCCCGTATCCCTCCCTTTAAGGAGGGAACGGGCTATCCCAAACAAGGCAGCTGGGCGTGACTCAGCGGAAGCTATCAGAGCAGCAATATGGGTTCTTTTTGATGTCCGGATAGCCCGGAGGTAGGCAAGATTTTAATGAGGCTCGGTCTGACACGGACTTAATGGCTCTCCAGCGGCGCTCTAGGCATCTCTTTTGGCGCTTCATCTCCCGGAGTTCCTCAGTAAACCAAGGAGCCCTCCTGGATCCACTGCCACGGATCGGCCGTAGAGGCGCAATCCGGTTAAGGGCCCCTGCTGCCGCCAAGTTCCAAGCAGCGACCAGAGTCCCAACCGAATCACGGGTGAGAGTATCAGGTATAACACCAAGCGCCATCTGAAAGCCCATAGGGTCCATAAGGCGCCTGGGGTGGAACCACCTAATCGGTTCCTCCTCCCTACAGTGGGGGATTGGCCTCCGAAAGTTGAGCCTCAGTAGGCAGTGGTCCGACCACGACAGGGGCAGGATCTCAATGCCCCTCAGACCAAGATGACAACTCCACTGCTCCGAGAGGAATACGAGGTCAAGTGTGTGACCCGCTGAGTCGGTCGGGTCCCGAATTACTTGGGTCAAGCCCATGGCTATCATGGAAGCCATGAACTCCTGCGCTCCATCAGAGTGCTCACCGAGCGAAGGCAAGTTGAAATCCCCCAGCACCATAAACCTGGGAAACTCAACTGCCAGCTCGGCTACTGACTCGAGGAGCGAGGGGAGGGCTGCTGCAACGCTGTTGGGAGGCAGGTACGTTAGCAGCATGCCCACTTGACCCCCAGGATCCAACCTCACCAGCAAGGACTCGCACCGAACAAGCTCCGGAGCAGGGGTCCTACAAGGAACTAATGACTCTCGGATAACAACGGCCACTCCCCCACCCCTTCCCTGGGGTCGCGGCTGGTGAAGCACCTGAAAACCCTCTGGGCACATTTCGGTGAGGGGGACTCCTCCCTCCAGGCCCAGCCATGTTTCAGTAATACATGCCAGGTCTGCCCCCTCGTCTAAAATTAAGTCCCGGACGAGGGGAGCCTTGTGAACCACAGACCTGGCATTTAGCAACAGCAGCCTGAGACCAGAGCCCTGACTACTCGCGCCATCTGGCCTTGGAGTGGGACTAATAGGGCCGGAAGGAAGGATCTCTGTAACATAGCCAACACTCCTTCCCCGGTAATGGCTCGCCCTAAAGTCCCCGCCATATCTGCCCCTCCCAGTTAGGACCGTAATGCTCCGGCCCACTCCCGCGTCCATAAGGCCCCCACCCTCCCCTTCAGCGATCAACATCCCTGGCAAGCCCTTCGAACCATACATTCTAAGGCTGGGGGTTGAACCAGGCCCCCCTAACACTTCTGCAAAGCACTCAGTGTAGGAGGTACCCGGTTATGGTCCCATCCCTCTCAGACATACACAATCATACAATAGACACTCCCCCACAAAAATTTAAAAAACACAAATACAACTATATAATAAAAAGTGGGCACATACATACAACACAGTCATAACCCAAGCACTCACCATACATTAAAAATGTACGGATCACTGCGCAAGTGCATTAGCAAGCAATAATATAAAAAAGGAGAGAGAACTGCTCCATTCCTCTCTCTCCTCTATGTCCCGGAGAGATGTCCTCGGCCACCAGATCAAAAGTCAGTTGTGTATAAGGCAGCCGTACGTAGGCAAGGATAAGATGTAAAAATCTAGTGTTCATAAGCGGCAACCATTCAGTCTCACCCTTCCAAAGAAGGTCAGGGGGCCGTGTGCATAGAAGTCTCCTTCCTGGGGCTGAGTAAGGGCCCCAGTCTGGGGGGCCAAAGTCTGAAACTGGCCTGAGCCACTCTAGTAGAGGAGGAGGAGAGTGCTGATGTTTTCGAAACCCAGTCCTCGCCGCTGTGGCCGCCATCCTCTATCGCTCCTACTCCCAACCCAACCCCAACCCTACTCCTAACCTAATCACTAATCTAAGCTAACCTAACGCTAACCTCCACCCTACACCCTAATAACCCTAATAACCCAACACCGACCTAATCTAATCCTACATTAGCCCAGCCCTAACTCCACCTCAAGCCCCGACCCTAGCCCTACTTCCTGCCACTATCAATCTCTTCCGCACCCCCGGGTGCAAACCAACCGCTGCCCTCGTAACTATTTCTAAATATCTAACTATAACTACTTATTACTATAACTAACTATATCTAACTGTACCTATCTTACCTAAATCTATAACTAACCAGAGCAATGGCAGGCAGCAGATGGGAGGGGGAGAGCAGATGTTACAGGCAGGACATCAGGCCCAGGCCAAGGCAGAGGGGAGTCAAAGCGGCCAGGGAGATGGCAAAGGCTTCCTAATGGCTGGGGCGGGAGGCAAGGAGCAATGTCCGGAGGAGGCTACGATGACACGGGCCTCGGAATCTGGGGCGCAGGCTTATACTGCTCAGGGCGCCATCCTCTTTCTCGCCCGAGCAACCACACCAGTCAGCTAAAAATGGCCAGGTCTTTTCCCAGGGGCCGTAGGAGCAAGGCAACAGATAGCAAGGCGCGCAGAAATAGAACCGAGGGGGGGGCGTCTGGGGCGGCTACAGCGGCGGCAAACACAGCCAGCCATCCGGTCCGCCGCCCACGATCTCAGTACTGCTGCTGACGACCCCCTTCTTCAAAGTTGAAATTAAGTCCCTCAGGGCTCACCAGTCATTCGGCTCAGTCAAGCTGGCCAGGGGGGAGGAGGCGCTCAGGAGGTAAAAAAACGCTGCGAATCAGAGTTGAAATTCAATCCCTCAGGGCTCACCAGTCATTCGGCTCAGTCAAGCTGGCCAGGGGAGAGGAGGCGCTCAGGATGTAAAAACGCTGAGAATCAGCTGTGCGGTGCCGCCATCTTTCCCTCCACGCCGCAGTCGCCGATTTCAAGCCGCTGCCATTCCGCTGCTCGGGAGATGACCGCCCAGAGCCAACAGATGAAACCCAGATCTTGCCCGAATCCTGGAGTAAAGCTCCACCGGGGAGAATTGCAATAGGTGTAAAAGGACACCGGAGGCACTCAGGGTGTTCTTTCTTCAGCACTGGCTTCTTTAGAGCAAGAAGCCAGGCAGCCATCCGAGTCCAACGCAGGTGCGGCCACCCATGGCCTAGCTGGTTGCATGAAATCCCTTTTAAAATTTTAAACTTTCGCAATTCCTCCGTTTCATGTGGGGTTGAGTAAATTTGGGGTTTAGGGAGCTTTTCCCCTGGGATGATCTCAATGCTGCAATCAGTAGCGCAGTGGTGGTGGTGGGTAATTTGTCAGAAGCTCTTTCACTGAAAACCTCCTTGAGGTCCCAATATTCTTTGGGGATTTTTTCTTCTCCTTTAATCTTTTCCTGCACTGCGGCAGCTAGGTTCATTTTGGCATTGGCTATGTGGGATGTCCTCCCCTTCTCCTCAGGGGGTTTAGCGGAAAGAATGCACAACCATCCTTTCCTCCAGTTCACGTAAGGGTTCCATTTCCGTAGCCACGGTAATCCCAGTATGAGGAGCCCATCCATCCCAGGTGCCATGATGAAACTCAAAAGTTTCTTGGTGATCCCCCATCCACATTTCTATTGGTTCGGTTACAAAATGGGAAGGGGCACCTCCAGCGATTGACCCATCCAACTGGCAAAAGGCAATGGGTACTTTCAAAGTTCTCAGTCTTAAACCCATTTTCTCCACCACCTCTGGGCTGATTACACATCAGGTGCATCCAGAGTCTAAAAGGGCCAGCATCTTCCCCTGGGCTCCAGTTGATGGAATTTTTACTTCTACTGGGATAGTTAGGGGGCTCGATCAGGGACTCACCGAGTGGTTGTCACCTGAATCATGTTCACTTTCTCCCATGGAAGAGGAGTTCCTTCTCCTCCTGGCCTGGAGGAAGGACATCAGCACCTCCCACGCCTTCCAGGTTCCTCCCCAGCAGCCGGGGTCAGTTGTGGGCCATGCCTACCATAGCAGCTAGGCTCCTAATGCCCCTCCTTTTCTGCTTTTGGTGCCTCTTTGGACCTCCCCCACATATGCACAAATAGCTCACGGAACTCCTGTGTGTACCCAACCTCGAGCCTCCCCTCCTGGGTTAAAAGTTTCATCCTGCTTTTCGCCTTTTGATGTAGGAGGGGGTCATCAAAACGTTTCCCCAGGGCAGTCATAAACTCCTTGTAATCCCTCAGCAGGGGGGAATCATCTTTATGCAAGGCTATCATCCAGGCAGCTGCTTTGACTCTCAAAGCCATAGTAACATTTCTTACTTTGGCAACTTCCAATGAGAAAACTTCCCCATAATGTTGCATGTAATCCCAAACTTGCAGTAACCCCCCATCCCCCATTCTTTGGGATCTCCTCTGTAGTTCACTCCAAGTGGAGGAATCTGAGGCATTTGGGGCCTTTGGGGCTTTCCCCCCCTCCTGGTGGCAGCTTGTACTGCTGCAGCTGTGGCTGGGGTCCCGCCCTCTTGCCCAGCTCTGGGAGCTGTTTCCAGGGACGTTTCAGGGCTAACCAGGTCTTCTGTACCCTCTCCGCCTGTTCGGCTATTCCACTCTCCCTTTCAGTGAGACTTACACAAGCGCGCCGTCGTTCCCAAGCCTCCTGAAGAAGGTATAAAGCATGGGTCATCATGAGATCATCTCTTTCAGCTGCCTGCCAGTCATCCTCTGGTTTTCGGCTGGTGTGACCCTTGCCATCGTCTTCTCCTGCTAGTTGCAGGGGTTTGACATTTGGGTGCTCCCCCCATGGAAGCTTTTAACTTCGGGATGGGTGTGAAGGGAGATCTTGCTCAATATCCAACAAAGGAAAACCTCAACTCCATTTTAATAGAGATAAAGTACCGTGTTTCCCCAAAAATACAACATGTCCTGAAACTAAAGCCTTGCCACATTTTTCGGGTGGGCAAAAATATAAGCCCCCCCCAAAAAGTAAGCCCCCTGGACAGCCCCCCTCCGGCGAGGCAGAGTACCACTCACCGACCTAGCGGTATCCTGAAGTCACCAAGCCACGGGAGTGGGGGGGGGGGCGAGAAAGGCACTCACGTTGCTTGGCACCTTCGGGATACTGCTAGGTTGGGGAGTGGCGTTCTGCCTGGCTGGAGGGGGGAGTTGCCGGGCGGCTGCTCCCTTGCAGGGGCGAAGCAGCCATGAGGTGACCATGCTCACAAGCAGCCACCCGGCAAACCCCCTCTCCAGCTGGGTAGAGTACCATTCACTGACCTAGGGCGCCAAGCCATGTGACGCTATGCCTGCCCCCCAGCTGCTGCGGCGTGGCACATTCAGGGTACCCCCTAAGTTAGTGTATGGAGCTCTGCCCGGCTGGAGAGGGGGACTGCGCGAGCGCCTGCTCTGCCCCAGCTCACATGACTCCCAGCCTCACCATGCCCTTGCAGCCACCGCCAAGCTCCAAGCAAAATTTATCCTCCGGCTTCCAAACTCCGGAACTCAGCTTCCGATTCTTCCAGCAGCGGCCGCTCTAGGAGTGTTTTCTATGGTTATGGGCAGGCTGCCGGACAAAGTCTTCTGGCAGCCTGCCCATAACCAAAAAACACACTCCTAGAGGAGCCGCTGCTGGAACAATCGGAAGCCGAGTTCCAGAGTTTGGAAGCCGTAGAAGAAATTTTGCTCGGAGCTAAGCAGCGGCTGCAAGGACAGCTTGCCCAGAGCATGGTGAGGCTGGGAGGCATGCAAGCTGGGGGCGGAGCAGGCGCTCATGCAACCCCCCTCTCCAGCCGGGCAGAGCTCCATGCACTGACCTAGGGGGTATCCCGAATGTGCTAAGCTGCAGGAGCTGGGGGGCGAGTAGAGTGCCACATGGCTTGGCGCCTTAGGGATATTCCCTAGGTCAGTGAATGGTGCTCTGCCCAGCTGAAGAGGGGGTTTGCCGGGTGGCTGCTCGTGAGCATGGTCATCTCATGGCTGCTTTGTCCCTGAGGTTTTTGCCCGGCTCTTCAGGAGCCCGCTCGCAAGGAAGCAGCTGCCCGGCAACCCCAAAACAATAAGCCCTCCCCCTCTAATAAGCCCAAGGCCATATTTTGTGGGTCAAAAAAATATGATCCTGTTGTATTTTCGGGGAAACACAGTACTTTTACTAGATATGAAGTGAAAACAGCAAAAGGAAAGCAAGATCTGAGTCAGACGGGCGGGAATATATACATATCAAATGTTTACCCAGCACCCTCCCCCCAATTCCCCAACCCATTGTCCAATCTGCAACTCCCTAATGTGTCATGTGGGGTGCATCTTCAAACAGCCTCATCAAGTTGGTATGCGAAAAGGTTGGCCTTGACCCAATCCAAACATCAGCCACCAGCATGCACAGAGGATGCTGAGAACAAGACTCCTCCAGTACAATATAATTCCCTTCCTCAATACTACGCACACACACACCCATTCCTATGGCAGCCAATAGCAAGCAAGCGTAGCAAGCAAAACAGAGGCTGACAGTATCAAAGAAAATAAACTAGGAAAAAGGATGAAAGTTCCACAATTCAGAAAGTTCTTTTCCTATATCCCAGCTGTTAGGAATATAATCTAATGGTTGGGTTGGCAATATATAAACCATGTAACAATGCTATACCTGTTTCTTTAAATCATACTGTAAAATGTGATTGGTTGCTGTTTCCTCAATTGGCCATAAGAGGGAGCCAGAATGAATGTTCGCCCTCTGTTAGATGCTGGGCTGATCTGATCTGAGTGTTTTGGAAGCTGGCTTTTAGAAGTGCCGTGAGCTATTGTAAGTTTTGCAACTGCTAGCAAACTTTGAGTACCAGACTGTTTGTATGATTATGGATTATTTGGATTATCCACTAACTGAAAGACATTGATGACTGTCTTATCCATGTATGACTTGGACTGTTTGATGGACTCTGATACCTCTATTTCCACGAAAGTAAAAGTCTATTTAAACTGCAGTGTCTCTGTATGCTGATTTGTGTGTATCCAACACAACTCTCACAATGCTTCTCTAAACGCACTCGCTCTCCCAACAGGGAGCTTACCAGCCACACAATTCAAGTAAGGATGGGATGCAGAAAAATGTATGGAATGGTTATATTATATAGGAGAAAGTCATTGTATTAAGTATCCCAATGCCAAGCTGTTTTGAAGCAGAAACATGTCACCATTTTTGGATACTTTGTGTTTTGACTGCATTGGTTTGTTTTGGGTCCATCAATTAAGCAATGCCATCTAATGAAACTCAAGAAAGTAGGCTTCCCTGTCATAGAATCTGCTGTCTGGAATAGCTTCCCTCCAGAGATTAGTACAGCCCCATCTTGCCTGCCTTTAAAATCCTTTTTTTCATCTCCCAAAATATGGGATAGATTAGAGGTTGATGAGGTTGGGGATTATGTTGTTCTTTGCACATTGGTGTTTTTTTAACGTTTCATTTAAGTTGGGAAGATGTCCAGAGTCTTTGGAGTTCAATAAATTCAGTGAATATCTACTATATTCTGGAACTACAGACTTGGATACCAGTGCTTTTATACTGCAATATCTTTATTTTGGTCTTTCATTAGTGTGATATAAAAACGGAGAGCTATGAAATTAACAGTTATAACATTACAACGATCTGTCTAAAATTTCTAAGGACAGTGACTATAGATTTACAAGGCTGAGATAACAGAAGACCATAAAACCCAAATCCCTATAAAGTGCTAGGGGTTAACTAAAAATGTACGTTTTAGTGTTGAATAAAATATAAGATAATGTTCTGTGCTATCTAAAAAGGCTAAAAGAATAAGCGGTGGTAACAAAAGTACAGGTAGTCCTTGACTTACAATCACAATCGAGCACAACATTTCTGTTGTCAAGTAAGACATTTGTTAAGTAAGTTTTGCTCCATTTTACGACCTTTCTTGCCACAGTTGCTAAGTGAATCACTAGTTGATTACTAACCCTGGTTGTTAAGTGAATCTGGTCACTGCTTGTCAAAAGGTGGCAAAGGGTGATCACATGACTTTGGGACACACCGGTCATAAGTATGAATCAGTTGCCAAGCACCTGAATTTTGACCACATGACCATGGGGCTGTTGCAAAGGTTGTCACTGAAAAATGGCCATAAGACACTAGATCTGCCTGGACCAACTCCCTAGTTAGTTTTGCTGACTGAGGAATTCTGGGAGTTGAAGTCCACACATTTTCAAATTGCCAAGATTGAGAAACTGCTGTATAGGGATTCTTTCCCCGACTGATTCTTACACACATGGTTGACTAGTTTGTAGCTCTGCAAACTTAACCTGTAACTTTTGCTTCAGTTTTTCTGTTAACTCAGATGACTCTGGCTTCAGATGAACCCATCTACAAATTATACGAAATCAGGAAAACACGTTTGACTTTAAAGTTCAAACCCAGACCTTAGCAAAATCAAAACTGCAATATCACCAAACAAATGTTTACCGTCTGCTAAGTCTAATTGTTTACCGGTTGATACCCGCTGATTTTATTTTTATTTTTTAGGTAAGAAAAAAATATTTAAACAATTTTTTAGGATTAAAACTGGGAAATCTTTTTTTACCTTTTGATGCTATTTACACAAAGTATCCTGGCGTTCCCTTGAAATTATTCAAGGTTTTATATATATACGGTATATAAAGTCGTCTGGTGGAATAATGCGCTCTTAAAAAGGCTCGGTAAATGAACCTCAAAACGGGACTCCCATGAAGACATGGCAAACGGAGCGAGGCCAATTCCCTTCTGTCACCGATGAAGGGGCTAGGATTTACTCCTTTCCCACCAGGTTCTCGGCCGTTTGTTGCCTGAGCAGAGGGTCGGACTATAAGACCTCCAAGGCCCCTTCCAACTCTTGCTTCTTCCAGCTTTTTCCGCCTTGATTTGCGACCCCGCACTTGGAAATCTCCTTTGGTCTTCCGTATCGCGACTCCATTCGGCCGGAAAAACCTCGATTCTTCCTCCTTCCTCTTGCTGGCCTGAGTTGAGGGCTTGGGGGCGGCGCCGCCGCCTCTTTGCCGCTTGAAAGACATGGCCGGCGGTGGGGCTCCCTCCTCGCTTCGTGTGCTGGTGGACATGGATGGGGTCTTGAGCGACTTCGAGGGCGGGCTGCTCCGCGACTTTGTCGCTTCCTACCCCGAGGAGCCTCACGTGGAACTGGCGCAACGAAAGGGCTTTTCAGCGCTGGATCAATACCGGCGCCTGCGGGAAGACCTAGGGGTGAGCTTCTAGTAGCTGGATCCCGGGGCAGGAGGAACTCTGGATCCCCTTGGTTATTCCTGCAGCTAAAGGAGAAGGGGCAGAACTACTGTATAGGGCAGATCTCAGGTTTTCTCCTTATATGAAGCGTCTAGCATTTTTAAAATTTAATTTCTGGTCATGTTGAGATAAACATAGGAACGTTAAGGGGCCTTTACAAAAAAAAACACCCTCTGTATCTCCTTTGAAAATTATTTGGAAGATTTCCTATGCAAACCAAACATACATCTAGTGTTCCTTAAAGCCTGCCCAACTTTGTCAGGTTACCACATCTTTTTTGTTTTTTTTAGGAATCGTTTTTGTTTTAAGGAATCATTCATCAATCCACCTCTTAAAGAAGCGGGGTGTTTGTTTGTTTTTTTGAAGCTAGCAAAAGACTGCAAAAGTTGAGCTTAGTGCCAGATTATTGCAGTATACAAGCCCCAAAGCACCTCTTGCTGATAAATGAGTACTGTACAACTATTACAGTATTCTGAGGCAGGGGAGAGCATTTCTGCAGTACAGGTAAAGTCGGCAGCTTTAAAGTTTTAAAATAAAGTTTTAGCTGAAGCATTGTAAATCGGCTTGATGTTGTGAGCTTTTAATTGGTGGAGTGCTTCAGAGTGCGACCACTTTTAAAAGCATTGTATTGGATATATATACATACTCCGTACTCTTGTTTGAGAACTGATAAAAGCTGTTGCTTCATTGCTGGTATTATTCTGCTGTAAACCTTTCCTTCTAACTTCAGCAGGTGGCAGCCTCTGGCTCTCCTTCTCTTGAAAGGCTGAGCAGAGTCATTTGCTTAGGATTTAAATCAGCAGCTCATAGGGCAGTGACTAAACTGGGAAGTCAAGATGCACCACAAAAGGTGGAAATGTGTAACCACTGTGCAAAACTGTCCAGGAGTTGAGGATGGCTTTGCTTTTTATTATCTCCTGCTTTTATATCACCAGGGAGACATAACTCTTGGTTCTTAGGTGAAACAGAAAGAGAAACCAGAACAGGCTTGTAGTAAACTTCCTTCTTGAAGCCTTCAAGACCACAAAGTAAAGGAGTTTGAAATCATATCCTGAAGAGCAAATGACAATCTCAAAGTCAAATGTTTTTTTTCCAAATTAACACCAAAACTTTTGAGAGGAGATAAATATACCTGTTTTTTGTTCTTAGCTGGGCATCCCTTTGGTACAAGAACCACACAAATTGCCAGAGATACCCCTTTATACAATATCTGCCCTCTCTCTTCCAGCAGACCTGGGCTGTTTTCCCAGAGGAAGGGCAAAGGAAAGAGACCGGTTTTTTTCTCACCTATACCTTGACCGAGATCACTGATACTCTGCAATCCTGAGAAGTGGCATCGGCAGTTAGTTGAACAGCTATCCGGGAGGAACCAAGCCTCTGCATTTTGGGGCATAAGTGGCATTACCTAGACTGCAAGGAGAAAGTAAAGAATTCCCTTCCCCATCATAGTTTTGTGTGTGATTGCAGCTTGATGCAACCCATACATGTGTTACTAAAAAGAGATGATCTCTAGTTCAGTGTTCTCAATCTTGGTGATTTGAAAGTGTGTAGACTTCAGTTACCAGAATTCCCCAGCCAGCTTCAATTCTGGGAGCTGAAGTCCACACATCTTCAAACCACCAAGTTTAATAAACACTGTATGCTTCGTCCTTCCACTGCTTATTCATTCAATAATTACAAAGCAGTTATAGTTATTTACCTAAGCAGTGTTTGAGAATCACTTTAGTGCTATCCCTCAATTACAACAATGTTTTTCACTTTACTTTTTGAGTAAGGAACAGATTCAAGAGTATAAACTTAATTTTATTTGAAAAAGAATGAATGAGATAGAAATATAACAATCACGCTATTTTAAATGATACCTTGCACCAATGACCCATTTTTAATTTCTTGCTTTAAAAAACAGCTTGGCTTTTAGTGCTACTTACCTGATACCTTGAAACATGGTTTGAAATGAACTTAAAACATGGCACCTAGTTTCTTTATATGATCTTTAAAGCTACCTAAATTTTAAACATTAAATTGTCTTAACCATAATTCTAAATATGTCATTTTTTAGGACAAAATAGCCAAGGTCTATGAATCACCTGGCTTCTTTCTGAGTCTGCAGCCCATCCCAGGAGCTATTGAAGCAATGCACGAGATGATTCAAATGCCCAAGTAAGGACCATTTGACATTAAGAACACTTTGGCATCAGCATACATTTTCTTCTTGTAATGGAGAATATCATGTCTTTTCAGCACTGAAGTTTTTATTTGCACAAGTCCTTTACGGAAATATGAATACTGCGTTTCAGAAAAGGTTGGCAATTGTCACTCTTCCTTCTTTCACTCTTAACATGCGAAGCACCTATCAATCAAGATGAGGGATTCTGTATGTTTTAAAACTCTTTTCTTTCTTTGGCTTTCCCTCCTTGTCTCCTCCCTGGTCAGTGGCTAATAACAAGACAATGTCAGAGCAGGTTTGGCTTTCATACCATGCTTCGGCTTTAGTTCTTCTGAGCTTACAGAAAAGTTCTGTCTTAGTTCAGGATACTAAACTCTTAAAAAGATTACTAGCCATTAAAATCCAAATCCTCCACTGCCCTATACAAACTGAAATCTTGCCACTACAAAGCCACTAAAGAATCAGATCCCTTTGAAGGAAAAAAAATACCAAGCATATATACTCCTTAATAAACAAAATATACACTCCATTCATCAAAATATTAATCCGATACTAATCAAATCAGCATATGCCATCGGGAAAGGCTACTACTATCTGATTTTAAAACTTGTAAGTGGCATTTTAGAAAGGATTATATTGTCGAATAGTTTATACATATGTAATTATACATATGCATCTTATGAAATATGCATAGTTAAGATGCTGAAGCTATTTTATCTGATTCATGTAGTAGTTTCCTAAGTTTGTTGCTGTCACCAAGATATGAAAGACTTGCTTTTTTATCTTCTGTCCACAATATTTATTAAATTATGAAGTTTTATGCCACCCTCCATCAAAATTATGAGGATAACAGACTAATATCACAGACTAACTGTATAGGAAAGATTATTATCTGGAAATCAGTCTTAAGAGCTATCTTTCAAAGCTTGGAAAAATATGGAAAGTCAAGGAAAGCCAGTTTGTGTGGCTCTCCAATTTTTGCTGTATGGCAGCTTCTATCATCACTAGCCAGCCGAGCCCATTTTAAGATATTAGAAGAGTTGTAGGCCAGCCTCTCGAACAGAAGGAAAATTTAAATTCAAGAATGGGCTGACCTGATTTGAGTGTACGTAGAAAAACATCCCCCTCCCAAGCCCTAGAGCATCCCCATGGAAGAGAAAATTGCATAAAAGCTTTGAAGACAGCTGATTGCTCTGTTCTAAGCCTCATCCCTTCTTAGTTATGATCTAGAGCAGAGATTTTCAGGGTTTGTGAAATCCAGAAGCCACCTATTCCCTAGCCTTGTTAAGAATATAGTGAAATTAAAGGCTAAAACAGTGGAAAAGGTAACAGAAGGCATATTGCAATTCTGATAAACAAAAACGGTATTCCTGAAAGACAGTGCTAAGCAACTGCAGAGTCACAAAACACTCTCATAAATTTGAGATCAAACCTGCTTCTTAGCAATGTCATTTTCTACTTTAGGCATAATATATAGATATGGCTAAATATTTTTACAACCTCCAGCCAAAAATGTCATCCATTCCCGCTTTATATAATCACCTATATCAGGGGTGTCAAACTTGCAGCCCATGGGACACATGTGTCACGCGCTGGCCATGCCCACCCCTATTTTATCAAAAAGTCGTGATACGTCACGTGATGACATGACAATGCGAGTTTGACACCCCTGACCTTAATGGTTGAAAGAGATGTTTTGGAAAACCAAAGAATAAATTTCATTTGTTCCAGTATGACCCATATCTAAGTAATAATATGTAAGATTGTGTTTTAATTCTTGCGTGATAGAAAAATAGCTGTTAGGGTTGCTTTTTGACAACTTTATTCTCTTAATCACTATACATTTTAATCACCTTTTTTGTGAACCATATAGTGAGAACCTTTATTCTGTTAAAAAAAAAAGCAGCGCTAACCTGATGTACTTTCACCATTAAGGCCAAATTTTCATTTTTTAAAGGAAATTTTAAGGAAAGGAAATTTTAAAGGAAATAGGATGGGCATGCTGCTGATCCCATCAGCAAAAGAATGTTAGTTCATGGGGACTAGAAGACAATTTTTTTCTGCAGCAGGCCTTGCTCTGTGCAAAGTCCTCTTTCTGGGGATTAGAATGGCCCTAACCCTGTTAGCCTTCTGAACAACTTTAAAGGCTTTACTGGCTATGCTCCCGAGACTGGGCTGCTACATGCGCCAAGAGCCCCGCCTCCCGGCTATATTGTTAACAGGCCAGATTTCTTGTTTTGAATGTACTCAAATTAGACGTTTTAATGATTTTTAGAGTTTTTATGGCCTTTACTGTTTTTGTTGTTTTAAAATGTTTTACGACTTGGAACTGTAATACAGGTTTCTGAATTGGGAGTAGGCCCAAAGTGATTTGCTGAGATGGGTGGCTATAGAAATCAAATAAATAAGCAAATAAATAATCAATCAATCAATCAATCACCCAGACCTGTTCTTGGAGCTAGATTATCAGCCTATGCTTGTTTACTCAAAAATAAGATTATGTTCGTGAGTGTGTTCATTGAAATTTAAGGGATTGGTATATGTGTAAAGATTTATAATGTAGTGCTTTGCAAAATGAGCAAAAAAATTTGGATGTTTGGAGTGTGTCAGCAATTTGAGATACAAATCCAAGCATTCTGTCTTAAAGCTACATAGGGTAAGTCTACTAATTTTACCAAGTCTTATAGTAAAAAGAGCTTTCTTGAAAGCTGTAAGTACCTTTCTTCTAATAACTGCTTTCTTATCACTTGACAGTACGTATGGGTTGCGCAGCACTTGGGTCCTAAATTTGTGGAGCGACTAATTCTGACTCGAGATAAAACAGTTGTTTCAGCTGATCTGCTCATTGATGACAAAGACATCATTAAAGGTATAAGGATCTGTGCTACCACTTCAACTTTTCATCCAAGTGCTGTATTATATGGTTTATATTTTTAATGTCTCTTTCCACTTCTTCTCAGGGATAGAGCCAAATCCAAGCTGGGAACACATCTTGTTCTCTTGCTGTCACAACAAACATCTAAAGCTGCAGCCGCCACGGAGAAGGCTTGAATCTTGGACCAATGACTGGAAGGCGATACTGGAGAGCAAACGCTCCAAGTGAAGCATATAGAAAAGAACATTTATTTCAGCCACCATCAAAAAGCTCTGGGAAGTATTTGCTGATCATCAATGCCAATTGGAAACAGAGACAGGCCCTTCGAGTCAGATGATCCATATGGGAATAAGATTGTATCTTAATTCCAAATGCGCTTGACTGATTTATTAAAATATTAAATCCTTGGATGGAATGTTTGTTGTTTGCCTATTAATTAAATAAACAAAACAGCTCTAAAATGTAAGACAGCTCTTTGACTCATTATGTTCCCCCCACCCCGCTACTTACTGAAAAATATAATCAGTCAAATAACATATATTTCTATTCTCTCAGCTCCCCTCTACAGTAAGTCTAGAATATTTACCAAGGCCCTTTAGTTTATGGCAACTGGTTCATATTTCTAAATAACCTGAAAATGAATTGAAAAGCACATCAGAGTACGAAAGGACCCCCTAGGTCCTGAAAGTCCCCTGTATGCTTCCCAAGGGAAACTCTCAAGACTATTTACAGTCATTTTTAAAGCAGAATATCTGTCCAAATTCTTTCTCTTTTCCCTTCCCTTCATTCAGGGAGGATCTTGTTGGCTGCCTCCTGGGCTGCATTCATCCTTGGGCAGTGGGATCCCGATTGCCGTGTGCTTGGTTAGGTTCCTGGCCTGCTCCACCTGAAAGAGGCTGCAGTAATCCTCAAGGAAAATAGTGGCCAGGTTTTTCAGCCTTCTGTTGTTTGAGAGGGAGAAGCGCAGCATGCACTCAATCACAGGGAGGGTGGTGATCTCTTGGCGGGACTGGGATGTGGACAAGTACATCAGAGTTGTAACTGCAGACAGGACCGTCTCTTCATTGGCACTGGCCAGGCAGTTGACAACAGCTGACACTCCACCGGCCTCTAGTATGTAGTCTTTGTTGATTTTGTCCAGGCAGAGATTACAGAGTCCTCCTGAAAAATAAGAAAAGAAGGTGGTAAAGATAGTAACAGAGTGGTTTGGTCAATCTCATCTTAATAATAATCTACATTTCAGTAGTTTTAAGACAACTTGATATCTTGTTTCTGTCCACAAATGGTTTGGCGCTATATCTGATACAAGTACGCTACTGAACTGTTCATTTGGTGACCATTTGAGAGAATGTTATTTTATACTACTGCTCTTAGCTGTACTCTGCCTTATGTTTGCTGATGTATTTTGCTAGTGTCCTCTTGCCATCATTTTTTAAATCTATTTTCTGTAATATCCTACCCAGTTCTTCAACCTACTTGCATACCTTTGCCAGATAATTCTTAAGCCAAGGATGAGGAAACTAGTCTTCCCACTTCTCTGATCATTGTTTATGCAGAGGCTTCTGGAACTTTTGGTTTAGCAATATATTACGTAATTACAGGTTCTTCTTCACAGCTTAAAGTGAAGACAGAGTTGAGCACTGCAATGGAATAGGCTAACATGCTAGCTTCTCCTATGTCCTAACTATTGAGAAATGATTCTGTTTCATGGAAAATGTTGAAATCCAGGCCTTACCAAGTGCAAATTCCACAAGATTGTCATTTTCCTCAGTGAGCATATCCAGAAACAGATCCAAGACCTTGAGTTGTCGCAGATATTCATAATTTTGGGGGTTATAAGCAAAATTGGCCAGATTAGCCAACACTTGCTCTTTGGCATCTGCAACATAAATAAAAGAACTCTTAATATTAAAAAGCACCTGTAAAAGTCAATGCAGAAGTACAAACTGACCAATAAATTACACTCACCTGAACTATCTGTCACTTGGAATTCAGTGACTAAGGCCTGCAAGTATTCAAGCCGACTGAGGCCTGCCAACTCCTTCTGATTTCGGGACATACTGGTAGATGCTAGATAAATAGAAGACAAAACAGTATTAAGAACATCATTTGGTGTTATGGCAGGTATCAATACTTATTATAAATGTGTGCATTTCAATTATCCCAGTGTATGTAATTCAATTCCATCTTCAAAAATACCAGAATGGTATATAAAAGTATTGCTAGGTAACCGTGCACAATAACACTCTTAGTAATAATTTTGACATAAAGATTATAATGCTTCTCTTCCAGCAAGTTCATGTGACTGATGGCATTTGTTAGATTTTATTTATTTTATTTTTAGAGTAGGCAGGATTTCTAATTCTAATTTTTTGCTTTTGTTTAGGATCCAAATTTAATTAATTTTTTCAGCTTTAGATTTATTTAATATCTTAATTAAATCTTCCTTCCACCTGGATCACAGTAAAGGTGAATTTGCCAAATCTTAGGATATAGCACATTTTCCCTAGACTAGCTGCACTGTTGTAATATAAAGAAGACTAATTCTGCTCTATCACTATTTTAAAATATGATTGTAAATGTATGCTTAAGAGAACTCTGGTATTCCAATGAAACACAAAAGTTATGTGTCAAGCATTTGTTTATGTCAGTTACATTCAAGTTACAAGGATGTGGGGTCAGTTCAGAAGGATTTATTAACTTGTTCTGGGAATAGCTACTGATGAATGTTTCCTTTAACAATTTTGAAATGCAAGCATTGTCACATATTTTATTTATTTGTATCCCACCTTTATTATTTTTACAAATACCATAACTCAAGGTGGGGTTTCATTTAACAATATCCCATTTAAAATGTAAGCATTGTCACATATTCTATTTATTTATTTGTATCCCACCTTTATTATTTTTTTTACAAATACAGTAACTCAAGGTGGTGTTTCCTTTAACAAATCCCATTTAAAATGCAAGCATTGCCACATATTCTATTTATGTATTTGTATCCCTTTATTATTATTTTTACAAATACCGTAATTCAAGGTGGTGAACATATCCAACACATCTTCTTCCTATTTTCCCTACAACAATATCCCTGTGAAGTGGGTTGGGCTAAAGGAAGTATGGGTGACCCAAAATCACCCAGCTGGTTTTCATGCCTAAGGCAGGACTTGAACTCAAGGCTTGTTATCTGATTAGCTTGTTAACATGGTAGCTCTATAAATTTGCCATAACATTGAAATATA
The DNA here is from genome assembly GCF_009769535.1 of Thamnophis elegans. NCBI lineage: Eukaryota > Metazoa > Chordata > Lepidosauria > Squamata > Natricidae > Thamnophis > Thamnophis elegans. The sequence goes on along the minus strand of NC_045542.1, from coordinate 53,026,579 downwards.
GAATAACAGAGTTGGAAGGGACCTTTAAGGTCTTCTAGTCAAACTCCCTGCTTAGACTGGAAACCTAGAAAAATTGGTATGTTTCTAACAGCGTTCCTTTTGTGTCCGTGGCAAATAAAATTTCATTTTCAGCTCCAAGTTTTAACATAGCAGTATAAATTTTAAAAACAGCAATATACTGCTTTACAGCCCTCTCTAATCAAACATCTAAACAACAAAGGATTCTGTTAAAACCTATGTTAAGACCTAAGGATCTTATTTCTTCATTCAGGCAACTAAGCTAATACAAATATTTACCTTCCTTTGCATATTTTTTTCATATAAAAAGAAACCACGGTAATCATCAATACTACATTCGTGAGTGTAATGCTAATACGAAAAAGTTCCTAAAAGAAAACAGAGCCATCGCTTTTCCCACCTGCTGAATTACCGAATTCTGCAACTATGCGCCTGAATTCCCATCAAGTCCTTGGAGAGGGGGAAGAGACAAGAAATCAATATCCCAGTAAAGACCTGCAGCGCTAAAGTTAAAGCGAAACAGGAAGCCGGAAGTTACGTTTAGGGAACCGGGAAAGGTCGTCCCCAACGACACAGAGAGCCTCGTCCCCACGTGCTGTAGTTCCGTCTTTGGTGCGGAATCCCTCTGAAAGATTCGGTAGGCGGAGCTTCTGCAGCTGCTGCGGGCGCCGCCTCTTCTCGGCGGTGGCTGGTCTCTCGGTGATGAATGCTGCGGGAAGCATCGCTGATACTCGGGGTGGTCGCTTTCGCCCACGGCTGGCGGGTCGCAAGGGGCGCCCCGACCCAGTGGGAAGAAGTTGTGGACCCGCGATGTTTCGAAAATAAAGTTTCATATCTATTTAGGAGTTTAAAAAGCCTCTTAGACAGATCGGAGTAAAAACTCAACGTTCGCTGAAAATTGAAATGGAGATTCTCAGTCACCAACCACGTCGTGGTTGTCCCAAAGACGCTTTTTCAAGAGTCAACTGGACTTCCTTGGGTTTTTCTTTGAAGACGTTTCGCGTCTCATCCAAGAAGCTTCTTCAGCTCTGACTGGATGGTGGGGGATGGAAGGATTTACACTCTTTCCAGACAGCTGGACATTTGCATTCTTTAAGAGATTCGTCGAGGCCATTTGGAGGTTTATCTGTGTGGTCAGGATCACTTGAGTGGTGCAAATGGGTGTGAACTCTTCTTGAAACTGTTGAAAGGACTGTGTTTGAACAGTCCTCTCTCAATAGAGGGGGAGAGATAGGACATCATCTATCTCCAGTCTACAACACAGTCCTTTCAACAGTTTCAGGAAGGCTCCACACCCATTTGCACCATTCAGATGACCCTAATACCTCCAGGTTGCCTCAGCGACTCTCTAAAACAGGGGTGTCAAACATCACATTGTCGTCACGTGATGTTTCGTGACATTTCCCCCTTCGCAGAGCTGGGGTGGACATGGCCTGTGTGTGACACATCCAGCCTGTGGGCCGCCAGTTTGATACCCCGGCTCTAAAAGAATGCAAATGACCAGCTGTCTGCAAGGAATATAAATCCTTCCATTCCCCACCATCCAGTCAGAGCTAAAGAAGCTTCTTGGATGAGAAGCGAAACGTCTTCAAAAAAAAAAAAAAACCAAGTAAGTCCAGTTGACTCTTGAAAAAGCATCTTTGATTTTCAGAGCAAATTCACCATGAGGCTATCAGACTAAAAGGCTACTCCTAGAAGCCACTTATGCTGAGCATGACTAGGCAAGGGTCTGAAGGTGTCCCTCCAATGCACATATTTAGGAGCAAACCCCTGGGCGTAGCAGAAAGGGCTGAAAGTGTATAGGATGGCGCTGGGAGGAGTTTGAATGTTTGAATGTTTATTAACATTTGTAGGCCGCCCTTTTCCCTGATGGGACTCAGGGCGGCTCACATAAAATCAGGAAGGGGGAATACAAACAATGACGTAGACACATATAATAAAAGTAATAAGCAACATTCATTCATCATTCGGGAGGGGCGGCTATCCTTGTCCCCAGGCCTGACGGGCTAGCCAGTTCTTAAGGGCTGTGCGGAAGGCCTGGACGGTGGTGAGGGTACGAATCTCCACGGGGAGCTCGTTCCAAAGGGTCGGGGCTACTACTGAGAAGGCCCTCCTCCTTGTAGTTGCCAGCCGGCACTGGCTGGCCGATGGAATACGGAGGAGGCCCAATCTATGAGATCTAATTGGTCGCAGGGAGGTAATTGGCAGAAGGCGGTCTCTCAAGTACCCAGATCCACTACCATGCAGGGCTTTATGGGTGACTAATAGCACCTTGAAGCACATCCGGAGATCGACAGGTAGCCAGCGCAGCTCGCGGAGGATAGGTGTTATGTGGGTGAACCGAGGTGCACCCACAATCACTCGCGCGGCCGCGTTCTGCACTAGCTGAAGTCGCCGGATGCTCTTCAAGGGCAGCCCCATGTAGAGCACATTGCAGTATTCCAGCCTAGAGGTCACAAGGGCCCGAGTGACTGTTGTGAGAGCCTCCCGATTCAGGTAGGGTCGCAACTGGCGCACCAGGCGAACCTGGGCGAATGCCCCCCTGGTCACAGCCGTCAGGTGGTGGTCAAACGATAGCTGTGGATCCAGGAGGACTCCCAAGTTGCGAACCCTCTCTGAGGGGTATAAAATTTGACCCCCCCAGCCTGAGTGATGGAATATTGGTCGAATCTTTGGGAGGAAAGCACAACAGCCACTCGGTCTTTTCTGGGTTGAGTACAAGCTTGTTAACCCTCATCCAGTCCATAACGGCCTCAAGGCCTCGGTTCATCACGTCTGCCGCTTCATTGAGTTGGCACGGGGCGGACAGATACAACTGGGTATCGTCCGCATATTGATGGTATCTGATCCCGTGCCTGCGGATGATCTCTCCCAGCGGTTTCATGTAGATGTTGAATAGTAGGGGGGATAAGACCGAGCCCTGAGGCACCCCATATGTTAGGGGCCTAGGGGACGATCTCTGCCTCCCCACTAACACCGACTGCGACCTGTCCGAGAGGTAGGAGGAGAACCACCGCAACACGGTGCCTCCCACTCCCACCTCCCGCAGTCGTCGCAGAAGGATACCATGGTCGATGGTATCGAAAGCCGCTGAGAGGTCAAGGAGGACCAGGATGGAGGAATGTCCTCCATCTCTGGCTCTCCAGAGATCATCGGTCAATGCGACCAAAGCGGTTTCTGTGCTGTAACCGGGTCTGAAGCCTGACTGGAAGGGGTCAAGATAGTTTGCTTCCTCCAAGGACCGTTGGAGCTGGAAGGCCACCACCTTCTCAACAACCTTCCCAAGGAAGGGAAGGTTGGAGACTGGGCGATAGTTATTAAGAACAGCTGGATCCAGAGATGGCTTCTTTAGGAGGGGTCTCACCACCGCCGCTTTCAGTGCGGCGGGGAAGTTCCCCTCCCGAAGAGAGGCGGTAACAACCGCCTGGATCCAGCCTCGTGTCACCTCACTGCTGTTAGTAACCAGCCATGAGGGACACGGGTCCAGTACGCAGGTGGAGGCACTTACAGCCCTCATGGCCTTGTCCACATCCCCGGGGGTAACATCCTGAAACTCAACCCAGAGATGGTCTACTTGATCCTCTTGTGCCTCGGCTGGAACTGCGGGGATGGAGTCCAAGTCCGACCGAAACCGAGCAATTTTGTCCGCTAAGAATTGGGCATAATCCTCAGCTCTGCCCTGCAAGGGTTCCCCCGCTTCCCTTTTATTTAGTAGGGAGCGGGTTATCTTAAACAGGGCGGCTGGGCGAGACTCAGCGGACGCAACCAAGGTGGCTATGTGAGATCTTTTCGCTGCCCTAAGTGCCCTGGTGTATTCCTTGGTGCTGGTGGTTACCATTGCTCGGTTCGATTCGGACTTATCGGACCTCCATCGGTGCTCTAGGCATCTCCTCCGGCGCTTCATCTCCCGGAGTTCCTCGGTGAACCAAGGAGGTCTCCGGGATCCGCCGCCTCGGAGGGGCCGTAGTGGCGCAATCCGGTCGAGGGCCTCCGATGCTGCCGAGTGCCAAGCAGCAACCAGAGTCTCTACCGGACTGTGGGCGAAAGTATCAGGAATGACCCCAAGCTCCGTCTGGAACCTTAACGGTTCCATAAGTCGCCTGGGGCGGAACCACCTGGTCGGTTCCTCCTCCCTACAGTGGGGGTTTGGTCCCCGGAAGTCGAGCCTCAGTAGGCAGTGGTCTGACCACGACAGGGGTATGATGTCATTACCCCTCAGACCAAGATCACAAATCCACTGCTCCGAGAGGAATACGAGGTCGAGCATGTGACCCGCCGAATGGGTTGGGCCCCGAATTACTTGGGTCAAGCCCATGGCTGTCATGGAAGCCATGAACTCCTGCGCCCCATCAGAGTTTTCACCGAGCGACGGCAAATTAAAGTCCCTCAGGACCATCAACCTAGGGAACTCAATTGCCAGCTCGGCTACCGACTCGAGGAGCGAGGGGAGGGCTGCTGCAACGCTGTTGGGAGGCAGGTACGTTAACAGCAGACCCACTTGACCCTTGAGGTCCAACTTTATCAGCAGAGACTCACACCCGACAAGCTCCGGAGCAGGGACCCTACGAGGAACTAACGACTCCCGGATAACAATGGCCACACCCCCACCCCTTCCCTGGGCTCTCGGCTGGTGTAGCACCTGAAATCCTTCTGGGCACAGCTCTACAAGGGGGACTCCTCCCTCTGGGCCCAGCCAGGTTTCAGTAATACATGCCAGGTCTGCCCTCTCGTCTAAAATTAAGTCCCGGACGAGAGGAGCTTTATGTACCACAGACCTGGCATTTAGCGACAGCAGCCTGAGTCCAGGGTCCTGATTACTTGCGCCATCTGGTCTCGGAGTGGGACTCATAGGGCCGGAAGGAGGGATCTCTGTAATGTAGCGAACCCTCCTTCCCCGGTAATGGCCTGCCCTAAAGTCCCCGCCGTATCTGCCCCTCCCTGTTACGACCGTAATACCCCGACCCTCTCCCGTGTCTCTAGTCCCCTCAACCACCCCCATGGCCCCCGCATCTCCCGGCAGGTCCTCCGAATCATACATACCCATGCACTCCCCCAAACAGTCCCCACGTAAGAGTTAAAACACAAAAATTTACAACAATATAATAATAAAAAGTGGGACATTCATTCATCTCATACGTATCTCATGCATATCCCATACAAAGAAAGAAGAGAAAGATGAAAGAAAAGAAAGAAACTAAAGTAGTTGCGCAGTTGATTAAAATTTAAGGTGCGAGTTCAGATGGCAAAATTGGCTCTTAATGTTCAGAGTTAAAGTGGCTAGGGACCAATTATAGTTCAGATGGAATATATGGGGGAGTGTCTTATAGCCCCTCTCTTCTTCTGCAAATTTGTTGGTCAAAAGGTCCTGCGGGGGTTCAGTGCGAACACACAATGCTGCCATCATCTGTCCACCCGCAGCCCAGGTCCAAAGTTTTCCTTCTGGGGGTAAAACCACTCCAAGGAGTTCCCAAAGGCACACCACTAAAAATAAGTAGGGTGAAAAGATGGAACAGGCGTTGTAATTGCCAGGGGACACCGTCGCTGTTCTCCAGATGGAACTTGCTTCCTCAGTGTTAAATGGCCGAGGCAGCCCGAGAACCACCGGAATCCCTAGAGCCAATGGGATCATCCAGGTCTGTAAAGTCCAAGGGTGGTCTCCCCCGTTCCTCGTCCCCACTGCAGGCAGACAGAGTAGGAAAGTGGGGCAGGCGATGAGGCCGCTAAAGAACGCCGCCGCCACCACCGAGCTGAGGTTCCTCTCCTCGCCGCCGAACAGCTGATATGGACGAAACAGCACGGAGACCGCTGGAACCGCCAGAATCCACGCGGTCCGCGGTCGTAACGTCCAAACGGCTTGGAGACGGTCCTGGGGGTGGTCCCACGGCCGTAGGGCGCTCCCGTCGCGGGCAGGCGAAGCTGAAAGATGGAATAGGCGCCGGAGCCACCGAAGAACGCCGCCGCCGTTTCCAGGCCGAGATTCCCCTCCTCGCTGCCGAGCGGCCAGACCAGCATGGAAGCCGCTGAAGACGCTGGAGCTTTTGCGGTCCGGGGCTATCCCCAAAGAGGTAACCCCTACCGCTAGCTGATCTTTTCGGGTTCCCAGGGTCTCAAGCCTCCCGGACAAACCTCTCATATTATATTTTAAAGTTGTTACTCGCGGTTTTATCTGCATTTTTCGTCGGGTAGTTTAGAGCGGACGGAGCCTCGCAGCCATCTTGGTCTTGCACATGTGCAGCTCCTTATCAAAAATAAGGCTCCTTCATTAGAGCTTAAGCTTCTGGCAACTTAATATACCTGTACTTTTCTTGGCAGTAGTTTAGCTGACAATATGCTTGTGGGTTTGTATCACCGTATTAATTAGGTCCCGGTCCTGCTTAGTTTTTTACCCTTGCAAGGTCCTCCCAATCCAATAATTGTGGTCTTCCTACTCAGCTTAATTGGGGTGGAAAATAGAAGCATTTCTTACTTGCTTTATTTAAAACTATCCCTACTCTCCACCACCGCCACTCCTTCTTCACTAGGCATATTTTGCTGATGAGCCGTGAGGGGATAAATCTGGCAGTTTTAGCCCATAGAGTTTTCTAGATCTAAATTCAGAGTATCAATATTATGAGGAGCAATACTAGAAAGTACACTGCAGGGGTATCAGTACCTAATTTTTTTTTGGGGGGGGGAGAGAACTGGACCAGGAAATAACTAATATTTGGATGACAGCTAACCTTATAATTTGTCAAAATGACTTTTTTTAGATTTTCACATAATTATAGAAATAGTCATGCTAGGAATTGTACCATATAAAGAGTTACTTCAAATAATTTAAATAGTTATGGGATGAGAAGTTCTTAACTCTCTAATTTTCCTTTGTCCTTTAAATTTTATTGCGGCAAATTATTAACTTCTAGGCAGGTCATAAAAGAAATGGAATGGAATAAGTTGGGAATCCACATCCTGAATTGTGTTAATGGTCACTGAGAAACAATATTTTTATTTGATTTGCTATTATGTTGTTTTACTATTTTAATCTCTTTTCTGAAAGAATGGAATGCAGGCCCACTAGAATCCTTTGGTTTTGAACATCATTTTATCAATAGATGTAAATAAATAAAACATCAATGTAAATGAAATAGACTGCTAAGGATTCAATGTATCATGTGTTCCATATAGCATGCAAATGTATTAGTTACATTTGTATTGGTATTTATATCTTTCCAGTGGTCAAGACTTTAAACCTGGAGTGAGACAAAATTAAGATTGCAGGAGAAATGTCTATAATCATCCAGGTCAATGTCTTAATCATACAGGTCACAGGTGTCCCAACGGTGCTTTTTTTAAAAGGCAACTGGACTTTCTTGGTTTTTTTCTTTGAAAACAATTCTTTTTAAAAAAAATATTTTGATGAGAAGTGAAACATTTTCAGAGAAAAAAAACAATAAAGTCCAGTTGCCTTTTTTTGGGGGGGGGAAGCATAGATTTGACTGTGGAAAGCATTGAAATATTTACTGTGACTATGGAAAAATAGATATATAACTAGGAATTTTCTCCTGAACTTCCTTTTGAAAATTGAAGCATTATAGGACTGCCATAAATGTGTGTTATCTTCTAATGATTTTAAACTGTTGCTATAGCTTGCAAGTCGTTTACAGAATAAAAAGTATTGGGTGAGTTAGGAACAGTTAAATCATCGGAATGTTTATTGTGTCAGGTTTCTATGGAATAACTATATATGAACTTTTAGAATAACCAACTTTTGTGCCAAAGGAACATTCATAAGGACAGGCTTAGTCTGGCAATAAAGTAGAGAGAAAGATTGATTATATATCAATCCTCTTCCTCTGCAGACCAGCAATTTAAGAGATCAGGAGGGTGGGTAGGTTTGGCACACTACTACTCAGCACAGAGTGACTCACATAATCTATTTGAAACTAACTTTAGTTCTGTCAATAAGTATTTTCTCTAAAAGCAATCTGCTAGTTAGGATTATAAAATAGTGATGAAAGATCAAGGTGCACACAAATAGTGTCTTGGAGGGATTGTTCCCTCAGTTTTGCCAAATTTCTGCCTTGTATAATAAAACTAGTTGTGTTGTATTCTCTGGCTTAGGAATTAAATTAAAGCAGAGTATTTGAAAATAACATATGATTGACAAGTAAGGAAATACAGAAGTCTTACAAGGGTTTTGGACTTATTCCAGTTACTGGCGTGTGCTTTCCTAGAACATGATTATTATCAACCTACATTTGAAATTTCAGTAGAAAATTAAAAAAAATAGACAATCACCACTATATCTTAGTGATCACATGCAAAACTAAAACAGAGTCTTCAAAAATCTTTATGTAGAGAGGCTTTATTCAAAAAGAATAGAAAAAGCAGACTTGGACCCTTTTCAAATGATGTATTTAGAAAAAAAAAATAACAAGATGTCTCTTAATCCTGAAACAAGCACAGTGGCTGTTTGTTCTCTTTTAAACGCTTCTCTACTGATACACTTTAGTGCTTCAAAGTTTGAAAATGTTACTGAGTGCTTTTGACTTATATAGATATTTGAAAGGCTTCCCATAAAATTTCCAGTACATAATTTAGTTATCTAGTAATAAACTGACCACAATTCAGAAACAAAGGCATTGCAAATTACTTTAAGACAGAAGTCTACCTAGCTATAATTTTTCTGTTTCAAAACCATCTAACCGACCTTCCTATCAAATAACATACAATTTTTGAAAAAAGGTTCCATTCAGGGGGTGAGGAGTATTTTATATTGAATAAATGTTATTACATTCTTGCATTAGAACTTTGGGGTATTTAGATTTGTATAATATAAGGAATCTAAGAATTTAGATTAAAGTATACCTAGTGTAATTTTCTCTTTCCACTATACTAGCCAGTCAGATGACCCCAAGACATCTTAAAAAGTAGGGCATAAAGATAGCAACCCCTTACTGCTACCAATTTTTAAATTTCCACTTAGTATTATAGACAGGTTATTGATAGGTCAGAGTATTCTTCATGATTTGTCACAGTCTAACCTTGGTAGCTGGCTTTTAATAACGGAAGTGTGTATAAGATTGAAAATACATGTTGTTTATCCTATTCAGACAGATTTTCCTCCTCTTTCTATACATCTATATATGGTGTATATCTGTATACACCATGTTCACAGAGATTCACATACACAAGATTATTTTCATTGTATCATGCTGGAGGGAAAAACACATTCAGGCTTTAAAAGTTTGGAGGTCTGACTTTCAGAGTTGGGTTTTTCTAAACCATGTTTGTGGACATGCCATCTGCGTGTTCAGCTTCACTCATCCAATTCTAGAAAATTCCTTTTCCCCTTTTCCCCACCCCCACCCCCAGTTATTCAAAGCACAAAGTAATCTTGGGCTAATTTTAATGCTTCCGGACACCAATATGCTTTGGGCCAATCCTGCATTCCTGTCATTTCAATTCATATATATTAAAGTCAACTTTTAGGTTGATCAGTAGGGCTGTGACTTCCTTCTTACTTCATTTCAACATCTGCTCTTTTGAGTCTATATATTTTAAAGTGCTTGAGTTCCTAGCCAATATTTTCTTTCATTAAAAACCAGTATGGACTTCAGAAGATTTAACTAAGACGAATGTTTACAAAGGGGTTAGAAATGGAAGAGTAGAATATGAAATTAAAATCTGAACTGTCAAAAGCAAGTAAACTAGCCTGGGTTGAAACATGCTCATGTTCCAATATAAATACCACTGTATTTATAAATGTCTTTGTAAATAGGCAAAGGAAATAATGTTCAAAGTACAAAAGAAACAGATTTAAGAGAAATACCATCGTCTTAACTGTAGAGTTTTGTGAACAATTCCAATCCAGAACAGAGATGGTCTTTATTTCGACCTATTCCCTAAGAGAAGCAGCATTTCTAACATCTAATTTCCTTCAAATCTACAAGATTATCTTTTTGCTCCTATACGTATCTTTTTGTATGGAAAGATTTGGCTCTACAGAGACCATGGAAGCCTCTATCCCAGTGAAGACAAGAACAAAAATGACTTCCTGTACCGTACTGACATTTTGAAAGTGGTAGGATCTATTGGTTCCCCCAAAAAATAAGATGTTCACCTACTGTATGGTCATGACTTAGCACTTAGACTTACATACCACTTTATAATGCTTTCAGACTTCTCTAAGCAGTTTACAGAATCAGCATATTGCTCCCAACAATGAGAATCCTCATTCTACTGACCTCAGGATGAGGTCAACCTTGACACGGTAAGAATCGAACTGCTGGTAGTCAGCAGAATTAGCCTGCAATACTGCATTCTAACCACTGCGCCATCACAGCTCTGGAAAGTGTCATGACACTTTCTTTGCAGCAACATATATTCGAAGAGGAAGAAAAATTTAAGACACTATTGGTTAATGCATAGGCACTTTGGAGCTGTCCACTTTAACTTGCAGTTTCAATATTGAAACTTTATTGTCTCCATAAAAGGCCTTGAAATGCAGAAAATATTCACTTTGGTTACAGCAATGCATATAATTCGACTCAGGTTGCTTTAAGTGGCATGATACATTCCTCTAGAAAATGCCCTCAAATTATAAAACAGGGATGAAGAATTCTGCTTAACATTAAAAAAACTAGTAGTAGAGATCAATAAATAAGAATTCTGCACTCATACTAGGAAAGAAGTCCACCAGTTGACTTCATTATAAGCTTAACTGCTACCAATAGACTTCTCCAAAACCAAAAGTCCTGTATAAGCAATATTATGTTCAGTTTGCTAGTTTTAGAGGATAAGATAATTAATAACCAAAAGGGTGAATGTCCTGTTTTCACTAAGAGTCTGTAAGAAAACCTGATAACAATTTGTTATGCTTCAAGTAATATCAGATGCTGTCATAAGACTTGCATCCTGCACATTTTGTTTAAAGTGCTCATTAGTGCTTGGTATCATCCTGTATGGATAATTGCTCTAGAAATCTGAACCAAACCCAGTTGAGTAGACCATTGTATTAAGAAGGAAGTGAGCATGAAAAAGAGGCACTTCTCTTCGCGTGATGTCCCTTCCCCCAACTTTTGCATTTTTGCATAATACAATATTCTTTCAGCTCCTTTGCATTCATATGCTTGTTATGTAGATTACTTCAGGAGGACTGTTTTTTGTAGGCACAAATTCAGTTGGCACTTCTGTGTATTTTTGTTTGGAGGGATCTTCAGGGAGTGGCTTATTAGTTTCTTTCAATTTGTTTTTGGCTTCCAATGTGCAAAAGCTAAGACCCATGAACAGAGCAGCTGATACCATGAAGAAACTGGAAGCATAGAAGACATAACTAAAGTGTCCTGTAACATCCACAAGAAGACCTGAAACGGAAAAGATACATGACTATAAAAAAATATACACTACATTTGGCGATCAAATACAGAATCAGGATATCTTAAATATTCAGCCACCAATGGATCAATACCTAAAATGGTCTATGAAGTCTGGTCCAAAGCTAGCCCAACCCATGAAGTCAGTAAAAGGTTCCCTACATTTGGCAGAAGAGCATCAATAAAGATAAGAAACTCAATATAACTGTTGATGCAGAATCATTGTGATTCTAATTACCTTTGCTTTCCCCTAATTTCATATTCTTTTTGCCATCTCTAACTTTTATACTGTCAGTATTAATAGATAGTATATGAAGCTGCAGTTGCCACCTACATTTATCCCGAGTTGTTCAATTATTCTGTGTCCCATTTAAACAAACAAGAAATTCCCATTTAATCAATGCAACTTATTAACTATCTGTGGTAAATATAATTCTTCAACAACATTCCACAACAATACATTTCTCACAATCTGTTATAAGAGAAACTCAGAGCTGCTTCTTATCTGAAGCAGTTTCTAGATCCCTTCAGATGTTTGTTTGCTCCTTGCAGGTTCCCATCATTTCCAGTATACTTTAATAGAAAGCATACAGTATCATCATTTGCTAATTGTACAGGCAGCTGTATTTTAAAAATGACAAAAAAATGGTTTGCGGCATATGAATTTAACATGCTGCTTTCCCAACGTTTTCTGATATTGAAATTGCCTGGATATCAGAAAAAGTGTTTCTCAGCATCCACTAGTACACTATAAGAAATATCAAAATCTTTTCCAGAGAGTTTGGATAGACTCCTGATGTATGTTGGAGATAATACAAGTAGGAAAAATTGATAAAAAATGCCTGCCCCTTCTGGTTAACAGACACTCTCTAAAGAGAATCAAAATCCCTTTGACTCCAGCTGATTAATTATAATGGATCGATGTATCTCTACCATTTTGTGAAATTTTGTACAAAAGTCCTTAAATAATATAAAATATTTATTCATTTTAAAATTAAACATATTAGAAGACCTTTAAACTAACAAACTACCAAATGTGTTTAAGAGTTAATCTGTACAGGTAATGTATTTCATTTGTTCTTTAATTTTAATCTCTGCTTATTTAATTAATAGATATTTTTGTCTAAGTATTGTAACATATTTTGTAAGTGTCAGCATGCTCACCAAAAAGAAAGATTCACTGAATTCCTCAGGACTCGCTTGTGAGTAAAAATGCTTAAAATTTCATCAGTATAAATTTCCCACCCAAAAAAGTAGATTTTGGGGGGTGAGCCAAAGGATACAATTGCATGGAAGGGAGGGAGGGAGGAAGAGCTGAGGTGGCAGTGGTTAGAATTCTACTTCTGCTGACTGCTGGCTGCCAGCAGTTTGGCAGTTCGAATCTCACCAGGCTCAAGGCTGACTCAGCCTTCCATCTTTCCGAGGTGGGTAAAATGAGGACCCAGATTGTTGGGAGCAATAGGCTGACTCTGTAAACTGCTTAGAGAGGGCTATAAAAGCACTGTGAAGCAGTATATAAGTTTAAGTGCTATTGCTATTGCATTGCAACTGATATTTGGCGACTTGTTCTATGGTAATCAGAAATTTATTTTTACATTCAGAATGTGCTATGTTAATTCTAAGAATTAAAGCAATATTTTGTAACTTCCATACATATGATTCTCTTGTTTTTATTAAAACAATGGATATACACCAGAGTGCCATGGCTAACTGAGACTCCCTGCAATATATAGGGATGCACATGATCCACATAACAAACACACACACATATATGTGTGTTTGCGTGCATGCATATACCGTATTTATCGGCGTATAACACGCACCGGCGTATAACACGCACCCCCCATTTTAACACAAAAATTTGAGTAAAAATTTTTTTCATTAAAAATAAATGACTTGGAAGCTCGGAACTTAATGTTGGATTAAAATTTATAACATTAGAACATGAATTATAACATTAACTCCTCTTAAAAGGCAAACTTTCTTCTCTTCCTTCCTTTCTCCTTCCATCCTCTCTTCTTTCCTCACTCACTCCCTTCCTCCTTTTCTCTTCCTTCCTCCTTCCATTCTTTCAACTTCCTTTCTTTTACCTATCTATCTTTTCTGTCTTTCTGCTCTTTCCATTTCTCTCTTCCTCTTCGCTTCTGTTCCTTCCTCCTTCCATCCTTTCACCTTCCCTCCTTCCTATTTCTTCCTTCCTTCTGCCTATCTACCTTCACCTTTGTCTTTCTGCTCTTTCCCTGTCTTCCTCTTTCCTCCCTCCCTTCTTTCCTTTCTAGTTCCATCTTTTCTTCTTTCCTCTCTCCCTCCCTTTTTCTTTCTTCCTTCCTTCCTCCTTCCTCTTGCCTATCAACTTCATCCTCCTCGTCTTTCTGCTCTTTCCCTCTCTTCCCCTTTTCTTCCCACTTCCTTCCCTCTTTTCTCCCTCCCTTCTTCTTTTTCTTCCTTTCTTCTTCCATCTTCCTCCTTCTTTCCATCTTTTCTCCTTCCATCTTCTCCCCCCTCCCTTCTTTTCCTTCCCCCTCCCTCCTTCCTTCCTCTCCTTCCCACTCTCTCCTTGGGAGGGGTTGGGGTTGGGGGTGGCAGCAGAGACCAAATAAAGTCAGAAAATCTTATTAAAACTTTCCTATTTGTTGGATTGCCTTGCTGCGAACTTATAAACCAAATCAGGGAAACATTTTGCAACCGAGCCTGCTGCAAGGAGAGGCAGTCCTGCCCCAGTTTTGCAAGGAATGAGAAACGGTGCTTTAAACCGAAGCAACTGCAAGGAACCGCAGACAGGGAAAGAAAGAAAGAAAGATCCTTGTAGCACAAAACCCACCTTTGCATGGTTGTGAGAACATAAACAAACAAAAAAAAAAAGCACAGCGTCCCTCCGCCCTCTGAATAGGACTCAGCATGACTCCGAGCCGGGCAGGGAGATAAGCACCTTCATTTGCATTCTCTGAGACCGTGATGCTTTGCAAGCCCCGGGCTTTTTGGAGATTTTTCCTTTCGTGCTTAAATAAAAAGAACGAGACTTCTTTAAAACGCCACAGCTCTTTCAGCCTAACAAAAATGCAATCTCTTCCTTCGTCCTTCTCCGTCACTAACAGCTGGGGGCTCAGAAATCGGAGTGAAAAGTCAGTCCTCCATCTCTTCCCTCTTCCCGGATTCACTCCGAAGTTTTAAATCTTCCTTCTGTGCATAAACACTCCCTCCCTCTCCCCCTCCCTCTCCCTGTATCTGTTTGTCTCTCACTCTCTGTGTGGCTCTTTACCTCTATCTCCCCCCCTCCCTCTCTCTGTCTCTCTTGTCATTCTCTGTGTGTGTCTGTCTCTCTCTCTGTCTCTCCTCCCTCCTTGTGTGTGTGTGTATGTGTGTGGGGGATCCCTGCCACCGCGGATGGGCTCCGGACTAGTGGAGCCTCCTCTTCCTCCTTTTTAACCAGGCGATCTTTGGCTGCTACACAATCCCAAGGTTTGCAGCGCTTCAGAGAAAGAAGGCATGCGAGAAAGCCCCCCCCCCCATCCCCGCTGCCTGAACATTTGAATGAAGGAGGCTGCAGGCTCCTTTGTCCTTGGCTATGCAATTTTCTTTCGTTCTCTGCTGCCCGAACGAGTGAATAAGGCAGAGGGAGAATGAAAGGAGATTGCGTCCCTTCTGTCTCCCAGTTGCTCAGAAAAGCAACTGTGGGAAGGTCAAAGTATCCATGGAGAGCGAGGCTTTCGCCTTCCCGGGCTTCTGCCGCCCGGCAGAAGCCCCGGGACCCAGTCAAATTCGCTGCGCAAGGTGAAACGGCCGGCAGCAGCCTCGCTCTCCTGCTGCGGCTTCTGTTTCAGTAGGGAAGAAAACTTCCTTTCATGGGCGCCGGTGAATCAGCTGGAGCAGGCAGTTTGGGACCCGGCGTCACGCAGTATCGGCGTATAACACGCAGGCAGGGTTTAAGCTTGCAATTTTAGTTTTAAAACTGCGTGTTATACGCCGATAAATACGGTATATATATACACATACATACACATCAAGTTTGACTTGATGTAATATATTATTTAATATATACATGACTTGATGTAATATATTATTTAATGTATATATATATTATATATTATTATTATTTATGCCTGCATTTTAGCTAAAATATTTCCTAATTTTTCAAAAAAGCAAGCAACTGAGAGAAGAGAAACAGCAAGGAGGGAATTTAACTTTTTTCTGCCATGCCGGTCTGAGTCTTGTTTTTCTCACATTTATGCCAAACTTGGATCACTGGGATTTAGATTATTTAGCAAGAACTGAAAGATGAATAAGAGATTTACTGGACTAGAATTTGGCCGTGGCAAGGACTATGAAGAACAAGAAGATAGATAGCAGAGCTAAAAGCAAAAGAAGCTAAAGACTAGATGTTCTATTAAGGAAAGTTGTTTGCTAATTACTGGGTTGCCACTCCTATATAATCCCCCTTTTTTATGCTGACTGCTGTAATCTTAAATCTCTAAAACCTTAATACTTTCCATTTAAAGCTGTAGTAATCATTCTGCAGAGAATTGTACTGCAAATGCTAAAAGGAGCATGGAACTAAGCAATATCACTGGATGGGTTCACGTAGAGGCTAGCTAGCCATCTGATTGATGGCATAAATGGCCTCTTAAGTGCTACAATACAGCGAATTCTGATTACGTGCAAAATCTGTGACAACAGTACCAATGGGGCCAATTCCTATATACCTCTTACCTGCAAGAGGGGGTCCAATAAGAATGGTGATACTTTCCAAGATGGTGAAAAGACCCAAGGCACTAGAGAACCTGTCCATTTCTACTATGTCCATTAACACTTGGAAGAGAAGTGCACCGATGACACTCATGGAAACACTATAGACCAAGCAGTAGAGGACAAGAATACTATAGTCAGCTGAAACAGCACAGATGAGGTTGCTCAGGCCGCCGAACATCACAGCTGCACTAAAGAGGTAGATCCTCCTGCCAGTGAAGACACGAAGGCCTGAGAGAAGGCCTGCCATTGGGCGCATAAATATGTTGATGAATCCGATAATGGAAATTAGGAGGGCTGCTTTCTGTTCCTCCACTCCATTCAAGATGGCATAGGGCACCAAGTAAACGAGAGGCAGCGCAAAACCCATCACCATCCAGGTAACTCCAAGGGTATAGATTTGGTAGCCTTTGTTCTTGCAGAAGATATCAAAAGCTAGGTACTTCTTCAGGGTCTGGGTACATGCAGTAAATCTTGACTGACATTGTTCTTTATGATGTGAACTGTTACCATTGGGCATTCCTCCAGCTGAATGTTCAGAACAAGATTTCAGGGTAGTCATCTTACCTGGGACTGGCCTCATTATAGCCCCACACACGCAGCAGTTCAGCAACACTCCCCCAAAGATTAGAAATGAGTTTCTCCAGCCCATCTCATCAAGCAGGTGTTGGGAAATTAGTGGCCACAGTGTCATGCCAAGGGAAACTCCAGTGGAGGCCAGGGCATTGGCTAATGCTCGCCGTTGTGTAAAATAATAGCCAAGTACGGTGACACTTGATTGGAAGCTAAAAGATGATCCCAGGCCTTTAAATTAAAAAAGGAAAAAAAAATATGAACCTGCAGTGAAAACATTTGTTTTATTCATTTCTGTGTATGTTTATGATGATCAGAATTCATCTATCTTAAAGAATATTAAAAATTATTTTGGGGGCACCACTTAGAAAAAAGGTAGGATATGAACAATACTCTTAATCTACAATAATATTAATTCCAATAAGAATGTATCTGATTATTAGATCTCAGAAGTTTCTGAAAGAATCTTACCCCACCGTCTACTAAAAATACTACTCCTTTGATTAAATTTGAAGTAGGAGCAACCATGGATAATGTAATCACCACATTGCAGACAACAGATGAGCTTTTTTAATGTTACTGAGGCTACTGAAAATCTGAATAAGCATCACAATCCATATACATACATACATAGATCACAATACATATACAATACATAGAGTATCAATCACAATTTGCAACTTGGATTCAGGAACATAAACTCTGAATAGGAACCAAACAGGAAAGCATACAAACCATCCCATTGTACTTTTATTATACTCACCAGTGATGAATCCGGCTGTTAAGTAAAGCTCACTAAATGAGTTGGAGAAAGCACTGGCAACCATGCCCACTCCACTGAGCAGGCCTCCCACCATGACTGTTGTCCTACAGCCAAATCGCTCCACCAAAATGCTACAAAGAGGACCTGAGAAGGGAACATTAAAACAGAAATTTCAGATTCAATTTCAAAAAAGTACAGTGATCAGCATAGTCAAATGGTTGCATTTGTTAGATTTATATTCTATGGAATCTCATTTCAGTTTATCTCAACAATTATAACCTGGGGGCGGGGTTTGGTTGGGCTGAGGAAACATGACTAGTCAGGTTATTCAGTGAGTTTCTATAATGAAGGACAAGCACAAACATAGGTCTTTCCTAGCCTCATTCAACACCTCCACATTATGTTCTATTCTCCTCCCTGCACATTTGTTGTTTCTGCTGCTGCTGACCTAGTCAAAGCTGCATTACATAAAGATAGAATTCTGAAGAAAAATAAAATAATCTTGTGTTTGAAAAACAAAAACAAAAGTGCCTTATATAGAGTATTGGCATATCTATTCTCAATCCATGTTCAGCCTATCTGATGTTAAGAGTATTTGGGAATCTGAACTTGAAAATATGGCTACATGTAGAGAGAAAAGAAGAATGGTGTGGATGCCAGTTTCAGATAAAGTTCAGAAGACAAATTGGATGAGTCCCATTTTTTTAAAAAAAGCAGGAAATAATCTGAGAGCATAAAAGGGGATCTGAATATAATATCAATCTGAATCTATTGTGCCAAATAAGGAACAAGATCGGTATGATTGACATAAAGCACTTGAGATGAAGCAGGAAAATAATTTGAATAAAAACATTGTGTTTAACAAGAATGTAAAATTAAGAGAGATATGATCCTGAGATGGAAGAAAAAACTTATGAACAGTAATTTGTTATAGATAAATTATTGCTACTAATATTTATTACTGAGTAATTGTTTTTCTTCTGTTCAATTTTGTCTAATTCTTAGAAAGTGCCTGGATAAGCCCTACATTTTTTCTTGCCAAGGTTTTTCAAAAGTGCTTTGCCATTGTCTCTTTCTTAGGACTGAGAGAGTGTGACTGGCCTAGAATTATCCAACCAGCTTTCATGCCTAAGGCAGGACTAGAAATCACCATCTCCCAGTTGGTGCCTTAACCACTACTCCAAATTGGCTCTCTAATGAATAACTTATTATTAATATAACCAAGCTGTGAACTATCTAGGCACATATCTGCAGCAGCATATAAAGATTTTTTATAAGTATCCCAAGGATACTCCCCTCCCCCCACAGAAATGTACATTAATTATATCCAGCTTTCCTTCTGTGTATGATTGTCTTAGGAATTACTATCAGAAAGTAGGAGTGGTGAATCGGAAGTGAAATGTCATCATAATTTGTAATAGGCTGAAATGAATCCTTTTTGTAACTCTTTGAGGCCAAAACATTGGCATAAATTCTATATGGGGCACAAACAGGAATCCTTTAAAGAAAGACTTACTAGAAACCATACAAACCAAATTCCTGCGAGCCATCTTAGCTGTACCCAATGGAACTCCAAATGCCCAGTTAAGAATTGAGGCAGGCATGCCTCAAATTCAGGTAAGAGCCTGGAAGATGATGATCATTCATTGGCTTAAAATGCATTTCTTCCCAGAGGGACTGTCCCCATTGACTGACAATTTCCCCTCCCCCTGGAAACAGGCAACTGATCACAAGCTGGGCTCTCACCCTTATTCTTAATGTCCCTAGGCTTTGATCAAGCAAAGCAAATAGTAATTAATAGAATGAAGAACATGGAGTTCCAAGAAGAACTAAATAGGTTGCCTCTCCACAGTAGGGACAGAATCAAACAGGGTGTGTGGGAATCGGCAAGATATCTAAATGACGTGATCTTCTCAAAACAAAGAATAGCTTTCTTCAGAGCCAGATTCAACATTCTCCCTTCAGCACTCCTCCAGGGCAGGTATAAGAGAACACCTATTGCAGAACGGGTTTGTATATGTGGTAAAGGAGAAGTGGAAGATAATTCACATGTTCTATTACACTGCGAGCTATACTGAGCTTGTAGGTCTGCACATATTCTCCCCTTATTAGAGAGATTGCCAGGGTGGGCAGACAATTTTTATCTAGGCTTTCTCCTTCAAAACACTAACCCAGTTACCACGTATGCAGTGGCAAAGTTCTGTGCGGCTGCAATGTCCATAAGAAAAAAATTGGCTACAGAAGTATAGTTGTCACCTGCTATCAATTATCTGGACATATCTCTAACAATCTTTGGACCATTGTATTTACTTCTATACTTAACAGCATTGCATCCAGGTAAACCAGGGAGTGACCCGAACAATCTGAGAACATGTATGTTATTTTCCACTTTTAACGTCAATACTTTTTAATTATATCTTAATGTCAGTACTTTTTAACATATTGTAAAAACTAATATGTATTGTTGGTTTTTGACCGTAATAAAGATTTACTTACTTACTTACTTGTACCCAAAAAGAACAAGGTGTGTCTCTGAAAAAGAACTACCGTGCCACCTGGAGATCATAAGGGCATGACAGCTAAGGCCACCTGACATCTTAGTAGCTGCTAGTGCAAGAGGGTATGATAGTAGAGCTTGATTTGTTTTCCCTAAGCAGCTATCTTGGATTCTCTCTGTTTCATCAGCCAAGGCTGCACTTGAATTACTACTCTGTGGAAAGGATAGAATTTTGTGCATCTGAAACGTCAGACTTGCTCTCTGCTTTAAATCTGCATTTTCTCAGGCACATTCTCAGGACAACCAATTTTTACTTTAGAAATCTTGTTGGGCATAACTGCCTATTACAGGGAGGCAGACACCCTGGTAGCCAGCTCTACTCTAAGCTTTAAAATTTAGATGAAAGGCCCAAGACCTCAGACATTCAAATCTTTTTGTTTTCCTGTTAGATCAGATTGGAGACAGTAATACAGTACCTTTACAGTACCTGTAAAGTTCTTGCAATGGACAAGAATTGTTTCCTTCCATGAATATGTGCTTCTTAAAGATATATGAGCTCTCCTAAACAAATGTTTGCAACTTTTAATATGTGCAAATGAAATCTCAAATGTCTTCCCCATTCACAGTGCTACAAGTAGACTTGCCTTGAAGAAAACTGGGCCAGATTATATTTTTCATGAGATGGAGTTAGAGATATGGTCATACAGTATAGAGGTTTCTGTCATTCTCCATGTCCTTTCTATTCTGTCACTCTCATACACTTGTCAACTCAGCTGTAGGCCTTACTGGGGGCAAATCACGTTCAACCCGCTGCTTCTTGTGTGTCCTTGAGTATAACATGATGGCAAATTTCCTAACTACTCATATTACTTAATCAGTAGTATGGTTGTTTAATTCAGCCCAAGGTGATACCCTGCTCCTTTCCCCTATTTTCAGGTTGTTTACAGAGTGAACATCAATAAAGCCTAACATCAATACTTGGGAAGATACTGGAAAAAATAACCAAAAAACAGATCTGTGAATATCTAGAAACAAATAAAGTTATAACTAGTAGCCAACATAAGTTTGTTATAAACAGATAATGCCAAACCAATCTTAGTTCATTCTTTGATAAAGTGGCTAAATTAGTAGACAAGTATGGCTTTGAAGGTCATTCAGTGAACCGTTGTAAGTCAAGAACTACTGTACATAGTCACCCCATTCAGTAATTTAAGCTGCCACAAATATCAATGTTTGGATATTAGTTATAGATCAAGAGTATATAAATTAAAGGGGAAAATTCATCAAGAACACTGTGTGGTACTTCTTGGTAGTTAAGCAATGTCAATAGAAACAGCTCTCATTATACTATTAGAAGTCCTAGCAATTGTTTAAGAATGATATAATACATGCATTATATAAGAGCAAGCCTATTATAGGTTAATTGGCAAAAGAAATCATTACCAAATGAAATATTTCACTAAGTTTCCCAACTCTGTAGAGAACATAATCCTTTCTTAGTCAGCATAACAACACCCATGATCAAAGGTCTGATGCAATATTATTATCACAGGCCCACTTATAAAAGAGATAATAACCAGGTGTTCCTGTTACCCAATGGAATAAGAAGCTAATGAAATCTTGCAGGTGTGCAAAATATACTGTTAAACTGTTCAGGGCCCAACCAGCTTTTCAGACATTTATAAGCATAGGAATAAAGCCTAATAGGCATAGATCCTAAAATAGAACGTTCATAAACACTACCATTTTATTTTTCAATGTTTTTCTTAATTTTACATTAATTTCTTTGATGGCTGTTAGCCACCCACAGTCATTGAAAGTCGGATGGCATACAGATAATAATCTGTGATGATATCTTTAACATCATCAAACAAGAACATTTGCCTATCCCAGATTCTTGGGAAGAACTCAATAGGTGAATAAAAATGCCAAATCCAGTCTAAATATTTGGGTGACTATGTGACCAGCCATAAACACCTCTGGCTGACTGTGCAATCAACCCTAATAATCACTACAATAATAACAAGCTACAGGCAAGAACTGCCATTAACCATCTATATTCTAGCAAGTCTACTGTTTTTCTGAGGGGTGCAAATTTGCATCTCCCTGGGTTCCAACCCACTGATGGGCAGGGAATCCATTCTGATGCAGCTAAAGTCCTGTTCTTTCTTTTCTCTATCCTGTCCTCACTAATTTTCTGCTTGCCTGAGACAATGGTCATTTTTCCCCAACTGTACACTCTCAATAAAAATGCAACCCTTCATTTTTAAAACATTAACATACTTATTTGACATATTTTTCTTTTCTTTTCTGGGGTTATTTTACATAATTTTTCAGTGTTTGCAATATAAAGGTAGATCTATAGAACAATGATGTCTATGGAATACTGATAGTCTGCTCAATAGTCCTATGGTGAGGGAAATGAATATTTTCCAACCTATCAGTTAAGTTTTACATCAACCCACTTTGAGGTAATGTAGGGCCTTTCCCTCAATTTGTCTTAATGTTTTTTCCTCAGCAATCTTAGAGAATAAATTTCATAATTTGGAAGATGGGATCTGCCTTTGTGGTACAGGGGATATCCTGCTGTATTATCATTTATTATATTGCTCATTCTGTTAAGGTATTTATATCACTCATAGAACTCTGTTTATCACTAATAAACACGATGTATCTTATTGTTAGGTAAATATTACTCTTAAGACTCAACCACATATCCTGCTTGCCACAGCATAAGAATATCATGCTAACTATTCACAGAGGACTTTCTTTGTAACATTACCTTCATCTCATTGTTAGTCAACTGCTGAGGCAGTCTGAACTCATTTCAGATGTTCAGAAATGCAAGTAGTGTTTTCCCCTTTATCCTGACACAAAAGTCCCCAAGAGCACAATCTAAAATGCTTAGAAGAGCCCTGGAATAATGCAGGGAAGCTTGGTTCCGTTCAACTGGCCCGCTAGATGTGCGGTGACACAATAGCAGAGCATAGCGCTGTTCCTAGTGCACATTAAAGGCAGGCTATGGGAACTACACAGACTAAATTGATATGATTTTTCTCCCATCTCTAATATGTGAGAAGAATTCAGCAAAATGGAAGTATGGATGAGCCCTCAATGTGGCCCAATTTTATGATGCGGCTGGTTGAATGCGTCAACTGAATCTTTAAGAATTTGTTTAGTGATTCAATCTCTGAGTTTTATCTGGATCTTGCCAATGGATTTTTGTGTCAAGGTTTCCCCCCCCCCCCTTGGTTTGTTTCTTATTTTGAATTGGTCAATGACTGTAGCAAAGATTTGTCTGATAGGGGGGAAAAAAAGCTCAGATAGTTTTAGTTGGCTCTTTAACTTTCCTCTTTAACTCAAGGGCATGTGAAGGGTGGTGTCCATTGGCCGAAAATCTAGTACTCATCTCACAGGCTCAGAGCAGAGTAGCTTTGAAATATTTTGTTTAAAACAACTTTAAGTATGTACATGAGAAAGAGATATGACTGAGAAAGAGTGTATGTGTATGTTTAGCCAGTGCCTTCTTTTTAGGGCTGAGATGGAGTGAGGTGAGTGACCCAAAGTCACCTAGCTGGTTTTGTATCTTAGGTGGGAAGTAGAGTTCCCAATTTAATTTCTGAAGCCTTAATCTCTAATCTCAAACTGTCTCTCAATTACATGATAAAATATGTACATATTAACTCAATATGGTCTCGTCATTCTCAGCTTTCTGGGCTAACCTTACTTGAAAAAGCAGCAATTAAAAAAATTGAGCAATTAAAATTAGTCAGCCTTCTGATCTTACTTGAAAAGGCAGCAAATAAAATAGTAATTAAAATCAATTTTAATTAAAATTAAGCAATTAAAAAGAACCAGTATGGATTCGTGGTTATGGCACCAAGAATCTGCAAGTTCTAAGCCCATCCTAGGCATGAAAGCTGGCTGTATGATTTTGAGCCAGGCAATTTCTCAGTCCAATCCACTTCACAGGATTGTTGTTGAGAATATAGGAGGAGGAAAGAGTATTAAGTATGTTCACCACCTTGAGTTATTTATAAAAATAATAAAGACAGGGCAAATATAGTTACATAGATAGCCAGTCAGCCAGCTATATGGAACCCACAATCTATCAGGAAATCCTTTCCATTGTTCATGATATTGTAGATGTCACATAAAAAGTGGTTTTGGGGGGAAGAGGAAGATACTGTTGGAGATTAGGAAGGAAGATTTATTTTTGTATCTAGAAGTAGAACCATATAACGAAGCTTGAAGAGAAAACATACCTTTGGTAGATCTCTTTGGTAGAACATTATTTGCTAGTTAGCAATTGATCTTGTGATCTTTTCATGGGACCTTGATGACATTTAAGAAGAAAGTTTATCAATAAAAACAAAATACTCACCACCTGCATGGAGGACAGCTGTCATGATGGAGGGGAACCATGATGTCTCACTATTGGTAGCGTGGAAATCACGCTGCAGGTCCTTGAAGAAGACTCCAATGCATGAAGAAAAACCCAGTGTTAGACCTTGAACCAGCACTGTAGCTACTAAGACCATCCAAGCCCATCCTCGATCCTGGTCTTTGATGATTCTAGGGGATGCTTCTCCTTCTTGGCGCATCTTTGCAAGGTGTCTTTTCATAGAATACCTAATTGGAAGACAGCAGGCAAATGTGGAGATGAACCACAATTGGATCAATGCTAAGGCTACAACAGTGGAGCTACTGAACTACTGTTCAGGCAGAAAGTAGTTCATTTCAGTTTTAATAGAGAGCTTCCCTGTCACAATCTCTTGGAATAGCACCAACCCATTTTATTTTGTATGCTGTGCTTTATGTCACAAGATTGTAAACGCCAGTAGGTAATGGGTTAGGCACACCTCCAGTGGCAAATGACCAACATTTAGTACTAGGTTCTCATTGATTTTACCTTTCACCTGCTTTTGGCCCATGGAATTTCCTCATTGTCTCAACTGAATATCCTAAATGTTTTGTGTCAGGAAAAGGCAAAGTTTGTAAATCTCAGTTATTTGTTTTTCACAACCCAGTCTTGTAACAAACACTCTTCCACAATTTCTGCTTCTCTTGTGTGTAATGTTAGGTGTTTGGATAGCAGGCTTTAAATTTCACATTCCTTCTATTATGCCATTTCATTGTCTCAACCGAGTGTCATGAATGTTTTGTGTCAGCAAGAGGCAAATTTTGTAAATCTCAAATGTTTTTCACAAGTAGCCTTGCAGTGAATGTTCTTGCACAAGTTCTGCTGTTTCTGGGTGTAATGTTAGGTGTTTGGATAGCAGGCTTTAAATTTCACATCCCTTCTATTATGCCACTTCATTGTCTCAACTGAGTATCATAAATGTTTTGTTTCAGGAAGAGGTAGTTTGTAAATCTCAATTATTTGTTTTTCAGAACCAGCAAGGTAGCAGGACTTAAATTTCAAATCCCTTCCACTATGGCATTATGCATTTTAAGAATATATTCACACATGTATCAATTAACATCCCCTCCATAAAATATCTGTAATGGTTCAAAAGTATTATTGATATCTTCTATTGTCTTATCTATTAAAAAGATATAAGAAAATCCCCCTTCCCAATGTTTTTGGGTGTTACTGGTGAACATATCTAAAGAGAAACTTAAGATCTCATAAAGGGCACGTGTAATTTGTCAAGCTACAAGCACAAAATCAAGGCACGATATGTTTATTTTATGTGCAATAGAGACAAAGAAATAATCTGCTTGAATAAATAAGATATTTATTCTGCAGGGAGAAATATGTAGGGTGATCATTTTAGCCAGCCACCAATAGCCAAGAATAACATATATACATATTGTCAGGAACAGGATTGTATTGGTGTGCTTGAAAAATACCATGTGCCTTTTCCTAAACAAGAAAATCACCAGGAAATACTTTACAGTCAGCATTCCTTCCTCCAATTCCTCCGTCAAACAAGATAAATTAGCTTATATAGCTCTCTTATAGACATTTCCTAATTTTGTTATTTATTTAATTAAGGGCTTTTTAAAATCCTACTTTTCAGGGTAGGAATCAAGTATTTTACACAGTCTCTGCCAAAAACGTTGCTACTTAAAAATATGAGAGGGGGGGAGAGAGAGAGAGACAGACAGACAGACTCTCACCGCCACTAAGAGAAGGGGTGTGGTACAATGTTCCCTCTAATTTTTTTTCAGTGTGAGCAGAAAAGTATAGTGTTTGAGCGGCATATTTTCATGCCTGAGCACCTGAATTTTTTTCACAGATGTCACCTGACAACAAAATCAGTATTATTTGAAACTCAAAGTTATGTTTATTCAAGGTACCTGCTTAATTAAAAGTGTTATATAATATCAGTATCACTTAACAACGCTCCTGCTTAGCAACCAAAATGTTGGCTCAGAAAGTCTGGCATTTGCAGCACGCAAGTCTTAAAGCTGTTGTTACAAGACCCTTGCACCCCTAACCCTTTAGGGGAAAAAACCCCAGGGGTCTTCAAATGTGACAGCTTTAAGACTTGTGGACTTCAACTCCCAGAATTCCTCCCTGAGGGGAATTGTATATTTGGACTGTTTCATAGTTACATTAGAGAACTACATTGTTAAAACTTAGCACAAAAGATACCTTTTATCTGAAAATCCAAATAGAGTAAACCTGCTATTATCCCAGAGCACTAATGTCATTTGTCCCAATCTGTTTTACGAGTCTGTATTAAAATAGATTTTCACTAAATTTTATAGATCTATATTTCAGGAACCTATCAGAAGTTAGGGCAAGATAAGAGTGGAAGAATGAATTTTGTTGCAGGTCATGGGGATTTTTTCAGCATCTTAAAAGTGGAGCGCATGTGCATTGAACTAGCAATACCCATTTAATAACAAAAGGAAATGGCTGAATTAAATTTGGTAAAGTTGCAAGCGAGCTGTAAAAAGCTTGTGGTTTTTAAAATCATAGAATCAGAAGGGATACTGGAGGTCTTCTAGTCCAGCCCCTTGTCCAAGGCAGGAGTCTTTATATCATCTGAGACAAATGGCTGTCCAGTCTTTTGAAAACCTGTAGCAAATGAATTAAGATTCCATTGATTTTAATTGTTCTTACTGTCAGATTTCTCCTTATTTCCAGCTTGAGTCTCCTTCTGACAAGTTTCCATTGCTTCTTGTCCTGTCCTCAGGTGCTATTGCTGCCGCCTCCTCCTCCTCCTCCAACAGCACCAACACATTTGCTGCCCAGCGCTGCGGCTGAGGTGAAGCCGCCAAAGCTCCCGCTGGCGCCCCCGCAGCGTTGGGCGGAAATCCGACCGGCAGTGCTGTTGGAGGAGGAGGAGGCGAACCAGCCTGCCACCGCCGGCCACCGCCAGCCCCGCCGCTCTTCCCGCCCCCTTCCCAGCCCCACAGTCCAGCGGATGCAGCAGAAGCAGCCCCGGGGCTCCGCTGCCGCTCCCCGCATTTTCTGGATGGGGTCTCTCAGGAAGGAATCCCCCTTTGAAGAGCCGTGCTCTTCAAAACAAGTCTGGGGAGGTCCTTTGCAGGCGGCCAGTTGTAGCCGCCTGCAAAGGACTTCCCCACGTTTGCTTTTCAGAAATCTCTGCGCGGCAGTTAGAAACTGCTGCGCGGGGGTTTCTTTTCACATGCGCGGCCGCGCAGCTGCGCACCTTAGAGGGAACAGTGGTGTGGTAGCTAGGGTTTGCGGGCTGGCAGGTCCACGTGGGGCATGTTCCCCCAGGAAATGGGTGGGACCAACTGCGCATGGGGCTTATAACGAGCTTATTTTCGGGGGAGGTCTTGTTTTGGGGAAAACAGGTAGCAAACTTTAATATTCTTTCTTAGAAAGAATTGAATAATTAATTAAATAATTAAATAACTATTCTTGTATAATTAAGCTGCATACAGGGAATGTAATAGATGGAGCCTAGCTTGAAATTAAACAGGGGTGATGTGACTCTGTTCCAATTCCCAAGTCTATTTGTCACCAGGCCTGGGGTAGGTTGCTGCCACCATTACTGCCAGTTTTCTTCACGCTGCACGCTTAGCTTTCATGCACACTGCATGTTGCTTGCGCATGCACAGTTGCCTGTAAACTTAGTCATTATTAAATGACTCAAACATGCCGGCAAACGCATGTGTGACTGGGGAACTGGTTCAGGGGCGTGGCTAACCAGGCATCCCTATCGGTTCGGCAACCCAGTTGCAATTTCCACTACTGGTTCACTACCTCTGCACCAGGCCAATTGAAGTAGGAATCCACAATGCCTCTTCTGTTAGGAAACTAGGGCTAAAAGGGGGCCCGCAGGCAGCAGCCTGTTTTCAAATCCATGAATCCTATCAAAAGCACTAGTAGTACATGTGTCTCTTTTAACCGACCTTCTGGATCTGGAAGAGAATGCCATTAGTAAAGGCTGTGCTGATCTTTATATCTTCCCTTTGTACTTTGGTATAAAATTCCATACCAAATTTGTTCCTTGAAATATATGTTCCATGTTGCTGCATAACCTTTGTTCAGATTAATGCTGAACAAAGAATATGTAGCTGCAGGATCCAAGTTTCCACATGAGGATCAAAAGCAACTTTTTTGAATCTGTACATGCCCAGCAAATCATTTTCCACTCCAGATTCATTGAGTAAACTGATTGGAGAACATGTGTTATGAGTTCTTCATGAAAGGTATTAGTGCAACTGGTTTCTTAGGTATTCTAAATCTAATTCTAAAAAAATTCTAATTCTAAAAAGAACGGAGGAATCACAGGACAATCTCATTATTATAGGAATGGATCTAATGGCAATAGGGTTTAAGTACTGTAGTCAATACATTGATAGTAAATTATTGTTTATTTTAGAATTATCCTAAAGCATGCAAGAATACACATCCAGAATTAGTTATCTACCATTTTACAATACATTAGCAGGAAGATTAGTATATGTCATTTTTATTTAAGTAATTTATTTGAGAAATACTCAGATGTTTCTACTTGGAAACCTCTTTTGGAGTTTGTGCTTGAGGTGGAAAAAAATGAAACTTTGATTTTAGGTTTTGCTGATTAGATAAGATTGTTGCTATAGAAATTGTCAGAGTATATTGCTGCATATAAAAGTAGAAGTTGTACATTATTATCTTATTCTAAAGGCTGCCAAAAGGAGTCAGCAGTCAATGCTTTTTTCTTCTTCTTAACCTACACTTTTTCCTCTGCCCCTTTGACTTCCTTATTTTTCCATTATTTTTATTTCTGTATTTTATATTTTGATTAAGTAATAAAATATAATCATGTAAAATAGTCTATTAATGGGAAAGAAAAACTATTTCCTTTGGATCATAATCTGGCGCTTGCTCACAGACAACGTTGAAAATAAACCACTAACAAAAGCAGTGAGTAACTGGCATAAGCACTTGATTCACTGTATAATCAAGCTCAAGATACTGCCCTTTAGTCATGCACACAGTCTCCAAACTTTTTTTTAATACAGCTCTCAGAGCCAAGATTGGATTGGACCCCCCAAAAATCCACAAAGTATACTAACTCTTTATACAGACCTATTTTAGAAGCTGAGCAGAGTTGGCCTTGATTAATATGTCTGAGTCTGTTTTCTAGTCTAGGAAGTTTTTTTAAAAAAAAGACAGAAGAAAATAGAAAAGGCGAACCTCATTGATTACACAAAATTGCATGGATGCAATCAGCAAGAATTGAGTTCATTTCCCCCATCCCATCCCAAAATGATTCTTATACATAGATGTGGTATAATTATCATATTGCCTAGCCACCAATGGCTGTTCAATATATTTGAAGTTTGCCACAAGAAGGTTGCCTGTTCTGGGCACTTTTGAGTTAAGCAGAATCAATGATTAAGCAGACATTAATCCAACATCAGGAAAGGCTTTATTAAGGATCAGTTGAGGAACACTTCCTTCTCTATGCTAGAATGTACTGTGATTGATCTTCAAGCGTCCATTCTTGACCAATTTCCCAAGGAAAGTGGAGCAATAAAGCACCAAATTAACTGGAAAACATTACTTGTGACTCCGGCATCTTGAACGAGGATGTTTCTTAAACCATCCTTACATACATTCATTAGCCCCCAGCAAGTTTTTACTATCAGTGGCAAGCCTTTTATGAATGGCCTTGTAAATAACACTTCCTGCATCTTATCACTTCTTACTCAACCCACCTGCAACTACACGCCCACACATTTCATGCTGAGGGTAACATTTCAGGCTGCTAATGTAATGGATAAAGTAATAAAAGGTTTATGATCCCAGGGCTTCAGAATGCTCTTGTCAAGGGGTGGCCCTTCAGTGAAACAGCTGCTCCAACTACTAATCCAGTACATATAGAAGTGAGGCCTCTCCACTCCCACCTGCAGCACCCTCTGGTTTATTACCTCAGTAACTCATTCATTGGGCCCAAAGGGGTGTGTAATGCTGAAGGTGTCTGTGTGTTTGCCTGCACAGGTAGCTGCTATGGCCACCATACCATAATTAGTGCTCTGAGGACCTGCTTTATAGGCCAGCTGGTAAGATCTCTTGGGTCATCCCAGGAAGCTGCCTTACTTTCTTCTGCAGCAATTCTTTTAAAAGGCTACAGTTGATTTACAGTTGGATTTTTCTTACCCTGAGTAATTTTATATAACTCAAGTGAAGTTTTCTAAATACTACAGTGGAAAAACCACCCGGGGCTTCTAAAGAGTTCTTACGCGTAATATATTTTAAAAATGCCCTTAAATAATTGAGTAGAATTGTAACTGACTTGCATACTAGTTAGAAACAGAGTGCATTTTCTGAATATGCATTTCACTATCTCCTATCCATGTCACAACCCTTATCCAACTATTTAAAGGAGTATCACTTTGACATACTGTAGGCACTGATTTATTTCTAGCCTATCACAGCCTGTGCCCTTTGTCATAGGAGTAACTATTATCACTTTATTTAAACAAGCACATTTTAAAAAATAGTGCTAACACCCAGTCTGGCTTCTTTTATTATATTGTAATTACTCTGTTTCCAGAGGTGGATTACTAATTTCTTTTACTACTAGTTTGGGCGCGCTCCTGGGTGCATGTGCGCGATGCTTCTATGCAGGTACAGAAGTGTCCAGGTGTGTGGGCGGAGCCTCCTGCCACTGCTACTACCAGTTTGGCCAATTCAGGCCAAACCAGCAGCAACCCACTTTTGCCTGTTTCCCTGAAAATAGGACCTCCCTGGATAATAAGTCCAATCAGGCTTTTGAGTGCATGAACTAAAATAAGCCCTCCCTGAAAATATTGCAACACAGCAGCAGCCATGAGGTGACCATGCTTGTTGCCTCCTGCACCTCAAAAATAATAAGAACTCCCCAAAAATAAGGCCAAGCGCTTATTTTGGGTGTCAAAAGAAAATAAGGCACTGTCTTATTTTTTGGAAAACACAGTAGTATATAAAACACAAATGAATTTTTTGCAAGTACACACTTTTATAATATTAATGTTTAAACTTTTTGTCATATTCATTAACTCTATTATAGTAAAACAAAATGAGAAGGGTTTTTTTCACATTTGTAGAGTGTTATAGATGCATACAAGTATAATGCTATAACTTACTCATTTAACAGATGTTTAATTGTTTCTTTAATTTTTAAGAAAATATTGTAGTATTTTAATGCAAAACATTGCTGATAACCAAGAGAAAAAAGTGATGATACCTACAAAGGGAAATATGCACAGAACAGTGACTACTTTCTTTGTCTGACATTTTAAAAAGCTTCTTTTAAAAAGTCAGTATAATAGCACAAAAAGAGTTAACTTTCTGAAGGCTATATCACCATCCTTTAAAAAGGTGTTCCCACAGTTTAAAAAAAGAAGACAAAAATATGCTGGAAAAGCAAATGAGGATTTCCAGAGAATTTCTTGAGTGCATAAAATTGTGCAATAATTTGCCAGCGATTTCACAAGTTTTCATTTGGAAGCACTTAGTATCTGAACATAGCGACAGCCATCAAACAAATGTAGTGGAATAGAAGAAATGCAACAAGATGGAACTGAAACACTGGAAAGACAACAGTTTAGAAAAAGAGTGAAAATGAAAGGGTTCCCCTCCAATTCCCCAAATCAAGAGAGCATACGCACCAAAGACAAATTCCTTGTGTCCAGTCACACTTGGCCAATAAAGAATTCTATTCTATTCTATAAATGTACAGTCAGATCTAACTATATAGCTCTACATCAATTTCTAGAAACTTAACAATAAATAAATAAAAATGGCCAGTACAGTCTGCCCTAGGTCATAATTCTATAAGGCAGGGGTTTTCAAACTTTTTCAGGCCTCAAAATGGTTAAGGAAAAAAAATCCTGAAACTAAAAAGAATTCCCATAACCCCTGATCCAGAAGCAAAGTTTTAGCCAGAAAATATTGACTGCATTCAAATGAATCCCCACCCCACTCCCGTCGCAATTTTTCATGGAGCTCCAGAAAGTTCTCCAGGGACTCTCTCTAGGACTCCAGGAAGGTAGTTTGAAACACCTGGCAACAAGGTACAATTTGATAACTTAATCAGTTCATGGGTGAAAGCCCTATCAAGTGCACAGATCTCCCATGACAGCATTTCGCAACTCAAGCAGAAACAGCGCGCTAGTTTCCTGTTGTTATAGAGATCTGTATTGCCTTCGGCGTCCCTAAAATAAAAGGTCAATCATCACCCCTGTTTAGACTGGATCTTTGTGCCTTAGTTTTCAGAGCCCACCGCGGGACCATGAGGAAAACAGGCCTCTGTTTTAGCTACAAAGTGGGAGTCCTTCTCTCCAGAAAACACGGTCGGGGTGGGTGGGTGAGGTTGATTTAATCACAATCTAACTCGATCTTGGGAATTCCCATCTCCGTCTTAGACAGTCGGCCAACGTCCTAATTGCAGAGACTGATTAGATTCCAGGCTGATGTTCCAGGCAACAGAGCCGGAGAAGCTGCTTTCTCGTAAAAACACTGAAAAAGCCCAAACCCCGCTGCCAACCCTTTGAGAAGAAAGAAAAAGCTGCTGTCCCAGACACGTGTTGCCCGATCCCTCCCCGCCCCTCCCCCCCAGTTGATTACACGCCGATGGCTCCACTGGCGGGGAAGCGAAAAAGGCAGGAAAAGACCCGGGGTGAGATGGATCTTAGTTTTTAAAATTCCGCCCCCCCCCCCCCCACAAAAAAAATCTCGCCGAAGTGACTCCGGCCGATTGACTGTCTCTTACCTGTTCAGCCCGGGCAAGGGGAGAAGCGCGGGGCTGACGGCTCCCTCCCTGGCGGGGAATCCCCGGGGCACCTTCCTTTCACTTCTTCCGCTTCTCTTTCCAGCGGGGCCGCCGGGTGAAATAGCTTTTTAACTCTCGCCGCCGTGACTGCTGGCGGCGGCAACAGCGGAGGCGGAGGAGGAGGAGACTGGAGCTTGGAGAGGATAGATTGCGGTATCTCTGGTTGCTCGACCGACCCAGGATGGCAGAGGTCAATCGAGGAGTCTGCCTGGCTCTCAAGGCGCCTTGTTTGTCGAAGGGTTGAAACTTTCCCGAAGATCGCGTCATCAAAAAGCAAAGGTGCGTTTGGAAGACTTGGTTTCTTTCTTTTTGGATCATGGTCTATCAGGAATCTGCTTTATTATTTCCAAGGTCTTGGTTCCTGCTGAGGAGATTGGTCTTACACGTTATTTTTCAGGTTCCAGGTGAGTCTAAAATGGATATCTTGGTTTGTATTTTTCTTCTGAGCCTTCTGTCACTTTCGTTTGGGATGACGTGATGAACTATTACTCTCTAGTTTCTTCACCAATAAAAGTTACAAATTAGGGTCTTTTTTAAACAAAATTGGGGAGAGTTGGGTTGTATATTGGCCTGTGCTTGAATTGATACAACATGCCTGTTGGTAGTTGTAAAAACTGAGAAAAAACCCCACATTTTTGTTTTAATGTTTTTCAGAGTTGAAACCTGCAGTCACCTGTACTATCACTTTGTGGTAACCATAAACCAGAGATCAATATCTTAATGTGGCTTTGAAGCTGCATGACTCCAAATTGACTCTGGACTCTTCCTACCTCAAATGTTAAATGCAAGAACCAGGCCACCATTATAACAAGACAAAAATCACCCACTGTATTTCACATCTAATGTCAAACGAGGCCTTGCCACTAAGACATTTCTTTTAATTAGTTGTCCAGTTTTTTTTTTACAGTGCCTTCTAAGGATGTAGAACAGGCCCCTGTACTTTTACAAAAGGAATTGAAACTACAACCCTCTTGATGTTCAGTTGATAGCTCTGGGATTAGCTGATGCTTTATGTGTTGTTCCCAAATTTCCAACTGTGGACTACGTTCATAGCCTGGGTGAAATTCATATTTTATTATTGTAGCTAAGTATTTGCTTGATTGGGAATGCACAAATTACTTTGCTGTGTGAACTCAAGATGAGAGGCCTGGGGCAGAAGTTTGGTCAGCTTTCCAGCCTTGGTATGCAGTGGTACATGTTGCATGAGGAGTGATCAGAGATGGCATCATAGCTTTCCCATACAATGTACATGCAAATTATATTGCAAGCAGAAACAGATTATTTCCAAATATGAACATCTGAAAATTTCCTAGAAACTGGAAGCAGAATAGGTTCTATAAAAACTCGGCTTTAGCCTTTGTCCTTCAGTAAGAAAATGCTTTTGTAGTCACTTTAATCAATCCAGAATAATTATTACTTCCAGTTTCTGACTGACAGCATGCCATAAAATTCTCCTCTTTAGCAGATCCTGAAAAGGTTTTACATTCACTCCTTGTTTAGCCTCTTCCTTAGCAACCATTTTCAAATATGACTGTAATAAGTGGTGATTTAAGAAATCAACGAATGAACACATTTATCACCAAATTTCATGTGCTTTGCAAGGCACACTGGAGTAAAAGTAAAACTGTTGACATAGCTCCAAGAGAATTTCATCTGCATGAAAAGGCAGTAAACTATTGACCTTTCAATCTCTCTCTCTGTCACATGTTTCCTTAGGATCATTTTACCTAACAATCTGGTTCTTGGAATGGCGTGCAGTCGTTAAAATGAGATGTGGATGTAAAATGTCTTATTTTAGCCACTGTGACTGTATAACTCTGTATGTATGCGTGCGCACGCAAAATATGATTAACATTAATTTGCATTAAGTATCACTGAATATTTTAAAAATTAACAAAGTGCACAGAGAAATAACATCAACAAGAAAGCAGTTTGACAGGTAATTGACAGGCAACACCTGCCACCTAGACCCATATTAATTATTTGGCAAGG
Source organism: Thamnophis elegans (assembly GCF_009769535.1). Taxonomy (NCBI): domain Eukaryota; kingdom Metazoa; phylum Chordata; class Lepidosauria; order Squamata; family Natricidae; genus Thamnophis; species Thamnophis elegans. The sequence continues at coordinate 52,991,404 of NC_045542.1, read as the reverse complement.
AAGTTAATCACCTTTTCAAAGCATCAAATATTAAATCTTGCTAAATACAAAGTGATTGTTCCTTGATAAATATTCAGTTTTGGAAGAGTAACCAATATAAGTCCTTTCTTTCCAACACCTCTCTCTAAGAGGGAGGGAAATTATACATTTGGCTTCCTTTGCTATTCAATCCTTAGGTTTCCTGGCACAGGATTAAGACTGGAAATTGGATTCTTAGGACACATTTGGATGTCCTGAAGATTTATGTCTTTCTTGAGGTCATGTGAGGCAAGAAGCTAGAAATCAGTTGATCTGTGCGAGTTTACTGTAATTTCTGCAATGTATGCAGATATCTAATATCCCAAAAAAACAAACTCCAGAGATAACTGGTTGCTATACTGATCTTTTCAGCCTTGGTTTAATACTCCTTTTATCTCTAGCTAGTTTAAATAATTGTTATTTATTCCACTGACTGATCAGCCAGTGGGTTATCTGGTTAGCGAGAAAAAGAGGATAATCCAATCCATGGCTCAATGGGTATCTATATATTGCTAATAAGGTCTGCATCGACATGTAAATTATGGATTATCCATTGAACTGTGAATGATACTTTCTGTCTTTCCCTCCCTCAAAAATCTATAAACGTATAGGTAGTCCTCAACTTAGAACAGTTTGTTTAGTGACCATTCAAAGTTACAATGGCTAGCTGTATTCTGTCCCTGAACTATATATCCGGACTACAGCCTAACTTTTATTGCTGGTTTTGAAGTACAATGCTTTGGAATTAATTCTTCAGCTAGGAATAATTATCTGAATGATCAAAGATAGAAAAACCAAGTACTTATCTTTATACAGGCATGCACTAACTGCACATATTTGGCAACCAAGAAATCCAGATCAACAAATGCTATTAGGCAATTTAGGGGAAAGGGCAGTGCTGATCCAAGCAGTAATTTCACAGGATTCAGACTTCAGCCATAGGAGATTGAAAACTGAAGACAAATAGAGTTGTCCAAATCTTTACTGAAATTTTATACTTCAAATTCCACCAAAGGAAGCATTCTTTTGAAGGGTCCAAAATAATGGTCTTGTTATAGGAAGACAAGAGTCTGGTTAAATAATAAGTTTCACTTTGTAAGAGTGTGGGAATTCAACTACTGTATACATCTGCTAACTGAGGGAGGTGATCGGCTCCTCTTCTCATGGCGGAATGAAACAATAACTAAATTACCTGATGCTTAAACAAAACCTTTCTGGTGTTCTAATGGCAGAAACCAGTAAATAGATTTGAGGTTTAAGATTCCTTCCCTTTTTTGTTTTGATTGATTCTATGCCATTTTAGTGACCACTTAGATAAATCTACTACAGGTCCTTTTTCATCACACTTTTTAAAAGGCTGGTTTTGCTTTTCCAGGCAAGGAGACTCAGAAAGTTTGTTTTTCCTGTTTGCAGCCAAGAACAGTAATTAGATATGCAACTGATAATGCCCCTGGGCGCATTTGGACTAAATTAACTAAAAATCCTGTATCTCAGTTGTTTTTTTCAGACATCAAGAATGTATCAAGCTCTCATGCCATTTCCTAATTTGCTGTTCTGGCCCTTAATCTCATCTAAGGGATGTCACTACAGAGTGGTAGAATTCAGAAGTACAGGTAGTCCTTGGGTTACAGTAATTCCCTCAGCAACCCTGTTAAATGTTACAACAGCACTGAATGAGAAGGATTTATGATGGACCCAAAGTTCCTGCCATTGTCATGTCATGTGATTGCAATTTCCAACATTTCCCACAAGCTTCCCACAAGAAAGTCCACTTGCGGCATCACGGCATCGTCACATGATGTATCATATAGCAATAGCAATAACAGTTAGACTTATATACCGCTTCATAGGGCTTTCAGCCCTCTCTAAGCGGTTTACAGAGACAGCATATTGCCCCCACAGTCTGGGTCCTCATTTCACCCACCCCGGAAGGATGGAAGGCTGAGTCAACCTTGAGCCAGTGAGATTTGAACCACTGAATTGCAGATAACAGTCAGCTGAAGTTGCCTGCAGTACTGCACCCTAACCACTGTGCCACTTCGGCTCTTTCTCATGAATTTTTCCCTTTGCTAAACCGGGAATGGGTGTAGCCAGTGCATGATGCATCCAGCCTGCGGGCCGCGAGTTTGACAGCTCTGGTCAACAGGGAAGCCAGTAGGAAGTTGGAAGCTGTATTCATGTGAAGTCCTCACTTAATGGCCTGCGGCATTGTCATGGTTTAATGACAATAATAGGAACTGCTGGAATCATCACCATGAATAGATGCAGTCACTTGTCACAGTTTATGACTACATCACTTAGCAACTAAGTTCAAGGTCCCATTTTGTCGTCTTTTGCCAAAAGCACCAAAAACTGGTTCAATGACAATGGAATTACTGTGCTTGACTGGCTTCTCCATTCTTCCTCCATACTCTGGGTCCTTGATTTCCAAATGAGATGCAAAAGTTGCTCTCATCAGAAAAGAGGACTATGGACCACTGAGCAAAAGGACTTTGGACTACTGTGCTTCATTAAGACCAGGGTCAATGCAGCTGTCTACCAGGAGATTTTGGAGCATTTCATGCTTCCTTCTGTAGACAAGATTTATAGGGATGCTGACTTCATTTTCCAGCTGCCCACACTGCCAAAAGCACCAAAACCTGGTTCAATGACTGTGGGATTACTGTGCTTGATTTTCAGAGGTCCGATATTGTTCTATGTACAATCCTTGTTTTATTGATTGCATGTAATATTCTAATTTTCTGAGATGGTGGATTTGGGGTTTTCATGAGCTGTACGCCATAATCATCACAATTATGACAAATCACGACTTGAACTATCTTGCTTTGCATGTAATGAGTCTTATCTCATATATTAGTTTCATCTTTTAAGTTGCATTACTGAAATAAATGGACTTTTGCACGGTATTCTAATTTTTCGAGTTTTACCTGTAGACCATAGAGACCATAAACATTGTAAAGTCTTTTTTAAAAAAGTGTTCGTGTGTCTCAAGACGGATTTTACCAAATATGCTACTGGATCAAAAACAAACCATTTGTGTGAGTATTACAAGTAACTTGTGTTATGACAACAATTAGGATGGGATTGCTGTTGCTAAGTGATAACAGTCATATAAAGTATGAGGTCATCAATTAGCAATCTCAGGCAATCCGGTAGCCATGCTAACCTCAAAATTGGCAGATCTTTAAGTAGGAAGAGGGCTGGAGTCCCAGGGAAGGAGTATGGGGATGTTCCCTGCCCGGGGGGCGGGGGGGAGGAGGAAAGGGAGGCTGCAGAAGAGCCAATGCAGACCCTGTACAATTTGCATTGGAGACTGGGGGAACTGGGAACACTGGTGCAGGCCACATGCAAGTTAGGGAGTTAGTGTTGCAGAAGGGAGTTTCTATGCGGTTACCAGGGTGATCAAACAAGACAAATTATGGACAAGTCATTGCCAGCAGAGAATCTTTAACAATAACAGAGTTTTAAATTTTAACTTGAAATAGCCCATCAAGAGAGTCTAATGATTGTAAAGGTCATCCAGTTACTCAGGGAAGCGCATTAATTACATAACCAAATCCTGTCTCTACAAATAATATATGACTAGCTGTTGTTCTGATAAGGATTTTCAGACTAGCTAGCCCAGTGATGGCTTGCCTTTTTGTTGTTGGGTGCCAAAAATACGAGGGAGAGTGCACAATAGCATGTGCGCATGTCGGCACCCATAATGCAAAGCATACCTCCACATGTGCATGCACAACCCTCCCACTCGCTCTTCCCCCTCACAGGCCCACTGGTCACTTCCATGTTGAGTATTTCCTTCTGGGAACTTCCAGTACGCTGTTTGGGCCTGTTTTTCACCCTCCCCAGGCTCCAGAGACCAAAAATCATCTGGTCAGCATGCGCATGCATGCTTGAGCTGACCGCTCACGTGTGGGAAGATATGGCTCACGCATGCCATAGGTTCGTCATCACAGAGCTAGCGATTCGCTTTAGGAGTTTGGTTCCTCATAAACTTGGGGAAGCCTCCAAAATCTGGTGGATTAAGACTAGGAAAACCTGAATTCTACTTTGGGTACAAAAGTCAGCTGGATGACTTTGGCTACAAGTAGTCCTCGACTTATGACCATTTAACAATGGTCTAAAGTTACTTGGCCTCAGAAAAAAATGACTTACAACCCATCCTTGAAGTTACCTCTGCGATCGCAATTTGGATGCTTGACAACTGACTCGCATTTACAAAAGTTGCAGTGACTGGTGCGACACGCGATCATAATTTTTGGTCTTCTCAGACAGCTTCCAACAAGTAAATCAATTGGGGAAGCTGGATTTTCTTAACCACCCCACAATTCACTCAACAACCATGTGGTCCATTTAATGACCATGCTGATTTGCTTAACAACTGTGATAAAAATGATGGTAAAATCAGGCCCAGGCATATCATAACTTGTTTAATGCTTCTCTTAGGGACTGAAATGCCAGTCCCAATTGTGATCATAAATTGAGGCCTACCCAACTCTATGGAAAAAGTAATGCTAAACTACTTCCAAAAATGCTACTTAAAAAACTCCCTGGATTTGTATATATAATCATCAGGAATCAAGTCTGACTTAAAGGTGAAAGGAAAGAAAAAGAGCTAAGATTTTACATGTTCTGTGCAGCTAACGCAATGTTTTACATGGAAGCCAACCTGTATAAACTGGTCAGATTAAAGTAATTTGCTGCAGCACTCATGGGATAAAGTTAATTTTATCAGCAACTGTGAAAGCTCTCTTGGCTTTTAAGATGGGATTCCCTCCCCTCCTCTTCTATTCAGGGTGTTGTTTCAAAGTAATAGAAGTCCCACTGCTTACCATGGCAGCTGGGTACAGTGGTTCAGTGAATGTGGTTAAGAAACGGTAAATGATGTTTATGGAACTGGTGATGCCGTAGAAGGTCAGGGAGCCTGCAGCATAGTCCAGGAAAACCCCAATGGTCTTGTAGTAGTCACCACGCAGCACAGTCTGGATATTATTATGCCAGACAGAGAAATTCACTGAGTCCCACTCCAAGCACCATGAATAATTATTCCTGCCAATCAGATACAACATGCACGATTTTTCGGTCTTATGCCGGTAGCTGTAGGCAACACCCAGGCACAGCCAGCCGTTTGAAATCTCAGCCTCCCAATAATGGCAGCCCTCACAAAGGCTGCGGGTACCAAGCAGCTGGGGCCAATGGTTAAATCCAGGGATGGGTTTTGAATAGGTTTCCAACAAAATCCCCATGTTCAGCACGGAGTGAGTCTCTTTAAAGAGGAAGAGCTCTTCGTTGGCAGTGGTGGCATCAAAATTCAGGACACAATAGTCTGTTGCATGGTAAGGAAAAAAGAAAAGAGGGCAACATTAAATTTTGTCAGTCTAGATCAATCCACAATAAGGATGAGAATGCCAGGAAGATTTGAGTAGACTAGGAGACAGGATTATTTTTATTCCAACACAGGGAACCTTCATTTTTTCTTGAATACTACCCTCAGATACTGATGAACCTGGGAAATAAGACATAGATGCAGTCTTCAGTCATACTGTATTCCATATTTTTGCCAGCTGTGATCAGCCAGTGCAATGTAGCAGCTAGAATGCTACACACAGAAAAAACAAACAAAGATCAAGCCTCTACTTGACCAGTGCCTCACTAAGAAATGAAAACTTGTGTCGAGTAGAAAGATAGGAATAATAATTATGATCAGCCTAAATCAAACTACTGCAGGATGAAGGACTCTTCATTGAAAATCATGGACTGTTATCTAGCACATTCGTCCAGTGCTGTTTGATAGAGAGATGTTTTTCATCTTCCCAGACTAGGCTGACAAGAGTGCCTGGCAAAGTTACCCAACCAGTTTTGTGCCCAAGTAAGGACTAGAACAGAGATCTCCAAAATGGTCAATGGTGACCCCTAAATGAGATTGTGCAAGGGTTTATTATTATTATTTTATTGTATTATTTTTTAGTTATTTGTAGTACTGTTAGCTAATTTATTTATTATTTGCACATATTAAAATATGTGAGTTGATGAACAATCGGAAATTTCATGAATGGGTCAATGAGCTGAAAAGTTTGGAGAGCCTTCTTGCGCAAGGATGGTATACACTTACCTTTCCTACCAGTTCAGAAATGGAACCGTGTGTGCACGCTCGCACGTGCCACCTCCGTGCATGCGCACAGACTTTCGTGCATGCGCTTTTGGCAGAAAAAGAGTCTAAATGTGATACCATAGAGCCAAGGCAGGTGGGCAGGGCCACCCGTGGAAATCACGGGTGATCAGTGATTTCCACTATGGGTTTGGGCGAACCAGTCCGAACGGTAGAATATCTCTGCTCTTGCGTATATATAAATCTGTGTATGTGTGGAGGGAAATAGATAGGGAGTATTAGAAATAAATATTTTTTTAAAAATTAGATCCTGGTGTGGTTGACATGTCATACTAGGCGATTGTGTGGTTAAATGTGATCCCACTCATTGTGACTGTTAAATGGAAACTGTACCATAATAACTCATTGAGGGAGTTGTGTTAAGAAATGTAGTCTTAATATTAGTCATCATGATTATTCGCAAAGGGTAGCTAGAAATCAATATACACACATCACCTAAGGCTTGTGAAGGACCGTATGTAAGGGGATGAGAAAATGTATTCTGACATGCCATTTATGTCCTTCAATTCCTTGATTTGCCTTTTGTTTAGTTTGCTTGAATGCTGATAAGATGCGTAGAAGTAGAAAGAACAAAGCTTGTGAAAAGCTTCCCTTCAACTATAAACAAACTTTTAAAATCTGTAGTATGTAAGTACACACAAAACAAAATATAAATGGTTTAAAAAAACTAATACAAAACAAGATAGAATATAAAATTGAATATAAACAGAAGCAAAAACGTCCAAAATGTTCTAGAGTACTGCAGTACAAATGCATTTACACTTACTAAGCCTCCATTTTTAAGCAAATTGAACCTTGACCATACAGAATTATATTGCCCAGGCTTTCCTGATAAAAGACCATTTCAGAGGCTTAGAGTTCAGGAAGTGCAAAGGTATTAAATAGGTTTTTATGCCACTTCCTAAGCACAACAGTCCTCAGGAAGGAAAGAGAAAACAAAAGATAATTTATGTTGACAGTATGGCTCTTGGTATCCTCATATAGGTTAGGACGTCTGTGAACTATAATACCAACTGGTTCAGGGGGCGCCAAGATGAGAAAGGATTCCCTTCACATTTGAAACTCTTACCCATTTCAGTAGAGCTTCTGAGAAGACATTGAGTTCAGAAATTGTCCTAGCAATTGGAGGAACGAAAAGGGCTCAGCTAGTAGGGGATAGGGAGAGGGAGCTCAAGATGTCCTATTTAAGGACATAGCTTCTCCTGAGGGCTCATTGTCCAGGACTACAGAAGAACAACCTCTTTTAACAGTCAATAAATCAGAGGTGACTTTCACTCCACATAAAGGCAGGCAGCTTAAACCAAGTTTAAGCAAGTTGTCCATAAAAATATTTTGGACTGCAACAGACTTTGTGTGCCATACACAAACAACAAAAAAGTTCTTGCTGTGAAAAATAGACATCTGAAAAAAAGTCTTTTTCCCTATTGTTTCTATGTTGGGAATAGAACATTGTTCTATTCCCAACATAGAAATCTACCTTGTTTTTCTTCAGAATTATTATTGTTATTGTTATACTTTCACCCATCTATATATGCAGCTGGGCAGGAAGTCCACAACTTACGACCACAATTTAGTCCAAAATGTCTGTTGCTGAGACACTTGTTAAGTAGGTTTTGCCCCATTTTATGATCTTTCTTGCCACATTAGTTAAGTTAATCACTGCAGTTGTTAGGTTAGTAACACAGTTGTTATTTGATTCTGGCTTGAGGGATCCTTGGTGCTCTCTGAGCTTGCTTGTTTTTTGCAGATGTTTCATTACCCTAACTAGGTAACATCATCAGTGCTAGTAAGGAGTGCTGTTTGCTGTCAGTTTATATTCTGGTGGCTTGTCTGTCTGTGTGACTGGGGGCGGCCTTAGAGATTCTTTAGTTGAGCTATTTACTGATGACTCTTTGGCAGTTTCTTGACTGGGGTACTCCTTACTTGATTGTTGGTCTGAAGCTAACTTTGGAGTTAACTTGACCTCTGAGTGCTGATTACTGGTGGAGATATGCTGGAGTCCTTATCTCTTTTGGACTGCTTGATTGTCTGTTTTGCATAGTCTATAGATGCTGTGAATGTCTAAGTGTTTATTGAGTGCCAAATTCTAGAAATACCTTGGCATTTTTGGACTTGGCTTGGTCTACAATTGTCTCATTTTCCCAATTGAAGTTATGTTTAACAACGGACTATATGTTGTGAAATTAAAGATTTTTTTATCATGTCTTCTGATTGCCAGTTGGTATTCATGAATGCATTCAGTCAGTCTTCTGCCTGTGGTTGTTACAGTTCTTACATTGTATATTGTAGATGACTTTTATTTTTTCTTCTGGGGTTGCTGGGTCTCTTGGTTTGCTTAGGATGTTTTGAAGGGTTTTAACTGGCCTGTGTGCCACGCTGATTCTCCTGTGTGCTGCTTGGAGAGTCCAAGCATGGGTTAAACTTAGTCTATTCACCCAAGGACTGAGTTGAAATTCTTAGCCACGCCTCCTCTCTTCATTGAGGTCCAGTTCAAAAATTCAGTCCAGCCCAGTTCGGACATGTTTTGGGGAGCTCCTCAGTCCTTGTGCGAATAGACTGGGACTCGTCTTAGTTAGCATAGGATTTCTTATTTTTGTCTTTCTTCAAGAATTGTGCTAGGAAATACCTTCGAGCCATTTAAAATAGCTGGTGAAGCTTTTGGGTTTCCAGGCTCCTTATCGCTGTGGAGCCTGCGATCGTCAGGGTATTTGTCTAGCGGTGGCTGGCGAACGCGGGGGAAGGTAGGAGGCTTCCTCTCCCCCCAGCTGTCTTCTCGTCCATCAGCGGCTGCCAGAGTCCTCAGCGGAGGCTCCGGCTTATGCCTGACAGCTCCCTGAAGTTCTAAGAAGCAGGGTGGCCATTTTGAAAGCATTTTTCACATGCTTTTCACATCTGGTCGTTTGCCATGCTTTTCCTCCCAGCCCGCAGATTGCCACAAGGGAGTCCTTGGCCTTCGTTCGGGGCTCCGGCAAGGCCTCCTCCCTTAGAATCACTTCATTGCTGCCTAGGAGAGTTTTGGCCGCCTTGGTCATACTCCTGTCCCATGGACATATCTGTGCAGCGCACAGCAGCTTTCAGCTCACGCCGGTGCCAGCCTACTGCCTGAAGAGTCTCCCTGAAGAATCGTGAGGAACAGACTTTGAATTTATTGAAGAACACCATGGCTGACAGTGGCAAGAGGGTGCCTGAGGATCATCCTGTCTCCTCGCTGAAACACAGTAGGCCAGACCCTCCTGAGGTGGAACAGGGCAACAAGGGCACCAGGGGAAAGGGAATCCCTAATCCCAGAGGCAGCAAGGCCCTATCTAGAGCTGAGGCCTGTAGACAGAAGGCCCTAGAGAAGACCTTTGAAAGGGCACGAAGGCTATCCCTAACCTCTGGACAACCTTCATGTGATCCAAGCCCCTTATCTCAAGGGCAGGATCCTCCCCCCCCCCACAACCCCCTCCACCAAGGGCCATATCTCCCTCATTGGAAGATGAGGAATCCCAGGCTCCCTCACCTGCAGCCACTCTGGGTTATCCAGATTCTTCCTCAATGATTGAGGAATCTCTTCCCTTTGAGTCTGCCATGGTGGAGGAAGACCCTGATCCCTTAGGGGGTTCAGACAGGGGGAGGGCAAATAGACCTGCTGAAGACCAGGGACCCAATCTGTCTGTTGAAATACAGAGGGTTATTGAACAAGCCATAAAGAGGGGCATTGCTTCTGGAATGAATAGGAAAAAGCAGGCTTCCAGTAGCTCCTCTGCCAAATCTGGTCACAAGCCTGGCCAGAGTGGGCAAATTCAGGCACCTCCTTCCCCAGGCACCTCCATTGCCATGGAGGAGTCTGTGTTAGAGGAGGAGAACATTGGAGAACAGGAGCTCTCAGAAGATGAGAATCCTATCCCTGATAAACCTGCCTTCTCTGGATTATTCAGGCCTTCCCTTTTTAAAGCTATATTGCACAAGACGAAGGCCTTCACCCAGGAAGGCACCCCCATTCAGGGAGCTCCAACCACCTCTGGGGCTCAGGACCCTAAAAAGGGGCTATTCAAGGAAGACGCTCCTGGGCAGGACCTGGTTCCTGTGACTGAGTTGTTTGTAAACATGATCTAGCACCAGTGGGTGCAGCCTGGGTCACTGACCAACCCCAGTGGGGCTGACAAACATAATTTGGATGATATTTTGAAGCTTCCGCAGGTGGAGGCTCCAGTGATATCTCTCACTTCCAATGCTGTTCTACCGGCTGACCTCCTTGTGGGGCTCAAGGCCAAAGATAAAAAGGCTGAGAAAGCATGCCACAAGACCCACCAGGCAGCTGCTTGCTCTATTAGGGCATCTACAGTGGCTTCATTCTTTACTAGAGCTTCATTGCTTTGGCTAAGGCAGTTGAGAGCGAATCCCCCCTCAGAGGTTTCCAGATGGATGCATGAGCTTAACAAAATTATAGCAGCTGTGGAGTATTCAGCTGATGCTTCACTCAATGCTGCCAAATTCGCCTCCCGGACTCTAGCTTCAAATGTGACCTCACGACGTCTGTTGTGGCTTTGTCACTGGCAGGTGGATGTGAAGTCGAAATGGAAGCTTGCTTCTGCCCCCTTTAAGGGAGGACAATTGTTTGGTGACACATTGGACAAATTCCTAATTGAGACCAAAGATAAACAGAAAGTGCTTCTGTCTACTGCCCGGAAGGCTGACAGGAAAAACAATTCATTTTTCCGAAAGCAGTCCTTTCGGGGGAATGACAACTCGGGTGTGGGCCCCTCCTATCAGAGACCCTACCCCCAGGACAATGAGCATAGCCAGGACAGGTCATTGTTCAAGATAAGGGTCGTCAGCAACAGACTTTCAGGCACCCCTTTCGTGGCGGTTCAAACAACCGCTCCTACCGTAGATCCAAGTGACCACCACCGGGATCCTCCCATAGGCGGTCGTCTTCAACTTTACGCCGCCCAATGGGAGTTGATCACTACGGACGCTTGGGTCCTCAACACGATCCTTGGAATTCCTCTCCCTTCCCCCCGTAACTTCATCCACTGTCCAGTTCCCCCTTCCCTCCCCAAAAGACAACGCATGCAGGCAGACATCTTGCATCTCCTTCAGATAAATGCCATAGAACCAGTTCCCGTAGAGCAGGAAAAAAGGGGGGGGGGGTTCTACTCCATACTTTTTCTCCTCCCCAAAAGCTCCAGGGGGTGGGGGTGGAGGGCCATTCTGGATCTCAAAAACCTAAATCGGCATCTGGCCTACAAGCGTTTCAAGATGCAATCCTTACAGACCATCCTGGGTTGCCTCAGGCGAGGGGACAGGTTGACCTCTATCGACCTGAAGGAGGCCTACCTGCACATTCCAATACGCAAATCCCAAAGGAAGTTCCTCAGGTTCCACTACGACGGCAAACACTACCAATACAGAGTTCTGCCATTCGGACTTTCATCAGCACCAAGGACTTTCACGAAGATATTGGTGGTGGTAGAGGCCCATCTTCACTCATGCCCAATACGTCTACTCTGTTACCTGGACGACATCTTGATCCAATCAGCGTCCACCAACCAAGCAATCAAAGACGTGCAGGTCACCATCTCCACCTTGCAGAAACACGAGTTCTCGGTCAACCGAGAAAAACGGTAGCTGACTCCTGCACTTTGCATCTTACATCTAGGAGCACTTATAGACTCCGACCGTTGTCAGGTGTTCCTGTCACCGGATCGCAGATGCAACATCATCAGCCGTGCACAGGAGGCAAGAGTAAACCAGTTCGCCTTCATTGTGTCCCTATCATAATTTCTTGGACTCATGATTTCGTGCATAAACATCGTTCCCTGGGCACGGCTTCACGTGAGAGAGCTGCAATGGTTCCTCCTGCCCATCCAGTGAGCAAAAGCCAGCAACTCTCCCAGATGGGTCAGACCCTGATGACGGAGGCGGAGGCCTTAGATGGTGGGCGGAGCGTCATCTGATATCCCTGTGGGCAGATCACATCTTGGGAGTGGACAATGTGACAGAGGACTGGCTAGGTTGGACGATCATCGACAATGCAGAGTGGTGTCTTCACCCGGAGACCTTCCATCAACTGACCATCAGGTTCGGTCAGCCGGTGGTCAATCTGTTCGCTAGTCCAGTCAACTCACAACTCCCGAGGTTTTTGTCGAGATATGCCACCTTGCAAGCAGAGGGGACAGACGCTCTGAGATGCCACTGGCCCAGGGGTCTTTTGTACGCTTTCCCACCGCTGCTCCTCATCCCACAGCTGGTTCGGAAAATCTTGTCGGAGGAAGCGGAGGTTCTCCTGGTAGCACCTCACTGGTCCAGGAGATCGTGGTACGCAGACCTTGTCAGTCTCTCCATTCACAGACCATGAAAGATACCTCAGGAGCTACTCTCCCTCAGCCAGGGGGCCATAGTGCATCCGGATCCCAGCTGGCTCCAGCTGGCTGTCTGGCACTTGAGGGAGACCTCCTGAGGAAAGACAATTTATCTGACAAAGTCATTCGCATCCCGACATCCGTCTATGACTCGGATTTATGACACTACTTGGGTGGCTTTCGCCTCTTGGTGTAGGACTCTAGACATAGTGCCCACTTTGGCATCCATACCGCAGCTGCTGGACTTCTCGCAGGCGGAGTTGGACAAAGGCTTGTCACCCAACATCCTCTGATAACAAGTAGCAGTTCTTTCTATCATTCTTGTCAGACATTCAGCTGTTTCTTCAGGGCAGCACCCTCAGGTCAGGAGTTTTCTCAAGGGGGCCTCCAATCTGTGCCCTCCTAAGGTACACAGGTTCCCCACTTGGGACCTTCCACTTGTTCTGAGGGCTGTGACCAAGACACTATTTGAACCTATAAGTTCCATCGGTCTTCATCTCCTAACTCTGAAGACAGCCTTTCTCATAGCAATTACATCAGCAAGGAGGATGTCAGAGTTAGCTGCTCTTTCCAACTGTGAGGACTTATGTGTTTTTCATGCTGACCAGGTCACTCTCTGGCTAGATCCAGCTTTTATGCCAAAGATTAACTCTCTGTTCCACAGATCGCAGGAAGTGGTACTTCCCAACTTCTGCCCTCACCCTCAGCATCCCAAGGACCGAACTTTGCACAAGCTCGACATTCGGAGAACGGTTCACTGCTACATCAAGAGAACGAAGGAATTCCGTCACTCCGAATCCCTTCTTAGCTCCTTTCAATCAGGTTCCATGGGACGCAAAATCTCACCGTCCTCCATTGGTCGGTGGTTGAGGGCTTGTTCAAACAGGCCTACCAGCACCAGGGCAAGATGGTACCACCTACACTCACTGCTCATTCCACACGGAGTGCGGCCACCACGGCCGCATGGGCGACACAAGCTCCTGTGGAAGAAATCTGCCGAGCGGCTACCTGGTCGTCTCCGACTCTGTTTATTAAGCATTACCGTATTGACTCCTACACTGCAGCAGAGGCGTCCTTTGGGAGGAGAGTGTTGCAAAGGGTAATTGCGACTCTGCGCACCCTGGATGATCATGTTGTCTCCCCTGGGACCTCATAGCTTGTGTATGTCCCATGCTTGGACTCTCCAAGCAGCACACAGGAGAATGACCATTGGCTTACTTGAACGGTCGTTCTCTGGGTGCTGCGGGAGAGTCCAATTTCGCCCTGGGGTTTGCTTCGTTCCTCATTTATCAGGCGTCTCAGGCTGCTCGGAGTGTGTGGGCTATGGAGACGTCCAAAGGACACTTCAAGATCACAGTCCATCATAGTCTATGCCTTCGTTTTTGAACTGAACCTCAATGAGGAGAGGAGGCGTGGCTAAGAATTTCAACTCAGTCCTTGGGCGAATAGACTGAATTTAATCCATGCTTGGACTCTCCCACAGCGCCCAGAGAACAATCGTTCAGGTAAGCCAACGGTCATTCCATGTGGTTGTAGTAGTCTGTTGGTGGTTTCTGAGATATTCTTGATGTATGGCAGTGTAATTCTTTTTAGGGTTTGTGTTGGTTGTGCTAGATTGGGTTGAGTGGTCAGGGACTTTTTGATAGTTGTGTGGGTGTCCATTTTGTTGGAATGTGTTATATAGATGCTCCATTTCCTTTTTCTGCTGTTCTGAGTTGCTGCCCTGTGTTTGGGCTCATTTAGATAAGGTCCTTAGAGAGCTTCTGTTGTGGGAGGTTGGGTTGTTGCTTTGGTAACGGAGCCCCTGGTTAGTATGAGTGGGTTTCCATTTCACACTTATGACCACTGCAGCATTTCCTCAATCACATGATTTATATTCAGATGCTTGACAATGGATTCACATTTATGACAGTTGCAGTGTCACAGGGTTATGTGATCCCCACTTGCGACCTTTAGACAAGCAAAGTCAATGGGGAAACCAGATTCACTTAACAACTGTGTTACTATTTTAACAACTGCAGTGACTCACTTAACAAATGTGGCAAGAAAAGTGGTAAAGTAAGGCAAAACTCAACAATTTTTTCATTTAGCAACATAATTTTTGGTCTTAATTGTGGATGTAAGTAAAGGAGTACCTGTACCAACCTGTACCCACTTGTCAGATACAGGTATATACAGGTATCTGACAAGTACAGGAGTACCTGAGTTTTTTTCAAGAAAAATCAGGAAAGTCCAGTTACCTTTTTTTAAAGCACCTGTGGGACATTAGTCACACTGACGTTTCCCTTCCTTTGTCTTAGAAGCAGAACAAATCAGTATTAAGCATGAGTGTCTTTCCTAATAATATTATTTTAATTTTCTAGTATGATCAAACTAAAACTGATTGATTTCCCTAATTTTCTATGTTCTTTACCTTTTGCACAACAACCCTGAAATTAGATTCTATGAAGAAACCCATTTTTTACCCTTTCAGAAGATTCCTTCAATCTTACATTCAGAAGTCTGGAAGCACCTTTTCAGACAAACAAAAATTATTAAAAGGCGTAAGATAGTTTACAAAAGCTTACATTTTTAAAATAAAATTTATAAGTCTGAATTTTGGTTTCCATAGACCAGAGGTCTTCAAACTTGGCAACTTTAAGACTTGCAGACTGCAACTTCCAGAATTCTGAGAGTTGAAGTCCACAAGTCTTAAAGTTGCCAAGTTTGGGGACCCCTGCCATAGGCTAACATGGCTCTCCTTGTACAATGTTCATCTGCCTTAGGCATTCTGGTCATCTGAAGAGATACTATTGTAAGCAGGTTACTTGCCAAGATCTCACAGTCAGCCACATTCCAGAGGGGAAACAAATCAACTAAAAGCACCTACACTTTAAGAGAGTCTTCCGGTCTGCAGGTGTGGGTAACAGTTCATATGGCACCATTGTGATTCCTGAAAGGTTAAAGATATTGAGATATTTATTTAGTACCTGTTTTTAAAATGTATTGATTTATTCATTCAATGTATGCATCAATAATTGACCCATGATTCAGGGTGATATATGCAACTAAAAACAACAAATAACGAGCCAGAATCAGCTCAGGCAACTAAAACCATTGAGAGAGGCTTATAAAGCCAGGTGTAGCTTTCAGAGAAAAAATAGGGATGGGGCCATATTGGGAAGAATGCTATTCCATAGAGCAGGTGTGGCATCTGTAAGGTGACCAGACGTCCCGCATTTGGTGAGACAGGCACGCTTTTTCATAATTTTTCCCGCGTCCTGGGCTGTTCTCAAAAGATCCCGCTTTTTAATTTTGGTGCCTTCTTCGATCGCTCATTCCCCCGCCCATCTGCTGCCACTCGCATGGGCGGGGTAGCATAGCGAGTGAGCAGGCGGATGGCGGTGGGATCGCCGCCCAGGAGCCGCCAGAAGCCTTCCTGCCCAACACCTACTCTCCCCGGACTTGTTTTGATGAGCATGGGGCGACTGACAGTAGTTTGCGCTGGCCACACCCGCTCAAACTATCGTCAGTCGCCCTGTGTTATAATCTGACCACTTTAAAGAAAGTCCTTCTTCGCATGCTTTTCCCTCCCAACTGCACCCCTCTCGCGTTCTTCGGCCCGCTGGACCAATGGGGACCCGGGGTAGGCAGAGCCCAGCGAGCCTCCCGGGCCGAGAAATTGGAAGGAGCAAAGTTGCGAACGCTTCGAGGAGTGAGTAAAGCGCCGCGCTTGGAGGAAGTAGCGGCACATGATTGGAGTGGGAAGAGGGACTGAGTTGGGGCATTAAGGGTGTTAATCTCAAATCTTTCAGAGAGTCCATTGCATTGCAGAAGGTGGGATTTAATTTTTAGCGTTTAAGAGCGGCACTCTAAAAACAGGAATCAAAAACAAGCTCAAAATAGGAAAGTGAAAGGTGTCGATTTACGAAGTTTCCCAATGGGATCGACAATTAAACGTGCCAGCAAAAGCCAAGGCAACCGGGACGTCGCCACACTGGGAGTCGTAGGCGTAGGGGTTACCCAACACCTTACCCTATTCCAGAGCAAGCAAAATACGTTTTTTGGCGTTACCCTCTGCTATGTAGGAAAACACTCTTGAAAGTATTTAGTTGTTTGCTGCCTGTTGCGAAAGGTTTCCCGAGGCCCAAGTTAACTTTGGTGCTCTGGCTTTGGGGAATGGTTTTTTTACAGTGGAAAGTCGTGTCCGGGATTCCACCAGTTTGTCCTGCAAGTATTAGGCGCCGGGCTATCCCTCCTTGAGCTCGGCGGAGCTTGCTGTCAGGTTGGATCAGTGTGATCAGCTCCGGAGAAAATCTTGTAAACGCGGGATATGTAAGAGCGAAATTGAGGCTGCACAGAAATAGGCTGCCGGTGCTGTCCGCGAACAAGCGGCTGAAAAGCGATTTAAAGCAACCTGTAACTTCGAGGCGCTTTGCTGAGAACTGTTGCGTGACTTGAGAGAGGGAAAAAAACTTTTTCTGGCTAAAAGCCGGATGGGGATCCTCGGGGAATTTCTTAAAGCTTTGCACGATGCGGTATGCTCTTCGGGGAAAGAGGCAGAGACTCCTGTGGGGATATTATTCCTATGAAATTATTATAAACCTTAGAACTTTTCCTTAAAAGACCAGGGAATTTCAAAATCTGATTTAGGAACTTTGCTTTTAGGAACTGTAGAATTTCCTTTTACAATGATTTAGCTCAGTTAAATATTGTCAAGTAAATTAAAAGCAAGTAACAGTTACCAAAACAAGGGATATTCATAGGCATCATCAACTTAATAATTCATCGCTATTAACCCTGTTTTCCATGCATCCTGCAGATATAAATAATGCATTTACCATGTTTATGTGACCTAGTTAAAAAGGACCCACTGATCGCACTTAGTTCTTTTTTGTTTTTTTACTATTTGCTGACCTCTGTCTCCCGCCCCCAGTATATCTAATCCATTAGATTAGTACAACAAAACACAAATGCCAGTTTTGGAAAATGCATCCCCATCAGTATGTGAAGGAAAGGAATGTGGATCACTCTTGTGAGATTATGCCTGGGGCAGCAGGGATGTACAACACGTTAAAACACAACAGGTTGTTTCTTCCTTTCTATAAAGCATTCCCAGTCAATCAGTCTATCATTAAGTAATATAGAAAACCTACCGATTGACTGGTGCTTCCAATTGGTGACATGCCGTTTGAAAATGCTTGATGTTAGCAGAATTGTCCTGTTGTGACACGTTTCCCAAAAGGCTTACATTTTCTCTTCCAGATAAATCATTGTTGTCATTGATATTTAATGACCAAGTTCATACCAGTTAACTGTAAATCAAACTTGATAAAAGACAATGACTGCCCTCACATCTCATGCTATTCCCCAGCAAACGAGGTGCTTCATTAGAGTTTAACCTGATAGCTTGATTGGGATACCATGTTAAGACATTGACTTTGTTTCCCACAAAGCTCTGAGCCCCTTTTCCTCTTACAAGAACATGCTGGCCAACAGCTAGATAATATAGTGTCTAATATGAGTGAATCTGAGTAATTGTTGACATCTCTATCAGCAGCAATTATGTTGTGACCCACATATCAGATGTACTGTATGTGAATGAAAGAGACTGAATGAGGCACTGAGGACATATACTGCTGATACAGTGTTTGAGTTACAGACATCCAGCTCATTAAAGTTGCATTATGTCACAAAAATAAAGAACCGATGGTTCTGTAGAGGCTGGGGAGCAGTGATACACATATCATAATTTTGCAGTGAAATTCGGCATGAGTTACATACTTACAGAGTTAAAACATGATGATGTTCGTCCATCATTTTCAAAGAGGACCTTGACATCTAATGGGTTGTGGGCTGTCCACGGTGTGTCCTCAGGTGGCTGGTGAGGCCTATACGGGCTTGGAATGTTCTGCCACATGTCGCAGACATGTGTGTATTTTGAGTATTTGAGTATTTATTAATACTTATAGGCCGCCCTTTTCCCTGAGGGGACTCAGGGCGGCTTACATAAAATGAAGGGAGGGGGCATACAGACAATAAACACAAACAATACATAGAAGTAAAATAGTAAGCAACATTCATTCATCATTCGGGTGGGGGCAATTATCTTTGTCCCCAGGCCTGACGGGCTAGCCAGGTCTTAAGGGCTGTGCGGAAGGTCTGGACGGTGGTGAGGGTACGAATCTCCACGGGGAGATCGTTCCAAAGGGTCAGAGCTACTACTGAAAAGGCTCTCCTCCATGTAGTTGCCAGTCGGCACTGACTGGCAGATGGAACTCGGAGGAGGCCTAATCTATGTGATCTAATTGGTCGCAGGGAGGTAATTGGCAGGAGGCGGTCTCTCAAGTACGCAGACCCAGTGTGGGCACCACTGTTGCAGCATTTGCAGCTTGAAGATGTGTGGACTTCACTTCCCTGAATTCCCCAATCAGCTATGCTGGGGAATTCTGGGAGTTGAAGTCCACACATCTTCAAGCTGCCAAGGTTGAGAAACATTGCTATACGTCATACTTATAGGAAACGCCCATCTAGTAACATGGAGAACTATCATTTCCCTACTTTTATTATATAAGTTCTCATCATAAATGTTTGTCACTTATTCCTTAGCAAATGAGCTGCTTTATTAGAGTTTAGAGATACAAGAGTTGGAAATAGAAATCTGTCTGCCTATCTTCCTATATGTCTGTCTATCATCTATCTATCATCTATCTTATCATCTATCACTGCTGTATGAAAAGCTTAATGCATGTGTAGATTTGGATTCTAAAGTAGAATAATTTGATAAGGCAGGTACATGTATAGCAGAAAATCTAACTTTCTTTCAGCTCATATATTCCTTCACTTCTCTGAGAGAAATGCTGTTTAGGAGAGAAAAAGCAAAGCAAAAGAAACCTGGTAGTGACCAGAAAGTTTGAGCTACGATGAATTACTCACGTGCGTTTTTATTTTACAAAACATGGCTGCAGTGAGTGAACTGAAAAAATAAATCTTTAAAATGCTAAAAAGAACCAGAACATACCATTTAAAGTTACTTTAAAAAAACTGCTGAGGTCAAAAAAGCCCCAAAGATAGATAATAGGGATAATATATGGATAGACTAAGGTGACCAGACATCCCTAGCGAGGCCGCAGGCTGGCAGTAACCGCCGCGGCCTAGCTCCCCCCCCCCCCCGGTCAATGGTGTCTCTCTTTGCCAATCTGAAAATCTGGTCACCTTAGGCATCTGAAAAGGCACATCTCCTGGGTCCCATCAGTTGACAAACTGCTTGAATGACTGGGCTCAAGCATCATTTCTGTTTGATACGAAAGAACAAGAAAGCCTTCAACCATTTTATGCCCTCAAATGCTCTTGAACCATTTTCACTATTAACCTAGAGCCTTCACTACAGCAGATGATAGTACTTAGCTAACTTTGGCTGCTTCTGGAACCTATGTAGGGTTAATTCTGTGAGACTAGGCATACCTAAAGGTGAAGCAAGCACGTAAGCAGGGTGGACAAAAGTCAGGAAAAGATCCCTTAGGGCAGGGCTGTCAAACTTGCAGCCCATGGCTGGATGCGTCACGCGCTGGCCATACCCACGCCCGGTTTAGCAAAGGGCGTAAAAATCACAATACATCACTTGAGGATGCGGATTTGACACCCTTGCCCTAGGGGAAATAGTTAAAAAAGAATTAGGTCATTAAGATAGAAAGGAAAAAAAAGTCATCTGAACCAGATAAAAGAATTTGGACCTCAGCACACGAAAAAACCCTTCTGTGAGTCCCATCAACAGTTACCAGATTTGTGAACTAACAAAGCAAGGACACTGGGGGATAATAGGGGATCTGAAGCCCACCCACCCTTTAAATCATTTTTGGATCCAGATTTGGTGGCTTCTATTCTTTGGCTAGTGCTTGCCTGTCTAGTTGAATAGGATGTGTGTGTTTGTGTGTGGCAAGAAAGAGCAAATTAATATTTTGTATCCAGCAGTGGTGGTTGCAGATGGTACACCCTAGTACGGGAGTACCAGAGCCTGCTCGGAGCACCGGATACCATTCTGGTATGGTGCTCTGGAGGGCCCACCTGCCCACCTGAGCTCCTTACCAGTCTTTTAAGTCTTCGGGGCTTCCGTGCATGCGCACTGTGTGTACAGCGTCTGCACAATGCTACACTGAGCAGCTGGAGCGTCGCGGAGGGTCATGGAGGCACTAAGAGGCATGTGCGTGCTGCGTGTCCATGTGGACGCCGCCAGGCCCATTCCAACCGGTATGGAACCCACCACTGGTATCCAGTAGGTTTTGCTTTGATGTTATTTTAAATCCACTGAGTCTCCATATATGTTAAAAAAAATCATTGGTCAATTAAAACTAATTTGAGTGTGGCTCTTTTCCAGGGGTGTGAATGTGTGAATGAGTGACCATAAGCTGAATATGAGCATTTGTGTAACAATACTTGGATAGGAAGCAACTATCTGTTGCTAGATTGGTAGTTATCAGGAAGAAGGGGACAAGAAACCCTCATAGATGGTAACCATTGTTCCAATCTTTCAGTCCAACAGATGATAGCCTTTAATCAAACTTGGCTATCTTTGAAAGATAAGCATGGTTGGATCTGGTTAGATACTATGGGAAGGGCCCCCTCCCCAGAATAAAACATTCTACAGGATATTAATAGAGACAGAATAAAATATTTCCCTTAAAAGGCGAAGAGAAAAATCTACTTAAAGCAGTCCCAGTCTTTTGCTGTAGGAAAAGAGCCTCAAGTAAAATCCTGAAGAGGCTAGGCCAGCGATAGCAAACCTTTTTTGGCACGTGTGCCATAAGTGGGGGGAGCGCAGGGGGGTCATGCACAGGCGGGCTGCACTCATAATGCAATGCACGACCCCTCCCGGTGCGCATGCGCACATGACAGACACGACCCCCCCATTTTGCATATTTTTTCGCCCTCCCCAGGCTCCAGAGGCTTTATAGGAGCCTGGGGAGGGCGAAAACAGCCTCCCCTACCTCCCCAGAGGCCCTCCACAGGCTTCAGGAGCTTCCCTGAATCCTCCGGAGGGCAAAAAATGACCCTACAAGCAAACCGGAACTCACTTCTGGTTTGCTGGTAGGGCTGATTTTAGCCCTCCAGAGCGTTCAGGAGCCCTCAGGAGGCTTCCCTGAAGGCTCCGGAGGACAAAAAACGGCTCGTAGGGCTATTTTTAGTCCTCTGGAGCCTTCAGAGAAGCCTCCTGAAGACCCCTGAATGCTCTGGAGGGCTTAAACTGGCCCTACAAGCAAACTGGAAGTCCGTTCCTGAACTTCCGGTTTGCCCGTAGGACCAGTTTTTTGTGCTCCTGAGGCTCCTGAAGCCTCCGGAGGGCTTCGGGGGGGGGGGGGCAGGGGAGGCTGTTTTCGCCATCCCCAGGCTCCTATAATGCCTCTGGCGCCTAAGGAGGGCAAAAAATAGCTTTAAAAAGGGTCAAACTCAGCTTACCAGTGTGCACATGTGCACTGGCCAGCTGACAGGGCAAATGTCTCAAGTGGCCTGACAAATTGCTCCGCATGCCACCTGTGGCACATAGGTTTGCCATCCCGGCTATAGGAAAACAGCCTCAAGCAAAAGCCCGAAGAGGCTAGGGTTCATGAATGGATATTTTGTATCCATTCATAAAACAAGGCCACTCTATTAATACCCAAAGGGCAGCCAGTAGCTCGGAATAAGCAGCACAATAGGCAAGGAGTCTAAAGTGACAAGATTAGCTCAGCCAAACAAAACACCTAGGATTTTTAAAAAGGGGAGTTTTTGCCTGTAGAGTCAGTCAAGGGCCGATGACCCCATAGGAATCTGACAACAGCCATTTAAATATTAAAGGACATATTTGTCACGTTACGACCGGCCAATGTCACTCAAGCCGAATGTGGGTTTTTATTGGTTCGCACGTGGAGGCGTTCCGGTGGGAGAAT
Source organism: Thamnophis elegans (assembly GCF_009769535.1). Lineage (NCBI taxonomy): Eukaryota > Metazoa > Chordata > Lepidosauria > Squamata > Natricidae > Thamnophis > Thamnophis elegans. The sequence continues at coordinate 52,968,968 of NC_045542.1, read as the reverse complement.
GGCAGCGTTCTAATTGGTTAATGGTTCGACAGCTACCATATAAATAGCTGTCAAACCAAGGGGTTCTGTTCTGTTCTGTTAATGCTCTCAGTTAATAAAGACAGTTGAATGCAGAATCGCCTCAGTCGTTTATCACTACCACAGAGAATATAATAATATTCTTGCAGAGGAACAGGCATCTCAATGATAAAGACCCCAAAATTGTATAAAACCCCACCTACTCTCACTCTAGAAACATGCTGCTGTCATTGTTGTTTGTGACTACCAAATAAACAGAGACCTCTTTTCCAAATCTGCAGCCTGCCTCCAATTCATTTCTCCTGTGTCTCTCCCCCAGCTTGGAATAAGAACCGAACTAGATTTAACTTCCAACAATACTTTGATGAGAGTCATGGTGTAGTGGTTAAGGCATCAGGTTAGAAACTGGGAGTCTGCAAATTCTAGTTCCACCTTAGGCACAAAGCCAACTGGGTGACCTTGGACCAGTTACTTTGTTTCAGAACTAGGAAGGGAACAGTAGCAAACAACTTCTGAAAAACCTTGCAAGAAAACTGTAGGGATTTGTTTAGGCTGTCCAAGATACAACTGAACAGAAAAAAAACGGGAAACCAGCAGGGATTAAAGGTAAAGGTTCCCCTTGTACATATGTGTTAGTCATTCCTGACTCTAGGGGGCAGTGCTCATCTCCGTTTCAAAGCCGAAGAGCCAATGCTGTCCAAAGACGTCTCCATGATCATGTGGCCGGCATGACCAAAGGCGCACAGAACGCCTTTTTCTACTTGCATTTTTTACGTGCTTTCAAACTGCTAGGTTGGCAGAAGCTGAGACAAGTAACGGGAGCTCACTACATTATGCGGCGCTAGGGATTTGAACCGCTGAACTGCCAACCTTTCTGATTGACAAGCTGAGCATCTTAGCCATTGAGCTGCTGTGTCCTACAGCAGGGAATACCAAGGCTATAATTTAGACTGCGGTGTAAAAAACAAACCAGAAAGTGACAGTGATTAATCATATACAGTATGTTGTTGTCTCCTTAATTTCTATATCCATGTGATCATTAGCAGCTAAGCTCAGCTCAAAAGCCGTAACATTTTTAAAAAGCCTTCCTTCATCCTTATGACATGTTGAGAATAAACTAGCTGCCCCAACTTCAATTTTACACTCTTGTTCTCTGAACACTGGCTATTTTTCATGTCCATTTTTTAATGATACAATTGTACCCTGCTGTTTTCAGTACCACCAACTCCCTCCCCCCCTCCAAATCCACAACAGTGAAACAGAGAGGAGAATGAAGGCAATAAGGCCCAGGAGGCCTGACAGAGTAAAAGCTGGGATCCACCAAGGGTTGCTACGGTGGGTGGAAAGGCTATCTTCCGAGAGTGGGTGGCATACAGGTTAATTAAATAAATAAATAATAAATAAATATCTGAACAGATGGTGTTCATTAAAGTGCTAAATTCCCAGGAGACAGTCCTGAGAAGTAGCCTACTTAGGGAGAGAAACATAATCACGTCTCATTAGTTGGAAATTAAGATAAAGGGCTTTTTCTGCACTGCAGGCTTAAGCTTTTTCTCCCATGTGTAAACTGGCTGCAAGTGAAGCTGTTTTAAGAAATCCCTCCTGCATATCCATCCCATTCTGCATTTTCTGCATGGTGATGGCCTGGCTTAACCATCCCATGGCCCTCAACAATAGATTCCTGGCATCTTTACTTCTCCTGCCTGGGACAGGAAAACATGTTCCTGTCTGTGGATGGGTCTCTGAGAACATGTGGTCTCCATTAATCTTTTGTATGAATCTCCTTTCATGGACTTCTCGTTCTTGACTCCTTCCCATCTGTTGTCTTGACCGAATGTTCAGTTTTTTACAGTTTCACTGGCAAACTTCTTGGTTTTTATTATAAAGGAAAGGCTTTCCTTCATGAAGGGGGTACAGTACTTGTTTCCAGTGGATATTCTCCTTTCTCTGAAGTCAGTCATTGCTAGTATGGTGGGGCGACTGAGCTCTAGATCCTTGCTCTGTGGAATTCCTCAAAGCTGTCTCCCCTCCCGTTCACCCACGTAACACCTATCCTCCGCGAGCTGCACTGGCTGCCTGTTGATCTCCGGGTACGCTTCAAGGTGCTAGTCGTCACCTACAAAGCCCTTCATGGTATTGGATCTGGGTACTTGAGAGAACGCCTACTGCCAATTACCTCCACTAGACCAATTAGATCCCACAGACTAGGCCTCCTCCGAATTCCATCAGCCGGCCAGTGTCGACTGGCGACTACCCGGAGGAGGGCCTTCTCTGGAACGAACTCCCCGTGGAGATTCGTACCCTCACCACCCTCCAGGCCTTCCGCATAGCCCTTAAAACCTGGCTGTTCCGACAGGCCTGGGGCTAAAGACTCGCTGCCCCACTTCGAATGGTATGATTGTTGTGCTTTTAACTATGTATGGTTTTTATGTTTTTGTAACTCTGTTTGTTTTTCCCCTCCCTTTTTGAGTTGTGAGCCGCCCTGAGTCCCTTTCAGGGAAAAGGGCGGCATACAAATAAATTAAAATGAAATGAAATGAAATGAAATGAAATAATATCTACATGAGGCTCAGTGGTGGGATTCAAATTTTTTACTACTGGCTATGTGGGCGTGGCTTTATGGGCGTGGCATGGCTTGGTGGGCATGACAGGGGAAGGATACTGTAAAATCTCCATTCCTTCCCCACTCCAGGGGAAGGACACTGCAAAATCCCCTTTTCCTCCAGATCAGCTGGGACTCGGGCGGCAGAGAATAGATGAGGGCAGGGCCAGTGAGAGGTGGTATTTACTGGTTCTCCGAACTACTCAAAATTTCCACTACCGGTTCTCCAGAACTGGTCAGAACCTGCTGAATACCACCTCTGATGAGGCTACTTAGGAAGGTCATCTGATGACATGGAGTCTGGTATTACCACAAGACCTAATGACTTGTTTTGATCTCTGGCTATCCTAGTGAAGTCATTGTGTTGTCCCAATCACACACAGACACACATGTGGTTTAGTATGTTTATTAGTATTCCCCAGCAATTCCCTTCACCAAAAACCCAGAACTGTCCCAATTAAGTCCAGCCAAAAGTAGACCAATGCCTGTCCACAGAACTATGGCTAATGAGTCCACAAGGTACATGAAAGTTTCTTAATCAAGCTAAGCCCACTAGACAAAATTAAATTCCCAATACAAGATGGCTCACAAGGCACAATCCAAGTCAAATCACGGTGTCAATCCAAAGCAAGGCGGAAATCACAACTAAGAAACAAACAGGTTATTCGCAGCATTGCCTCCATCTGTCTGATGTGCTAAATAGAAAGCTTCTGGTGCAGCCCATCAAGAAGGGTGAGGCTGCCTGCTCATGAGTAATTAGGCCAACCTTTGCTGCTCCTGCCCTCCGTGTTCTTGCATCAGCTGCAGAAGGCGGTTCCTGTTCCTCATCACTGAGCGGTTGCAGCTGAGTTCGGTTTCCCCGCCTGAAGCCGCAGGGCTGTCCTGCTGCAGCTGAGCTTCAGCCAAATCCCTCTCAGACAGCTGCTTGGAGCCATTGACCTCCTCCAGACGGAACTGGTTCATCTTCCTCAGAGTTGACATCTGGAGAGGTATTTGGGGGAAGTGTCCAGGGGAGTCACCACAGTCACGGAGGCGTTCTCCCAATATTATTTGGACACTATTTAAAACTAGATGGGAAGGGATAGGCTCAAGCTCAACCCTAGCAAGGTTGGCTTGGATCCCAGGATTTGCTGTGCTCAGGAATTTTGCATCTTTAATTCTTGATGGTGTTGCATTCTCCAGACAATTTTGGGCTCCTCCTAGATTATCAGCTTTGCTTGAAGAGCTGTTACCAATAGGATTCTGGGCGAAAAGTACATGGCTCAAAGCCCAGCTATCTATGGTACCATCTTTCTCCAAATGCCTCTGCCTATCCCATAAGGTTGGGCTTACTATGGGCACCTTCAAATGAACAATGCCATCTCCTGTCCTCCCAGAGCCATGGCCTTTTTGTTACTGCTTTTGTCTTCCCTGTACTATTCCCCAGAGGTCTGTTTGCTCCATTCCTGCTCTGCTTTACAAAAGCATTGAAACCTTGGCTTTTTTAATAGGCCAAAGATCCAAAGTATTTGTGAATCTGTTGAAAGACGGCTAAAGCCGCTTTTTAAAAAAAAATGTATCTCCCTCAGGACTCATAACAAAGACTGTAATGCAGTGTCTAGAAACTAGCACTGCCATGTATACAATTCAAAGTATGGATGCAGCGGTATGTAGACAACAACTTCATCATAATATGAAAAAAGGAACTAGAGGAGACACATGAAACAATCAACATCTTCAAAGGAAACACCACCACACTATCCTTCCTGAATACCCTTTGCAGCAGCGGAAATGATAGCAAATTAAAATCGCTAATCTGTTGAAGCACAACCCATACTAATCAAGCGCTCCATTATCAAAACAACAGTCCAACATTCTTTAAGAGGAGCTGTGTAAAAACATTATTTAGACCACAAGTGTCTAAATACACTGCTGCAGTTCAGAATATTGGAAAAAGGAAATGGTCTTCCTATACATCTTCCATCAAAATGAATAGACATGGAACGTCATTTTAAAAATGCCTGACCACTGAACCCACTGCAGCACAATCAGCAAGAGCTATGAAAAAGCGAATAATACCATATATCAAAAACATCTCAAAAATTGCAAGCATACTATTACATCCACATGGCAAATTGTAGCAGATAAACCAACTAAAGCCCTCTGGGAGATCTTAAGTAGATCAAATGCTCCAGTAGTCTAAGAAGAAGAAACAGGATTCATCTTCAAAATATAATACAAGGATTGTAACAGTCTGTAGAGATTCTCAGTCATCTCGGTCCTGGTTGTCCCAAAGGTGCTTTTTTTCAGGAGGCAACTGGACTTTCTTGTTTTTTTTCTTTGAAGATATTTCGCTTCTCCTCCAAGAAGCTTCTTCAGCTCTAACAGGATAGCCCCTCCATTCCCCACTATCCTGTCAGAGCTGAAGAAGCTTCTTGGAGGAGAAGGGAAATGTCTTCAAAAAAAAAACAAGAAACTCCAGTTGCCTCCTGAAAAAGCACCTTTGGGATAAGGACTGTGATAGCTAATAGGTAGGACGGACAGATTAGCAGAGAACACCCATGAACATCAAATAGCAATCAGAAGTCATTATGAAAATTCCTTAACCTCACAACACACGAACAAACTCAGCCATAGATTCAACTGGGAAACTGAGCATCCAAGACCAAGCTAAATCCAGAAATGCTAGGGAATTCCTAAAAGTTTGGCATTCAGATTTAACAGTTTTAGTCTCCAGTCCCCTAATCATCCAGGTTGCTCTTCTCTACACTTTTCTAGAGTCTCAACATCTTTTTTATAGTGGTGACCAAAACTGGATGCAGTACTCTAGGTGTGGTCTTACTAGAGCTTTATAGAGTGGTATTAGTACCTCACTTGATCTTGATTGTATTCCTCTGTTAATGCAACTTAGAATTGGGTTAGCTTTTTTGGCTGCTGCTGCAGCCTAGCTTATATTTAGCTGGTTGTCCACTAAGACTCCAAGATCCCCCTCACAGTCACTGCTATTAAGCCTGGTTTTCACCCAGTTTATATGTGTACTTTTTTGCGGGCACCAAACCAGCAGTAATGCCAGCAGCAACCCACCCCTGGACGACTCATTGAGTACGGTTTGTCAGCCAGTTGCGAATCTATCTGGTGGTGAAGCTATCTATCTCACTTTTTTTCTACCTTGCAAAGAAGTATGTTGTGGTCTACTTTGTCGAATGCCTTGCTGAAGTCTAGTATGGTATAGTCTTTATCGTCATTGTACAAAATAAATATAATGAAAGTCTAAGTATATTATATCCACAGTATTTCGCTGTTCTACTAATTTAGTCACTATACCATCAAGAGATATGTACATAGGAATAAATTACATTTACATACCATTCAAAATAGATAATAAAAAACTTAAGAGGGAAACAAAAAGACCAAAACACACCTTCAGCAGCCTACACCAAAATAAACAAGGATTAATACCAGGAAAAGTGAAACAGACAATGATATCCTAATCAAGGAACCAAGCAAATAACCAAGCTCAAGAGAGCACCAAGGACACCATAGTTCAATCCTGAGCTACATATATTCTCTTCTATTTTTGCCTGTGTTTATTTTTTATTTATTTGTCTCTGCATCTTTCTTTCTTGGGAACTATGTCAGGGTTGTTTTCCTTTGGCGTAAATGCATTATTTTAAACAAAGTGTTCAAAGTACAACATCCCTCATTCAAATGTTTTCTTCCCACTAACATCATTTGGAAGGATTTCCTGTTTTCGAGACAGGAATTATTGAATTATGCGGTGAAAATTAATTTATTTGAACATGCACAATGAAGGAACTGAATGAATTGAATTGAATGAGACAATCAGTTTCAAATTTCAGTTTACTTACCCTTCTGGAGGATTTTATTGATGAAGCAGAGTCCAATCATTGAAATTTGGGATTTCAAATCACTCAATGTCTGTTTAATCCCCACAAAACTGCTGAGTTCCTCACATTTCAGTCCAATCAAAGCTCCTGAGCAATCAGATATGGCCTTTATTTTTGGGAAGTCCTATGGTAACAAACAGTGTTGAAGAGAGCTTACAGTTCAGCAAAATCTTGATTTGGATATTAGAGAATGGAAACTAGCTGTTTTCCCCCTGTTCTGTAAAACCCTTCTACATAACTATTTCCACTCTCTAATGCCCAGAGTCAGAAATGAGACAACTGTGCTTCTAGAGCCTGCAAAACGCAAACACTACACTGGGTTACTTGGGAACTTGTATCTAAGGTACCTGGACAAAAAGTGAAATAGAGATCACTCGACTTTAAAAAAAATACAAAAATGCTATTGGAAAGAAAAGCACTAATTAAAAACAGTTCTACCAGGTTTTGGACCAGCAACATTCTATTTTGGAGGCAAAGGTTTTATATCTTGTGCATGATAAAAGGCAACTTTAAAAGGTAGAGAGAAAGGTAAATGAATGTTTGATGAAAAGAAGGACTAGGGGAGACATGATAGCAGTGTTCCAATATCTCAGGGGTTGCTACAAAGAAGAGGGAGCCAAACTACTCTCCAAAGCACCTGAGGGTAGAACAAGAAGCAATGGGTGGAAACTAATCAAGGAAAGAAGCAACCTAGAACTGAGGAGAAATTTCCTGACAGTTAGAACAATTAATCAGTGGAAAAACGTGCCTCCAGAAGTTGTGAATGCTCCAACACTGAAAGTTTTTAAGAAGATGTTGGATAATCATTTGTCTGAAGTGGTGTAGGGTTTCCTGCCTAAGCAGGAGGTTGGGCTAGAAGACCTCCATGGTCCCTTCCAACTCTATTATTCTATTCTATTCTAAACATTGAGTTGCTCAAATTGAAATTGCTGCCTCTGCAAAGTAGCCAATGAGTAACTGGAGTTATCCTGCAAATAACTGAACTGCTCTATCTGAAAACAAACAGGAGGCTTGAGGCAATATGCAGTCATATGGGAAATCTGTATTGAAAGTCTAGACTAGAAAAATGTGCCCTAAATTATTTCAATACTGTATGGGGATTTAAGAGAAGGTAATGTCACCTATTTTATCCCTCCATAAATAGCTACCAGCCCATTCTAATGAAGGTTCAATGAGGCAATGTAGATAAGCTTCTTGGTGTTGCAAAGAAAGGGGTCAGAGTGTTTTCAGGAATCATAGTTTTCAGTTACTGGAAGAGTCCAAAGGAACGTTGGTAAAAACTTCCTATGAGTAGTTGGGTGACCAGTTATTTGAGGTACTGTACCTCCATTCACTGTTTAAGTTCCAGTTGAGGATAGTCAGCCATCTGTTGAGAATGCTTTGATCCAGATCAAATTGAGCAGGATATCGAATTTGATTACTGCACAGGTAGTCCTCAACATGTACATCTAGTGACTATTCAAAGTTACAATAGCATTGAAAAAAGCGACATAACCAGTTTTTACACTCATGACCATTGCAGCATCCCCATGGTCATGTGATTTACATTCATGCCCTTGAAAACTGGTTCATACATAGGATGGTTGCAGTGTCTTGGAATCATGTGGTCATCTTTTGCAACCTTCTGGCAAACAAAGGCAATGGGGAAGCTGCATTCACTTAACAAATGTGGGAAGAGAAGTCATAAAATGGGGCAAAACTCATTTAACGAATGTCTTGCTTAGCAAAATAACTTCTGGGCTCAGTTCTGATCGTAACTAAAGAACTACATGAATTTAAATGTCTCCAACCCCATAATCCAACTCTGTACAGTAATTCTATGATTTTGGATGAACGAAATATTGATGTTCATTTTAAGTTAATCTTTCTAACTTATCCTGTCTACTTTCGGGAGTCCTGATTCATGATATATTATTTAAAGACTTAATACAATTATTTAGTACAATTATCAGAATAAAATTGCTTATCATTCATTATTGGATTAATGTGTATGAGTGTGTGTGTGTGTGTGTGTGTGTGATGACTAGTCATTGCAGTTTCCTTGGAAATACAATATAATACAATAGCAGAGTTGGAAGGGACCTTGGAGATCTTCTAGTCCAACCCCCTGCTTAGGCAGGAAACCCTACACCACTTCAGACAAATGGCTGTCCAACATCTTCTTAAAGACTTCCAGTGTTGGGGCATTCACAACTTCTGGAGGCAAGTTTTTCCACTGATTAATTGTTCTGTCAGGAAATTTCTCCTCAGTTCTAAGTTGCTTCTCTCCTTGATTAGTTTCCACCCATTGCTTCTTGTTCTACCCTCAGGTGCCTTGGAGAATAGTTTCACTCCCTCTTCTTTGTGGCAAGCCCTGAGATATTGGAACACTGCTATCATTTCTCCCCTAGTCTTTCTTTTCATTAAACTAGACATACTCAGTTCCTGCAACCGTTTTTCATGTTTTAGCCTCCAGTCTCCTAATCATCTTTGTTGCTCTTCTCTGCACTCTTTCTCGAGTCTCCACATCTTTTCTACATCATGGCGACCAAAACTGGATGCAGTATTCCAAGTGTGGCCTTACCAAGTGGTATTAACACTTCACGTGATCTTGATTCTATCTCTCGGTTTATGTAGCCTAGAACTGTGTGTTTTTCAGAATTTGTTTGTTCTTGCCTCCTTCCTAAGGCTGAGAATGTGACTGGCCCAAGGTCGTCCAGTTGATTTTTGTGCTTAAGATGGGACTAGAACTCACAGTCTCCTGGTTTCTAACATGATGCCTTAACCACTGCACCAAACTGATTGACAAGTAAGAGCCGAGGTGGCGCAGTGGTTAAATGCAGCACTGAAGGCTACTTCAGCTGACTGCAGTTCTGCAGTTCGGCTGTTCAAATCTCACCAGCTCAGGGTTGACTCAGCCTTCCATCCTTCCGAGGTGGGTAAAATGAGGACCCGGATTGTTGTTGGGGGCAATATGCTGACTCTGTAAACCGCTTAGAGAGGGCTGAAAGCCCTATGAAGCAATATATAGGTCTAACTGCTATTGCTATTGCTATAAGTTGCTTATTGTGGTGTATAAAATCAACCATGCTTCATTCAATGAATCATGGTTAATCAGATTGTAGCTGACCAGGAAATGTGGTCTCATTTACAATGTGAAAAGTGAACTTTACCTGCAAGAATTGAAAGTCACTTGGATCGTTCATCAGATTTGCAAGCCACAGTTTCTGCTTCTTAAGATCTGCAAGTTGCTCATATCTACGCTGAATAGAATTCCTCATGTCAAGTAAAGCTGACTTTTCCTCTTGATCAATGAAGTCCATCACCTTAGCCTGCAGTTGCTTGAATTCTTTCAATACTTCTGTAAAGGCCCAACTAACTTCATCTCTGGTATTCTTTATCACTTTCTGTAAAGAATGGGGAAAAAACAAAATATAGCATATGTCCATCTATTATCTATCTTGATTTAGGGCTCTTCCAGAAAAAACAACCACCTATGGGTCCATTGGAGAAATGAGATTGTCTTCCTTGTGTTCCTATGACTCATAGTAATAGCACTTAGACTTGTATACCGCTTTACAGTGCTTTATAGCCCTCTCTAAGTGGTTCACAGAGTCAGCATATCACCCCCAACAATCTGGGTCCTCATTTTACCCACCTCGGAAGAATGGAAGGATGAGTCAACCTTGAGCCTGGTGAGATTTGAACTGCCAAATTGCAGGCAACCGGTAGTCAGCAGAAATAGCCTGCAATACTGCACTCTAACCACTGCACCACCCACAGCTCATCATCAGATCTCAGGATAACATCAGGTTCTAGTTTTCTCCTGTTATGTTTTTTAGAAAATTGATATCTTCCATCTGTCTAAATTGAAGCAAGAGGTAGACAGGATCTGGCACAATCACACACACACACACACACACACACACACACACACACGTGAAAGTGGAGGGGAAGAAAGTTCAACTGGTTCCAAATCTAGCCCATCTGGAACAACTCTTAATAAGGGAAAGTTTTCTTTCAGTGTTTGAATGAAGAATGTCTCAGGTTTAGTCCTTTCTATCTACAGGGTTACTGGAGAAGGTTTACCCTGAAATCTAAAAAATAAAATTGCTGCCAGCTAGTAATGGATCAAAGTTTAGATTCAATATAAAGTAACTTTCACAATACATGCAACTGAAATTCTCAGATTAGTTGCAAGTGTTAAAGACAAGTGTTAAAGTAGGTGCATGTATATGTTAAAACTAATTCTCTGTTTGCTACTAGCCATTTGGCTTGAAGATCAAAATATATTGGCAGCACCAATTTACCTTCATGGAATTAGAGCAAGGTAGAACATATTCAGCATTGGCTTTTAGCCTTAGGATCACTAGTTAAGAGTATCCAAAGATACCTGTGAAGCTAGTGACTTCAGAATCCATAAGGAGATATCACTACAGGGAAAGAATAGCAATAAGGATCACAATTATTTGACATACTACATTATTTTTATTTATTTAAGTAGTTAGGTGATTTAGAGCCAGAACTGAATGATTTAATAAAGATCCTTTTTATAAACCATATTCCTGACTTTAGGTTGAAAATTCACTATTCTTTCTTCCTCTCCCTGACCCTACTGCTTGGCATTACATGTTTCTATATTGCCTGATATTGGGGGGAGGTGGGGTGGGGGGAGAAAGACCTTGTCAAAAGAAAGTATGCCAGTTGACTTCCTGGGCGGGACCTTGCTGATGGTGGCAGCTTAACAGAGCTGCCCCTGGGTTTCTGGTCGCGTTATCTGCCTAAACATCTGGCAGATACCTGACTCTTCAGGCAAAGAAGAGGGGGAGAGAGATCCAGCTGGTAAGAGCTTTTTCCTTTGAAGTTTGCAGCCTTTTTGACTGCGAAGAGAAGGGGGGCCAACCGAGGCTGAATCATTATCTCCGTGCCGGAAATCCCTAGCTGTTTTTTTTTTACAGCTCAAAGTAAGATACCTCCACTTAGGACAATATTTGAACTATTTATCTGAATTTAATACAAGCAGAGTCCGTATCTGAGAACTTTATCTGCTTTTTAAAAAAAATCCTAGCTTCATTTTTTACAAGAGCTTCCTTCGTGTACTTGGTTTGTTTTTTTTTCTTAAAAAAATAGCTCCTAAAATGGCGATTGTGCATTCTCCGTAACAATGCCACATTCCTAATTCTTCTGCAAAGAACAGTGATAAAAAAGATCAAAGGGAGGAACAGCCGGCCGGCAGTTTCTTACTAATTAGTTTCACTTCTCTGAAGAGTTTACAAGACTTTCTTATCAACTTTGTTAATATATATTTCTGATATAGAGAAGTCAAAAATGGCGCTGAATATGCCGAGCTGCTTTGTTACAATGTCTTTTTCCCCCCTTTTCTAAAGAGCTAATAAAGGGGTGATTTAATACTCTTTTTTTTTCGTAAGCTGCATAGCGAGCCAGTAGTATGATTAATTGCTTGAAGATAAGATTTATAATGGCATCAAAATTAAATCCGGGGGGGAAACCTCCTCCTCCTCCTAGAAGCACATCCCCGATACCTGGCATAAAGTTGCCCCCTACTGGAGATGTGCTAATGAAAGAACTTTTTTTGGAAACCTTCAGACAATTCAAAGAGGAGATAAGGGATGATTTAAAAGAGTTTAAGATGGATTTATATGATAAACTTGATACTAGGATTGCCAAAATAAATGATGATATGCTGGGACTTGTAACTGTATTGACAGAACATGTTTCTGGAATTGAAGATAACCTAGAGGTTCTTAATGAAGCTAATACCAATTTGACATCCAAAACTGAGGTGGTGCAACAAAAAGTTGAAAACGCTGAAAAACAAATTATTATGATACAGTACAGGCAGATAGAGCTCGCATTAAGAGTCAGGGGGTTGCGTGAGGATAAACAGGAGAACTTGAAACAGATTTTTTCAGAGGCTTTTGACCGTCTGGCGGGAAGACCGGGGTCCAACTTTGACTGGCAGATTGATAACATTTATCGTGTTAACTCTTGGGCGGCAAAGCAGAAGCAACTCCCCTGAGATGTAGTCATATACTTCGCCACAAGAGAGTTCAAAAACATGATACTACAAGAGTCCTATAACACCAGGCTTCAAATTGGCGGCCAGGATTTGATTGTCTTGAAAGAAATACCACCTCAAATGCTAAGAGCCAGGAGAGACTATGCCTTTCTAGTGGAAGAACTCAGAAACCGTCAGATACAGTATAGATGGGATGTGCCATTTGGTATTATAATTACATTTGACAAGCAAAGATATTGTCTCAACTCTGTATGGAAAGCTCGAGATTTCAATTTCAATATTCTGAAGGTGGGACACCCTGCATCATCTGGATCTGGAGAAAGACCACGAGAAGGACAAGATAGACAGCAAACCACACAACTACCAGACAAGATGCACCATTTCCCCCTCCCGGAAGGGCAAGGTGTCATGGAACAAAGACCTAGCAGTATGACTACCAGACGAATGGAAAAACAAGCTACAATGCAACAACCTCAACAATCACCGGCCATTGATCAAGGAGTTACAGCAACAAGCTCAGAAGCCATGGGAGGAGCTAGGCCAAAGGTTAAACAGGCCATGCAGGAGGCTCTAAAAAAGCTTCAGGCAACCAAAAATGACAACTAAGATTTTGACATGGAATGTCAATGGACTGAACTCTCCACAGAAGAGAAAGAAAATATTTCACTATCTTAAACAGTTCAAGAATGATATAATTTGTCTGCAAGAAACTCATATCAAATCAACTGATCCAAAATATTTGTTTAACCCCAAACTTGGTCAACATTTTGTGACCTCTGCTACGGAAAAGAAAAATGGTATAGTTGTATACTTAAGAAAAGACATTAAGGCTGAACTAATTGAAGCAGATCCCTTTGGAAGATATATTGCACTCGACTTAATCTTAGAAGGGAAAAAGACATTACTTTTGGGAATTTATGCTCCTAATCAACAGCAAGACAGATTCTATAGAAATCTTCATGCTAAATTAGTACAGTGGGACTATAAGTCTTATCGTATACTATTGGGTATATAGTATACTATATACTATAAGTCTTATCGTATACTAAGTTATTAGTATTAATCACTATTGGGTGACTGGAACGGCGTGATTGACACTAAAAGAGATAAGAAGACCTCTCGCCCAAATACTAAAATCCGAGCTAAGTTACCCAAACCTTTTTTTGACATGATGGACGACTTTGAATTGACAGATATTTGGCGAGAAAGAAACGCAGAGGAATATGATTTCACCTTCTTTTCTGATAGACATCAATCCTTTTCAAGGATTGATTTTATACTAATCACTAATGATTTACTTTCTAGGGTGAAGAAGACAAAGATTGCGGCGAGGGTCCTCTCGGATCATAACCCAGTTATGGAATTGGATGGAATTGGGAAGGGTAGTGCAGGCAAGAAGATCTTGGAGGCTGAATGAAAACTTATTCAGATATGAAAAGTACATTAATGATAAACTAGCCACTAGTTTATTATATGCAAAACACAACACTTTTTGTAATGCAAATAAACCGGGCAGATGGTTAGCTTATCAGATTAGGAAAAAAAGGAAAATTCGAAATGTAATCAAATTGAGTTATAGAGGGAAGGAGGTGTTTCAACAGGAGGAGATTCAAAAGGCATTTCAGGAATTTTTTACAGAATTGTATAGAGGGGACAAAATTAAGGGTTCAGATATAGACAAATACTTAGATAAAGAGAAAATACCCCTAGTTAGAATCTGGATACTTGAGAGACCGCCTTCTGCCAATTACCTCCCTGCGACCAATAAGATCACATAGATTAGGCCTCCTCCGTATTCCATCGGCCAGCCAGTGTCGGCTGGCAACCACAAGGAGGAGGGCCTTCTCAGCAGTAGCCCCGGCCCTTTGGAACGAGCTCCCTGTGGAGATTCGTACCCTCTCCACCGTCCAAGCCTTCCGCACAGCCCTGAAGAACTGGCTCGCCCGTCAGGCCTGGGGATAAGGATAATTGCCCCTCCCGAATGTTGTATGGATGTTGCCTACTATTTTTAGTATATGTCTCTATTTTGTTGTCTGTATCCCCCCTTCCTAGTTTTATGTGAGCCGCCCTGAGTCCCCTCAGGGAAAAGGGCGGCCTACAAATTCTAATAAAACTAAACTAAAAACTAAACTAAACCAAACTAAGAGTACAGGCAAAAGTTGAACCAACCAATAACCTCAGGGGAAATCTTGCAGGTAATTAAACAACTAAAGTTAGGGAAAGCGCCAGGCACAGATGGCTTGACAGTGGTTTACTATAAAAACTTACAGTTAGAAATGGTAGAACCTCTTAAGAGAACTATTTAATAAAATTCAAACGGAAGGTAAAGTGCCCCCATCTTGGAAGACAGCGTTTATATCTTTGATACCCAAAGATCAAGATACTACCCAACCAAAAAATTATAGACCTATCTCATTGCTCTGTCCTCTCCGCCTCCCGCGCCTTACCCGCCGCCCGCCCGCCCAGGATGCTGACCTACTGCCATGCCCCGCGCCCGCCGCTGGCCCACTCCTGCGCCTCCGCTGCCGCCGCCGCCGCCCTGCTCGGAGTCCTCTGGCTGCACGCCTGCCGCGGCATGCCCCATGTCATCCGCATCGGTGAGCCAGGCGGGGGGGGACGGGGGCGGGCAGGGCACCTGGGTTGCGGTCCCCGAGGTGGGCGGGTGGGCGCACGTGGCAGGCGTCGGCTAGCGGGACTTTTCTGGCGCGGGAGGCTTCGGGCTCCGCTGCTCTCCCGGCTCTTGCCCGGCCGGCGTGGTGTGCTGGGAAGACCGGCGCCGCACCGGCCACCCGCGCGCCCTTGACCGGCAGCGCAGAGCCGGCTGGGGCGCGGAGCGGAGTTAGGCAGGGTGACTGCCGGGGCGGATGGGGTGCTCGGCGCCGGCAAATCCTGAAGGGCTGCGCCGGTCTGCCGTCCCTTCTTGCGGCGGTGGGGGTGACGGAACAGTCCAGTCTATAGGGGCTGGGAGCTGGGTGGCTCTCTGCTCGCCCCCCGGTCTCTGACTCAGAAAGTAGCGAGGTTGAAGGGAGAGACCCGAGGGACGTGTGCATGCTTGCGAGCTTCAAGTTTGAGCGTCGGGAGGGAGAGATTTTCGATCTTTTTTCACATATAAAGCGCACCGGGTTATAAGCCGCACTGCCGGTTTTTGATCAAATTTTAGGATTTTCAGTGCGGCTTATAGTCGTGAAAATACGGTAGTTCAAACATGGTTCCAGTATGGCCAATTACAGGCCAGGTGGAAAATAGACCAAAAAACTGATTTTATCCAAGTTGAGGATTATTTGTTTAAACAAATAAGAGATCAAAGTTTAATGCATATAAAGAGGATATATAATGTACTAATACAGATGGATTCGGAAATGGAATTGGTTAAAGATTGTATGATAAAGTGGGCTCAGAATATTGAAGAACCAATAATGTTGGACACGTGGGAAAGAATATGGGTAAGAAATGTGAAATTTACACAAGCACAAAATCTGAGAGAAAATTTTTATAAGATGTTTTATAGATGGCATTTAGATCCTAAAAAGCTGGCTTCTATGTATCCGAATGTACAGCCTAAATGTTCGAGATGTGGTTCTCTCGATGCTACATATTTTCATATATGGTGGACTTGTCAAAAGGTTAAGGCATTTTGGATAAAAATGTGGTGGATCATGCAAAATATCTTTAAAAGAAGGATAAAGTTTACTCCTCAGTTATTTTTACTAGGTGTATGTACTGACTTTACAGCGGTAGAGACTAACTTGGTTCTGCACCTAATAACGGCAGCAAGACTGTTGGTGGCACAATATGGAAGAAGGAAGACTTGCCTACAACTCAAGAATGGACATTGAAAGTTACAAACCTAGCCGAGATGGCTAAAATATCGGCATATCTTAAAGACCATTCAAATGAGAGATATAAACGAGACTGGAAAAATGGATTGACTATACACAAAACAAATACGGGACTAAGAAATTCCAGATAGCCTATGTTTAAGATTAGGAATAATCTAAACTGCTCAAAGTTAGTGCAACAGGAAGAAGCTGAGTTCAACGCAGAGATGTTATTGACTTTTTTTTTAAAATTTCCCTTGTCTTAATATATTTAGACTGTGTTTGTTAAAAATCTATACCATGTACGGGCTCTGGGAAGTCGGGGGGGGGAAGGGAGGTGGGGTCTTGGGGGGGGAGGAGGGATATATAGTATGTGTCAGATTTCAAGGTAACGCGATTGCACATGTATACTGTTGCTCTTTAATTCCAGTGTTAAAATAGGACAAGCTGAATATATTAATAGATAGTAGAAATACACCGAAGGGAGGAGTAGAGGGATAGAAGAAAGAGGGGTAGAGAGGGTGGGAGAGAGGATTGGAGGGAGGGTGAGAAGGAAGGGAGGGAGTGTGTCGGGAGAGAGGAGTGGGAGAGGGGGAGGGGAAGTAGGGTAGAGGGGAATGACGGAGGGAAGATGGAAAGTTGGAGGGGGGCGAAAGAAAGGGTGTATGGAGGGTCGAAGAGGTACATTGGGTTTCTATTTTGGGGGGTATTATTGACAAGAGGAATGTCTGTGTTTATTGTTTAATGTTATATGGCCCCGGTTGTGCACAGTATATATGTGACTGTACGAAAATAAAAATGGAAAATAAAACACATTTACAAGGGAAAAAAAAGAAAGAAAGAAAGTATGCCAGTTGAACTGCTAATTTTCTTTGATTGGAAATAACACCATTGCCTTCTAAAAAAGTTGCCATACTTATATCATCATCATCATCATCATCATCATCATCATCATCATCATCATCATCATGTCATACTATAAGTATGTGTTTTCCAACTTTGGCAATTTGAATATGTGTGTAATTCAACTCCCAGAAATCCCCAATCAGACATGTTTGGCTGGGGAATTCTGGGAGTTGAAGTCTACACATCTTCAAGCTGCCAAGATTGGCAAACACTGTCATGTACAGTTGGCTCATCTGTGAAAATTGTAGCAGGCATCTTAATGGTTGGACATGCAGTTCTGGTATAGTTGCTAGTTTCAGTCGTATCTGTTACTATCTTCTGATTTACTTGCTGTTGGGGAAATAGTTTTGCCCCCAACCTCAACTGAGAAGCTCCAAATTTCTTTCATCCACTTTTCTCACTTGCAGCTCACCATAAGGTAATTCACTCTTGCTCTATGTTTCTGATGGTCTTCTACCAATATCAGGACCTGGTTTTCCACACTGGCATGTAGTCTCTGGATCTCCACCTGGGAAAGAAATGCCCATCAAACTCAATACAGAAGATTTGTGTTATCACATAGCCGTTCAGAGATATGCAGGTGTTGTGACATATTGACACTGTGGAAGCGTCAACATTAGAACAGAATGCAGGGTACTCATATATTGAAGTATCATAATTTAATAGCAGCAGACTTATATACCGCTTCATAGGGCTTTCAGCCTTATGAAGCATATTGCCCCCAACAATCTGGGTCCTCATTTTACCCACCTCGGAAGGATGGAAGGCTGAGTCAACCCTGAGCCGGTGAGATTTGAACCGCTGAACTGCTGATCTAGCAGTAGCCTGCAGTGCTGCATTTAACCACTGCGCCACCTTGGCTCTTAAAATACCTTTTTACCAAACAGTCATAAACCTTCTGTCTCAATTCAAATTTCTATTGCAAAACAAACATCAGCATACTATATTGTCAAGTACACCAACCTGTTATCTGTGAATTCATTGTGGTTGCAAAAACTTTCCTTAACACTCATGAACAATTTTTCATCCTTTTCTTTAAAAAAAAAACATTAAACAAAATACATATTTTGATTAGCACCAGTTTTCAAAATACAGTATTATTTCCAAGAATATCCATAGATTCTGCAGAGCTGAACAGTTTTAGTTTTAAATCCCACATGCCCACCCAAAAGAGCAAACTAATCAAGGGGCTGCTAATAATACCATAGAGGGTAAGAGAGAGAGGATGGCAATGAACAACCTCATCTAGTAAATGTGAGTTCAGAACCCCACTTGCTAAAGCAGTTATTTTGACTGAGTAAGAAATTAGTGGCAGCCAATTTCCTTTAGAGTTCATCGTGTGTTCTCAGAGTAGCAAATATTCCCGAAAAATTGCATTAGATCAATTGTCCCTGCTGCCAAAGCCCACACTTCCAATCTTATCCTTATTCAGCTTCTGTAGAAAATTTGCCTTTTTTGTTATAAATCAGATGATCTTTCTGTTATAAGTGAGGGAAGTGTGCTAACTTTAAAAACTTTTATTTATTGTTGGGGGGGGGGGCTTATTTCAAAGTACCATGGAATTTTGTTTGTTACTTTGATTTCCCTGACCTGGGATCTTCCAAATAGGCTTCCAGATCAGGAAGTTGTAATCAGAATCAACTAGCATCAGGATACCGTACAGGGTCTTATTTTCGGGGAAAACACAATAACCTGATGCTAGCTGACAGGGTCCTATTTTCTTTTGACTCCGGAAATCAGGCCTTGACCTAATTTTTGTGGAGGTCTTATTATTTTTGAGGTGCAGGAGACGGCGAGTTTGGTCATCTCATGGCTGCTGCTGTGTTGTAGTATTTTCAGGGAGGGCTTATTTTCAGGGGAGGGCTTAGTTTAGGGCATGCACTCAAAAGCTCAATTGGGCTTATTATCCGGGGAGGTCTTATTTTCAGGGAAACAGGCTAGCAAAGACTGTTTTCATGCATGTTAACACATCAAGGTTAGGAAAAGAAAAGAAAAAAATCACTAGGAACTCTTTGCAGAGCCCAGCCCTTTTTCTGTGGCAATAGAACAAAGTAAGGGAATACTTTTTATCTTGTTTTTCTTCCTTTCCTCTGTGTGTGGGTACAGAAACAGGATAAGGCTATAGAAATCATGGCCTAAGGATGGAAGAAAAAATGGCCGATGCCACGCAGGTGTATCAAACTGGCGGCCCCTGGGTCAAATGCGTGATGTGCAGGCCATGCCCACACCGGCTCCATAAAGGGGAAGAAAGTTGCGATACATCACATGATGGCAACGGACGCGGCAAGTTGGACACCTGTGCCATTAAGAGAATACATTTCAGTGATTATGACACTACCCAATATGGCTGAACAACTTATAAGAATGGCTGGTGATGAACATATGGCAGAAACAGAAATACTAACGTACAATCCACGAAGCGTGGGAGGAATCTTGGCATATGAATGAACCTTACTGAGCAAGGGAATGCTGTATAAAAGAGGAGAAATAGTAAGCATGGAAGGGAAACAATGAAAGCAGTGTGTAAATTAGGATTCTGATCCTGACCTGGGCATCAAACAATTGAATGACATCCATCTTACAACCTCCAGTCCATATCAACTCAGGAATGTTACCTATGTGAAAAACTTTCTACCTGTAGTGATGGTCTACTGTTATAGGCTAACTGATAAGATATGAACCTCACTCACTTCTACTACTCAAAGCTCCCTTCCAGAGGTGGTATTCAGCTGGTTCTGAACAGTTCTGGAGAACCGGTAGCGGAAATATATAGAGCTGAGGTGGCGCAGTGGTTAAATGCAGCACTGCAGGCTACTTCAGCTGACTGCAGTTCTGCAGTTCGGCTGTTCAAATCTCACCAGCTCAGGGTTGACTCAGCCTTTCATCCTTCCGAGGTGGGTAAAATGAGGACCCGGAATGTTGTTGGGGGCAATATGCTGACTCTGTAAACCGCTTAGAGAGGGCTGAAAGCCCTATGAAGCAGTATATAAGTCTAACTGCTATTGCTATTGCTAAATTGTGAGTATTTCAGAGAACTGGTAAATACCACCTTTGGCTGGCCCCGCCCCCATCTATTCTCTGCCACCCGAGTCCCAGCTGATTGGGAGGAAATGGGGATTTTGCAGTATCCTTCCCCTGCCATACCCACCAAGGCACGCCATATCAACCACCGCACGCCTACAGAATTGGTAGTAAACTTTTTTGAATCCCATCACTGCTGCCTTCCATAAAAACATGAGGCAACATCAGTGGTGGGTTGCTGCCAGTGTTACTGCTAGTTCGCTTTGCACGCACTTTGTGCATGTGCTGCTTGCTTCGCTCACGCGCCCGCTACACGTTGCTTGGGCATGCATAGTTGCCTATTAATTGTTCTGCACATGTGCAGGACATTATAAAATGAGTAAAAATCATGCTGGCAATGGCATGGGCAACTGGGGAACCAGTTCAGGGCGTGGCCAGCTGGCTGTCCCTACCAGTTCGGCGACCCAGTCCAAATGTCCAGTTCACCCGAACTGGTGCAAACTGGTAGCAACCCGCCTCTGGGCAACAGGGTACACTCTGACACACAAAGGCATATACAAAAACTGCTTACTTCTTTCTTTCTTCTTTCTTGCTTCAGAGAAATGGCTTCATGGTTCTTATGCTCTTCCCGGACACAGATTTGGCAAATAAATTTCCCTTCCTCTTTGCAGAATAGCTCTAGCAGCTTACGATGTTTGGCACACATGCTGCCTTTCAAGTCACTCAAAGGTTCCACCAACTGGTGGTTCTTGAAAATCTTGTCTGTGTAGTGAGACTGGATGTGATTATCACACAGGGAAGCTATACATTGCAAGCAAGACTTGACTGCTTTTAACTTTTGCGAGAAACAAAAATCGCACGGGACATTCTTGAAACCAGACAGGTTCTGTGGATCTTGAGTTTCCTCCTGTGCAAATCTCATTGCAATTTCTCCCAGGGTTATATTTTTGCGGAGCTGAGGTGTTGAACTGAAAGGTTCCCGGCACTGAGGGCAGTAAGGTTGTTCCCCAATCAGAGCTAGGTGTTCCCAATAAACCTGCAAGCAACTCATACAGAAGTTGTGCCCACAGGCTGTGGTGACTGGGTCTTTGAATACCTCAAGGCATACTGGACATACAATATTGTCTTCAAGAAAAAGAAAGCCAATCTTCTGCATTGAAACAGGAAACTTTATTCTTGGCTTTGATTCACACGATTTTCAAATATGTCCAAGTCACCTATTTAAAAAAAAAATCTGTAAAACAGGAACTTTTGACCCTCAAGGGGCTCATATTATGATTTTTAAGTTTACGGGACTCAGAAATGTATACACTCAAAGCTATTCTTACTTTGCATTATCTCCAGTGGTCGGTTCTGGATCCCGTCGCAACTGGTACGCTATGCACAAGGATGGGTGTCCTAGTTGGGTACATGCGCTGTGCACACATGTGCACACCACCGCCCTGATACGCAGCTGTTCGGCGGTGGCCACGCAGGGGCTGCACGCTGTGCATGTGCGCAAAATTGGCCAGTTGCTTTATAAACATGGGCGGCCAGGTGAGCCAAACGAGCCACTGTACTGGTATGGTAGCTGCTGCTCCTGGCTACTACCGGTACAGCTGTACCGGGCCGTACCGCCCAGAACCTACCACTGGTTCTTTCATGCGTGCTCACTCACTTACTCACTCATTCTATGTGTGGCAAACTAGTACCTGTAGTTTTTTCTGAAAATATTTTCAGATTTAGGCCTCAGAGCTGAGATAAAAGTAATTGGCCCAAAATCACCAGCTGGCATCATGCCTAAAGCAGGATTGGAAATCACCATCTCCCCTAGCTTGGTGCCTTCATCACTACACCAAAGTGGCTCTTCAATCTTACATCTATCATACATAATCATTACCTCTACTCCTCCAATGGTATGTTCAGAGTGAACATATAAATCTTCTAACCAACCCTGTGGTGTAGGTAGTTGGCTGCTTATTGAGGTAAACCACTAGCTTTCAACAGGGTTGCTAGAAGTACCTGAGCTTCTTTCCTTTGATTCTGGTTACCTCTGTGGACCATATGTTATGGCTAAGAACTTCATGTAGCTTTTGGATCCTAGACAGTCCACTTCTGCTACTGAAAATAGAATCAACACAATCTGAAGAACAGGTAAAATGTAATTTAAAGTCATATCATGAAATAAATGTATTTTCTAATACAAATACAGATCTGAATAGGCTTTATCTGCTAATTTAGTCACCTATTAGTGAACTTTTTGTGCAACATGACTGGTTCAGTCCACAATCTACTATTTAACATGAATTGTATCAGGTTGTACTATCAATAGCAGGATCCAAACTAAATCTCTAGACCTGAATCAACTGACTTTGAGTTTGGTCTGCTGAATCCTTATCACACTTTGAAAAATAACATATTCTCTCCACCTATTTTTTTTGAAACTTGTGTTAAAAATAAAGATTTTTTTTAACCTGTTTTTATTTTCTTCAAAACAAAGTTAAAATACAAAATACAGTACTAAAAAAAAATCCAAAAGGAAAACAACACAAAACTTAAAACATTAAAAAGGTGCATCAAAAAAGACATATCATTGTAGCAGTCTCCTGGCCCAGAAACGGATGCTATTGGGGTAGAAACTGAACATCTGAATAAGGCCACTAGTTGGCACTCTATGACAACTGTGTTGCTGCCCTTGCCACAAAGTAGTACCTCTGAAAGGCTCTTACCTACTGTATGTTCAATTGATTCTGCTCTTCATTTTCCCCAGTGGCATTCTAGATTTATTACGTTGCTGTGTCACCCAGAACTCCTTTGAAAATCAAGGGGCCCTCTAGGATCCATATGCAGAGGTCACATAGGTGCGATCCAATCCAAGCAAAAGTTACTCTCTCATTTCAAGCAACAACTGAAGTCTCAGTCAAATCATGTACCAGAGTCCTAGAAAGAATCCTAGGCTTCATTGGAACCCAACATTAGATGCCTGGGCAGGCCAGTCACATAGGTCTTGCTTCCTTGCAACATCGGAGACCTCCAAAGCCAACAGGAAGCTCTATCTGTCTGTGGCAAGGGATTGATGGTAACATTCCCCAACTCCTCTGCCACTGCCTCTGTTGTCACCGACTGAATCAAAACCTTGCTCAAGAATGCAAAGCCAGAATGGTTTTATAAATCTGCATGATGTTACCGTTTTTTAATCATGTATGTTACCATGGAGCTATTACCTTCCCAAGTAGGAAAGTATATTTTGTTCTTGTAATTGTTATGGGCAGACACCATAACACTCAAGGCAATTAAATTAAGTTGTGATACTATAGTTCTTCAGATTTCTCTGAGCGGTATTATCTGCACTTACCTGTTAAAAGTCTGTTGCACTTAGCAATAGGTACTCTACTACAGCTCCAATGATTAAAGGTTTTCAGTTGTGGTCTTGTCCCACTCTTTGACTTGACTTTCCACCTGTTTATAGCCAATCATGGGGTCTGAATTTGCCAGGTGACATCATAGTTCAAACTACAGAGGAGGGAGGAGTAAAGCCCTTTGGTTATGATGTCATTGGCAAGCTCATCTAAATAAAAATGTTAAGGATCTCTCTGCTATGCCCTTTCAAGATTATAGGCATCCATAACAAGAAACACTATTACACGATTTGTAATATAGCACACACAAGACCCAAACATCTTGGTCCACTGGCCTCAAAAAAACAAGTGATAAATAAGCCATGGTTTCTTTCATTCGTTTTCTATTGGAAAAGCCCTCCTTGTATGGATTTATCATTCTGCCTTAGGAAGTTATTTATATTGTATCTTGGGTAGCTTCCGTTTATCAGCATATTACATATTCATCTATTGCTTGTAGAATCAGAATCACTGCCACTACAGTTGGCTATTCTGAAACAGAATTCCTAATCCCACAATATACCTGATTTTATTATGTTACTAAGGAATAAATTAAATACATCATACAAATGTATCTGAAAAATCTCTTTATAAAAAATTATTTTCCAAAACCACACAAACCCCAAAATGCAGACACATACTTTTAAGTTTTAAAATTTAAGACCCCTTACAAATATCACTATTGGGAAGCCTACAGTTACAATTACTATTCAATAATGGCTTCATTCTCCTTTTCAGTGAAAGGAAGCTGTAAGTCTTCACTCAAAAGTAAATCTTCGCCCTTACTTTGATGGCAAGAATTTTTAATTAAAAACAAAAAAATAGTGCATCTAAAGAACTTCTGTGTAAAAGACCCTCAATCTTTAATATCAGCAAAGCAGCAAGATATAAAATAAAATTGGGGAAAAAAACCAACCCAAGCACAAGTCATGTCAGAGTCTTTATTGGAAAAAGAAATCACAGCATCTACATTATTATTCAAACACATTTAATAAACCAAAAGAAACAGTAGCAAAGGGCACAGACATGTGACAAACTGTACAAAACCTCTAGGCTTGCAAGCAAAACCTGAGGGTGAGGAGCCCACGGCCCAGCTGTGAAAGTCCGAGGAGCCACCCCCATCCCTTTGTGGATAACCCCCTCCCCCTTGGACCATTCAGTCACCCCTGAGAAAAATTGATTAAAAATGTGCAGAAACAAAGACACTTTTAAGAGAAGGTTAGCTCCAACCTTGCTGTAACGGAACAATTGGGCCGCTGGGTTTCTCAACCAGGTACTGGTCCCCAGGGGCTAGCTAATGGTTTAAAAAAAACCTCAAGAGATGGACATCACTCAGATGAAAAGCCATCCCACCACTGGCTTCTGTTGCCATTTACTGCCTTTCATGGGGAAACAGTATCTATATTCATGCTCCAACTTTAGTTTAGTCTCAACCACACAAAGGCAAATGCAAGGAAGAGCCCTGTTGCCAAGAAGGCAAAGTTACAACTGGTGGAGAACATGAAAGCCGATTCTTGAATTTAACAGGGTCTGAAGGTGGCTTCTCATCTTGAGAAAAGAACATCCCAGGTGGGTGAGCTAAAATAGTGTCTTGCTGTAGCTGGAATTCAAGCCCTTACATTAAGAAAGCTCAGAGCTTTCCCAATCCCTAATACTGTTTCTGTCTCCAACTAAACTGCTCCTCATTTCAGGAAGGATCCCCAAACCACAAGAAATATTTAATAAGGGATGGAAAAGAGAAGGTAGTCATGTTCCAACAAAAAACTAGATTTGCTGAAAACCTCTCACAACTTGTGAGCAGCAAGTGAACAAGAGGGTGGCCCTATTTATTTAGCAGAAACATTTTTTGTGTGTTTAGCTCAAATCTTGCTCTAACAGAGCAGCTTCCTCTCAAATCTGATTTTATTCCAGATTAATGGAGCTGTTTTCAATGGCACCTACATGTACAATGAAATGAAATTACTTTTAGCAGTTCATCTACTTGACATCAGGCACTCTTCTAATGTGGCTTTCCCATGCATGGTGTTTCTGGTGATCATAACATAAATCAATGAGGTATTTGTTTTAGTTTACTAAAGCTACACAGTTAAGATCTGCTTCCAAGCAAATCTAACACTGCTACATACCCACCAAGGTGGGGAATGAGTTGGGTTAGGCCACATTGGAAATGGCAGCTATTCTTAGCAGCATCCTCTGATTTTTTTTCCTTTCAACTAGTTCATGCCACCACGATCTCCCTTCTTTGGAAGGAGAGATTATGAGGATACATCTGTGGTTCTTATACTTCCTCACAACACACACACAAACACATCTGGTTATTTCTCAGCTGTGGACATACACTTGACAATGGCTGAAAGAACAAGATACTCATAGATTTATGTACAAATCACAGTGTTCGTTAAATCCAGCCTGATCATGCCAATACCAACACATTACAAACAGGAAGGATGAAGAAGGACAAGAAAGTTGCTTGAATTACAGAGTATGAAGCTGGTTGAGTATATTTTGGCAGCCAGAAAATGACCTCAAGACCTTTGGTACAGTCTGTTGCTACAGAGACTGAATAATGAACATTATTCAAGCTCTAACCCATCAAAACATCACTGGAGGTATGTTGGCAAAATGGTGGGGAAGCTCAGTGATATACAGTATGTACAGAAATACTGGAGATTAATGGAGAATGTGGAGCAGGATAATTCGGAACCCTGAATTTCATTTTAAAACATTTTTGCTTCATCTGCAATATATCTTCCATGCTTTCAGTAACCATTCACTATCCTCTTTGTTCCCATTCCTTTTGTAACTAAGAAGAAATAAAAGGGGACGCCTCATTACCACACACCATAAAACATGAAAAAGACACTGAGTGCAACTCTTTGCTGAGAAATTCCAAGCAAACCAATTGGAATATAAGGGATCCTACTCCGATCACTAACATGGGAGCTTCAATTATTGCCTAGGGAAACCAAAGCACTGCAGTTTCTTTGATACTTTAGTTCATTATGCTCAGAGCTTAATTCAAAGGCCCAGAAGCCAAAGTTGACTAACGAGAAACAAAGGCAGAATGTAGAGCAAATACTTCAGGAATTCCATTTACCAACAACTAGAAGGGATATTTCACTGATTAGGGATGGCACAAATTAATTGACAAAATCAGCAAGTCCCATTTGTCTTAAGAATAGAATTCAGAGAGGCACAACATTGTTACTTCCATTCAAAGCATTCCAACAGAAAAAAAAAATACAGAAGTTCACAAATCACTTTGGACAAGAAACATTGCAATAGTTTGGCAACTGTCATCATTTTACACCTCCCTGCCCCACCCACCCCTCCTCAACCTTTAGTCATTTGGGATGAGAGGACACAAGGAGGGATGAGAAATTTCAAGCACAGAATCATAATGTGTAAATAAAAGACTCTCTATCCCTGGATCTATTAGGTAAGAGTTAATAACCAAAGTAATTAAGAGTACAAATGAAAACCTACTTTAATGCAGGATGTCAAGAGAACAAGGGAATAGTTTCATGCTATTGAAGACAAGGCAAAGCTGAACTTGGCAGGAACAAATCTTCCATATCAATGAACTATTTGAAATAACCCAAAGGACACATTCTAGCTTTGGTGAGAGAAATGGGGCATAAGCTTCCTTCTTTCCTCTCTTTTCACAGAGAAGAAACAATATGACAGAATCTAAATATCACAGGTAATTGGACACCTTAAAAGCATGAAGAATGCTGACCAAACTGCACTGCAAGAAATGCCTACAGTTAAATTTGTAGTGTTATCAGAAGAAAAACCCTTCAGCTAATATCACATCCCTCACTCAACTTTCTTATTTAACAGCTCTGAACCAGTAACATATTAAAAAAAAAAAGGTTGGTGAGTGAAAATGGAGAAAAAATATTTAATTATTCATTTTCAAATCTATTTTCCCTTGACCTGAATATCTCTAACCAAGACAATTTTTCTAACTAAAGCATTAAAAATAGCAGTGTGAAACCAAAACAAAAGTCTGCTCTTTATCCAGGCTTGTGATGATATAAATATATATATATATATATATATATATATATATATATATATATATATATATATATATATATATATATATATATATATATATATATATATATATTCCCAAACATGTGTCAATGCCAAGACAGCAAAAGCAAGACAGCAAGGGGGGGAAAAAGCAGAGCAATGCGCTCTCCAGCTGGAAGATTCTCTTCTTTCTCTTAGCTTCTCAGTGACTGGGGTGGGATGAGCCTTTGGTTTTTACCAGAATTTAATTCTCCACTGGCAGGACAGGCTCAGCTTTGCTTTGTGTTAGTTTTATTACTGTACAAAAGCAAGATTGGACTGCAGGAGAAATGCTCTGCCCTGGTAAGTTGCCCTTTCAACATCTGGGAGTTTTAAAGTTAGATGCTTGGATTACATCCGTGATCCTCGTTCCTGAAGAATCTGTGGGGGGGGGGGAAAAAGAAGCATTTCACTTGAGAAGCGTTTCTTGCAACAATAAAAAAGAGAGCTGGAAAACATGCTATGTCTCTCAAGATCTGACGTACAGGCAAGTTTGTATAAGAACCTATCAGACTTCCTATACACTGATTCCAAGTCATCAAGAGGAGGGTTTTTTTGTAATAGCTAGCATATTGTGAAGAGAAATCCCAAATATTCATCAGAATGTATCACAGTATTCCAACCAGGATATAGTTAAAATATATTTGATTGCAGATGGTATTTTAACCATACAAATATACTAGCTTACTATCAAAATTTGGGCATGCAGAAGGATACCTGAATGCAAGCCTTCATGGGGATCATACCCTGTAAAGCACAAGTTGGTTTGCTTTTCAAATGATCAGGAATACTTTGGATTAAACATCATTTTGTTTAACAAAACAGTTTAACAATGACATCTGTCATCAGTTTAGAATCAGTTTTCAACTATGTGCCAGATTTTAAAGCTCCTCCTCCAAAAATAAACAAAGCCACTATAAACATGCTTCCAAATTCCATCCTAATCAGGAACTCCAAAAAAAAAAGGGCTGGTATTTCAAGATTTGTTGTTATAGATTAAAATGAGCTATATGCCAACAGGGGGACTAGAACCCTGAACAGCTTAAGCAAATTTATATACAGATCCTCATTTACCAAGTTACTCATTAACTAAAATTTCCTTTTCTGACCAATGTGGGCATTCAGGACAACCAAAGCTTTCAGAGTGAAACTGATTAAGGTCTGGTCAATTTCAAGCAGCAACTCCCAGCAATGGCAGAGTTCTAATCAACAAATTTAGGCTCACAGAGCTGTTTAAGGTCATGTAATTTTTTTTTTAATGAAGCAGCAAAAGAATGATTAGAAGTTGATTTTGGAAAGTTATAATGGATGTGGGGATTTGAAATAAGATTTTTAAACTGATTGTGGAAATCCTTTCCATGGGACAGTGTTGTTTATATTCTGAAAGAAAGTACAACAAGATGGGAATTTGAACACTGGACACTAGAGGGAACAAGAAGGAATTATAGATTACAATTAAAGGAAAATAGCATTTCACTTTGGCTTACTAACATAGGATGGAACAAAATATTTTTAATACTGGACATATTCAAGGATTTTTGTGAGTAATGGATCTACAAATTAATCTTAAAAGTGTCTACCATTATAGATAGGTGGCTTTTAAGAGACATTGAAGAATAGAAACAGGTTTTGTCAAACAGGACTGGGATTGATTTGGAAGTTGATTTCAAAATGACAGCCTGCAAGATGATATGGAAAAAAAATGTTACACTGAATATACAAATAAAATTGGCTGATGTTTTAATAATTGAAAAGGATGTGCAACTGGCAAGCCAAAAGAATGTCTTCTTTCTAATATTGGATTTGCTTTCTAATATTACTTTCTAATATTGGATTTGCAAAAGACATTTGTTAAAATTCTGAAAGAAATGAAAAGCAAACCAACTCTAGGACATTATCAAGATTAAAAATTATGATTGTTAAAAGTAGAAAAAAGGAATATAAAGAGTGCTTATTTGATCAAGGTTACAATATATATGTTGTTACTTCTGGCATTTCTTAATGGACTTTTGCTAACCACAACTGAATCTAATGGTTGTAAGGATCTGTTTATAGACACGAGATGCAGTGTGGGATGAAGTGATTTTTTCGTGGCATTTTAAGAAAAGATAAATTATTAAATTTGTTTATACTTGTTGCAACAAAGGGGAAAGTTATTTCATTATATATTTTCCCCCTCTGCTATATGTTTATTTTTTATTTTTCTATCTATTTTTCCTGCATTTTTAATTTTTATTCTTTTATCTTTTGTAGTTTGTTTTCTGTTTAAATAGGTTTAATACAATTATTATAAAAATATCCACGTCATCTACTTTTATGCCATTTAATAAATAGGAAAACTGAAGGATTACAATCACAAAAGGCTTCTCACCTTTGCTTTCTCACTAGGCTCTATGACAATGCCATTGGTCGAATTATTGAGCTCTCTCGATACAACACAGAGAAATTCTGCTTGATCTTCATTTCCATAGTTGTATGATGATCCAATACTAATTAACTGTTAAAAAGGAAATGATATAAATATTAAAAATAGCAATATGAGATGAACATAAGATCAGCCTTACAACAACTAAGAGTTACAGATTTGCAAAAGAAATACTTTTAATTTCCTTTAACATTTAGGAGGTGAAAAAGCATGCTCATATTATGCCTTTAAACTCTAAAAACAGATGTACCATGTGACTTCCCTGTCAGATCAAAATACTAACATCTTCAGTTTTGTTATGCAACTATATACAGATATACCAGATATCAAACCTTATAGGTGAATCACAATATGTTTTATTAATTAATATTTTCAGAGAAAGTGTTACTGTATTTATAAATGTTCCAAGCTCATGCATCTAAAAGGGCATGTATAGAAGTCAATATCAACTAATATGATTACCAAATGTGATTCATATAATCAACTGTTTATAGGGCTCAGCTTGGTATACCCTGTACATGTTGATTCTATTTGCAGAAAAAGCACAAATCACTTTCATATTAATTACTCTCATTCTTTATACTATTATTTAAGCAATATGGTATCATTCTACAGAATCAATACTATTTAAAATAAAGAAAAGAATTATGTGGCTAGGAGCTCCAGAGATAGCTGGATAAAACACTAAATTTTAGGACTATTCCATGATGGTAGGGTGAACAGCTGCTCACGTATCCTAGCATTAAAAAATATAAAACCAGGCTTTGCAGATTTAGCCATAGCTCCAGCACCACCCATTCATGCAATACCCATCAGGAGCACCTTCGAATAAAGGAATAAATGTATCTTTTCCTGAGATTATATGGCAGCTGTGGGAGGCTGCTTGATGAAGTTCCTGACATATGGTGCATATGTTCTTCTTTATGCTCTTAATCATATTTTGCTCCTTGAAGTCAGATCTTTGTGAAGCTCTAACAACAATCACAAAAACAAAACCCAGCAGTTATAGAGAGCTGTGGTGGCGCCGTGGTTAGAATGCACAACTACAGTTATTATACTAGTTCTAATCAGGAAAAAAGATTCCTGTTTTTCATTAAGGAGTAATTACACCTAATAATCAGGGGGTGCAGCAGTTAAGTGGTTAAGATGCTAGGCTTGTCGACTAGAAGTTTGGCAAGTTTTAAACCTAAGCACTGCATGATGGCATGAGCGTCGGTTACCTGCCCCAGCTCCTGCTAATCTAGCAGTTTGAGAGCATGTAAATACAAGCAGATAAACAGGTACCACTTTGATGGGAAGGTAACAGTGTTCCATGCACCTTCAGCATATAGTCATACCTGCCACATGACCATGTAAGGGTCTTTGGACAACGCTGGCTCTTCAGCTCTGAATCGGACAGAAGCACCACCTCCTAAAATCAGACACAACTACCAGGGGAAATCTTTACCCTTTTTTATGCCTAATAGCCTACAATATAGACTTTTTGCATGATGTATACTTATAAGAATTCAAAATTGACACAAACTGGTAGCACTGATCAATTGTTACAGTAAAATTAAGAAAAGAATGCAATGACAACTAAAAATCAGGCTTCTGCAAACAACAGGCATATTTCCACGCAGTGTCATTTGTTAGTGAGATGAGCAGCATATAAATGTAATAAACAAACAAGCAAGCAAACGGACATAATATATCCAATGAATTGTCCCAATTTCTGAATCTGTTAATACCTGTTCAAATTTCCACCCATCAGACATAGTAGACACCATTTGGGTGAGTTCTTCTTCTTGGCACTGCAGAACTCGGTAAACATGCTTGACAGGTCCCTGCATTAAAAGAGGGAAACTAACAAGTTAGAAATCAAGATTCTAAGTTTTTTAATATTATTGAAATGATGGTAGTATAATACTATAAGATGAATGAGGCTCATAAAAATAAACATTTGTAAAAGTGTTTAAAAGCATGCTTTTAGCCACCACAGTTGTTAAAAGCTAGAAAGGGAAAGTGAGATGTTTTTGTGAAAGGCTTCAGAAACCAATAATATCTCACAAAGGGGAATTCCTATGATATGGCTCTTATGCCACAGGGAATACACAAGTCTACCATATCAAATGGTGACATATGTTAAGACATAGGGGACACCATACATTTATTTTCTTTCTAATGTGAATTACTTGAGAAGTTCTGCTTTCATTGTCTCGTATTCGCTCTTTCACCAGCCTCACTAGAGATGCAATGTTGTAAAATTCAGCTTCTTCCAGAACACCTAGGAATAAGGATGCAGAACATGGCTTCAGCATTTGTAAGAAGGAAAAGTTGCTATACTTCTGTGTTAACTACAAAATCTCTTGATCAGAAAGCTTTCAGATCTCTTTATGAAAAGAAGCTTATTTTTATAGGCTATGTTCCACTGGAAAGCAAATGCTGATATAATGGTCTCTAAAATAATGCTCTAATGAAAGCACTATCAAGGATACCTCCCTGCATGGTCATAAATACATGCCTATTTGAATAAGTTGATTTTGTACTGTTTCTACACAGGGCAATCTGAGTAACATAGACTTTCTAATATATATTTAAAGACACACAGATCATGAAATCAATGAGATTAAATACACTTAATTCTGGGCTCAGGCAAGACCAACCTCTATTAATACTACTACTGTAATTAAATTTGTATGCTGCCCAACTCCTAAAAACTCTACGTGGAATTAAACATCCCTAACCTTCAAAAGAGATTTATACATTTGTCAAAGTTGTGATTTTCTTACCTTCTTCAGCCAATTCCTTGTTTATTATGAGTTTTCCATGCCGGAGGTAGTTCAAGATTGGACCAAAATATGTGGGATCCCTATCAATGAGATATGCCCCTGTTTCATCCTGTAAGAAGATATAATTCTGTTATAGTCTGCTGTGAAAGAAAAATATTCCAATGGCATCCAGACATTTGGACATGGAACCAACTGTCATGAATCTGAGAATATGGTTCTCTGAGAAAGGAGCCAAATTCTTTTATCAGTGGATAGCTTATTCTACATTTACTTGTGTTAGATGATTCTGTAACATAATTTTTAAAAAATAGGCCATGGCCGATGCACCTTGGCTTTATCTAATTAAATAGAAAATTGTGTTTATTTATATGAATAATCTGCTCTTAATTATGTCACAAGCTTTTCCCCAAATTAAGTTAATGCACAAGAAAAAATAAATATAATTGTACTGATAGTTATTACTACATCCTTAGAAAATATTTTTATCACTTGAAATATAATTCATCCTGTGTATCTAATAAATCTGAGCTATAAGTTACATCAACACTTTTGGCAGCCTTCACAAAGATAAATCCAGAACATTTTTAAAAAATTTATTGGCTCAAACCTATTTATGAAAACTCACTAAAGCTACACATACTTGGGAATGTATGTATCCTACTGAACCTAGTGGACCTTCTTGGAGAGACTGATCTCAAAACTCCATTAACATAAACATGCAATCTGTAAGCGTTTATACATTTTATTTCTTGTGAAAACAGTTGATTTCACTTACTGAGTAAACAAGCAAGGGCTGTATTACTTGGAAGTGTAAATAAAGACCACAAATTTGATACCTCTCAATAACTATTATAACTTTCCACTATTATCTAGATCATTGTATTTAAAATTAAATTCTAAGGAAAACTATTAAGTAAGGTTTTTTTACAAGGCATTTAGAATTCTCTGCATTGACTATATCAGTGATTTTATGCTAAAGCAACCACTCTAAATTATACTTTATCTTGGCACACAGCTTTAAGTACCAGAGAAAGAAGTTGCTTTGTATACAGATATTGATTTTTTAAACCATTACTTATTTTATTAATGTAAAACTGAAAAGCTGTATGGGAGAAAAGTTAGATCTCCAGTACAGTGAATAATTTATCGGATCTGTGAGCAATGAACTGAATATGTTTTTTGACAGCTCTGGAGAAAAGAAGAGCAAGGCTTCTTATAGAACAGCTGTTGGAAATAAGGCTGTGTGTCCCCTTTCAACTGCTTAGGGTTAAAGTTTCTTTTTGATACCCATAACTTTCAATGATTTTATGCTACTTTTCCCATATGTATGGTTAAGATTAATTTTAGCAAATATTATGGCTACACTGGCAACAAAAACACTTGCTAAGAAGAGGTAAGATGGGATAGGAACAGTAGAAGGAGGCATTGAATTGGCAATCAGAATCTCTTCAACCTTTCTAGCAGAACAAGGAAAATTAGCAAGTGGAACCGATGGGATTTTGGAGAGCTCTTAATAAAGAAAGCTTTCCTCTACAAGCAATAGGGCTGAATTCAAATTTAATGCATTTGCAGTACTGAAAGGCTACAAAGGGTGAAGATATTATATACTCTTGATTCTGAAAGATCTAGAAAATACATTATTTATGCATGTTATAAATACATAACATTTATAAATATGTGTATGCATTTTTTAAAGAAACCATTTCTAATTACACTAATTACACCAAGGTAAATAGATTAAATTCAAGTTATTTACTGACAATACTTCATTGTTGAAGTATTTGATTACAGACTAATCACTCATTTAAGATAGAGAAATAAGACTGGTCCAGAGGAAAGCTATACAAAAGACAGTGCTTTTAATAGTCTTGTTTTCAAGCTAAGTCTAAGCTTTAAATAGAATTCTAAACATCCTGGTTTACAGCCATAATGATTAAACTAAATCATTAAAAACCACATCATAGCTTAAATGCTATTGAGTGCAACCATATTTACATACTGTGTTCTATACATCCGTATTGCTTATTAACAATGGATAAGCATCTTCTGTAAACACCATCAATACAGAAAAGAACAGCACAGCAAATCAAAGGTGTGTGTGTGTGTGTGTGTGTGTGTGTGTGTGTGTGTGTATTCACAAAGAACCTATGTTCTATTTTTAGATGCAGTCTAGAAGTGCCACTGAGCTGTGCATCCCTGCGTTTTCATTAGGAGAGACTTAAAGGCTAAAATCTATGGTTATGGTTAAAACTGGAGTTCTGCAAGGAACTTGGTCTGCTTCTAGAAATACAACTACTCTATTACACCAGAGATGCAGGAGAGACAGCTAGGAGAGCGAAAACTACAGGTAGGCCTCGGCTTACAACAGTTCATTTAGTAAGCGTTCAAAGTTACAAGGCACTGGAAAAAGTGACTTATGACCATTTTTTTACTTATGATCATTGCAACTTTCTGACAAGCAAAGTCAATGGGGAAGGCAGATTCACTTAACAACCTGGTTTTACTAACTGCAGTGATTAACTTAACAACTGGCAAGAAAGGCCGCAAAATGAGGCAAAACTCACTTAACAAGATTCTCACGTAACAACGTAACCTTGGGGGGGGGGGGTCCAATAATGGTCATGTCGAGGACTACCTGTAATAGCGCTCGGAGATGCCACGCCCGTCATTCTGGGCGTGCCGGCCTACAGGCGAAAAGGGGGGGGGGGGCGGTTTAGGTCTCGACCGCCGCCGCGCCCGCTCACCTTGTCCGAGCCAAGTTCGGGCCCTTCTTGGCAGCAGAGGCGGCAGAGGAACGACTTGGGCTCGCGGCAGAGAGTCTGGCGGGTACTCACGAAGTAAGTGCCGCCCACGTTGAGTCGGACCCACTTGGAGCCGCCGCCGCCGCCGCCGCCAGCCGCGGCTTTCTCGGGCGGCGGAGGCTCCGGGCTGCGCGCGGGACAGGTGGGAGCCACAGCTGGCCGAGGGCTCGGCGGCCCCGAGATCGGGAGCGGGCTGGGCGTGCGGCCGCGTGGCGGCCCCTCCCCAGCCACCAATTCCGCCATGCTTGGCTGCGGCTTCTCCTCTAGGTGGGTGGGCGGATGATAATCCCTTTTTTTCAGTCAGCGGGCTGTGCGGAAAGGCTGCAGATGCTCCGGTCGAGGCTCGATAGCCATCCCCTCAGTCCCCGCTGACAGGGAACGCCAGACTTCCGGGATGATGAATCGCCTCCGGGTCATCCAGCGCTCTCCGAGTTGAATGGCTGCCCCGGCTTCGTTCCAGACGTTCCATCCTGAAAGGGAACCGGAACGAGAACATCTGATCAGTAGAGATGGCAATAATAGTCGGAATAGTGAAGAGACACCGGAAGGAAATACATAGGCAGCCGTACCATAAACTCCAAAAATTTAGATCGGCGCTTCTTGATTTGCAGTGGACGATCCTAATTCATTTCTTAGTGGAACGAACACTTTTCGAAGCCAAAAGCCCGTTCTCTTTCGGAAACGACGTTTAAAAACTGCCCTGCCAGTTTGCTTCACGGAGAAGAGAAAATTATTTTAATACAGGGGTCCCAAACTTGGCAACTTTAAGACGTGTGGACTTCAACTCCCAGACCTCTGTTTTAATACAATTTGCACCGTCCTTTAGAAAGGGGGAAAAAACTTTACTGTATACCTGCTTTGCAATCGCAGGGGTGGGTGAGTGGATAGAGGTGGCTAAAAAGATGGAGTGGGTTTTGCAGAAGCCTCCACAGAAGTTTGGGTTATTCTCGCTCTCCCAATAGCATTTGCAACCTTTTCATATTATGATCTATCTTCTAATAAAAGTTTCTTAAGAGCAATCACTTACTAAACATCCTCGATGAAATGTAACAGGGCAGAGACCCGATTTTGTGGTAGAAATCAGAATAGAAAATGGAGATTTGGTCGTGTCTAGAGGATATGGGTTGGATAATATAAGCACACAGTACTGCGAAGGCAGAAATGGAATGCACAAGTAGTCCTCGATTTACAACAGTTTGTTTAGTGACGTTCAAAGTGACAACGGCACAGAAAAAAGGGACTTACGACTAGTTTTCACACCTTTGCAGCATCCCCATGGTCATGTGATTATAATTCAGATACTTGGCAAGTAGGTTCATATTTAATACATTTGCTGTGCCCCAGGGTCATATGTGGTGGTCATTTGGGACGACCTGACAAGCAAAGTCAATGGGGAAACCAGATTCACTTAACCACCGAGTGACTAAGTTATGAATTGCAGTGATTCCTTTAGCAACTCTGGTAAGAAAAGGTCGCAAAATGGGGCAAAACTCAGTTAACAGTAGAAATGGGTTCAATTGTGGTGGTATAAGTTGAGGATTACATGTATTTTAAGGGAACTTGTGGGGATGATAGGTTTACTCGTCGAAGCACTTGAAGAGCCCAAAACTTCAATTTGCATCAAGGTTCAACTGCTTTGCCTTATGAAGCCAACACCACCTGCCACTGCCTGCAGGAACGGAAGTTCTCCCCCCTTGCCTCTCACTACTTCATTAAGGTAGTTTGCCTTGTCCTAAAGGTGCTTCCCCCCCCCCCCCCAAGAGGCACTTGGACTTTGTGTTTTTTCTTTGAAGACGTTTCGCTTCTCATCCAATTCTTCAGCTGCAAATCAACTCTTCTTGGATGAGAAGCGAAACTCTTCAAAGAAAACCAGGAATGTCTAGTTGCCTCTTGGGGGGGAAAAGCACCTTTGGGACAACCAGGACCTGGATGATGATGACTGAGACTCTTCAGAGACGGGTAGTTTGCCGTTGCTCTGCTCGCCGTCTAGAGGAGAGCAGGCTGCGCTCTCACCTTTTGCTCTCTCTAGGAGACGGCGAGGGCCGCCCTCTTTCCTGAGAGAGTCGTCCCGATTGGGCCCCTTGCTCCCTGCCAGGCTTTGGTTCCGGGAGCCTTTTCCGGCGGTGCAATTAGCGGGGTGGCTGAAGGTGAGCAGCCTGATGTCCTTTGGGTGGGTCGCTAGTCTTGCAATAATCCCTGCTTGCTAACCAGTTTTCCTCTTCGATTTTTCCCCTGTAATGTTTCTCGTTTCGTCATGGCGCGGCTCAGGGTTGTTTGATGTCTGCCTCCAAGGACAGACGTTTGCTCTCCAGTGTGGTTTCCCTCTTGGCTAAGAATATAGATGCTAAAATAGAGAAAAAAAATTCGCTGCCTATTTTATTTGGGATAATTATGGTGTGTGTGTGTAATACAGTGCTTGATGTCTCGGAGCAAACGATCCTGTATCAGCTTTTTAAAAAGCTATGTCTTTTTTAAAAATGAAATCGAAACTGCATGATTTTGAAACATTCCCAATTTTTTTTTGTACGTGTGTTTTTGTTTTTTGTTTTTTGCTTCAAGTCATTGTTGTTTTCTGGCTACGGCAGTGGTTTGCTATTTGCCCCCTTCCTAGGGCAGAGAGAAAGTGACTGGGCTCAAAGTCACCTAGCTGGCTTCTCCTCCCTAAAAAGTGGGACTAGAACTCACAGTCTCCTAGTTTCTATTCTGGTGTCTGAACCACTACACCAAACAGCAGGTTTACTTCTGAATAAATCGATGACGCATTTTCATTCCTGATTTCATTTGGTTGAACATTTCTGATTTTTTGATTAAACAAAATAGTTCGGTTGAGATCTACATATATGAAACTAATTGGGGTAGATTGCAGGGGTGACATCGAAATATAATTTTATCATATTTTATCTATATTTTAAATTATTATATTGTATTCCAATTTCATTTTAGGCTGTATTTTATTCCAATTCAATTTTAAATTGCTATTATCAAATTTTAGTAATAATTTGTTTCTGGAACTTTGCACTTTGATATGGCCCAAGGGCTAATTAATAAAGACTCAATGTCTGTTTTTTAGGATTGCCCACTTCCTTCATACCTCACTTGCTATGTTATTTTGTTGTCTATTTCCTTTCTTCCCTACCCTCTGTTTCTTTCCATTTTCTAGGTGATAGCAATGGCTGGCCGCAGGGTTGCTCTGAAAGCAATAGATTGGGCAGCATTTGCTGAACGAGTAGCAGTGGAACAGAAACCTATGTTTAATGCTTTGAAATCACGTAGCGATGCTCTTGCAGCCAAGTGAGTATATTTCTTAGTTTGTAAAGAGCACCATGGAAAGAAAAGGAATGACATTAAACCAAAATATCTTTGTGATTGGTGGATGCATCAGTGGCATTATTTAGATTACATTATTAACTACATGTTTCCAGACCTTGTTGCTGAACTGTTCACTTGCTTTTTATATCAGTGCAACAAAAGACATATTTTTAAGGCATAGCTGTACAGTTTTTTGAAATGGGCATGCTTTCGGACCTAGTTAAATCTTTAGGCAGAACTGTTCCTATGATTTTATATTAGATTAAATTTAAAGAGTTAAATAACTAAATAACAAGACTGTATTGATTACCTCTCAGTCATAGTTAGTAAATATGATAACACCAGGTATGGGAAATTTTGGTACAAACAGTAATCGTCTCCATCCCACAGATCTTTAAACATAACATTCTTTGTTATCAAGTTTTTATCTTGATAACAAAGGGAATATCCAGACATTTCTTTGACTTTTCTTGTTGTCAAGATAAAGAATGAAAAATGACTTTAGAAGAAGGAATAGTCTGAAGCATCCAGTAGTTTTAATGTTCTTTTATGTATCTAAACAGGCTTGCGTCTTTGCCAGAGACACCACCAGCCATTGACTGGACTTTCTACAAGACTACAGTTGCAAACCCTGCCCTAGTAGATGATTTTGAAAAGAAGGTGAGGCACTTTTAAATTTGTGGGTGTTTGAGGTGTATTCCATTGCATCCAGAAGAGACTTGGCATTTCATAAACACCAATAAAAATGTAATAAAACTTTCACAGTAAAAAGATGAAGAAATGAAGGACTATGCAGTATTACTCAAGTTGATAGCACCAATTTATCCCTCTCAGCTTCTTTGAAATACCCCCATTTCTTTTTTTTAACAATTTAGAAAAAACAAGTAGAGTGGGGGGGGGGGGGAATCAAATATCTGGGAGGATGCTATTTCAACGTACTTCTACAGAGATGTGGCTATGTGAGCCTTCATATTTCTCACCTGGCAAAAGTTGGGACTCACAAGCAGATTCTTCTGAGCTATTCAAGTCTGGCACTTCAAAATTGGGTGGAAAAAGTGCTTCTATAAGTATTCTCATCCCAAGTTATGTAGTACTTTGAATTGTACTCAGAAGCTAATGGGAAGCTAGTTCAAGGCCTAAAGCACAATATTGCACTCATGTCAGAGCCTAAAGCAAAATGCTGTACTGATTTCAAGGAACTGTCAGAACCAAGCCATTGAAGTTTTCAAGGATATTCAGAAATAAATTTGTGTGTAAAGTGGGGTGCAGCTGTTTAGATAAGAGGATGTGGGCATGAATCACTATTGCAAGATCTTGTTCTAAGTAGGGATGTAACTGCTATATCAACTGAAGCTAAGGAAAGGCTCCTGCCCACGAAGTAGTAGCTGGGAAGACCCTGCTTACCTAGGATTCTTATCATGTAAGGTCCTCACTTAATTACTGCTTGGTCTCTGGGTTATGACAGTAACCGGGACCCCAGGATTGCCATCACTAAGCAATTTTGTGATGTCATGCTTAAGGACTGAATCACTTAATGACAGAAATTCTGGTCCCAAAGTCTGTTGTAAGCTTAGGACTACTTGTACCAATATCCAGGACATAACAGTGGTAATCCAGAAGAGTGATCTATACTGTCTTAATATCACACCTTGATCTAAAACCTCACGCAAAAGGGTCCCCAAGGGGCTCTGTTGGTATATCCTGACTAGAATCTCTTAGTCTTCTCTAAAGTAAGGTTACAGCTAGTTTTCAAATGCAGTCTTTTCAAGGATGCCAGCACCAACCTCTCCCTAAGATACACATTGACCATACTCCTCTTGATTTCCCAAAGAAGCTAGAGGGGTGAGAGTCAGGTGCTCATGTGGGGTGTGGCAGATGAGAGTACCCTATCCATTTTAATACCATTCAGAAGCCAGGAGTCCAGATAACGTGACATAACATTGCTACAGTCCATATCAGAGAATTTTCCCTATGAAGAGCAAAGTGTTGGGCTAATTGGTTACTCAGCCAGGCAGGAGATCCAGCTGCAGTCCCTTCCTTGTAAGGGAATTGGCTACTCTAACCCGAGTGCCAGATCACAGGCTGCCCAATGTAAGAAGGGAGGAAAAAACACCAAAACCACTCTGAATCTGTGAATCTGGTAAAATTTTAGCATAATTCTTGTAAAATAATGTGAGAATACCGCATTTATTATT
Organism: Thamnophis elegans; assembly: GCF_009769535.1. Taxonomy (NCBI): domain Eukaryota; kingdom Metazoa; phylum Chordata; class Lepidosauria; order Squamata; family Natricidae; genus Thamnophis; species Thamnophis elegans. Next base: position 52,927,739 of record NC_045542.1, on the reverse strand, counting down.
AGACTTACGATATCACAAGTTTTTCACTTTTTAAAATTAGCCTTAGTGCCTTACTGTCTCTTCTTGTGAACTGACTGTTGCCCTTGGACAATGTCAACTAGATTTTAAAACTGCAAGATCTCTTTCACAGCAAAATGGCCACTATTTTGGGGGTTTTGCCCATTGGATAACTCCTAATCTTTGAAACTGGCTGTGGTTCAGGGAATTAACGGGGAGGAGAAGGGTATTAACTACTACTAGAATAAGGAAATTTGATTTGAGACTTTTTGTGCTTATTCAATTAAATTTCCCAATCCATGCCCCCTGGCCCTGGACACAAAGTAAGTTGGCCCCACAAGATCTTAAACTGTTATCAATATTATGTGATTTTAGTGATATTTCTATACATTAACCATATTATATATTGTATATCTGGCCCAAGACAATTCCTCTTCACTCAGTACGGCCCAGGCAAGTCAAAAGGTTGGCTGCCCATACATTGAATTTCATAAAGTGATGTATTTTTTTCTAGGAGATGTGTAAATGAGCCCAGTTCTTTTGTCAGATATTAAAGGTTAGTCTGCAGTAGATATTTGAAATGAGAATTTAGATTTTGTGCTTGAAAGGTTCTTATTCAATAGGACATAAATGTACAAGGACCTAATCCAGAGATATTGGAAACTATGTACTATACTGCTGAATTAGAAATATAAATAGAAGGAAGAAGGTACACATGGTGTGCATAGAATTGGAAAGCAGAAGCTACACATTTCATTCATTATTTCCTCAATTTTCACAGTTTAAGACACTGCAGATTCCTATGCCTGCGGATACCGAAACAGCTAAAATAAGCGCCCAAGAAAAGGAGGCTGTAAGTGTTCCTGTTATTATTCTTTTCATTACACATAAATGGTATCTGAAGAGGTGTCTGACATCTTAGCAGATCGCTCCTGACCTAATCTTTACTCTTGGTGCCATTAGTTAAATTATACTGAATACCATTCCCTGCTTCCCACATTCCATCTGTTTATGGATTTCTGTCTTTAGTAATTTCTCTGCTAGAATCGTAGTACTGACAATGGCCAATTTTAACAGTTGCAGGCCTTACATTGTGTGGAAGAATAAGTTGAAGACCTTCCATTTCTTTCTCCTTAAGAGTAAAAGTTGGAAATAATAAATAGCATTTGTGAGGTACAAAGTAGAAAATTAGAACAAGTATGCAAAAATGAGGAAGAGGAAATAAAATTTCCTTGTCTGGTGAATACTATAAAGTTCACTTGTGCTATGTTTTTTATATGTAATTATCTGTTCTAAATAGCAATGACTTAGTTGATTTTTGGAGGAATTATGGAACCATCCATTTCCTATTGCACTCATAAAATACAGCATATGGAATGGATGTATGTTTGAGAGATCTGGTGACTGAACTGTCAGTCTCAAAAAGGATTATGAGAATTAACTATATCCAATACATATTTTATGTACACATGGATATTTATTTGCAGGGCATGTATAAATCTGTGTCACTATAATTGTGGTATTGTTGACTTTATTATTGGCTATAAAGTTCAGACTGCCCATATTTTACACAACCTGCACTGTTCTTATGCCAGGTGCAGGAGAATGAACCTACCTATTCAATTTTCTAGGAGTGTATTTTCAACTGCTACATTTTGCTGGGCTATTATAGGCATATTCCAAATTTTAAAATACATTCAACATTCTTATCATTTCTTGCTATTACTTTATGAACTAATAATCAAAATGTATGACAAAAACAAGTTCTAATGAATTATATAATCAACCAAACCCAAAGTTCCTGATGCTTTCTCTGCATGGAGTAAGTGAAAAGTTCTGATGATGGAATATCCAAGAAATCCAAGCCTACTACTACTACATTTGTATCAGGAACACCAAAGCACTTCTAGGTTCAAAGGATTGAATGGTGACATTACTGTTGCCCAGGGGAATGCCCAGTTGGGAGCCCCTTTCATGTCCCCATTATACTGGCTGCTGATATGGTTCCCTTTTATCTAATTGTGGTCACCCGCTTTTGAACTTCTGGTTTGGCAAGAGCTGCAGCATATGACAGAAGCTCAACCTATCCTGTGGCAGCAACCTGGTCTTGAACGTGAGTCTGCCAATTGTCATCCCAGGGTCCTAGTCTTGTGAGCCAAGGCATTTTCAAAGCTTTTCTTGGCCTGTTTTCGAGGCTTTTCCAGCCTGTTTTTGAAGCTTTTTTCGGCCCATTTTTTGGGGGAAAACGTACCCAAAAAAAGCCTTGAAAATGGGCTGAAAAAGCCTAAAAATGGGCCAAAAAAGCCCTCCAAAACGGGCCAAAAAGGGCCTGAAAAAGGGCTGTATGGAGCCCAAAAAATGGCCAGCAGGTGGGTGGGGCTTTGGCAATATTCAGTCTATAAGATGCCCAGACATTTTCACCCCCTTTTGGGAGACAAAAAAGTGCATCTTATAGTCTAAAAATATGGTATTTGCTAAAATATTGAATCCTGCCCATTCATTCATTTTCCCTGCTCCCTGTTAAAGAAATATGGGTGGGAGAGGCATTGGGAGGCATCCATTCAGGCCTCTATGCTCCCATGAGTAAACATGGATAGCTTCTCTGGAACCAATGTTTCTGATAATGTTGCTGTCTCTTCTTTCAGGAAAAGAACGCTGCTGACTTCGTACAGGCTTCTAAAGCTCGCATTGTTGAATATGAGGAGGAGGTAAGATAGCAATTTTAATTACACAAAAGGACTTTGAAAAGGACTGTATTTTCTCTTAATAATTTCTGTCCTGCTGGTTTTCAGCATTTCTCTTCATGATGTGTTGGTAATTATGGTGTTTTTCCCCCCTTAAGCTTCAGCAACTGAGAAACATGATACCTTTTGAAAATATGACGTACGAAGATCTACCTGAAAGATTTAAGGATCCTACACTGGACCCAGTAAAATATCCTCATTGGCCACACAAGCCTGTCTCTGACTTATAAACACTGGCTATTCGAAAGCATTGTGCAACATCAATTTTTCTTCTTGAATCTTTTAAATAAAGTAATTGCACATGAGCCTTTGAAATCTGCCTCTTTTTTTCTAAGAATCCTGCAATTTAGGTAATTACTAAGATTGCATGGGGTTATAGCCTCTAACATTCTTATTATACTGGCCTAAAAGTTGGAGTATTACAATTTTTGGGTTGGATTTCATTTAATGTTGTATATCCTGGAATTAATAATATTGGATTTGTTCAAATATAAATTATGATGTGTTAAAAACCAAATATGCTTATATAAAACTCAACATTTTATAGATTGATCCTTTGAATATTTACCTTGCAATGTATCCCTATTAGGCTTTTTAAGTATGGTAGAGATCACAAAGACTGCATTTGTTTTTCTTACAAAAATATGTTTTATTGTACATAATTAATTTCCTATTCCTTCTGAAGTAAATGCTTATTGTATGCTTGTTTGTATTTTTCTCTCCTATCTTATTCTATTCTATTTAATCTATTGATTTTGAGTCCTTGTTCCTATGTCTTTGTTTTGTACCATTATTTTCCAGCTTAATTATTTCTTAGCTCTTTAAATATCCTCCCCCACCCAAATCCTTGGCTGTTATAGATCAATCTCTGTCTGTTTACATGTGAACCTTTTTTACTCCTCTATAAAGTTACAAATGTTTTCCGTTTGAAGTTGGTTTATGCTGGCATGCCTGCAGGGCAAGGAGAGAACATCTCATATTTTTAGAAGAAAGCAAATTATTTAGAGGCAGGAAATGCTATTTAAATGGTTTACTTTGTGGAGAGTGAAGATTGGGAATTTCATGTGAAAGCTATCACCATAAATGGATAGTCGTATCTGTTTCTGGAGCCTGCACCGTGTTTTCCCTAAAATAAGACAGGGTCTTCTTTTCTTTTACTCCGCAAAATATGGCCTTGGGTTTATTATAATGGAGAGCTTATTATTTTCTGGGGCAAGTGAGAAGCAAGACGCGCCTTTTACCTTTCCAACTCTGTCGCGTTCCTTGCCATTGTGCTCAGGGAAGTGGCTGGTAAAAAAAAACCCTTCTCACGAGTTCAATCAAACTTCTTGAAATTGCAAAAAGGTTTTTTTTTTTACCAGGGGCTTCCCTGAACACAATGGCGAGGAACGTGATGGAGCTGTAAAGGTAAGAGGCGCACCTCGCGGCCCAACACCGCCCACTTCACCCCAATGATAAAGGCAGCCTGCCTGGTTCCCTTCCCCGCCGTCCCTTTGGCAAGGGGTGGCAGGTGGTGGGGGAGAAGCGAGGCGCGCCTCTTACCTTTCCAGGTCCGTTGCGTTCCTCGCCCTTTCGCCCATTGAATCCCCTTGTAAAAAAAACCTCATGAGTTCAACTTGTGATGTTTTTTTTTACAAGGGGATTCAATGGGCGAAAGGGCGAGGAACGCAGCGGAACTGTCAGTCTCTGGTAGCGCTGGGACGTGCGTCTCGTTTCTCCACCCCCCACCTTCAACCCCTCGCTAAAAGGACGGCGGGGAAGGGAACCAGGCAGGCTGTTTGTTTGTTTGTTTGTTTTATTGAGCTTGTATGCCGCCCACTCCCGAAGGACTCCGGGCGGCTTACAATAAAACAAGGGAGGGGAATAATACACAAGACAACATATTAAAATATACAACAGTCACAATTTCCGAGCGGCTGGATATTTCAAAAGCCCCCCGGCCTGCTGGAGCAGCCAGGACTTAACGGCTTTGCGGAAGGCCGGGAGGGTAGTGAGGGTCCGGATCTCCATGGGGAGATCGTTCCAGAGGGCTGGAGCTGCAACAGAGAAGGCTCTCCCCTGGGGAGTCGCCAGCCGACACTGGCTGGTAGATGGGATCCGGAGAAGGCCTAACCTGTGTGATCTAATCCGTCTATGGGAGGTAATCGGCAGGAGGCGGTCTCTCAGGTACCCAGGTCCGATGCCATGAAGGGCTTTATAGGTAACGACCAGCGCCTTGAAGCGGATCCGGAGACTAATGGGTAACCAGTGCAGCTCGCGGAGGATAGGTGTGACGTGGGTGTACCTGGGTGCACCCATGATCGCTCAGGCAGCTGTGTTCTGGACCAGCTGGAGTCTTCGAACACTCTTCAAGGGCAGCCCCATGTAGAGCGTGTTACAGTAATAACTGCTGCCTTTACCATTGGGGTGAGGTGGGTGGTATTGGGCCGCAAGGCGCGCCTCTTACCTTTCCAGGTCCATTGTGTACCTCGCCCTTTCGCCCATTGAATCCCCTTGTAAAAAAAACCTCATGAGTTGAACTCATGAGGTTTTTTTTACAAGGGGATTCAATGGGTGAAAGGACGAGGAATGCAACAGATCTGGAAAGGTAAGAGGCGCGCCTCGCTTCTCTCCCCCCCCACCTGCCCCCCCTTGCTAAAGGGAAGGCGGGGAAGGGAACCAAGCATGCTGCCTTTACCATTGTGGTGGGCAGTGTTTTTTTGCACAAGAAGGAACAGGCGGGAGGGGGTGATCGCATTGCTGGCCTGCTGCTGTTTTTGCGGCGGGCTCTTTTTGCGCAGGAAGGAAGAGCGGGGGGTGGAAGCACTTTGCTTCGCCTGCCGCTGTTTTTGTGGCGGGCTCTTTTTGCATGGGAGGGGAGGGCGGGAGGTGGAAGCACTTTGCTTCACCTGCCGCTGTTTTTTCAGTGAGTCCTCTTTTTGCCCTGCAAGCTGTATTGGGAGGTGGTTCAGTGGTAATGGTGGGGACTGGTTGTCCATGCGCTTAAATAGTTGGGGGTGGGCTTATTTTTGGGGGAGGACTTATGGCGCATGCTCTGAAAAGCCCGATTGGGCTTATTAGCAGGGCATGTCTTATTTTCAGGGAAACACGGTATACTCCCCCCCCCCCCAGAAGCAACAGTGGAGAAAATCATGGGAGATATTGTCTTCCCTTAGCCTGTTGTTGAAGATTAATAATCTTTCTTCTTCCTCTTCCTTTTTGCATCATTATCCAGAATACAGACATATATATGCACCTAAATATAAAGGTGTGTTGCACAGAGATTTACTGGAAAGATGAGCAGAGCCAGGATGAAATGATAACGGAACTGGGCTTTTTCTTCTTATTTTGGGGGGAACGGTTTATCTGAAAGGCAAACTGAGTGCTTCCCCATTTCATCAGTAACAAAGGCAAATGTCTTGATCAGGGGACTGGCAGCATTTCCAAAAGCTAGAGATAAGGGAACCATGTTCCAGAAATATACAGGTTACTTGCTTCCTCAACTTTTATAGTTTATAAATTGCTGTTTAGTCATGGCCAATTTTTGAAAAGTCTACTGGAAGGAAGCTTGCTTTCTTACAGCAAAAATTGCTGTTACTTCAGGGCTGACCTCCCAGAATCTCTCTAAATCACTCCTATAATAAAAATATTATTCTAGATCATTTCCCCTGAATTTAACATCTGTCGGCATGTATGCTATAGCTGTTATAAATATCATGCTATTAGAAGTATCCTGGCACATTCCTAACAAAAAGACCCAAATCAGTATTCAACTAATAGAAAAACCTAGCTTACTAATTGCAGAAAATAAGGACTAATAATTTCAGTGTATTTTTAGAGAGTCAGGTACATGCTCAATTCTTGAAGAGTCTGAATGGCTGATGTAAACCAGCACATAGAGTTAAAACATAGTAAGTATCAAACATTCATCACAAAAATGTTCTTCTAGATGTACTTCCACATGCAGAGGACCAATTCTCAGCATTCCCCAGCCCTCATCTGAAGTGCTGGGTCTTCAGAACTCCCAAGATATTATGGGTTGTCTGGATGTTCAAGGACAAGTTTGTAAAAAATAAAAAGGAGACTTGTGCAGCTTGGATCTGCTGTGTTCAAAACGGATACCGGATTTTTTAAAAACAAAAACCAGAACCAGGCAACTACAGATTGGCCATCTTAATGTCCACATAAATCTCTGAACAGATCATTGAGGTGCCAGTTTGTGAGCATTTAGAAGGGGATGCATTGCCTCTCAGGAACCAAAATGGGTTTATTTAGAATAAATCATGCCAAATCAACTTCAGCATCTTTTTTTATACAAGTTAACCATTCTAATGAAACAATGTAGAATACTCTCCAGTGAAATTGTAACTCTGCAAAATATTTTCAATATATCTAGCACCACAGTACAGTGAGTTTTAAATCATGGTGGTTCTGTTCATTCATCATTTTAAGCCAAGATCTGTTAACCAATATCACTTGATTACGTGTATGTGACAGCGTATATGCATGTGCCTGTCTGAGATGTAGTGTGTCTGCCCCTTGCACCCCACATCAGAAAGTGTCTTTAAGCCTTTTACCTTTATTATCTTCCTCAGTGAGAACTGTGACCAGCAACTTTTCCCCAAAGAAATCCTTTTGAAGTGCTAAAATACCTAGGATTGGGTAAAGTGGAGATTTCTCCCCCCCCCCTGCTTTCTGTGTTTTCAGTAGTTCAATAGGGAGGGCTGAAAAATATGCTAAAATTAAATTGCTTTCAGGAGGAAAGTCAGTGATTGTAAAGGGAAATGAAATGATTTTTTTACACCTCTGTCAAAGCAAAAAAGGATGGCGTGTGTCTTAAATCTATAGCACAGAGATAAAATGTGGAAGAGGATAATCAAAATCTTTATTATCTATTAAAAACTAAATTGCAGTTGAAAGAACAAAAACTGAAAACTAAAAAAAAAATACCTATTACCTGCTGCTCTGGCCAAAAACATGCCTGCACATACACACAGAGAACAAAGGTGCTATTAATTCAAATAGCATTCTGGCTAGGTTCTACTTTAAGAAAATTTGCTCTAATCATTTCTATAGCCTGATTCCTCAACTCACTGTAATACATTAAATCTGTTCCTCACTATCTTATTAATATCCTGCTGGTTAGTCTACAGTCAGACACAGGTCACTGATGGCATTGCTGCATTTCTGTTGAAAGGGACCATGTTGATAACTTATTTCCAAGAGCTTCTAGGCTAGAATAAGGATTAAAAAACAGCCATTCTAATTTCATCACTCTTCTATGATTGGAACACCACATCCCTTCTCTTCCAACTACTGAGAAAAGAGAGAACAGGTAGGGGACACAAAAACAGTTTCAAGCAAGCATTAATGGAGAATGGATATTACTGCTGAGAGATCTTGTCTTGACCATTATCCCTACAACCCCATGTCCTGGGCATGCTTTAAAGATAGCATCTTATGATGCAGAAATATATCCTACATCCACTCTGTTTTCACAAATTTGTCATCAATTTGGAAAGACAAAATGTGGAACACTATATTAACAAATTTTATTTCATACAATTCTGAGGGAAAATATGCACAAGACGTGTTTGTCTTATAAATATGTTTTCATATATATGGATCAATGTTTTATCCTACATTTAATTATTTTGTTTCTTCAATTGTCCCTTGGGGAATTTTAGGATTAAAAAAAAATCCTCTTCAGCCCACCACCTTCTTTGAGAGCATAACCAGTCTCTTTGACAACATATCTGGTATGAGTTTGGACCACCAATGTCACAGTTTCTATAACTTCCATCTACTAAAAGGTAGTTCATCCTGAAGGCTTTCTGGTTTAGTGGAAACAATGATGCACCTGAAACAACTACATGACATTGAGATTAGCAAATAGATTTTTAAAAGATTTATACATAATATTGACAAGTTGTTTTATATTTGTACTGTCTTTATCACGCATTACATGCCCACATGCACACATATGCCTCATAATGTGGCTTACATTCAGATGCAGCTAACAGCATAGGAAAAAAGAAAAGTGGGGGGGACCACCAAAAATGGTCAGAAGACAAAAGGAAGCCATCTTCAGACCCTGCCTGAAGGACAAAGTTTTCAACTCCACAATCAAAACACTTAGCTCAAGGATCAGTTATGGATATCAACCCTTGTAGCGTTTTGTATTGAGAAGATTCAAATACAATTTATTCCTTTATAATACTTTCCTCTCATCTTGCCACTGAGATCAAGCAGGGGGCTAAAGTTTTTAAAATAAATCAGGTCAGGGGCATCCACAAGATATGGCTGGAAAAAAAAGTCAGGATGGTGGACATGATGGCTCATTTGTTATGTGCATTAATTTGCAAAGATGGTTGGCAAGGTACCAAGAGAGAGAGAGAGAGGGAGAGATCTGGGCTTTCATTTCCATAGTAGCTTTTCGTGTTATGAACTTTTAGGTGGAAGAATGCTTGAAGAAGAGTTTATTGGCTGAGGATGTGGATGTGGATGAATGGTGTCTTAGGACCAGAGCCAAACATTCTCCAGAAGCAAAGGAAACAAAGAATAGATCTAAGTGGAGGCTGAAATGCCTTTGGTTTTCTTGAATGGGATCTACAGATTAGACCCATTTCAATTTTTGAAGCATTGCTGGACTAACACTTCCCCTCACCCTGGATTGAAAGCAGGTGCTGATGCAGGCAGTAAAGTGGTAAAATTTAAGTGCAATTAAGTGTCACATATAGCAAGGCATATTTTAATTATAGGAGAAGTAGAAGCATGAACGCTCATTTTTAAAAACATAGTAGCCTATCTGTGATATGAACACAGACCACAGACTGTTTGTCATAATGTGATGGAGGAATTAGCTTAATTGTGTTGCATGTGTACATTCTATCACCTGGTGCCATCAAAATATATCAAGCTGGTTCCAGACTGCAAAGAACTTCAGCTTGCCCACTGTACCACAATGAAGGCTATAAAACCAAGGGATAAGATCGAGCGGGTATAACAAAAGAACTTCCCCAACTGGGAAAATTTGTCCTGTGCGGGAGGGCCAGAAACCTCCTGGCCTTCTTCCAGAGCCAGGTGCTTCTTGATCTGTTGCAGCTCCAGGGTTACCTGTTTCAGAAACACAAGGCTGTCTGTGTTGTCATTTTCCACCAAGGGAAACTCCCTTGTTGGTTTGTTCTCCATGTCTATCTCTTCTCCTATATGGGAAAAAAAGGGAGACAATAAAGTATTATTGCATGAAAAGAAATTGGGGATTTTTTTCCTAGGGCAGGAGTGGCCTTTTAAAAACAAATTGTGTGCCACACAAAATGGCTGACATGCCAAAGACTTGATCTATTCACAAGGAGTGTGTTGTGGTGGGTGTGCCCATCACAAAAGATACCAAGGTCATGTAGTGAGGAAGCTCTCCAATTACCTCCAAGGTGTAGTGTTCACTCCCTGGTTTACTTGGGAGGCAGCAAGCAATTGGGTGGAGGCACTCATGGAGTGGGGGGAGCAACCTCAGCAATTTGCCATCTGGCAAATGCCCAATATGGTCACTGTTCTGAATATGATTGAAAAGGTGCTTAAGATATTGGATTAAGAAGAAGGGCATTCAGGTTCAAGTCCACCCTCAGCCACAAAACTTATGGGGTGATTTTAGACTACATACAGTTCACCCTATCTCACTGAACGGTTGTTGTGAGGAAAAATGGGAGGAGGGCAAGTTATAGCCACAGCTGGGATTTCCTTAATGGAAAATGAGATGTAAACCTAAAAATTAGAAATAATAGTAAGGAAATGGGCAACCATCTCTATGGCATCCATTTTGTGAGAATGGATTTGCCCATTCTCACATGGCCAAATGAGCCCCCTGACCTATAGACCTGTCTGCATCCCCCTGCATTTTCTCCTTCTGCTGCTTGTTTGTGTGTTGGCTAAAGCTCACCTACATCGGTGACAGAATCTTCTGCTTTTATTTTGTCCTTTCGCAAGAATTTTCTTATAAAGTTCTTGGCCTTGAAGGATGGGAACTTTGAATTCTGCTCCTTGAAATATTCCATGCAGGCATTCTCTAGGATGCCAAGGACCATAAATGCAAAGATTCCGATAAAAAACATTGCTGTGGAGAAGAAACAGCCCTGATTAGTTTTTCCCATTCTTATAGGCTTCAAAGAAAACAAGAGACAGGCAGAGAGGCTTTATTAGTCTAACAAGCTAATTTTATTTACTTATTTACTTATTTACTTATTTACTTATTTACTTATTTACTTATTTACTTATTTACTTATTTACTTATTTACTTATTTACTTATTTACTTATTTACTTATTTACTTATTTACTTATTTACTTATTTACTTATTTACTTATTTACTTATTTACACATATATAGCATAGCAGCTATGGCAGTTTAGTGGTTAGAGTGCCACCTTTGATGTGGCAAACCGGGGTTTCTAATCTCAGCTGGGACCCACCTTACGAGAAGGGATCTTTGGGCAAAGATCAATTAATGTTTCACCTGCCTGTCTCAAATATGAGAGTGACATGAACTAGGAGAGTCATGCCAGCTTGGATGTCGCCTGGATTAACAAGGTCCATATCAAATGTTGGGGAACCAGGACAATCTGACGATGAGTAGACTAAGGGATCAAACCATACATGGATGAAACCATTTATGGTCTCTGAACTGGTCTCTGGAACTGATGGAATTATATTTCTTTGTTAAATGTATATGCTGCCTTTTTCCCCAATAGGATGACTCTGGACAGCTTGTATAATGTAAAAAGATAAATAGAAAAGCAATTTAAAATTTTAGAATTATGCACATTAAAAATTTTTAAACTATGCTGAAAACCAGAATCAAGACGACAGATGGGGACATAGGTGAGGTCTTTTTACCCTCCAGGGGTGAGCAACCCCTTGTGGCCCTAAGCCAATTAGCAAAACCAAGTTTAATACCCTTCTGGAAGGCAGAAGATAGCACCCAACCATGAAGCTAAACTTCAGAGCCCTCTGTTAACAGTCTATTGTTGCATTGACCTCACAGAAAGTCCATAAGCAGCTTCTACTTTCTCATAAACCCAGTACAGCCATTGTCTCTGATCCATCCAGAATCAAATACCAATGATTGATAAAAAAAGAAGCTTCCAGTTGATCATCTTTTCTTTTCTTTAAAATTATGAATGGAATCTCTCTAAATAACTGCTCCTCGCTCTCCAAAAAAGAAGGTGACCATTGAGAATATCTCCATAATATGACTTCCTGGGGGCGTGGCCTGTTGCCGAGGAGGGCTCCACCGAGCTCCTCAGAGATCTGGTCTGTATATCTAAATAAGATCATAGATAGCACCCCTTTTTGGCTAAGAAAGGGGCAGGGAGGATAGCTCCGTAGACTAGGGTCTATTCGTAAGCCACAGCCTTTTTCTTTTTTTTTGGCTGTGGAAGAGATTAGATCCAGCCGAAGCGGAGCTTTTATCTCCGGCCAGTTCTTCTCAGCTGCCTTTTTTTTTTTTGGCAGCCCCAGACAGGCTAGCCCCCCCCAGGACAAAACAAAGTTTTCTCAAGCTAGATTTGATACGGGAGGGTACCACCCCTGTGAGATTTATGCTTTTATTACTATCTTAAATACCAGCACCATTCGTCTTAAAGACTTCTTTGTTTAAATAGACTTCAAAATGGCGATTTCTCTCCGTGGATGATTACTGGATGTACTTAGCCGGGTTTATCTTCCTGCAGACCGCTCCTTAACAAAACAAACTCTTTTTCTTTGGAAATAGAGGGGAGCGAAGCGCTGCTCACTTGTTTATTTATTATGGCACCCAGATCAAAGAAGCGTCTTGCTACAAATGTGTCTAAAGAATTTAAAGAATCTTTTTTGGAAACACAGCCTTTGTCTCCTACGCCCTCTACTGGAGAAGTTTTAACACAGGAATATCTCTTTAAAATACTTAATACCTTTAAGCAAGAAATTAAGGAATTTGTATTGCAACTTTATGATGATCTAAAATCTAAAGTTAATCAAATGAAGGTGAATACGTTTGCAGCCGTGTCTGCCCTGTCAGATTACTCTGCTGAAATAGAGAACAAATTGGAAAGTCTGGAGAAGGCTAATTTTAACTTGACCACCAATATTCAAATTTTACAAGAAAAAATTAAAAATAACGAAGAACAGCTTATGATGCTAAATTTTGATAGGAAGGTATTTTCAATAAGAGTCAGAGGATTCCGTGAAAAGGAGCAAGAGAATTTGAAACAGACCTTTGCTGAAGCCTTCAGCCATGCGCTGGGAAGCCCGGGATTTAACTTTGATGGGCAGATTCGGAAAATCTATCGCCAGAACTCATTGATAGCGGAACAGCGACAGCTCCCGAGGGACATAATTATACATTTCTCTACAAAAGAATCTAGAAACGCGATTGTGCAAAAGTTTCATAATAACAGTCTCCGAGTTGATGACCAGGACGTGATTGTCTTCAAAGATATACCTTTCCAGATGTTGAAAGCAAGGAGGGGGTAGCCCCTCCTCCCTCGGAGAAGCAGAAGAACGCAGATCGAGAATTTAGATACTTCAAAAGACTTCCTAAAGTTGAGGACTGAATGGGGGTTTGAGACCTCTCTCCGGTAGAAAAAGTGGACTAATTTTTATCAGAAGGGAAAGCTGGGTGAAACTACTTTGAGCTAGATTCTAAAGTAACGTTAGCATAAATTTGATAGTGGTTAAAAGAATGCGGAATGATTTATGTTGTTTAAACTTTGTTAGATGGGACTATTTTAAAATAGAAGGTTAACTGACTCTTGCCGAAAGTATTATTTGAATATGATCCATGCTATTTAACTTTTATTTGAAGGGAAAGTTGGTTGTAATAGTTCTGAGTTATTTTTCAAATAAACGCTAGTATAAATTTGATAGTGGTTAATATTAGACAAGCAAGAGATGAGGGTAAAATGCATGTGAAATGAACTACGTTCTTTGAGGTAAATACCAGACAAGCAAGGGAAGAGGGCAAAATTTACGTTGTTTAAAGCTTATTAGAACAGGAAGCCGCTTGGGATTATCTTAAGATAACTGTAAAAAGAATGTGGAATGATTTATGTTGTTTAAACTTTGTTAGAAGCGACTACCTTAAAATAGAAGGTTAACTGACTCTTGCTGAAAGTATTATTGGAATATGTGGAATGATTCATGCTACAAATCGCTCTGAGTTATATCTTAAACAAATGGTAGTATAAATTTGATAGTGGTAAATATCAGACAAGTGGGGGATGAGGGTAAAATACATGTGGAATGAACTAAGTTATTTAAATCCTATTAGAAGGGGAAGTCGGTTGGAATTATCTTAAGATAGAAATTGATTCCTGTGTAAGGTAATATCTGATCTACGCTGCTTAACCTTACTAAGAAGGGGAAATCTGGTTAGATTATTTTGAATTATTGTTTGAAAAAGGGGTAAAGAAAGATCATTTACGTTGTTTAAATTTTACTAGAAGGGAAAGTTTGATTACTTGTCTGTAAAGTTATATTTGAATATATGGCATGATCCACGCTGCTTAAATCTTATTGGAAGGGATCATGAGGTTTAGGAAGGGAACGGGAGAGCCTACAGAAGGTCGGGGTAAATAGCAAAGAAGTAAGAGATGAGAATAAACATAGATAGAATGATTTATACTATTTAAGCATAGATAAAGATGGGGGGCTGAGATCAACACAAAGAGTGGTTTCTTTTTTTTTCTTTTTTCTCTTTTCCTCTTTTCTTTTTTTTTCCTTTTTTTTTTCTTTCTCTGCTTTTCTTTTTTTTTTTTTTGATATATTACTTTTATTTTTTAATCCATATGTATACAAGATATTTTAGATAGAAGGTAGTGCCAGGTGTGGGCCCTGGGAAGTCGGGAGGATTAGGGATGGGGATTTGTGGGGGGTGGGGTGGGGGGGTGTTAACATAGTCTTAATAAGAACAAGAATGTATTTATATACGGTGGTTCTTTTTTTATTATTATTATTATTTTTTTTTTCCTTGGTTCATTTTACTTTTATCAGATCAAACAACACTCGAATAAAGGCATACACCAAGGAGGGAGGTAGAGGGAAGGAAGAGGGAGGAGTAAGGAAGGAGTAAGGGGAATGTAAGGAGTAAGGGGAATGTAAGGAGGGCGTCTGGGGAGTAAGGGGAGAAGGAAGGTTTGAGGGGAAAGGGAAGTAGGAGGGGAGTGTTAGAGGGAGAAAGGAAAGTTGGAGGGGGTAGATGGGGTGTATGGAGGAGGTGGGGTTGTGAATGATGAGTTGTGTTTCCTTTTTACTTGTTCGTTTTCCCTTTTTCTTTTTTTTTCTTTTTTTTTCTTTTCTTATAGTAAATACCCTGTATATAAATGATTGCAAATGGAATGTGAAAATTGAATAAAATATTTTGAAAGGAGAATATCTCCATAATACATGTACAGGGCGGGGCATAACCTTTTCCTAGGGGGTCACAGCAAGATCGACAGCAGTTTACAACTTCCGCGACACCTCATTTTAAAGCCCATAAAAAACTGAATTGAATGAGCTATTAAATGTTAAATTTGCTTTAAGAATGGCTGGAAAATTCTATTCGGAAGAACAAAGGATCATTGACAGAATAAAATGCATTGCCTTTCGAGAGGCTCGCGATGCTGGAGCCAGATCTCAATTCGCCAGATCTCAATCCGGCAGAGAACATTGGGGCCATAATTAAGGATGAAGTGGAAGCTCTGATGATTCAGGAGCAAGGTCAAAATCGATATTCGGTTGAAACTTTGAGAATGAATTTGGAAACTGTGTTGAAAAATCTGGAAAATCGAACGGAACTGTTTGAAGATTTGTTGTGTTCTTATCCACCTCGTTTGAATGCTGTTCGAAGGGCTAATGGTGGTCATACTGACTATTAAATCGTGTCAATAAACTCAGTTTTTGATGGGCTTTCGAATGGTGTATGAATTATTTGTGTTGTTATTACAAGTGTTGCTGTGACCCCCTAGGAAAAGGTTATGCCCCGCCCTGTACACCAAATCTTCCACAAATTGGGACCTAATATATCTTTACAGCCATCCTCTAATTGCATATGATGTTTCCATTCTGCAAACTCCATCAACTTTTCTGAGAAAGTCATTAAGTTCATTAATGCTCCCTTCAACCTCCTGTAACAATTACATTACTATATTTTTCCTTTTATCAATTTAGGCAACAGCACAGAGCTATGGCTCCTATGTCAATGAGTTCTACTCCATGTCAGAGTTACTTTGCTGTGTGCTACAAAAATCTTTTAAGTTTTAATTCCATGTGATGTGGCCATCCCCCATTGTTATGTAGTGATAGATAGATATAGATATAGATATAGATATAGAGATAGAGATAGAGATAGAGATAGAGATAGAGATAGAGATAGAGATAGAGATAGAGATAGAGATACAGATACAGATACAGATACATAGATATAGATATAGATACAGATACAGATACAGATACAGATACAGATACATAGATATAGATATAGATATAGATATATAGATATAGATATAGGTACATAGATATAGAGATAGAGATAGAGATAGAGATACACACACACACACACATTTTATATAGTATCCAAGACACATGACATATGAATGATTCACACAACATGTTACTTGCTAAAAATGATGGCCCTACCTGTTCCAAGGAGTCTACTATTGAATAATCCACATTATTAGGTAGTTACCTATTACTGGTGGATAATCTGACGTTGGTGGTAGCTTGTCAATAAGCATCACAGACAAAAACGAGACCTGCAAGATCATGGTCACTTTGAAGGCAATCTTTTCCGCAGGAGAGGCAAAAGCATAAGAAATAGCCATATCCAGCAAGAAGAGAACAAACATCGGCAGAATCACAATTAATTCATGAAGAATGGATCTTCTCTTCATCATAATCTGTAAAAAAAAAGGTAGTAAAGTAACACAAAATTTCCAGGACCAGCACAAATTTCAGTTGTACAAACTGCTAAATCACCCCAAGTCTAGGCTTAGCTGATTGTCTAAATCATGATTGGCCAATTTTGTAAGGTGACCAGATTTTCAGATTGGTAAAGAGGGACACCATTGACCAGAGGGGGCGGGGGGGGGGGCTTGATTAAAAATTTTATATTTTGTCAAAAGGTCACCCCAGGACACTGAAACCATCATAAATACGAATCTGTTGCCAAACATCAAAATTTTGATCACATGACCATGAGGATGCTGCAACGCTCGCTAAGTGTGAAAATGGTCACTAAGTGTGAAAATGGTCATCAGACACTTTTTTCAATGCCATTATAACTTTGGTCACTAAATGAATTGTTTGAAAGTTAAGGCTAGCTTGCATTATAATGCCTTATGCTAGCTTACATTTTCAAGAAAGAGAAGCTAAACTCCTTGTTAGAATTGAAATAGAAATGAATAGAGTAGAGTAAAATAGAATAGAATAGAATAGAATAGTCATTCTTCTAACATGACAACAATTCTTACCAACAAGGACAGTATTGGCACATTTTAGCTAATGCAACCTAAACATAACCAAAGCCTATTTCACTTCAAGTATGCTAACTTTATTCTATGCAAGCTGCAATCTCTAATCTAAAGACCACTTTTCAAGCCAACATGCTGTTAACTACAATTTACCGTATATACTCAAGTATAAGCCGAGTTTTTCAGCCCACTTTTTGGGCTGAAAAAAGCCGCCTCGGCTTATACTCGAGTCAGTGAAAAATTTGCCCAAAATGGAGGAGAAAAAGGGGTGGGGCCATGCCGCTGGGTGACGCTCGTGAATGGCCCGGCGCCCCTGTGAGTTTCCCCTCCCTCTGTGTCAGTTTGCCGCGCAGCGCGCACCACACCATCCCCCCTCCTCACGTTCTAATGTAATGCAGGGCTGTCTTACGATTCCCCTTCCTCCCCCTCCTGCCGCTCTGCAACGATGTCCCACCTCCTCCTTGTTATGGCAAGCAGCCACATAGCGATGTCCCACCTCCTCTGGTACAGTGATCCAATGATAGGAATCACTGTGCCGTGTGTCATAGGAGGCGGGACATCGCTCCCGCGGCTGCACGGGACATCATTACCGGTAGCTGCTGCATTTCCCACCCTAGGCTTATACTCGAGTCAATAACTTTTCCAGTTTTTTGTGGTAAAATTAGGTGCCTCGGCTTATATTCGGGTCGGCCTATACTCGAGTATATACGGTACTAACCAAACTGCTGATAATATTTGTTCCCTTTTGAAAAGGGATCCAAATGGTTACCTCTGATCTTCTACTCCCCTCCCTAATAGAGGTCCAGTTCACCTTTTTAAAATCTTCACATAAGGAGCCTTTCTAAAATTTTGCAAGTAAATTTTGCAAGAATCTTGCCACGAAAATATGGTCCTGTTTTTTTTTTTTAATGTTAGCTCTTGAGCCTCACACTTTCTTCACCAGCCCAACCACACATCTTGGAAATCTCATTCAATTATACCATTAAGATGAAGAACAAAATGGTTTAGTTTATTAAGGCTCAAATGCAGGCAGTAGTTGTGGCTGGGTGGGCTTTTGCACCGCTTCATGTTTACACCAGTTGCGCTTGCATTGGAACTGTGAGACTCTCCTGCGCATAGTCACTCCTGCCTTGATAGCCTCTCAGATAGATTGATGCAATGTGCTTTGCATGAGGCTATGCTTGAAGATTATTCAGAAGCTACAGCCAGTGCAGAATGCAGCAGCGCAGAGAGTTCTGGGGGCGCCCTAGGGTGGCACATTTAAGATTGCTGTTACATTAGGTGCATGTGTGCCAGTTTGCTTCTGGGTCCAATTCAAGGTACTACATTTAAGACCCTATAATGGCATACATCCAAGGTGTCTGTGGAATTATCTCATCCTAATGGACCTAGCTTGCCCCACTAGCTCCAGTGGAAAGGGCCATTGGCAGATGCCATCTGCTAAGGAATTCTGATGGGTGGGATCAAGAAGAGCCTTTTCTACTGTGATCCAGAGGTGCAACTACTCCCACCCTTCTGGCTCCCTGCTGGAGGATGGGGTTAGAAGATCTCATCCCTGTCTGTCTCATTGGATCTAGTTTCTTATATAGATGTTTTAAAATTGTTTCTATATTTATCTTGCTATTGTTTCTTAAGTTGCCCAGAGTTGACTTACCAATGAGTTGGCATATAAAGTCAATAATTCTTTTAAAAATGACCAGTTTGACTGTAACAGGAGGCTGGGCAATATTTATCCAAGATAAATGGTTATAGTTAAAAAGATAACTACGTATCATTAAAAAAAATAATACAGTCGGGAGGGGGGAGACAAAAAACGGAGCTGGAGTTATAAGTTCTGGAATGTTTGATTTTATTTACTTTTTTAAAATTTTTAAATGTGCCTTCTCTTTTCTACAGCAAAATAGAGCTTCCTGCCAAGGTTTCGATTCAGCCTGTGCACGAAAGAGGGGGTTGAGAAGAAGGGCACATTTTTTTATATATATATATATTTTATTATGTTTTTCATTCTATACAATCACATATTTACTGTGCTTAATCAGGGCATATAACATTGAATAATAAACACGGCCCTCACTTATATAGAAAATGCCCCCTACAATACAAACCCAATATACCACCTTGGCCCACCATACACCCTCTTTCAACCCCCTCCAACTTTCATTCTTCCTTCTCACACACCCCTCTACGCCTACTTCCCCTCCCCTTCTTTCTAACCTTAACCCTATCACTCCCTCTCCATTCCCTCCCTCCCTTCTCCTCCTCCTCTCTCTCACCCTCTCCACCCTCCTTCTTTCACTCGACTCTTTCCTTCGGTATATTTCTATTACCTTCCAGTATATTCGGTTTGTTCTGTTTTCGCACTAACATTAAAAAGCCACAGTATACAAATGCAATCATGGAATTTAACACATATTGTATTTCCCCCCTCCCCCCTCCCCCTAAATCCCCACCTCCCTTCCCTCTCCCCGACTTCCCAAAGACCATACGTGGTATAACTTTTGGACAATCACAGTCTAAAATATCTCTACATTGAGCTCAGCTTCTTACTGTTACCCAAATTTTAAACAATTTAAATTGTTACTGATACTAAGCATAAGCTATCTGGAGTTTCTTAGTCCCATATTTACTTTTTATGTAATCAATCCATTTTTTTCCAGTCTCGTTTATATCTCTCGTTTGAATGTTCTTTGAGATATGCTGAAATTTTGGCCATTTCGGCTAAGTTCATAACTTTCAAAGTCCATTCTTGAATTGTAGGTAAATCTTTCTTCTTCCAATACTGCGCCACCAAGAGTCTTGCTGCCGTTATTAAGTACAGAACCAAATTAGTCTCTAGTGCTGTAAAGTCAATACATATACCCAGTAAAAACAACTGGGGGGTGAATTTTATCCTTCTTTTGAAGATGTTTTGCAGGATCCACCATATTTTTATCCAAAATGCCTTGACATTACGACATGTCCACCATATATGAAAATATGTAGCATCAAAAGAACCACATCTCCAACATTTAGGTTGAACATTTGGATACATAGAGGCAAGCTTTTTAGGATCTAGGTGCCATCTATAAAACATCTTATAAAAATTTTCTCTCAAGTTTTGTGCTTGTGTAAATTTCACATTTCTTACCCAGATTCTTTCCCATGTTTCAAGCATTATTGGTTCCTCAATATTCTGAGCCCATTTTATCATACAATCCTTAATCAGTTCCGTTTCAGAATCCATCTGTATTAGTACATTATATATCCTCTTTATATGCATTGAGCTTTGATCTCTTATTTGTTTAAACAAATTATCCTCAACTTTTACAAAGCCAATTTTTTGATCTGTTTTCCACCTAGCCTGTAGTTGACCATACTGAAACCACGTTTGAACTACCTTCTCTTCTTTAAGTACCTCTAAAGATTTTAGTTGCAACACCCCTCTTTCTGAAATAAGAAGTTGTCTATAGGTGGTTCTATCGTGTTTTTGTTCTACGTTCATATTTTCAATTACATGTCTAGGAATTGCCACATGGGCAATTTATCATTTAATTTATGTTGATATTTTTTCCAAACCCGCAATAAAGCATTTCTTAAGATATGATTTTTAAATTTCTTATCCATTTTTTTGTTAAATAACAGGTAAGCATGCCAACCATATAACAAGTCATATCCCTCGATATTCAAAATTCTGTCATTAGTTAGATGAGTCCAGTCACTAATTGCAGATAATGCCACTGCATCGTAGTATAATTTTAAGTTAGGTAATTTCAATCCTCCTCTTTCACGTGCATCTTGCATTATTTTCATCTTTACCCTCGGCTTCTTTCCTGCCCACACAAATTTGTTGATACCCTTCTGCCATTCTGAAAGATTCGCATCTCTTTTAAGTATTGGTAACATTTGAAAAAGAAATAAAAATTTTGGTAAAATGTTCATTTTACTGCCGCTATTCTACCCAGCAAGGACAAATGCAGTTTCTCCCACCTTTTCAACTCCAACTGTATACTATGCCAAAGTGATTCATAATTATGCTTATATAATTTCCCATTTGAGATTAAAATATTAACTCCAAGATATTTAACTTTTTTAACTACCTCACATCTTAGCATCGCCCCCAGTTCTTCCTTCTGTTTGATAGTCATATTTATAGCTAATATTTTGGTTTTTCCTAGATTTATTTTAAATCCCGAGACTTGACCATATTGATTGATCGTGTTCAATAAGACCCTACTAGATTCCTGCGGTTGTTCCAATATTATGACCAGATCATCCGCAAATGCGCGGACTCTGTATTCTTGCTGTCTAATCTTAATCCCTTTTAGACCGCACAAACCCCAGTTCTCTGAGGGGTTCTACCATTTCTAACTGTAAATTTTTATAATAAACAGCTGTTAAACCATCTGTGCCTGGTGCTTTCCCTAACTTTAATTGTTTAATTGCCTGCAGAATTTCCCCAGAGGTTATTGGTTGATTCAGCTTATGCCTATGTTCTTCTCTAACTAGGGGGATTTTCTCTTTATCTAGGTATTTGTCTATGTCTACGTCCTTAATTTTATCCCCTTTATACAACTCTGTAAAAAATTCCCGAAATACCTTTTGGATCTCTTCCTGTTGAAACACTTCCTTCCCTCTGTAGCACAATTTGGATACATTTCGAGCTTTCCTTTTTTTTCTAATCTGATAAGCCAACCACCTACCGGGTTTATTTGCGTTGCAGAAAGTATTATGTTTAGCATATAATAAACTGGTGGCTACCTGGTCAGAGATCAGCATATCAAACTGAGATTTTAGTATAGAAATTGTTTCCTTAATCTTTGTATCTCCTGGATTCAATGTTAATTCTGACTCTTTCCCTTTAATTTCCTCTTCCAATTCTTTTCGTTTTTGCCCTTGTTTGTGTCTATGTATTTTGTTTATATTCATTAATACTCCTCTCATATACGCTTTGCTTGCATCCCATACATATTCCATAGATGTACCCTTATTCATATTAAGAACAAAATATTCCGATAGCAATTTTTTACAGTCATTAACATACTTTTCATATCTAAATAAGTTTTCATTCAACCTCCAGGACCTTCTTGCCTGGGCTACCCTTCCCAATTCCATCCAGACTGGATTATGATCTGAAAGAACTCTCGCCATAATCTTTGTCTTCTTCACCCTGCAAAGTAAATCATTTGTAATTAGTATAAAATCAATCCTTGAAAGAGATTGATGTCTGTTGGAAAAAAAGGTAAAGTCATATTCTTCTGCATGCCTCTCGCGCCAAGCGTCTTGCAATTCAAAGTCGTCCAGCATGTCAAAAAAGGGTTTGGGTAACTTAGCTCGGAATTTGGTGTTCGGGCGAGATGTCTTCTTATCTCTTTTGGTGTCGATCACGCCATTCCAGTCACCCAATATTATACAAGACTCAAAGTCCCACTGTACTAATTTAGCATGGAGATTTCTATAAAATCCATCTTGTTGTTGATTAGGAGCATAAATTCCCAAAAGTAACGTCTTTTTCCCTTCTAAGATTAAATCTAATGCAATATATCTTCCAAAGGGATCTGCTTCAATTAGCTCAGCTTTAATGTCTTTTTTTAAGTATACTACTATGCCGTTTTTCTTTTCCATGGCTGAGGTCGCAAAATGTTGGCCCAGTTTGGGGTTAAACAAATATTTTTGATCGGTTGATTTAATATGAGTTTCTTGCAAACAAATTATGTCATTCTTAAACTGTTTGAGATAATGAAATATTTTCTTTCTTTTCTGTGGAGAGTTCAGTCCATTAACATTCCATGTCAAAATCTTAGTTGTCATTTTTGGTTGCCTGAAGCTTTTTTAGAGCCTCCCGCAAGGCCTGTCTCACCTTTGGTTTGGCTCCTCCCACAGCTTCTGAGCTTGTTGCTGTAGCTCCTTGATCAATGGCCAACGATTGTTGAGATTGTTGCATAGTAGCTTGTTTATCCGTTTGTCTGGTGGTCATACGGTTGGGTCTTTTTTCCTTGACTCCTTGCCCTTCCGGGAGAGGGAGATGATACATTTTATCTGATGGTTGTGTGGTTTGCTGTTTATCTTGTTCGTCTCGTGGTTTTTCACCATATCCCGAAGATTCAGGGTATCCCATCTTCAGAATCTTATGATAGAAATCACGAGCTTTCCATACAGAACTGAGACGATATCTTTGTTTGTCCATTGTAACTATAATACCGAATGGGGCATCCCATCTGTACTGTATCTGACGCTTTCTGAGCTCTTCCACCAGAAAAGCATAATCTCTTCTGGCTCTTAGCATTTGAGGTGGTATTTCTTTCAAAACAATCAGATCCTGTCCACCAATTTGAAGCTTAGTATTATAGGACTCTTGTAATATCATATTTCTAGATTCTCTTGTAACAAAGTATATTACCACATCTCGGGGGAGTTGCCTTTGTTTTTCCGCCCACGAGTTAACACGAAAAGTCTTGTCAATCTGCCAATCAAAATTGGATCCCGGTTTTCCCACCAGACGGTCAAAAGCTTCAGAAAACATTTGCTTTAAGTTCTCCTGCTTTTCTTCATGCAGCCCCCTCACTCTTAATGCAAGCTCCATCTGCTTATACTGTATCATAATAATTTGTTTTTCAGCATTATCAATTTTTTGTTCCACCACTTCAGTTTTGGATATCAGGTTAGTTTTAGCTTCATTGAGAATTTCTAAATTATCTTCCATTCCAGAAATATATTCTGTCATCACATTTACAATTCCCATCATATCATCATTCATTTTAGTGACCCTAGTATCGAATTTGTCATATAGAACTTCCATCTCGTTCCTTATTTCATCTTTGAACTCTCTAAGCATTTCTAGATTCTGTTCTCTGGATTCTCTAAACATTTCTAAGTTCTGTTCTCTGGATTCTTTGAACATTTCCAAGAAAAATTCTTTTGTTAGTACGTCTCCACTAGACGTATAGAGGGTGGGGGCTGCAACTTTGTACCAGGTATGGGAGACGTTTTCGGAGGTAATTTCACGGAGGTTGATTTGGATGCCATTATATTTTGGTTTTAATTATTTATTCTAAATTGCTAATCCACTATGCTGTTTGGAGAAAAAGAAATTCCTCCCCCCCCCCTTTTTTTTT
Organism: Thamnophis elegans; assembly: GCF_009769535.1. Classification (NCBI taxonomy): domain Eukaryota; kingdom Metazoa; phylum Chordata; class Lepidosauria; order Squamata; family Natricidae; genus Thamnophis; species Thamnophis elegans. The sequence continues at coordinate 52,903,447 of NC_045542.1, read as the reverse complement.
ACAAAGGGTTTTACGGAGGGTTTCAAAAGAGAAAGTCCGTTTGGAATGTTTGGAATGTCTCTATATCAACAACAAAGAGTCTTTGAAGGCTTCGAGGGAGTAGACCTAATTAGATTATAAAAAGTTATTCCTTTGATTCTGTACCAGGGAGCCGGAGATAACAAATGCAGAAGCTGTAAGCGCCATTTTGAAGACAATTAAACAAAAGACATTTTTATAACATTGAAGCTGGTATTTCAGATAGAGAAAAATTTTAAAGTTCACAAGTTTGGTCTTTGCTCGTATTGATTTTCAATAGTCTGTTTTCTAAAGATTGTCCTAAGGGGGGGTTGGGTTCCTGTCTTGTGCTGTAGATAACAGCTGAGAAGTTCGGGTCAGAGTTGAATGACTCAGCTTTGGGTTGATCCTCCCCCTCCGTTCACAGCCCAAAAAGAAACAAACTGTGGACTTCAAAGAAGATTCTTACCAGCTGAGATTCCTCACTGCTTTTTTCTTGTCTGAAAAAAGAGTTATCTTCTTGATATTGAGTAGATAACGAACCAGAACTCTGGGGGCAGCTCGGTTAAGCTGCCGACGGCGACAGGCCCCTCCCCGGAAGCCAAGAAGGGCACATTTTTTTGGCTTCCCAAAAGCCTTCCCATGCATTACATGGCTTGAACGTTCGCGGATCGCCACCAAATTGCACAGGTGGTTGTTCTACCAGATGTACATCCTTACTTTTACTCGAAAACGGGAGAGAGGCTGCCTTTCCTAGTCTAGCCCCATAACAACAACCCTATGAGGTAGGGTGGGTTAAAAAAAAAGTGAGTGTCGGGGAATTCTGCGACTGCACCACCTCTTCACTGCTCTCGCTTCCCAGGGAGCCCCCTTTCCTCTTGCCGAGCAGCCCGTTCTCGGAACAAAACACCTCCCCGCCACCGCTGTCCTTCCACCAAAACGGAGGGAGAGAGCTTGCACGATCCACCACACGCCGCCCTTTCCCAGCACAAGCCCCTCTCGTCACCGTCCCCACCGACTGCCAAGCGTATCCCCCTCTGAGCCTCTCCACGCAATCACCCCCTTCCCCGTCACGCCCCCACCCCAAAAACAAACCACCAGCGCTCCTCCTGCTCCCCCACTCCCCAGGCCTGCAGCGCCTTTTCTTCCCGTTCGGCTCCGAGCCACCATCACGGACCTCTATTTGGCTCAGCTCTAGGCACCGGCCACCACGCTGCCATCCTCCCCTCCATCATTCCCCCTCCTCCCAGAGCGCCACCGGAAACACGCCAACCTCAATACGGATGCAGGGAATCCACCCTCCTCGGGCAGCAGGAAACGCTGGGGCAGGGCTGAATGTGGCCCGCTTTAGCCACCGGGGTGGTTTTTATGGTTGCTTTCGCTGGCGGACGGGCGGGGTCAGCTTCGCTCCTCACGCTAAGCCAAACAAAGAGGTCAGAGGATGAGCTACTGATCTAGCGCGAAGCGGGGAGGGTTGCCTGCCTGCCTGCCGCCTATTGTGTTGCTGCCTCCTTTACGGGGATGTGATGTGATTTCCCAGGCACTCCAAACAGGTGGCTCTTTTCGGGAGGCGGAGGCTTTCCCACGGCTTGTCCGGAAGTGGGGCTGGAAAGGCGAGCTCGCTCCCCCGCCCATCCGCCCGCTCACTCGCTACGCTACCCCGCCCATGCGAGCGGCAGCAGATGGGCGGGGGAGCGAGCGATCAAAGAAGGCACTAAAATTAAGCGGGATCTTTTGGGAACAGCCCGGGACGCAGGAAAAATTATGATAAAGTGTGCCTGTCCCGCCAAATGCGGGTCGTCTGGTCACCTTACAATTTTGGCTTGCCTGGGCCACATTGGATGAAGAAGAATTGTCTTGGGCTGTATATAAAATATCTAACACAACCAATATGTATAAATAACAGACTATAAGGTTAAAAGTTTATGATGTTAAGAGGCCATATTACTAGGTGTCCAAAGCTCCATGGCCCATAGGCTATGGTTTGGGCATGTCTGATCTAAACCAACTCTAGGTCTAAGCAAGGATGTCAAGAGAGAAATCAAAAGGTCAGGGTGACAGCTGTAGCTGTACAATAGAAACCTGTTTCTTTTTTTATGCTTTTCAAATTTGTTCAGGCTCCAAACTGGCAGTAATGCCGGCAAGAACCCACCCAGGTCCCCCTCCCCACGCCCTGTTTTAGTCCTTGAAGGCCTCCCTGAAGCCTCCTGGGGTCAAAAATGGGTGCAACCCCTGTGCATGCATGCATGGCCCCCGCGCATGTGCAAGCATCTCCTGCATGTGTGGCAGAGACCCAAAAATAAACTGGCCAGCGGAAGTGCACACGCATGTGCAGAGGAGCTGAGCTGGGCAACGGCTCAAGTGCCTGCAGAGAAGGCTCCGCTGCCACCTGTGGCACGGGTGCCATAGGTTTGCCATCATGGGTATATATGAATATATATACACACAGTCAGTTTGGTCTAGTAGTGAATGCAAAAGTTTAAAAAGCAGGAGACTGTGAGTTCTAGTTCCTCTTTAGGCAAGAAAGCCAGCTTGATAACCTTGGGGCAGTTCTCTCAGGCCCAGCTCATGGCCTGATGCAGTAGTGGTTTTCAAAATTTTTTAGAACCTCTTCTGTAGGTGTGTCCTGCTTTGTGGGAGTGGCTTGCCAGCCATGTGACTGGGTGGGAGGGGACAACTTGTAAAATGTGGTGAAACTCACTTAACAACGCTCTTGCTTAGCAACCAAAATATTGGCTCAGAAACTCTGGCATTTGAAGCAGGCAAGTCTTTAAGCTGTCAAGTTACAAGACCCTTGCACCCCTAACCCTTTAGAAAAAAAAACCCAGGAGTGTTCAAACTTGACAGCTTTAAGACTTGTGGACTTCAACTCCAAGAATTCCTCCTCTCGGTCTTCATCTTGATGATGTGCGGACAGGCGGGGGGGGGGGAGCTGGAACCGGTTCTAAATGGCACTGTAGATTTGTGGAACCTCTTCTATAGAAGAGGTTAGAACTGGCAGGAACCCAGCCCTGGCCTGAAGTTACTCAGCTGACTTTCTTGCCTAAAGTGAGACTAGACCCAAGGCCTAACAGAGTTGTTGTTTTGAGGAAATAGGAGGCAGAACAGTGGTGGGTTGCTTATCCCGTTCCAACCGGTTCAGTTGGAACGGGGCCGGCGGCGTCCTCGTGCACGCGCACTGTTTACGCATGCTTCTTAGCCCCTGCGTGATGCTCCAGCTGCTCGCGGAGAATCGCGCAGGCGCTGCATGTGCCATCCAGCTGCTCACGGAGAATCGCGCAGGTGCTGTATGTGCCATGCCCCTGCATGGAAGCTCAGAAGCCTTCAAAGACCGGTAAGGAACGCGGGCGGGCGGGTGTGCCCTTCGCCGTTCCTGGAAGTTACTTACTTCCGGGTTCGCCGACCAACCGGTTCGCGGGGACCGCTGCAAACTGGTTGAAACCCACCCCTGAGGCAGAAGGAGTATTAGAAGGTAAACCAAAATATGCCATCTATGTTGCCAGAAACGTGCAAATAAATAGTCAGGTTCCACCCCGCCATCTGAGGACCCAGCTGCTGCTTTTCTGATTGTTCCCATGGCTGTGGGTCTTTCCCGTCTCCCAAGCTTACTCCCACATATCATTACATCATCTGACAAAGAAGATGTACAGTAAATACATTCCTAACCATACCTGATAGATGACTGTACTGTATTTCTCGTGGTCATCAATTATGGTTTCCTCAATGATCTCCACTTTCTGAAACTTCCATTCTCCACCAGCTAAATATTGTTCGCGACTGTCTTGGTTTGTGTTTTTGGAAGTTTTAATATTTCTCAACTTCACTTCATGCTCTAGAAAGAATATAAGACCCATGACCCAGAGGAATGCCAATTCAGGACAGTCTGAAGAAAGGTAGTCCTATACTGAATATATAGAAGGTTCATCCCCTTCCTGTTCTCCTCCAAGTTATACAGCTAATCCTTGACTTATAACCATTCACTTAACAACTATTCAAAGTTACAAGCAAAATTCATGATAAGCCATAACTGCACAGTGCTCCACTAAGATACCTCTATATAATGATGGCACCATAGTTATGTTGCATTTTTGCTCATCAAAAGGAAATGTGTGGACATCCAGGTTGCAGGCAGAAGTGAGTTGATGTGCTTTAGATAAAGCAATGGAGCCATCAAAGGACAGGTGAATAAAACGGCTAACTGTGTGCTTATCTTCATCTGCTCTGAAAGAAAAATATTGTAATTAATAAAAGTTTGTGTTTTACACATACTAGACAAAATTGCTATCGAATATGTGCAAAATATATATAAGGAAATCTCTTTGATGGCATAACAATCAATATATGTGAGAAAAAAATTCTTTATTGGTAGCCAGCCATAAAATCCAAATGACACAAATGGCAGACATTCCGTTTTCCCAGGCTGATGCTAGAGATGGTTTTGTTTTGATCATAATTAAGGCTATAATGTGATATTATGATACCTATAATACTGAATTTTGTGTCAGACCCATTAATCAACTTAGCGGTGGACAATGTTTCTGCCCCATAAACTAGTAAAAAACAAGAATCCCAATTAATCTGCTTTCTCCAACTGTTTTGCATTAATCAGATGTACCAGAAGATTTATAACAAACCCTGTTTTAAAGAATGTTAAATTGTATCAGAACTGGGTGCAAAAATTATAGGATCTTTCTGAAATATTGGCAGTTGGTGCCAAAACTCTGCTTTTTTGGTGATATTCCTAAATATCTAGATGTGGGAATGAATCAAAACTTTGAGTCAATGTGTATAGATATAGCAGTCAATACTGTTAGTACTGTAATACTATATTAGTGTAAATTTTCTTTAAAAATGAAGTTTTAAAACATATTTAAAAGGTAAGAAAAATAGAAAATATACTGTTCATCTATGAAAATGTGAGGAGTCCAGAAAAGGTCCACAGGAAGAGTGATATTGGTAATGTTACAGAAGTCCAAAGGGTTCCAGCTGATAAAATCATTTTTCCAAACCTAATAAAGAACAAAGGAATAATTAAAAAGGTGTACATTATTTTTTTAAAAAACATGATCTAGGTTTCTAGAAAACACAAATCCTTTTGCTACTAGTAGAAGAGCAAAATGAGTACTCTTACCACATTTAGCCAGAAGTAGAAAGTGGCCACCTGTAATTTTTCCTGCTGCAAAGGAGGAAAAAAAGGGGAGAAAATGAACACATCCTTCTTCCAGCATTTAGAAATCAGTCACAATCCAGAGTCTAGTCAACCATATGCCTTATTGCATCAATGGAAATCGTTTCTCAGTAAGTGAATTTTTCTGCCCTCAGGGAATGCCTCAAGACTGTTAGGGAGTGCCATGATGGATTTGTCAGTATTGTATATTTGTGTGTATAAATCAAGTTCATTTGTGCAGGAGAGTGGAGTGGGGGAAAAAGATGATTTACACATAATCACACACATACACTACTGACCCAAGAGGCAACTGGACTTTCTGGTTTTTCTTCCCTTTGAAGACATTTTGCTTCTCATCCAAGAAGCTTCTTCAGCTCTGACTGCATGGTGGGAAATGGAAGGATTTATACTCCTTGCAGACAGCTGGTCATTTGCATTCTTTTAGAGAGTTGTTGAGGCCGCCTGGAGGTTTAGCTGTATCATTAGGATCACCTGAGTTGTGCAAATGGGTGTGGAGCCTTCTTGGAACTTTGAAAGGACTGTTAGAGATAAATGATGTCACTGTTGAGAGAGGGCTGTTCAATTTTGACATATCGTGTTTCCCCGAAAATAAGATTGGGTTTTATATTTTTTGAGACATCAAAAAAGACACCACGTCTCATTTTTGGGGAGTTCTTATTTCCCACCCACCCCCATACCGGGAGGTGGGGGAGGAGACCTGGCCCTCACGCACCTCCTTGCCTAATGGTCTTATCAGCAGCTTGGTCTGTGGAACAGCTGATCTGTGGATACGCTCCTGCTGCTGGCTCCAAGAAGCGGAGCTGCTTTTGCAGCCTCACACTGCAGGCACTGGGCACACAGCCGCACTGAGCCTGGTGCCCTTTGGGCCCTGGTGGGCACTGCAGCTCTCTTACCAGCTGTGCGAGTCAGGTGTGGAACTGCCCCTGGTCACCTTCGGCATCTGCCTCACCAGCAGTGGCTCTGCAGTCACCTCACCTTCCGCCCAGCCCACCGCCAAAGCCCTGGCTGCTCACCACAGCCTCCACTACCTTCCACTAGAGCTACCCCATGCAAAGACAGCAAGAGAGCTGCAGTGCTCGCCATGGCCAAAAAAGTGCCGGGATCAGCGTAGCTGGTAGTGTAGCTGTAAGCCTGAAGCACCAAGTATGTGTGCAGGCCATTGCTCAGCAATCCAAAGGCAGCAGCGGGCAAAGCGACACAGGCAGCACAGCTCCGTTGGTGGCTGCTTGCAAAGGGGCTTTGGCAGGGTGGAAGCCCAGCAGGGCGGCTGAGAGCAGCACTGCCAGGAGGGCAAAGAGCCCCGGCAAGGCCAGCAGCAATAGGGGCAGTTGCTTGGCAGCCAGCCCACCACAGCCAAGAAGGGTGGGTGAGAAGCACCCTGCCAGCCAGGCACTGAAACGCCACCAATGCCACTGCAGAGAACAAGAGAGAGCGAGAGAGCAATCTGATCCAAAATTGGAGGGCGGCAGTAATATTCTCTCTCTCTCTCTCTCTCTCTCTCCCTCTCTCTCCCCCCACTCTCTCTCTTTCTCTCCAGGGAAGGGAGCTGTGGCTGCTCTGGGGGGGGGGTCTTCTCACTTTTCACTAAGTGTAAATGTGTGTGTGTGTATTGTGGGGAGCAGAGTTCTTCCTGAGTCTTCTTGCTGCCCTAAAAATATGCAGTGATCGCCATATCTTTTACCGGTTGTATGTGTATTTTCTGACAACCTTCAAATTGCACATTTCTCCCTCAGTAAAATCTCCGCTCCCCACCAGACATACGCGCACACATACATGTTTACACTGACTGAAAAGTGAAAAGACATGGAAAAGCACAGGAATCAAGAGGATTTATCTCTCCAGTATTAACAGTATTTGCACTGCGTCAAAGGGTTGGCGGGCTGCGGCCAGACACCATTGGCCCCTCGAGCACTCACCACCACCACCACTAGCCACACCCATGTCCTGGGCTTATTTTTATGATAAGGCTTATATTAAGCCTATCCCCCCAAAAAAATCAGGCCAGGGCTTATTTCCAGGGTGGGTCTTATTTTCAGGGAAACACGGCCTACTAATCTATCCATCATAACATTCCATTGATCTACCTTTCCAGAACAAGCAAGAATTCTCCTTCTAGCAAGTCATACATATAGAAAGTCTTAATTCTCCTTTACCAACTAACACTTTACAGTATCTCTCTGTTCACTATTTGCATCACTTTCCATTCTGAACAACAAACACGGCCATTGTTGTCTCTTACCACTGAAAGAATGGAGATGAGAGTGAATTCAAGGCCAACTTCCAAATTCTCTTCCCAATTCTTCTTTGGTATAGAATATAAAAGGAGCTCCTGCTTGGAGGAGATGTTCAGGTACTCGACCACATCATGATATTTACAGATCTGTCTCATGCTAACATCTGGGAAGCATAATGTGGAAATCAACAAACACATTCAGAATCACACAACACTATTCTCCTTTATGGGTGGATAAAGCAGTCCAGCGTTCTCCATCTTTGAATATTTTGTAGCAATAGCAACAGCATTTAGACCCATAGAGCCTCTCTATTGCAGTTGACAGAGTCAGCATATTGCCCCCAACAATCTGGATGCTCATTTTACCAATTTTATATCTCTTTCACTCCTTCTATCTATGTAGGGGTGTATTTCTCAACTATGGTGAAATCTTATAATAAAATCAATAACACAAACAATATTTTTGTTCCTAGCATGAGCCACATGAAATGGACCATCCTCATAATTGTTAAAGAAGAACATCAAGACAACAGCTACCCCTAGAAGAAGAAAGCATTCTTGCTGCTTGTTCATTTTGCTTTCTCAAACATTCAAATATCATTCATCTCATTTTTGTTATCTCCTTCATGAAAAAAAAACATTACATATCAAGGGTAGAGTATTTACCCTGCAGAGATAAACTGAATAAGTTGCTCACCTCTACTTTTTTTTTTTTGGTATAATCATTTTGGAAGCCACTGAATGCCATCATTGCTATTTTTCACTCCAATTTTAATTCATCCATGCACTACAAAAAATTAATCAGTTGTTAGGAATATATTTGGGTGGGAGAAGAATAAGAAAAGTATTTACCTGATATCCAAGAGAAGAGAAAAACGATTCTAACAGTTCTCCACATTCTTCTTCTTTCTCTGAAGTTTTGAAAATATTTAAAGTAGAACTGAGAAATTTCTAGACTGCAGAATTTACTGAAATCGTTTTGCCTTTGAGTCTCCTGGCTGTAGAAAAACTGTTTTAATATCTGACACCTTTTATGACAGTTCTAAATATTTGCTGACAAATTATTCTCTCTAT